>NC_141689.1:1554633340-1555833340 GCF_964263255.1 Lissotriton vulgaris | reverse complement strand
CCAAGTACCCTTAGTTTGTGTCCATTCTGTCCGCTGATCTTGGAAACAGTGCCCCACATTCTATTCGAGTGCACTGCTTACAAACTCCAGAGATCTAGGTGGCTAAAACCAGTGTGCAGGAATATGGGTACTAGGTCTCATTTGATGGCCTTGCGAATTCTCATGTCAGATACTCGGCTAGTACATGTTTGTGCTGTCTCTAAGTTCCTTAGCTGGGCTTGGATTATTAGAGCAAGAAGGCTTAAAGTTAAATGATTATAATGTTTAATCTGTTCTTAACATCAATGTGTTATCTAACTTTTTATTACTGGATGGTATACTGTGTATGACCATTCCTTTCTTGTTTTATCTTGTGGAAATTTGTAATGTGAGATTGTTTTTATTGTGTTGTTTTTTAAGATAAAATGTTATCGAAATAAAGCCTTCTACAAACAAACAAACATATTTATGTGTGTATATATATGTTTGTTAATTTGCAGCCCTGAAGAAGTCCATTACTGGACAAAACGCGTCGGATGTGGTTTTTAAAAAAATATTGTGAATAAAAGAAGAGATTTAAAGAAAAACATTATGTACACGGACCTGATAATTTATTATGTGTTTATCTTGTCTTGTTGGTAAGTGGTGCACCTATGTGGTTTGTTTTGAATTGTTATAATCCTGTATTGGGCTGCACAGTGGCAGTGGGTGCTTTAACGGTGTGCACATATAATTGATGGGGGATTGCCATCAAATGTATACTAATTAAGGATAGCGGGTCAGGTGCTAGGCTTTTACAGGGTACACTGTCAAAGTTTGCTCTTCTTATAACATCGATTAATGATAAACAATGCTTAATATCTCTATCTCAATGGTATAGGGGATGGTACCTCATTCTCTACACCTCAAATCCTGCAAACAAGTCTTATATTTATTTATTTGGTATCAAGGTATCTTCCTACTACAGCAAGCCTGAAATCATCATTCTCTTTTTCTTCAAAAATGTATACCCTCACTCACTCATCTATTCACCATCAAAACATTTCTATCTTAACACAATTATCATAAGCATCACACCACCCTGTCGACCTTCAAACCATAAACGCCTTCTTGACCCGCCTCGTCAGATCTTAAAATTGTGGACATTGGATTCAGGAATCTGAGTTTTGGTCTAACACTGGAATTATTTTATAGCTCCATTCAGGGTGTGAACTGTATTCTGCTACCAGAAAACTGATAGCATGCACATCATTGATTTATTAATTATCCAGTACTCAGTTCACTCCAGGGCTTACAAAGTGAGATCCAGCTCTGCGCTATGTTCTTCACCAGGCCAATGGATCTTTGCCACCATTTTAAAAGGAGCATAAATCAAAACATTTCAAAGAGCATCATCATTTTAGTCATTTATTTCAGTCAATGATGAGAGTTTGGGATAGGTTCAAAAATTTGTAATTGTCTCAATAATGAGATTAGTAAATTCTTTATTCACTTTATTCAATTTAGTAAGTAAGATAAATCCATTTAAAGAAATATTAAGAAAATCATGGTTGGAGAAAGACATAAAATGAAGCAAACAGTGTGTCCATAAAGGTATAAATCCATATTTTACCTAAGTTAGTAAGTAGAAGCCATAAACGGCCTATAAAGAGCATTTCAAGAACCTCAGCTGAGTCTCCCTATTTGAGCACTGGGTGATACAGTAGCAAAACCCATATAGTCATAAGGAAAATGAAATATATATTTGAGGGAGTCACTGCCCAAGTGACACGTAACTAAAGTTGTCAGCAGTAACTTTCAGTTAAGGTCTGCAGATGTGTTTTGACATCTAAAACATTTTGGAATTGGTTATACTTCTATTTGACATATTTTACTTACCTATACGTTCTTAGTATATGGTGCAAAGTGTACCCAGGGCCTATTAAGTTAAATGGCTCTATGGCTCTAGTGGGCTGTTGCGCATATTGTGCCACCACTAAAAAGACCATGTAACACATGACTGCAGACCTGCCATCAATAACCTTGCTGTGCAGGTTTAAACTGAAAATTCAGCCTGTCAAAAATAACCCCTTTTGACAGACCTAATCCCTCCTTTTAGATGGCAATAAATCATGATTTAGTAGGCCTCAACTGTCCATATGTCAGAGTGTATGATATTTTAAAGCAGGACATGTAAACACTTAATGCTAAACATGTCCTTACAGTGATAATACCCTAAAAACTGTTGTCAATGTAGCAGGGCTGGTTGTTTCATAGGAACACAGTGGGATGATTTATGAAACTTAATAAAGTTATCTGTGGCAAGTAACCAAACATAAAAAGTTAGTTCTTAGGATTTGTTAAATGTTTATTGCACACACAATTGATTGGTAAGTAGGATTTATAACAAACGTTACAAAAGGTACTTTTCAAAGGTTACTTTTAACTGCCTGCCTAAGCCACTAGAAGCCCATGTGCCTGTGCTTCAAACTGTCTCTCAGGAGCTGAATAGCTCCTTGGTGTAAATTGTCTTCTAAAGCTGAGACACAGCTTGGGTAAGGGTAAGTAGTCTGTTATTCTGAAAGTGTGACTTGTTAGTCAGTGCCTAGGAACCTAATTATCTTCAGAAGGGCTTTCCCCAAATGTAGCTCACACCTGGACCTGTCCTTCTAACCAGCCAGGCACCAGTTCCAGTGGGAGAGGAACTGTCCCCGAAACAAGATTTGAGTGGCCACAGGGGATGGTTTACTCTTTTTCCTAGTCACACCTCTAGGGTGGGCACAGGAACTCTACACCGGGGGAGAACGGTTCTGCAATCTTGTGCTTTGGCGGAGTGGGGCACCATGGGTTTATTTGCAGTACGGCACGCAGGAACTGCTGAAAGGTGGGTAGGGTTATCCCTGTGAACCTTTTCCCTGCTAGTTATGAAGGGGCCAGAAGTCACTCCCACCCACAGGCTATTGCCAGGGATAAATGTGCCCTTGTGTGTACCCTCTTGAAAGCACAGTTTGACCTGTGAAAGATATGAGATGGAATGCATTTGCTTTTGTGACCTGTAAGGAGAACCCGATGTGCTAGACTTGCTCTGCTCCCACTTGTATCCAGGACTAATATGTGCACTTCAAGCATCAGTTGGCTAGCATCATGTTAAGCTACAAAGAATAAAAATCAGCAAAAAGCCTATTTTCCTGAATGGGTCCAGCCGACCAATTTCAAATAGACCTGTCCTGGACCTTGCTGCTGGCTTCTGCTGGAGCGAGCCCTGACCCTCAAGTTATGTTCCTGAGGTCCTGGAACAGCTAGGCTGGCTAGTGTCAGAGTGCACCAGTGTGTAGTAAAGTTTATGTATATTCGAATGAATTCCCTTGTAGGCACCTTTACCTGACAAAAAACTTTCTAGAAGTGCCATATTTATAATTAAAATTTAAGTGCTAACTTCACTGTAGGTTAGGATTTAAAATTGTGATTCCAGACAACAAACTTAGGGTTCTCATCATTTCCCAATTGGAAATTACACTTATACGATCTAATAAGGAAATCCCAATGTTAATGTATGGAAGAGATAGACCTTGCAGTAATGTAAAATTAATTGAAGAGTTGTTCACTACTTGGGCATATAAAACTTAAAAGTACATGTTGAGTTTTTAAATATACACTGTACACCGCCCTTTGGCTGTCAATGGCCTTTCTTTAGGGTGACTTATATATATGAAAAAGGAAGGTTTGGGCCTGGCAAAAGGGTTAAATTGCCAGGTCTACATAGCAGTTTAAAACTGCACACACAGTCTCTGCAGTGGCAGGCCTGATACATGTTTAAAAGGCTGCTTAGGTGGGTGGCATAATCAGTGCACTTTACTAGGGGCTTATGCATAAATTAAATATGCCATTTCTGGATAAATCAATGTTACAATGTTTAAGGAGGAAGAACAAGCACTTTAACACAGGTTAGATGTAATAAGGTGCCCAGAGTCCAAAAGCCAACAATAACTAGGCCAGAAAAAAGAGGAAGAGGAAGGCAAAAGGTTTGGGGGTGACCTTGCAAAAACAGCAATTTTCAACATACCAATAACATGATAGTGAGAGAGAAGTAGTCCACTGAACTGGTCTAATATGTTACTAGGAATGTCTCAAGCTAATGACTGAAAGAAACTGATCCAAATTTGCAAGTGGATGAAGGGGGCTAACTCAAAGTACACTCTATGTATATTGTAAGCAATATGTCTTTCAGACATATGCACTTTCAACCCAGTCCTAGAAACTCAATGTAAAGAAATTAAGTGAGCTGATGTAATAATGACCTGAAACATGTATCTTTTTCACATAGTTCAATTATTGAGACAATTCTGGCATTAACAGATTATTGACTTTCATGAAATCTAATAGCAGGCCTACCTTCAAAATAAGATTATACTCTTTCATTAACCCCTTTGATGCTGTGGACGGCCCCCGGCCGTCCCACGTAACGGTGGGCGTGTACGGAGGATGGACGGGGGACGCCTGACCCCTGCATACTGATTAGAATCCCAGCACCACGGTGGAATTCTTCGCCGCGGTCAATGGGTTAGGAATGATTATGATATTAGTAGATCGGAATGTTGGGAGCTCCATTGTAGACAATGGAGTGCTCCATGCTTCAATGGGCCGGTAAAGGCCCGCAGAGCAACATTCCAATGTTTTACAAAGGCCACTCAGAGCTTGAGGGGATTTAAATCCCCTCAAGCTTCGAGAGGCTTTTCTTTTATTTGTTAGAAAGTTGTGCCCTCTAGTGGCAGAATGTTCTAATAGCCTTATAGCGCTTTTTAGCGGGCTATACTGGCTATTAAAGTCCCGGTCCCTTGTTAAAGTCTCTCGCCTTCGGCTCGAGCCTTTAATTGCTGGTATAGCCCGCTAGAACGGGCTATAAGGCTATAGTAAAGTTCTATATTTGAAAACAAAAGAAGGAGCAACAAGTGGACCTCTGCATACATAATATTCTGAGTAAGAAATTTTTGAATGTAAAGAGAATGTGGAGGAAATTATTTCTCGGTAAATGTCAAGATCTTTATAAGGATTTAAAGCCATCATTAGAGTTTCGCAGACCAAGTACTCCTTCACAAACTTGTCAGAGTACCCTGATCACCAAACTTAAGGTGTATCCATTCTATTTAGAGTCAGGTGAACCATCATGTTTCTGAAGACAGTGCCCCCACTGACTCAAACAGAAAAAATCTTAAGCAAATGGCCCTATGAGTTTGAGCCGTCAGTGTGAATATATCAGACTGTCTGCCGTATTTAGTGTGGATGGTCTGATGTATTTTTTTCTGTTCAGGACTACAATGGAAATCCTGGCAGTACCGAACAGAAAAAAAAGAAAAATGACCAACAAAACCTGGGAGTATTCCCTCTTTGGGAGTTTGTTTTTGTATAACAAAAATGTTTGGCAAGAGACCGCAAGACATATGGCAGCTTGTCATCAAACTTTTAGAGCCTTCAGAGTAGCCACCCTGGCAGTGACTTGTTTAAAGATATTTTATTTTTATTTATTTATTATTAATCTTATAGAGCGCGAACAGCTACCCGTAAGGGTTTCCCGGCGCTGATTGACAGTAATAGCATAGTAATCCGGAGGGAGTTATTGAGCAAAAAGCCAGGTCTTAACGGCTTTGCAGGAGCGAAGATGGCAATGCTCCACTCGTACGTCCAGGGGAAGAGAATTCCAAAGTTTGGGTCCTAGTACAGCAAAGGAACGACCACCCACTCTGGTAAGCCTAAACTTAGGCACACAGAAAAGGTGTTGGGGCGAGGAACGGAGAGAGCGTGCGGGTACATAGGGTTTGACAAGAGATTGGAGATAGGTGGGGGCAGCTTCAATTTTTATCTTATGCATAAAGCATAGTGCCTTAAATTTTACCCGTTTATCAAGGTTGAGCCAATGGAGTTGCTTGATGCGTTCAGTAATTGGATCGTATTTCCGGCATCCGCACAGAAGCCGTGCAGCGGCATTCTGGACTAGTTGGAGACGGCGCATGACCGCCCTGGTCGCCCCCAGATAGAGCACATTACTGTAGTCCAATCTGGAGGTCACCAGCGCCGTCACAACAGATCTCTGGGTGTCAGAAGGCAGGATCCAAAAGATTTTTCTCAGCCATCTAAGAATAGTAAAGCAGGTGGCTGCAACTTTATTAGCCTGGTCTTTCATCGATAGCTCCCTATCGATAAGGACCCCGAGATTTCTCGCTCGTTCCGATGGAATGGGTAAGTCTCCCATAGTCTACGGCCAGTGTCTCGAACTCCATAGGTCAGGCTTGTTACCGAAGACAAGCACCTCCGTCTTGTCGCTGTTGAGCTTAAGAAAATTACAGCTCATCCAGCGGGAGATGTCCCTAAGACCTGATTGCAGAGAAGAAGGTGATGAAGGGTCGGCTTGGGATAGGGAAAACACAATCTGTGAATCATCAGCGTAAGTAAAAAGATTAAGACCAGAGTGATGTGCAACATGTGCTAAAGGGACAACATAAAGATTGAAGAGAAGAGGACTGAGGATAGAACCTTGGGGGACACCATGTGGAGAAAGATAAGTGTTGGAAGTGGAAGTGTTGGAAAAAATTTGAAAAGTCCGGTCAGTGAGAAAAGACGAAAGCCAGTGCAAGGCTTTGTCACATATACCAAAAGAGGCAAGGCTACTGAGAAGGATACTGTGCGAGACAGTATCGAAGGCTGCACTGAGGTCGAGCAATATCAGTGCAGCCGTTTCACCTCGATCGAGTAGTTGGCGAATATTCTCAGTTACTCCTAAAAGAGTGGATTCAGTGGAGAAGCTTTGACGGAAACCTGACTGGGAGGGATGAAGGAGATTGTTGGTGGCAACAAAGCGAGATAGATGTAAATGAATATGCCGTTCCAAAATTTCCGAAAACGCCGGCAGCAGTGAGATAGGACGGAAGTTAGCGGCAACATTTGGATCTGCAGTGGGTTTCTTAAGAAGCGGGGTCACCATTGCATGCTTCCAGCTATGGGGGACCGTGGCTGAGTCAAGAGAAGCATTTAACAAAGTACAGATTACATCAAGTTGAGAAAACTGACACACATTTATACAGGAGGAGGGTGGGAGGGTCTGAGAGCCTAGACCGCGATCCCTGCACCTCCCTAAGATGGCGGCTGACCCCCGGCTCGAGCCGCGACAGCGTGAAATCGGCTGTGCGGTCCGAGGTGGGAAGCGGGAACAAAGTGCAAATGTGCAAATTAGCAAAAGTTAAAGATACCTTCCCAAGGCTAGAGTAGAGCTATATATATGGCAGGCAGTAGTTTACCAGGGTGGCGGAGATAAATACCTCCGTCTTCCTGGTTGAAGGAGGGTTGTCCACCCACTAAAGTCTAAGGGGCAGATGTATCATCGGTTTTTTTTGTCACAAACGCTGCGATTCGGAAAATAGCAGCGTTTGCGACAAAAAAAACGGGATATTTGATATTTATTGGAATTTGTATAGCGCGGCTATCGCTCCGGAAGGAGCATCTTGGCGCTGAGCAAACAGAAGAACCTGCAATGGGGAGCGAGGATCAGATGGCTGCGAGTACCGATGGGTCAGACTGAGGGAAAATCCAGGTCTTCAGAAGTTTCCTAAAAAGGCTTTCTGTGGGGGCGTGCCTAAGGTTGGGGGGGAGACCATTTCATGCCTTGGCAGCCAGAAATGAGAAGGTTTTTCCGCCTTTTGTTTTTAGTTTTATTCGAGGTACAGTAACTAAGTTGGCTCCTGACGACCTCAAGCAGCGCGATGGAATATAACGCTGGAAGTGCTTAACCAGGTAAGAAGGGCCAGTGTTCCTGGTGGATTTAAAGACCGTGACGAGAAGCTTGAAGAGAATTCTTTTGTGAAGGGGCAGCCAGTGGAGAGTGTTAAGAGCTGCAGAGGCCGAGGACCTTCTTGGGAGTTTAAGAACGAGTCTGGCCGCTGCGTGTTGGACGCTTTGAAGTTTCTTGAGGGAGGATTTCTTGTGATGCGCACATGCTCGTCAAATCTGAGGGACGAGTCAAATTGGACCCCAAGATTGCGGGCGGAGGAGACCGCACTCGGTGGTGCTTCAGAGTTTTGAGGCCACCAGTCTTTAGGGGAGAAGAAGATGTCTTTGCCTAAGGGAATTATTTCGGTTTTGGCGCTATTGCATTTGAGGTGGTTCAGGTTGAGCCAAGAGAAGACTTGGGAGAGGCAATTTTGAAATCTCAGGGCAGCGTCAGGGTGTTTTTTATCTATGGTGACGACAAGCTGAGTGTCGTCAGCATAGGAAGTCACGAGGATACCGTGGGATTCGATCAGTGTGAGGAGGGGGGCCATATATATATTAAAAAAGAGAGGGCTAAGTATGGACTCCTGGGGCACACCTGATAAAGTGGGTCTTTCGCCAAAGAGAAAGGGGCCTAAAGAAGCAGGCCCCTTTCTCTCTGGAATGTATCAAGCAAAAAGCCTTGCAATATTAAGGAATCGCATATTTAGCGATTCCTAAATATTGCGAGGCTTTTAAGGAATCGCAAATTGCGATAACTTATTTGAAATGTATTAAGCATTTCAGTGTTGCGATTTTTGACTAAGAATTCGCAAATTACCATCAACTTGTAGTTGGTGGTAACTTGCGAATTCTTTTCAAAAAGCACTTTTTTTTAATTCTAAAGGTGCCATATGACGCTCATACATGCCCTTAGGGCATGTATGTGCGCCATATGCGTACACATATCAAATTCAGGGGTGCAGCAGGGTGTCCTTTAGACACCCTTGCACCCTTGAAATTATTCTCAATTTGCGATTAGCTAATTGCTAATCGCAAATTGAGTATAATTTTACATTCATTCCTATGGGCCTCCTGGCCCATAGAAATGAATGGGAAATTATTCCTTAATTGCGATTAAGGAATAATTAATTATTCCTTAATTGCGATTAAGGAATTCTAAGGAATCGCTAATAAATAGCGAAATTCTACATACATACCATTTTGCACTTCTCAAATAGCGATTCCTTAACAATCGCTATTTGAGAAGTGCAAAATGGTATCTTGATACATCTGCCCCTAAAAGCGGCCTAAATATGATGAATAATCTACAATGTGATGGTGGTGTTCCGTTTTAATGGACGGAGAAGAGAATTCTGGACATGCCAGTAAGATTCTGAAATATCCAGAAAGGATATGAAAACAGCATTCAGGAGCCTCAAAGAAGGTAAAACGTCTGGAGGGATGTGCTCTGCTGTGTGTTGGTGGATTTCGTTGTACTTCTACTACTAGAGACCAATTCAGGCACAAATTGAATTGGATCGATTAAATTAAATTCACAGAAAAATATTTACAAAGCCACTAAAAAAGTTAATATACATCTACATAAAAGGCTAAAGATTAACAAATTCGGTGCTTAATTGTTAGTTCTGACCACGCTTGTCATAGAAATTACAAAAAAACACATTGTTTTAATTTTTTATTACTACAAAACTGATAATAGCATTAACATATTTTGCTTAAAAACTGTTAAATCACACTGACACCTCAAATTTTCGGTTATTCTACAAGAACTCACCAAAAAATTCAGTTTTGCTGTGTGTGTTCTGAGCATGCTGCATTGTAAATCTGAACCGCTGTGAATAACAACGACTGAGAGGATGTAGAACTCTACAGCTACAAAGGAGGAATTGTTTTTCCAGATGCACGGTGATCTGAGGATTTATAGCAACTCTCAAAAAAGAAAAAATCCGAAGGTATCCCAAGAAAATAATACCAGCTGAGCCGAATTCCAAAAATGGGCCCATTTGAGTTTATTCTCCAAATTTAGTGGCACCCGGTCTGATGACACTACTAATTGAGCTATCATGCCTCCTATCCCCTTAAAAAAAGTAATAAGAAAACACAAAACTTCCACCTGAATGCTTGACTGTACTGTCTCTGATCTCTTAAAAGTATGAATACTAACTGATGCACAAGTGTCCCCCAGTCCGAGAAACCAACGGGAAGAATATTTGTACCAACAAAGTTGAAAAAACGGTATGGTATAACTTGGTGATTTTCAGAAAACGTTTTTCCACATTTTACTGATTCCTAGGATTCTGAAATCTGTCCTTGCATGCAAAGAGAAATCAGATCCGATGTATAAGTTAACTAACTGAAAAGCATTATGAATATAGAGCAATTTTATGGCCTAGAGACCCTTATGGCCGTCAGGTGCTATAAACATCTAGGGGCCTCATTTATGAAAACCATTGCTTCCCTGTATGAAAGCAGCGATGCGACACTTCTCAGTGCGCCCTCCTTGCGACATGATAGATGCGTCATATTTACTGTATGACGCATCATGTCGCAAGGAATGACAGATACGTCAGTATTACAGACCTATCTGTCGGCTCAAAAGTGATGCATTGCTGGGGGTCTGTCTGAAAACAGACGCAACTCCAGCAATGTGTCCTTTCATGGGCCAAGCCTCATGTGAAAGGGCCTGCATCAGTCTTACGCCTGCTGTGAGGCAGGCACAAGATATTGACGCACTAGCGTCCTAGAAGTTGCACAGTGAAATCTGATAGATTTCACTATGCCACTTCTACAAGGCTTTTTGTGGGGAAACGCCCACCCTGCATACATTATACCTGAGGCAGGTTTAATGTAGCGTACAGCTTTACAAAGTGACGCATCTGCTTAGGTGCGTCACTTTGTAAATAGTGCGCAACATGGTGCATTTTTTACACTGCAAGTGTGCCACAAAAAGTGACGCAAAGGTGGCGTAAAAAAAGTGTCGCAAGGGTTCAGAAATAAGCCCCCGATTAAGTAGCAAAAGTAGTAATAGCAGTAAATAGATGACTATAGGCGAGATATACACCGTTTTTTTACGCCCGTTTATGAAAGCCAAAATGCAATTTGAAATGTACAAAGCCCAAATTGTGGTTCGTTAACCTGTTACTGAATCTCAGATTGGGATCGCAAATTGGTATTTGGAAGGGGCGTGTTTAGGGCGTCACTTCCTAATGCTGATTCATATTGGTATGTACAACCGAAATGAGATTGTTTTATCATCATCTCCCTGGGGGACCTATAACCATTTGAAAATGAAAAAAATATATATTTTTTAAGAGCAGGCAGTAGTCCGATGGAGCACTGACTACTCTTGAAAAATGAAACAGAAAACTTTATTTTTTTTATTTTAAATGCATCCAGTTTTCCTTTAAAGTAAACTGGCTGTATTTCCCCCCCAAAAGAGATTGCTTTATTTAAAAGCAATCACAGACAACTCTGTGATTTTTGCGATTCCCAATGGGTCGCAAGCTGAGACCTACCTCATTAATATTCATAAGGTAGGTCTATTTGCGACCAACTGGGATTCACAGAAAGTGTAAAACACACTTTCGGAGATTAGGGTTTGCAATTACCAAATAGAGAATTGCAAAAATTAGAAATTTGGTAATCACAAAGACTAGTTTCCAGATGTACATAGACTTTCGTTTGTTATTTCCTCATAGCAAATGTTTGTGATATGCTATGAGGAAATCGCAAATGTGTTTTACACAGTTTGCAATTTCTAATGGGTCGTAAGGAACCTGCCTCATTAATATTCAAGAGGTAGAGTGCAATTTGCGTCCCATTGGGAATGGCTAGCACTCACAGGGATGGTGGCCTGCTGGGGTCAGCAGATCATCATATCTGTTACTGCTTTTTAAATAATGCAGTTTTTCATTTTAAAATGCAGACCATTTTCCTTAAGTGATAACAGAATGCATTTAAAAAAGAAAAATTAAACGTTTCCTTTTCATTTTTTAAGAGTAGGCAATGGTCCCTTCCTGTTTGCAAATGTATTACCTCCTCCTTCACGGAGTGGGTAAAGTATGAATATTCTGTGACTCGTTATTAGGAAGGGACAACCTTGACGCTCCCCTTCCTAATACACACGTAAACCCAATTTGCAATTTGGTAATAGCTTACAGAATTGCTAATAAGACTTGATACATTTAAAAAATCTTTTTTACAGGTCGCAAACGCTGTGAATTCGAACATTTGCCAGCTGAAGAAAGCTTCGTACATCTGGCGCTGAGCTTTGCACATCTGGCCCTATTTTCCGAATCTTGCAGCATGTCTCGCTCATGATTCATTTTCATTTCCACGTGAAGGAACATCATAAAAGTTAACGACTTCAACTGATTACAATACCTTAAAGGCATTAATAAGCCTGAACACATAAATTACTTAGAAATTAAACAAAAGAAAGTGAGAAGTTGAAAAGGACACGCCACTTTCCGAACATTAATCTGACTGATGCAGATGGTGCACTGTTGCAGTGGTGAGAAATATGTGTAACACTTGTCAGGGATAAAATGCGTCAATAAAATTATATCTTTTAGATGCATCTCTCAAATGCCCTTGATATTTAGGTCAAACTCACAAAAGGTGGTGAGAAGAATACTTGCAAATCCAATACACTACTGTCAGTCGGTCCAAGTACCATTCCAACTGATTGTGTTTTTACCAACTCGCCCCTTCAGAGACATGGATCCAGATTATACAAATTAGTACTGGCCCTAATCTTCATGAGAACAGTTCCTTTTGACCTGCCAGGCAAGGCCATCTCCAAAGAGAATACAAGCAACACCAGGCAAGTTTCTTTGCTAGGCCTTTTCAGCTTGGATCCTGAGGCACAGCACTTAAGGGACCGACATCTGCTCATACCACGCATTACTTTTTATTTTCCACAGTGCAACACCCCAAGAGTAATGAGTATGTCGAGAAATGCACCCATTGCACCATAGGACATAAGCTACACACTACTGACAGGGCCAAGATAGCCCAAAAGAGGTTTGGGGTTGCTTGTGAGAGGACCTGGTTTGGGAATTTAGGCTGGACTGTGCCTATTGGAGAATGACCAAGGCTGATTTCCACATGGCTGGTGTCTATTTGGGTGGCAAGGTGGGTAAAAAAGAAGGTCTGGATTGCAGCCCAGAGTAATTACCAGTTGTTGATAATAGTTCAAGCAATCCACTTATCACTTTTTTGTTTATGTCAGGGCAACCCCCTGAATGCAACTGGAATGCCCAGAAGTGGTTTCTGTCATAATTGTGTCGTCACTTTTCTATTTTCCATTTGAACATTACCTAAAACCCTATTGAAAGAGAACTGACCGACTTCATTCCCCTCACCCCCATTGTGATGAAAATATACATTCTAACCTGTCAACCAATCCTCAAATATAAAAAATCAACTCTTAGAAATACAATATCAAATTATATAAATTTAAAAAACTGTAAATTCTGATTTTTTTTGGCAACCACATGTCACATACAAGTGGAGAGGTGCGGGGCAGCGACCAGGGCAGCTGACTTTGGAGCACAAGGCATACGGTTCGATACCCGCTCTGGCGGCAGCTCAGCTCAGCACCATGTGATTCTGGGCAATAATAGCTCACTTAATTTCCACGACTGCCCCCAATGCCTTAAGACCCGTAAGGGTGAGCAGTTCGCGTTTCAAAAAGTTATATGGTAATGCATGTCAGGGTTTGCTTTCAGTATGAAGGTACATAAAGTTCATTTTTTGTGAGATTAAAGTGAGTTGATATCATGGAAGTGGGGTGTCAGGAGAGACCTGCAAATGGAGAAGGAAAATGGCAGCTTGCTCTCTGTCATTACAGGAGGTAAAACTAATATTATATGTACTATGCAGCTGTTTCATTACTGAATGATTGTACTGAGGCTTGCATTTTGAAAGATGGAATGGTGGATTCAAGAACTGGGTCCTGGACAATTCCACAAATTGCAGATAGTGCAGTTTGCTTCTTTAGTTTTTACACTAGTGTCAGGTGTAAATGGCTGTGTCCTTTTCTGTTTTGCCCTTCGAGGGCTAATTCTTCCACTGCAGAACAGTAATCTTATGAAGCCTGGTTGCCTTTCAATTGCTGTGGTAGAGGCTGGGGAGTGGATCACCTGCATTTACTGTATGGTTTTGTTTCAAATTGGGGTCAATTTATGTGTGTTGGGTTGGCTCATTGCTCTGATGCTGGATGCCTGGGGCCTTATCATGGATTAGGGGCACTTTTCCCACAGACGTCATGCACAGACAGTGAAAGTACCCCTAGCACATTGAATACACTGGCAGCCACAAACTCGCAACACATTCAAGTGAAAAATGGAGGGGCTTTGAAGCAGCCACTCCATGTTTCACTGTGTAAGCGGAATGGAGGTTTAGCAATCTCTTTGCAGGCGGGTGCAGTGAGTACAAGGCGGTGTCTGGGGGTACATAGGACCCCTTTTCCCTGCTCCAGAGGGCTGCTATTAAGTAGCGCAGTGACAGTTTGCCACCAGTTAAATGGCAAAATGTCAGTGCACCTCCTGACAGCTTCTTTGCCTTTATGCCAACGTCTATAATACGGGGCGGGTGCAGAGGCAAAGGGATTCCTTCATTTGCATGGGGCCACAACACCATGCAAATGAGGGAACACCCTCTTGAGAAAATGCTGGTGCTGTATGTGCGCCAGCGCTTTCAGTATGACATAAAGGGATGAACAAGCATTTACGACTCCTTCTATACTACCAAAGTGCCCCTGGGGTGCGTAAAGCGGGTGCTAACACCTGTTTCGCCCCCGGGACACTTTGTAATATGACCCTTTTGTTTTGTATTACAGTATGGCCGCATTTTCCTTTTAGGGCTGGGGACACCTTTCAGAAGGTTTGCCCAACGCTAATGAGGAAAAAGCACCACATTATAGATACAGCACAGGCCAGGGGCAACTGCAAACTCGCTCCGTCTTGCACAGTTCAAGGGGCACCCTGCCTGCACTTTGAGCGGAGATCAGAGATCCCCTTGCAGGCAAGTGCAGTGAGTGACTGCACACGCCTGCAAGGGGATGTCTAGGGGGTCCCTTTCCCACTTACAGAAGGCCTATCAGGGGACACACTAACAGCTTCTTTGCCTCTGCGCCCGCCTCTGTAATACAGTGCGGGGGCTGAGGTAATGGGGTTCCCTCATTTGCAACGAGTATATGACTGGATCGTACCCTATGCACGTTTAATTTATATGTGATTAGCTCACTAATCGATATATGTACACCTCTCATGCTGCATTCCCATGCCGACCTTGCGAAAGGCCGAAAGACCGTTCACAAATTTTTATTTAGCCACAGATTGTGTTGTAACCATGTATTGTAGCTCCATCCTAAATATGATGATCATAGGCGAGGGTGGAGCTCTCTGATGGACACCATGTTAGACACCATAGTGATATTCCCAGGGAATGGGTGCATGACATTACAAGGGCCACGCAAACCCACCTCAGACTCATTAGAGGGAGGTATGAAGGGGTTAGGTTACATTTCTACAGATCCGCAGTAAACATAGTACAGGTATCGGTTAGTCCTTGCAGAACACATTAGGTATATTCCTCGCTCTACGTTTCTAAAAATCACTTGTTCTAAAGCTCTAAGTATCATCATTATAATTGCATTTCCCTTGTCATGGCATAGCTTGTTGTACAATGAAGATTTATAAAAAAAATGCCATTTAATTCATTTGTTTGTACTCACTGATTTATCAGGGCCAAATGGTTGCCCGCCTAAACAATGACCATGCTAATGTCTTTTTCAGGTCTGAGAAGTCTACTCTCACCTGTTCCTGTGACATAGCCAACGATTGAGCCGGTAAAAACCCTGTAGTGATTTTTCTTCTAAATATTCATTATTTGTTGGAATTTATATAGCATGGGCAGGCGTCTACATTCTCTTACCTCTCTCCAGTGCTTTCCCATATGTTGAGTTTGATTTTGGTTTGCTATTTCAAGTTAGTGACAGTTGGCCTCTCTATGTATAGAGAATTATCTTTGCTCAATAAAGTTGCTTTCCACGTGAACCATCATAGGAGAGATTATGACACTCAGTTTCGAAATGAAGACGAATCTCTTTGAATCACTTAACAGCTAACAATGCAATTTCAACCTAAAACGTTACTGTTGAATTTTAGTCACCTGAGAATTGCACACCCAGAGGGTGAAGAAGGGGCACAGACGCCGATAAAGCTAGTTTAAAGTGAGTTCAGAACAAAGTTTGATGCTGGAGAACATCGGGATGACAATGGTGCAGGTTGTTCTTCTGTGTTTGCGGACCTTGCCTCCAGTCAGAGACTGCAAAATGCACAATGTGGAATACATCTGCCTTTTGCGAAGAAAACACCACAGGTAAGAATGACTGGACAGATAGAAAGCCAAAAAATCATGCCAAAACGTAGATGCATTGGTAAGTGACATGAGAGCCATTTTGGTGACTTCCTGGTGTTGCTAGTACAGCACATGGTACTGTGATAACGAGTGGCTGTATCCCACAAAGGGAAAAAACACATTTAATGAATGTTCTCTGTTCAGTGTGAGGTTTCTAAGAATAAGCTGAGTTACTATTGCGACGACAGCCACATCCCAATAGTTTCTTGACCCCCACAGTGTACAGCCCTTAAATGCGTCTTAGGTAGTTCAGCTCTACTGCTCTATTCATTGATGTTGCAGTAAGAGAACACCCTTCCCTTCAGTCAGATACGTTTTAGCTGATTAAAAACATTTTAGAAACTGGCAGGGCTAGATTGGTAACTGAAACTGGCCCTGGCAAACTGGTCGGCTGGCCCTCGGGGGGCGGTAGGGGGTGCAGCCGAGCTGTTTGCAAGGAACGGTTTCGACCGATTTTGTTACACAGGTGGCCGATATTGCAGGCCCCTGGTAGCAAAACGTCCCCAGAGGCCCAAAACGGCCCCCATCCTGGAGGCCCACCGGGGAAACTCCTGGTGCCCGCTATGACCAGTCCGGTGGGACCACACAAGAACTAAGTTCTTGATCAAAATTAAGTTTTAAAGGTTTAATACAGAATAATTCATAAAACATTACAAAATTATTGCAAAGTTTTAGTCATGAAGACTCGTAAATACCAAAAATAACAGAATCATAGCAAAACATTAGTCAATTAATAAAAAAAATCCCTCGAAATTCTAAGTGCCATACCCATGAAGAGTACTAGCAGAGCTAAGTAAAAAAGGAATATTTTCAGAAAACGAAGACAGATTCTTGGGAGGAAAATGTGAAGTCACCCCTTCTTGGTTAGATCACATTGGCAAATTTTGTAAATCTAAAAGGTTCTGAACACTAGCCCTTTTCTTAAGGTAAGATAAACCTTCTCCGGAGATGGTCAAACCAATATAAAACATTTATTAAACAAGAGCCCATAGAGTTATGTTCTTTTGCACACTTCCATCAGAACATCCAGCTGGAATCATTCAAAATGATACTTTGGGTGCACAATGTAATACACACTTTCTATTCTCTCTATTACTTCAACCTGATCATGTCATTCTGCGGAAACTGTGGAGACAGAAGATTTGCAGTGGGCTGCTGAGTGGGAGGGGAAATGAGCAGTAGCAAGAAGAGCAAAACTCCAGAAACTACATCTAATTTGGCTAACAGCATCTCAGAGTATAAATATGGCAAAACTTTACTATATTATTTTTCAGCCTCCTAAATAATATAATCATCTTGTTTCAAGTGAAAAATTGTTAATTCATAGGTTATGGACTTTTAGAAATTGGGGTTTCTGGTTGGCAGAGGTATGCACCCTGTACAAGCATGAACCACAATCCTAGTCAGTGTAGGTCACAACACAACCTAAATTATCCTGTGCTCACCCTCTGGTAGCTTGGCACAGACTCGTCAGGCTTAACTTAAGAGGAAATGTGTAAAGTATTTATGCAACACTTCAAACAGTAACACAGTGAAAACACCACAAAAAGACTCCTTACCAGTTCAACAAATTGATTGTATTTTAATAAATAAAACAGGACCAAAATGACAAAAATCCAATGAGTAGAAGTCGCAATATAAATTTGTAAAGAATAGAAGTAAAAATAGCACTTTGAAACAATGAGCGCCTATTGGGGTTATCTGGTCATGCTGGACCATGGCAAAGGCAAGAGTTCAGGCCGACAACATTGGGGCGAAAGCCGGATACAGGAACCATTGCAGGATAGCTGAACACAGTACCTTGATCCTGGTTGGACCAGCGAGAGACGGGGTGAAACCGAGTGATGCATTGCCAATCAAGCTGTCGAGGTGATGCAGCGATTTTCTTCATGCAGTGTCAGCGAGGCATCAGTTCTTAAGAGAATACACAAAGCCATTGGTGATGTAGACCATGCACTGGGTTTCTCTACGCTGTTTAGGGGATCCATTGATATTCCCACACTGCATTGAAGGCGATGCATTGGTTCTGATGTGTCGATTCTTTAAGGCGATGTGCTGGTTACAACTGTGATGCACAGATTCTGCTTCCACAACAGGGTCTATGCACCGGTTCTGCTGCCTGCAGACTGGAGATGTGTTGATTTCACTGGAGCAAGTACCTGTGTCCACTTCCAATGGATTAGGCACAGGAGCAGGTGATGAGACCTTGATATCCCTGAGTCTCAAGAAACATGAGGCAAGCTCACAAAATCTTGGAGATCACTCTGGGTTCAGGGCAGAGTCAGCTCTACCTCAGCAGGTTCAGAGAGCAGGAGCCAGTAGGCATGCACAGCAGAAAATGAGTTCTTTCAGAGCAGCAGTCCGGTAGAGTGGCAGTTCTTGTATCAACACAGCATTTCCTCTGACAGAGGTACTTTACAGGTCCAGAAGTGTCTCATTTGGTGGGGTCAGAGTCTCAGTACCTATAGCCAGTTGTGTTTTTGAAGTGGAGGTGACTTTAAAGAGAGGCTTTAAAGTGCACAGAGGTCCTTCTTTCACAGCCTTGGCTTCATATTCCATAAAGGGGTGTTATCAATCATTTTTGTGGGGGCAGGACACTGTCTATTGAGGTGTGTCAACTCCTCCCTCCCTTCCTGCCCAGGATGAGCCATCATGATGCAGATGAGCACCTACTCCTTTTCAATCAGGAATTACACGTTAAAAGTGTAATGAGGAATCCCCAATGTTAACCTATGAGAGTCGAAGACCTCACAGTTGTGAAAATGAATTGGGATGTTTTTCACAACCAGAGCAGGCTAAACTTATAGGTACATGTCCTCCCTTTTGAATACACAGCACCCTCCCCTATGGGCTACCTAGAGCCTATGTTAGGTTTCACTGATATGTAATAAAGTGGAATTTAAGGCTTGGCACAGGGTTTTAAATGCCAAGTTGACATGGTAGTGTAAACTGTACACACAGGCTCTACAATGGAAGGTCTAAAACATGTTTAAGTGCTAATGGTGTGGGTGGCACAATCAGCGCTGCAGGCCTACTCGTATAATTCGATTTATCGGTCCTGGGCCTGGTAGTGCACTCTACTTGTGACTTATAGGTAAATTACAATACCAACTGTGAATAAGCCAATGTTACCACATTTAAAGTAGTAGGCACATGCACTTTAAGACTAGTTAGCAGTGAAAACGTGCACAGAGTACTAAAGTCAACAAAAACAAGGTCAAAAAAAGGTTGGAGTGACCCTTCAAAGAGGGACATTTTTCAACACGCTCATATGTATCATTAAAATTCCTAAAGCACATAAATTATTTGTCACCTAAATTGTCACACATGAAAAATATTTACACTATTATGGTGTAGAAAGAACAGTGGTACAAAATGAATAAAGGGAGAAAATACAATCATGAAAAATTACTGACTGCACAAAGTGGTCACAATTCTTTACCAATCTTTTGCAACCAGTATTGAGTTTTTCACACTAAAAAATATAGTAGTTGCCTCACAAAATGTCATAATGGAGTGGATTGTAGTCCTACTTTATTATTATTCATAAAATAAGTTGCAAAGTTTGACACATCTTAATTGGTGGTCAGGACAGGATTGGTAGATTGCATGGGTCAGCAGACTGCCATGTTTTTGACTGTTTTTTTAATAAAGATTAGCAGATTCCTCACTCATGAGGCCCTAGTTCAAGTTACGCTTGGTCTGGTTATTTCCCGCATCGATTATGGGAAAGCATTGTATGTTGCATCCCCCTTTACCAGTCTCATCAACTTCAGCTATCCAGAATCAAGCGGCTAGACTGGTTTTACGGCAGCCTAGGACAAGTTCAGCCAAGCCTCTCTTGAGGAGCTTGCACTGGCTCCCTGTGATCCAGCGCAGCCTTTTTAAGGTGGGCTGTTTGACCTACCAGGCCCTTGCCCATCAAGGCCCGGTCTTCATATCCTCTCGCCTTCATCGATATATCCCTTCCCGAGATCTCCGCTATTCTAGCTCCAACTTGCTGCTCATGTGCCCCTTCAAGCGGAAAAGGCTCGGGGGATTAAGATTCGCTTCTCAAACTCCCCTTTTTTGGAACTCCTTGCCCTCTAACCTCCGTCTTATCTCATCTTATCATTCCTATAGGAAGGCTTTGAAGACCTTCTTGTTCTCTCAAGCTTTTGATTGATTATTGATTGATTGCAGTCTTCTCCTCTGTCTGTCCAAAGCGCCAAGAAGCCGCTGGTGAATGTGGCTGTACAAATTCTTTTATCATATCATATCATATAAACCCACCCAAAGCCCACAAAACAATGCTAAACCACCCCCAGCCCACAAAACATTTCCGACCCACCCTGAGCTCACAAAATATTCCAGACCCACCCCAAGCCCGCAGAACAACCCCCAGCCCCACGTACCTCATCTCTCCCAGCTACCTGCTTCTGTCCATTCATTCCACAGCTAGACTGTGCATATGCCTTACTCACGCACATGTGTGGTTCAGGCATAGGCATGGTTAAGGCATGCGCAGTAGGGCTTGTGGAATTGGAGCACTCGTGGTTTAGACCATGGTGTTCTGACTGTTTCCCTCCAAAGACACTTAGGTTGGATACTGAAATGAGTCCACAATCTACCTTCTTTAACTATGTCAGCGCATCAAGACCCATTCACACTCTTCCAGTCACACCTTCTTAGGCACTTGAAAACCCTTTATATATAATTCTATTTACACTTCTATTTATACCAAAAGACAGTTTGAAGGCCTATCAAAATATCTTAAACAGAGGAAATAATGTACAACTCTTATACTCTTCCTTTAGTAAATGCTCGAAACCACCCCTTTAAACGTTCCCCATTAATGAATGTACTGCAAAACAGTAGAGTCTGTCAGGATAGGGAGGAGGCAGCAGAGAACTTGTTAGGAAATGCGCAGTCTCTGGCAGTCTTAAAACATATACTGAGAGACGGCCCATCCCCTGCCAAAGTGGCGGGGTGAGCTAGAGGAGGGAGCTGGGGGCGTGGGTTATGGGGGGGGCGATCGGGACATAATAAAAAAGTAAAAAATTAAAATACACTTACCTGATCACCGCAACCTCCGCTGTCTGCTCCACCTGCTCTTCCTGCTGATTCTGGGACACGCTCCCAGACTGCACTTCGGCCAATCATGAGATGCAGGAAAGCAGTGTCATGATTGGCCTGAGTGCTACAACTTTGTGCTCCCAGGCAGAATGGGAGCTTGCATCTGCTTTCTTCAACCCCAGCATGCAGCTGGGGTTCCTCTTTATTGTTCTTTACTTTCCATAGGATATTTGCAAGTGTTACAAAATTGTATGCGTAGGACTGGTGATAAATGAAGCCTACCTGATCCTAGAGGACGAGTAGTGGGACAATGTGTTTGAGTTTGTTGGTTAAGATTTTGGCTAGAATCTTCACATCTACATTAAGTAATGATATCGGCCTGTAATTGGTACATTCTGGCATATTCTTACCTGGTTTTAATATTGACATAATCTTGGACTTGTTCATCACCTTCTGTGATGGGCAAATCTCTCATTTGTCCCTAAACAGTTTACCAAAGATTAGTTCAAGTCAGTGTTTATGGAGTTTATAATATTCTACTGGGAAGCTGTCCAACTCTAAATCCGTATTGTAGGAGACTTCATCAATGGCCTGTAGGATTATTTTGTTGAAGATGAACTTGTATAGTGCCTCAGTTGAGTCCTGTCCCTCAGTGCTATACAGCGGTCAATTGTATTCCCAAAGCATGTCGAGGATACTCCCAGGATGAGTGTGAAGGGCTCCTGCCTCATCTTGAATAGCAGATATTTTGTAATGCCATTGTTATAGTCAAAAGAGTGCTTATGAATATTACATTGGTTAACGTCTTTTTTATTGTCCAAAAGGAGGTTTAAATATTTAAACAAAATGAGTTGACTCATATCTGTGTCAGTGGTATAACCTGCGGTTCTAGTTGCGTCTTGAACCGAAGTGCATCGCATTTAAGCATGGCTGAATCACTCATAATCTGTACTCTAATACTAGTTTTACCCATGGCCCATAGCATGAGGAGGATCGTTTTGAGTGTTCATTGTCCTGTATGTAAGTCTGAAATAAGAAGCTCAGTCTCTGTTTGTCTTGTGAGTTTTGGTAATAAGATATGTTGAGCTTCCATTAAGCAGGCGTTGGATTGGTAAGGCCAGGATCTTATTTCAGTTGAAATGTGTCATGGTTTGCTATCTAGCTCTCTTCGTCAGACAGGTGGGTATCTTGTAATAAGGTGACACCTGGTTTCAACATATGTAAATAAGATAGTACTATTTCCCGCTTAATATAATGGGTTAATCCATTTTATATAGTGAAGCCAGAGAAAAATCAGTTATATCTGCAGGGGGAAATGGATCAGAGGTAAATAAAGACACCAGGGAGCCCTGTGTATGTGGTCCCAGTGTATGGTAGTTGGACTGGTAGGACTCGGCTAGAGCTCACAATAATGGTTCTACAGTTATAATCAGTGTCAGAGGCAGGTACCTAGCCCATAATGGTCAACATAGTTAGAGGTCTTCTGAAATGTGGGACAAAATGAAGTGCCTAGAGGACTGTGATCTGGTAGCACTATCACAGTGTGTATCAGGGTCCTATGGCCAGGTCGTGAGCCCTTAACCTGTGGTCAGGTGGGAGACATGTATGAGTAAGAGTCCCACAGGCCACTTGGTCCCCCACAGAAGCCAGGATATATTGCCTCACAGGTGCATAGGTGTCAATTGCAATTGAAGGATATGAAGCAGTTGAATTGCACCTAGGTTGCCCAGGGGCAATATCACCATGGTGAAGCGTTATTAGGGAGTGGGGAGTGACCAATGATGTGTTAGAGCAGGAATGGGTTATTCTAATTATGCATCACAGGTGGTTGTGGAAAGTGTCCCCCATCAAGTGCAATGGAACCATCCATAGTATTGGCGTAGTGCAGGACCTTTCCCAAATCTCGAGTGTACCCACTCTCGCACCTCCTACTCCCTCTATGGCTATTATGCTTGTTCTTAGCACCCAACAGTTGTGGATCTATATCAACGGAAAAGTAAATGGTCAAAATTATACAAAGAAAAAGTTAAGAATCACTGCAATCCTATCTGCAGGGCAAGCCTGCTCTCATCCTCCGGCAGGTTTAATGGTGATCTCAATTTATCTCCTGTAGTTTGGCTTTTGTTTGTACATCTGGGGTTTGAACCTGAGACCCACTGATGGGTCACTTTATGTAGTCTCTCACGTTCAGTCAATGGTGTGTAGTATCGGGTTCCCAAGGCCTACATGCTCCGAAGATAACCCACTTACATTCAAGAACTGTTGGCACGGAAACTGAAAAATTCAAAGAACAAGTTTATTAAGACCCCATGGGGTGGTGGTACATTCCTACAGCACCCTTCGGTAATGCAAGAAGTATCACACCGAACATCGGTGTGACCCGTTCTTTTATACAGTTTGCAGGTAATAAAAAGATAGGCGGCACAAAGTTACAGAGCGTTATGTACATATAAGGTCATCTTTTGGAACACAGCCAGCTCATTGGAGGGTTACAACCCCGCTGGTCAGTTTGGCGGCACATTCCTGAGGGGTGACTGGTCAGTGGGGACTGCGCATGTACGGGTTGACCAGTACTAAAAATAGCCTGTTGCTGGGCAAACTCGAGTGGTCAGTGGCACGGACAACGGACAAAAGGGCACGCTAGCCACGAGGCCGCTTATGATCTAAGATGGCCGCCGTAACATACAAAATGGCGTTTTCAAGTATAGCCAATTTAAGCGGGAAAACGTGTAGCACAGCTAAACACTAACTCGGCTGTCGTCAAATTACGACAGACGACCCTTTTAGCGTTTAGCTGAAGCTACCTCATAGTGGACATAATCAGGATGCTCATCTTCTATATCAATTAGCATTATTTGGGCTACTTCTTTATGAAGCATCATTTTGTCATGGGCAAGAGCTCGTCTTGATGGTATACAAGCTGATAAGCACATAGAACATAAAGCTGGGCCACATTGAATACATAAGCATACAGAGAACAGTATCCCTACAATGATACATAGAATCGTTAACAGTTTCCAACCCCAAGCAGTAAGCATTGACCAAAACCACCCTGAAAGAGTCCACGTTCCATTGTCCGGGTGTATTTCAGCAGCTATCTTATGCAATTTAGAGATAGCATCATAAACGGATGGTGAATTGTCAGGTACGTAAACACAGCAGCTACTTCCGATAATTCTACATGCCCCCCCACGGTCAGCTAGAACTACATCTAACACCATTCTATTTTGGAGTGTAACAATTCTAGAAATCTGGAGTTCTTCCGTAATGTTCCCAAGTGCAATGGCAGTGTCATTAGCTACAGCTTCAACAACACGGGTCAATCGTCGTATCTTCCGACTATTCAGTGCGGCCCCCACAAAGGAAAACAGTCCCAAATTAAAGTCCACATATTGCTGTAAGGCAGTATCGGTCTGGTCGATATCGTCCAGAACAACAGTCCGTTTGACACGGTTCAGAACAAAGTCGTGGTACAAAATATAATCATTATGGTGCATTGGTGGGGCAATGAATACAGGGGGTAGCACAAAAGATACATAACAAGTGCCTAACCATCCCAACGGAAGCTGATGATAACCCTTCGTTCCACAAATGAAATAAGTATTGCGAGATGCTACAAATGAGATGCCATTCGGACTATCAAAGGTAAGTGTGGTGTTGCATTCACTTTTCCCCACTGGAATTGACCCTTTATTGCGTATACACAGATCAGCTTTAGTAGCAATGACATTGATAACATGTGAGCTGGATACATTGATATTCCGTTGATTGCTGTACACACGCGGGGCAGACACATTATCGGGGCGGTACTCCTCCCATTCAAATCGAGTACCTTCAGCCCGTGGAAACCCATCCCTGTCGTGATAACAAATTTTATTCAAACAGAAAAGCACCCCCCCTTTTGTTGGCCATCTCAGAGTGAAGAGGAGAGTGTACCAGGCATTACAGGATCCATTATGTGAAAACGGGAGAGGAATGAGTGGAGTGCCCCCTTTCTTCTGGTGCCCAGGCAACATCCCACACACCCAACAATTAGACGTATTTGTCATGTTATGCGTATGATGCAGTATCTGAATAAAGCTATTGTTCAAATAAGTCTGTCGGTGCCGTTCTTCATGATAAATCGATTTACAAAAGGGGGTGGTGATGAACAGAGTGTCTGAATTGAGCAGACCACTCTTACCCAGTCCAAAGATCAGGGCTTGATCCATCACCGTTATTTATCTCACTGCCCCATCCCAGCTCAGAACCTGGCTATATGCAAATCAGTCTGTCCCTGGCCCAGTGCATCATGGGAACAGGGCAGACTAAACTACCAAGCCAATTCTTTACCAGAAAGGAGACAAGCTACCGGGGACCGGTTTCTGGCATTTCAGCCTCTTCGGCCCGGCTTGCTTGAATCCTGATGGAGCAGTGAGAAAGGGACTCATGTCTGAGTATACCCTGCCACACCTGTAGTGGCCAAAATCGATTTACAAAAGGGGGTGGTGATGAACAGAGTGTCTGAATTGAGCAGACCACTCTTACCCAGTCCAAAGATCAGGGCTTGATCCATCAACGTTATTTATCTCACTGCCCCATCCCAGCTCAGAACCTGGCTATATGCAAATCAGTCTGTCCCTGGCCCAGTGCATCATGGGAACAGGGCATACAGCCAGGTTCTGAAACTGGGATGGTGCAGTGAGCTAAAAAACGGTGTTGGATCTAGCCCTGATCTCTTGACTGGGTGAGAGCTTTCTGCTTAATTCAGAGACTCTGTCCCTCACCACCCCTTGTTGTAAATATTTTTGTCCACCCTAAGCGTGGAAGGGTATTCTCAGATGTGAGACCCTTGCTCATTGCACCATCAGGATTCAAGCAAACCGGGCCGAAGACGGCTGTGATGCCAGAAACCGGTCCCCGGGAGCTTGTTTCCTTCCCAGTGTAAGAATTGGCTTTTGTAGTTTGGTTTGCCCTGTTCCCATCATGCACTGGGACAGGAACAGACTAATTTGCATACAGCCAGGTTCTGAAACTGGGATGGTGCAGTGAGCTAAAAAACGGTGTTGGATCTAGCCCTGATCTCTTGACTGGGTGAGAGCTTTCTGCTTAATTCAGAGACTCTGTCCCTCACCACCCCTTGTTGTAAATATTTTTGTCCACCCTAAGCGTGGAAGGGTATTCTCAGATGTGAGACCCTTGCTCATTGCACCATCAGGATTCAAGCAAACCGGGCCGAAGACGGCTGTAATGCCAGAAACCGGTCCCCGGGAGCTTGTTTCCTTCCCAGTGTAAGAATTGGCTTTTGTAGTTTGGTTTGCCCTGTTCCCATCATGCACTGGGACAGGAACAGACTAATTTGCATACAGCCAGGTTCTGAAACTGGGATGGTGCAGTGAGCTAAAAAACGGTGTTGGATCTAGCCCTGATCTCTTGACTGGGTGAGAGCTTTCTGCTTAATTCAGAGACTCTGTCCCTCACCACCCCTTGTTGTAAATATTTTTGTCCACCCTAAGCGTGGAAGGGTATTCTCAGATGTGAGACCCTTGCTCATTGCACCATCAGGATTCAAGCAAACCGGGCCGAAGACGGCTGTAATGCCAGAAACCGGTCCCCGGGAGCTTGTTTCCTTCCCAGTGTAAGAATTGGCTTTTGTAGTTTGGTTTGCCCTGTTCCCATCATGCACTGGGACAGGAACAGACTAATTTGCATACAGCCAGGTTCTGAAACTGGGATGGTGCAGTGAGCTAAAAAACGGTGTTGGATCTAGCCCTGATCTCTTGACTGGGTGAGAGCTTTCTGCTTAATTCAGAGACTCTGTCCCTCACCACCCCTTGTTGTAAATATTTTTGTCCACCCTAAGCGTGGAAGGGTATTCTCAGATGTGAGACCCTTGCTCATTGCACCATCAGGATTCAAGCAAACCGGGCCGAAGACGGCTGTAATGCCAGAAACCGGTCCCCGGGAGCTTGTTTCCTTCCCAGTGTAAGAATTGGCTTTTGTAGTTTGGTTTGCCCTGTTCCCATCATGCACTGGGACAGGAACAGACTAATTTGCATACAGCCAGGTTCTGAAACTGGGATGGTGCAGTGAGCTAAAAAACGGTGTTGGATCTAGCCCTGATCTCTTGACTGGGTGAGAGCTTTCTGCTTAATTCAGAGACTCTGTCCCTCACTACCCCTTGTTGTAAATATTTTTGTCCACCCTAAGCGTGGAAGGGTATTCTCAGATGTGAGACCCTTGCTCATTGCACCATCAGGATTCAAGCAAACCGGGCCGAAGACGGCTGTAATGCCAGAAACCGGTCCCCGGGAGCTTGTTTCCTTCCCAGTGTAAGAATTGGCTTTTGTAGTTTGGTTTGCCCTGTTCCCATCATGCACTGGGACAGGAACAGACTAATTTGCATACAGCCAGGTTCTGAAACTGGGATGGTGCAGTGAGCTAAAAAACGGTGTTGGATCTAGCCCTGATCTCTTGACTGGGTGAGAGCTTTCTGCTTAATTCAGAGACTCTGTCCCTCACCACCCCTTGTTGTAAATATGTTCTTCATGATAAGGCAATGTAAAGTGAAAATGTTCAGATGGAGCCGGGGTAGTCGGCAGCAAATGTTCACGTACAGGCACCACAAGTTCAACTACCCAGGCCATCACAGCTATTACCACAATTGTCAAAACGAAAAGGATGGCACCAAGTATTCTTTTATCTCTTGATGCAGAAGACGCCATTGTTCAAGAAGTTCTTAATGTCTCAAATAGTTTAAATTGTTCACAAAGTCTCAAATATACATATGTATATTCCTAAAAAAGAAAAATACGGTGCTGAGCTCCGAGGTAGCTGTTGTTTTCTTCTCCGGGGTCAAGACGGGTGTCGCTACTCTTGGCAGAACTGATCCCCCCCCCTTGAGATTCCAGGTTTCCGTTTCACAAACCCCAGAGCGGTAACCAACCAGTCTCGAAAAAAAACAAAAATTTTCTTCTTTATCGTGGCCGCAGATTATAGCGCTCTCGTCCAGAAACAGTGTGGTCCGGGAAGGCTCCCTCAACTTCGGCCGATGTCACAGCTGGGCTCTTTTCTTTCTCCAAAATTTCTTTGTAGTCTGTTAACACAGCAGGATTTACCAGATCAGGAGAGACACGACGGCAGTGAGTTGAGTGCACCCACCGCTTCCTATTGGTCACTCGTACAGCTGTCCGGGTCGCCAGAAGGACCTGCTCAGGGCCCCGCCACCTCGGTTCCAAGCTGCTCGCCCTCTCAAACGATCTGATCATAACATGATCACCAGGGCGAAGATCATGGCCCTCTCCAGTAGAGTTGTCAGGGAGCGCTTCTCGAACCTGTTGATGAATAGAAAGCAAATCATTTGTTAATCGTGCCAAATAATCGTTCATCATTATACAAGGCACATCATGTATTAATCGCGGCTTGGGCACCCCCCAAATATTCATAGGCCTTCCAAACACCACCTCATACGGTGTGAGGCTAGTTCGCGAGTGGGGCACTGATCTGAGAGAGAGTAATGCTAGCGGCAAAGCATCTGGCCACTTCAACGATGTGGATGCCACAATCTTAGCCAGTTTAAGTTTCAACGTGGCATTGTACCGCTCAACAAGACCCGCCGACTGAGGGTGGAACACAGCGTGAAACTTCTGCTGAATCCCTAGCCCCTTCAGCACATACTCCACAATTTTCCCAACAAAATGAGGCTCATTATCGCTCCACAAAAATTTGCAAACTCCGAATCGAGGGAAAAACTCCTTAAGCAACACCTTAGCTGTTGTCAGAGCTGTATTGTCTTTCGTGGGGAAAGCCTCTACCCATTTGCTAAAAGCACATACCACCACTAAGACATACTTCAGATTGTTGCAACGCTCAAGCTGGATATAATCCATTTGGAGTACCTCGAATGGTGCAGAAGGTGGAACGAACCCTCCTTTCGGAGTATGGGTCCCCTTTGCAGGATTGTGCTGCAAACAAACCAGGCAGGTCTGCACTACTCTCTTGGCGGTATTAGCAATCTCGGGATGTTCCTAAACTCGTATTAACAGTCGAGTGATTGCAAGAGCTCCCACATGCGCCAACCCATGTGTCATCTGCACCATCGCTTGCAAGTAAGCCGCAGGCAACTTCCATTTCTCCATGTCCTTGCTTCTCCAACACCCTTCATCATCTAGCACCCCATATGCTGCCCATGCCGCAAGTTCTGATTCAGTAGCTGATTTCTGAATATCTAAGATCTCTGCTCTAGCATCGCTCCATCGCTCAGCCTGTGATTGTGTCACGTACATGGGGGAGTCAGTTCGGGACATAGCCGTTTGTCTCGCTATGCTGTCCGCAAAAGCATTTCCCTGACCCACTTTATCAGTGATCTTTTTATGGGCACTACATTTTATTATCGCTACTTTCTTTGGACAAAGCAACGCGTTTAGGAGATCACGCACTAGTTCTCCGTGCATAATGTGTCCTCCGTGTGAAGTCAAAAACCCGGGTTCTCTCCAGAGTAGCCCGAAGTCATGTGCTACTCCGAAGGCGTACCGGCTGTCTGTGTATATGTTCACACATAGGCCAGCACTCAATTCGCAGGCTCTTGTCAAGGCTATCAGCTCCGCTGCTTGAGCCGATTTCTGTGGTATTCTAGCTGTTTCCACCACTGTCTTAAGTGTCGTGATCGCATAGGCTGCAGAAGTCGTGCCATCTGGCAGCCTCAAACACGATCCATCGTCCCACAGTTCCCCATCCACATCTGGAAGTGGCATATCCTGTAAGTCGACACGACCCTTTGTCTGTTCCTCGGTTAGAAAAACACAGTCGTGTTGTTTGTCTTCCTGACCCTCCTCGACCGGATAGGGCAATAAAGTGGCAGGGTTCAGGGTAGCGCATCTTTTCAGTGTGATATGTGGCGCCAAAAGTGTAAGCTCATATCCTGTTAACCGTGCACTCGTAAGATATTGAGTCTTTGTTTGATTTAGCAGGGCATCTACTGCGTGGGGAACTAGCACCAACAATTTGTGCGATAACACTATTCCCTCACTCTGCCTTATGGCTACTGCTGTTGCCGCCACTGCTCGAAAACACCCAGGCAACCCTCATGCTACAGGATCAAGAATGGCAGAGAAATACGCACATGGCCTCTGCTTATCCCCGTGTGCTTGCACTAACACTGACAACGCGCACCCATCTTTCTCGTGCACGTACAATGTGAAAATCTTCGTGTAATCTGGTGTGCCTCATACAGGGGCAGAGCAAAGGGCCTGTCTCAATTGTTCAAAAGCATTTTGACATTCATCTGTCCATTCAAGGGGCATTGGTGTAGCTTTGGACAGTAACGCTAGCAAAGGTTTTATAATGTGCGAAAACCCCATGATCCACTGTCTGCAAAAGGACGTTAAACCTATGAAGGCACGTACATCTCTCTGCGTGCGGGGGACTGGTGTATCTAAAATCGCCTGAATTCGATCTGATGTTAATGCACGCCCCTCCTTAGACAAAAGATGACCGAGGTAGGTCACCTTGGGTCTACAGTATTGAAGCTTTTTCTTAGAAACCTTGTGATTATTCTGTGCCTGAAAAGAAAGCAACGCAATCGTACTCTCCTCACATTGTGCATAAGAGTCTGCAGCAAGCAGAAGGTCATCCACGTATTGGATAAGGACAACCCCAGACTGTAACTCAAAGGAATCAAGCTGTCTTTTCAGAGCCTGGCTATAGATACTAGGGCTCTCAGTGTAGCCTTGAGGAACACGACAAAATCTATACGATTTATTATTTAACGTGAAGCCAAACAAATATCTGCTATCAGGATGGACAGGGATGGAAAATAATGCGTTTTTCAAGTCAATTACACTAAAGGTCGTGGCCGTTGGTGGCACCAATGTAAGCAAGGTCGTAATGTCGGACACCACCGGGTATTGGGGAATGACAATTTTGTTAATCTCTCTCAAGTCAATAATAAACCGATAGACTTTGTTGTCAGTATCTCTCTTAAGAATCGGAAGAATAGGGCTGTTACAAACATTATAAGGAACCTCCTCCACCACTCCTGCAGTTATCAAATCTTGAACAATATGTGTCAAGGCAATTTCACCTTCCCTCGAAATCTTATACTGTGGTACCCGTGGCAGAGAGGCCCCCTCCTTAACAGTGATATGAATAGGTGGAATACGCATCTCTCCGACATCCGTGTCTGAGGTCGCCCATAACGTGTGCGGGAGAGAGGCCAAAGCTGGAATGTCTAGTATAGTGCAAAACCTGTCTGAGTCAGGATAATTGTCATTTAGGATGACCCGCACTCCCTCAGGAGCGCACCGTATCGTTGCTCGAAAATATTTAAGCAAATCAATGCCCAGGATATTATCTGGTGTATGGGGCGATAGCAAAAATTGACCAAAACTAAAAAATTTGTCAAGACAAAGTGCAAGGGGCTTTGACAATGGGCTAGGGGAGGGTGTGCCATCGAACCCTACACATGTTATCATTTCGCCAGACAGGGGATCCCTCGGAACCAAGTTTTTTGACAAAGCGCTACGAGTAGCTCCTCTGTCGACTAGATATTGATCAGTAGAACCCAAAATGCCCGCTGTTACATATGGACCCTTCTGATCTACCGGCACTTCAATTGATTCCGCACCCCATCCTACGCAGTCCTATGCATGCACATAATCCTGGTGCTCCACATTCTCACCCTCCGATATCTGGTATTGGTTTCGTCTATCAAAAGCATTTCGTTCATCCTGGCCACGGCCCCTCTCCTCAGCCCTTCCACGATCACCTCCACCACCTCTTGCTCCCGTATAACTTCCTCTCGACCTACCACCTCCACGACCACGCTGACTACATTGTTCACGAAGTACCGGACAATCGTCAGCCCAATGCCCAAACTCTTTTCAGTACGCACATTGATCCTCCGCTATATCCGTACGACCATACGACGTAGTGCCTCCACCTCGTCTACCTCTATCATACCCTCTACCCTGTGTTCCACGAACCTGTGCCAACATCACCTTCGTTTTCAATTCTTTCGCTTTTTTATCAATACTTTCTTTAGCCTCCAACTCCTGCCGCTCATAATACTGAGCCATAGTTAACAAAGACGCGGGGGTCGCCGTGGCCCAGGAACTTTCACTCGATTTCAATCGCTTAGCAATCTCCGGTAGGAGATTAGCTACATACTTATCAACAAACAAATGCCGACCCGTATCCTCCGTTAAAGATTGACCACTGTAATCATGAAACGCCTCTTCGAAGCGTGTAAAGAAATCTGAAACCGTTTCATCTGGCTTTTGCTTGCACGAAGCTAACATAGTCCAATCGATCTTTTTAGAAGGTACGAACGTTTTTAATTTATTCAAAATAGCCGCCGGGAGGTCCAAAATCAACTGGCAAGGCTTACATGCCGGTTCCCTGTCTAAATCAGCTGCAGTTATTTCTTTCCAAGTTCCCCCAAGTATCGTTTCATCATTATTTTTACGAATCTGTCTCCACATATCAGGCGGAAGAATTAACCCAAAAAACAGATCTATGTCAACAAGAGACATCACACAAGACGAAATAGCCCCTTCCACCCCTTCATAGAATGCCGCTGGATTTTTGCGAAGATCAGGTAAAGAATTTTTCAACGCCATAACATCTGCTCTGTTCCAAGGCGTATACACCCAGTTATATACAAAATATCCCTTTGCACCCTTTGACAATTTATCATCATCTGTACCTTCCCCTTTAGGTGGAACATACAAGGGTGCAGCTTCACGCATAGGCATAACATGCAATGCAGAACTCTTATCTGAACCCCGGAGAGAACACTCCTTAGACTGCCCATTAGACTCCGGCCCGGACTCCCTATTCTTTTTCCGCTCGTTCCGCAATCTGGTAGTCTCATCTCGCAGCTGGATCAGTTGCTTGTAAAGGGCATCGACATCTGCAAGATCAAATAAACCTTTATCCAGATTCTCACAATGAACTGACACAACCTTAGGTTCTAACGTATCTGAAAACTGACGATATGCGGAAACAACTTCATCTGCCAAGGTAGCCAAAAAATACAGTAATTCTTGATTTGTCTAATTACCCCTTTCAGTAACAACTTCAGACTGAGAAACAAAATTCGTATTCACTTTACGAGCCCAACTACGTAAATGTGCGGATCTCTCCGCTGAAAACCTGAGACCAGATACACCCTTCTTTCCCGGCTTATCCTGTCCATCATCCTCCGAGTCTGCAGCTGGAGCCGTAGGCGAAATGTACGGAGGCGGTGACCGATCTAGCAATGAAAAATCATCAATTTCATTATTAAGGACAGGATAAAGCGGGCGACGAATAGGGAATTGACCAGTTGTTTGCAATTTACGTTCCCGTTCCTCCCTCTCTTTCTTCTCCTGAGCCTCCTTTTCCTCAAGCTGTAAAGCCTTATCTCGAGCAGCCTTGCGCTGCTCTTTGTCCGCCAAGGCAACTTCACGTTTCATTCGCTCACGCACCGCTTTCTCCCACATTCGTACACAATCGAACATATTTTGTCTAGACCTTCGTTGAAACAAACATTGCTCCACAAACTGTACTTTACGCAAATCGAACGACCCATGTAGAGGCCATTGCAATTCAGGATCCGATTTAGTATACTTATTCCATAATTTACTGTACATTATAGGGGGAAGGCCAAATTTTATATACATCTCACGATTTGGTGTTCCTTCTGGGGGAGCCGGCTGTGCTTCCGCTAACCTTATTGTGGTACCATTTCCAAGACAGCACATCCCTCGGAGTGTGCTTAAAACAGGCATGTTCAAAAAGTATCACGAAAGCGCGATACCGTATAAAATGGCACTTACAGTACTTCACAAAAACGTGCCGCTCAAAGGAAAAAAACAAAGTTAGAGAAACATCTCTACATGCCTGCCTATGTGAAGTGCACTACACATATAATTCAAAGTTCATAAATTCACAAATGTTAGCTAACTCAAATCAAAGTCATAGGTCATAGAACTTCGGCAAGCGTCCGAGGACTACCTTACCGATCACAAATCATAGAACCTCAGTAAGCATCCGCAGACTACCTTACCGATCACAAATCTTACCCAAAGTCTCAAAGGTCCAGATTCCAACTGCCAAGGTCTTTTAATCGAATCAGCCAAACGGCACTTTATCCAGCAACGCAGACGATCAAGATCTCAGTCGGAGACCGGCGCCACCTGGAAGGTCAGATCAGAAGGAAAGGAAGAAACACCGCGGGTGCCAAGACTCGGGTCACTCGGTGGCAGCGTACGCGTCCATGGCGAGTTTCCAAACCTTCGTCACGACCTCTCCTTCGGGCATCCGAGTCGCCGATGAGTCCCTTCGTGGTCGCCAATTTGTAGTATCGGGTTCCCAAGGCCTACATGCTCCGAAGATAACCCACTTACATTCAAGAACTGTTGGCACGGAAACTGAAAAATTCAAAGAACAAGTTTATTAAGACCCCATGGGGTGGTGGTACATTCCTACAGCACCCTTCGGTAATGTAAGAAGTATCACACCGAACATCGGTGTGACCCGTTCTTTTATACAGTTTGCAGGTAATAAAAAGATAGGCGGCACAAAGTTACAGAGCGTTATGTACATATAAGGTCATCTTTTGGAACACAGCCAGTTCATTGGAGGGTTACAACCCCGCTGGTCAGTTTGGCGGCACATTCCTGAGGGGTGACTGGTCAGTGGGGACTGCGCATGTACGGGTTGACCAGTACTAAAAATAGCCTGTTGCTGGGCAAACTCGAGTGGTCAGTGGCACGGACAAAAGGGCACGCTAGCCACGAGGCCGCTTATGATCTAAGATGGCCGCCGTAACATACAAAATGGCGTTTTCAAGTATAGCCAATTTAAGCGGGAAAACGTGTAGCACAGCTAAGCGCTAACTCGGCCATCGTCAAATTACGACAGGTGGAATTTCGCGGTCTCCACTGGGGTGGTCTTTGGCAGTCTCTGAGGAAACCTGATGTTGAGTGGTTTCCATCTCCTTGATTTTTAGTGTGTGCAGCAGGTCTTCCAGATGGGCAGGGTACTTAAATTTGGTTGTTCTGTCTTTGTAGGTGAAGAACATGACAGAGTAAGAGCTGAAATAGGGCTGAAATAGGCCATATAATATAGATCGTTTTTTAAGTTGCGTTTTGAGTGATAGAAAGCATTTCCTGTATTGCATAGTTTCATAAGAAAAGTCTTGCATGAATATAACTTCCATATCATTCTTCAGAAAGGGGGCATGTCATTTTGCCTCCATAAAGGTTTGGTGACATTTCCGGTGTTTTAAGAAGCAGGCTATGATTTGACGTGGTTTGGTTTTTGCTGCATCCTGCCTGGATCTTATCCTGTGGGCCCTTTGGAGTTGCAGATGTGAGTGAACATCAAGTTACTGATTTCTGGTATCAAGCAGAGGAAGAATGAGGGTGTGTCCGTGCCTTCCAACTGCTCGGGGATCCTGGAAAAGCATAAGTAGCTTGGTTGTTTCCTTCCTTCCAACACTACCAGTTTTCTTTGTAGAAACCAGTGGTCCTGCTCCCAGTCGATGGATGCTGCCAGCTTCTGCTCCACTGGTTGGAGTGTCTCTTCTGTTTGTTGCATGCAGGCATTAAAGGAGGCAAACTCTGAGTGTATGAATGCAATATCTATGGAGGTTTTCATAGAAGTGCCTTCAATTGTAGATACAGATAACTGCAGGGTGGTTGGTTATTCCAAAATGTGATCCATTGCTACCAGAAGCTACTGGTATTTCAAGGCCCTGATGGGAGCAGCCATAGACAAGACATACGTGTATCTTTGGAAAGGGATGGGCGAGAGTCATTAATGGTAACATTGGTGGGACAAGGAAGACACAAGGGGCATACAATCCCTTGAGGGTGTGCCTGTTTCAGAGAATTTGGTAGGTCCACAGCAATCCCTTGTGTGCAAGCAGCTCAATCAGTGCTCAGTGGAGCTTAGTAAGGCAGGAGTCTGCCAGCTGGGAGGTTGTCAGTGTCAGAAATCGAGCAGGGAGATCTGTCAGGGAACTAGATGGGTCAGACTGGGACAAGACTTGATACCTGGTTTGTGTACGGTCTCTGAAAAGAATGCAACCTAGAAAGTACCTGAAGGCAGGAAGGGAAGGAGGATAGAAGCAGAGGACTGAAACAGATTGGAACGGGCAATAAGTAGAAAACTGGAAGTCTGCAGGGAAAGCACAAGTGCAAACAGCAGGAAAGGTAAGCAAGGAAATGATAGGCAAACTATCATAAATGATAATTGGTCTGCTCTTTGGAAATTATCTTTCTGTGAGGTAAAAAGATCTTATAAGAAAACAGGGGAAGATTATTCTCACTAAGTTCTGGAAGACACTCAGCAGCTCTTATGTAGAAGGAGTATAGGGGGGTCCTCTGTGCCATAAGTAGTGTACGGATCGTAGACGAGTGAAGCCACGAGAGGAGCTGCGAGGGGAGCAGGGAGGCCGATTACTTTTTAAAAGGTCAAATTGATAAAAGACACTGTGTAAAAGAAATCCCAACGCTGATAACAGAGTTAAAGGAATCCAGTGACGCTGCATTGAGGGCCATATAACCCCGATTTGTGGTGATTTTGTGCAATAATACGGTGGCCCCCCTCCAGCCATACCCACTCCACCATTGAGTTCCTGATTTATAAAGGAACAACACACTGGAAAAAAACGGACCAGACCTCCTACCAACTGATTGATATCGATCCGACACTTCCTCCAAATTTATTACGGGAGGGACAGTAAAAATTAATTTACAGAATTGTTTGTCCTGGTGAAGGTGGTATCGCTACACACCGAAACGCTGCGTCGACAACCTCAACAACTGTGATTTTTGTATACTTTTTAAAAAAATGGTGGATTTTTTATTGATGATATCTTTTACTAAAATTGTACTTGAAGTTTGGCACTATAATTATGTTAATATACATTGTTTTTATTGATTTGTAATAAATTGTACCTTCTTTTAAGTACAACAAACACATTGTTCAGGATTCCTGATTTGTTCAATATAGGTTTTCATTGCTTAATACTGTACATCTTTGGATTCAGTGGGTTTTTTGAGTTATAAGGGAAATACACTATAGGGTTTCTTAACATTTGAGTTCCATGGGACTTCCTTAGTCCTTTACAAGGAATAAGGGAAACACCAATGAAGGAAAGGCTCTACTGGGACCTGGAGAAGGGAAGACCAGGAGAGCCAAGAGACATATGATAGGAAATGGGAGAACCTGGAATGGAGTTTAGATTGTAACAAATATAGAGAAGGGTCCAGAAAGCAAATATAAAGGGGTTAGATTAACCATAGGGTTCCAGGAGCAAATCTAGTGAACTGAAAACAACCACCAGGATGTGATCTAGGATACTTATGAAGTTAGAGAGAACTACAAGTACCATAATGTATCTAGGAAATAGAACAGAAAAATGGACTAAAAAAGTGAAGCAAAATTATGTATGGTAAGAGTTGATGTGTTTATTGACCTATACTGATATAAAGGTAGGTTCATAAAGGGCCCTGGTGAGTGACGCATAGTTACATAATGGCAGAATCCTGACAGCCAGTACCACTCACCAGTTCCTACAGAGGGAGGATAAATGCAGGAGTACGGCCACCGCCAGCCCTCTTCTTATGTTAATGCATAGAGGAATTTCCGGCTGGCTCAATGTATCCCGGTTGATGTCTCTGGTTGCCACAAATTTGCGTGACATGACCTGCTTTTCGTGGGGCACCTACACAGCCTAGGTAGTCTGCAGGAGGTGTGTTGACTTGTCGATCAGTACTGCTGTAGGCCGCAGCTGCGTCGCACAATGGCTGTATATGTTCACAGATCACAAAGACCAACAATGGAATCAGTTGCAGTTCAGGTAGTTCAAAACAAGCTAGACTCTATGCAGATAATCAATACATGGACTTCTATTCTGAGAAAAGCATGAGTGAATCACATTAAGAAACTTTATGTTGATGATGCAAATCTTTGTGAAAGACTTTATGCTCTGACCTCCCTTGCAGGTTCGTAATGGATAAAGATGCTACCAATAAAATCATTACAAAATGCAGAACTGATTGAGACTTTGTCCCAAACAGACTCCCTAGCAATCTTTTTCATGGCAGATCCTTAATTTTGGTCTCAATTGCTTTTTCCCTGCATTTGAATTTCAGCTTCTTCCTCCATCTTGGCAAGGTTCAATTTTGCCTCCAAACCAAATAAAAGGGCTTATGCAAATTATAGACTGATTGCTCTGAAGACATGTAGGCGAAGTATTACACCCGCATTCTTCCTGAAGGGGTTGAAAGATGAGCTAAAAAGAAGATTTTTTAAAATAAATGTTCCCATCAGTAAGCGAGTACAGAAAATAAGACAACTGATAATAAATCAACAATATGAAAGCTCATTTCCATCAAGTATTTGTTCCATGAGCAACCAGGCCTCATCAGTGGGCCTCCAGGTCCTGTTTTCCATCCTGTGAGTTCAAGGATCAATACCTCCAAAGCCTCTCCATGAGTCCCATTTTTTGTTACATTTGCGTGGGCACCTTTGTGCTTCGTAGATGGTCTATTCTGCCCGTCAATACCAGTCCCTGTTCCTTACCGACCTTGTCACACCCTATGAATTCGGGATGCCCCAAAGATGTGATGTCTACTTGCTTCTGTCAAGGCAATATTACTCAACAGGTGTCCTATTATGTAAAGGACACACTTTCCCTGTTTGCAACTGGCGCACCTTCAAACAGATGCACCTGGCCCAAACAGGGAGAGTGTGCCCTATTACACTGAATGCGCTGCACCAGGACAGCCGCAATGTCGCAGTGCCCTCAGGGCAGCACATTCGGTGAAAAACTGAGCGGCTGTTGTAAAGCCACTCTGTTTGTTTCACTGTGCAGGCGGCACTCAACTGCACTTTCAAAGATGATTAGGGATCCCCTTGCAGGCGGGTGCAGTCACTTACTGCACCCACCTGCAACAGGATGTCTGAGGGGGGTCCATGGGAATCCCTTTCGCTGCCAGTGGGTTGCTATCAGGTGTGCCCTGTCAGTGAACCTCCTGACAGCTACTGTGCCTCTGCGTCGTTGTCTGTAATATGGTGGGGCGCAGAGGCAAAGGGATTCTCTCATTTGCATAGGGCACACACTGATGCAAATGAGGGAAACCCACCTGCAGGTAGAGGTGGTCATTATGTGCACCAGCTCTATCGGTATTACAGAAGGGCCGCACAAGCATCTGCAGTACCACACATGTCATCTGTACCAGGACCCTTGCCACGTCCTGGCTGTTGTGTGCCATCTCACGCTGCATACTGATGCTGCGCCTTGACAGCACATTGGTCACTGAGGAAAGGTGGTTGACCGCCCTGGTGTAGAGGTCTAGGCACTGCAACTCCCTGCGCCTAGCAGCACGATCCGCCCTCAGTTCAGCACAGAGTGCCTCCAGGGCACCTGTCATGCCCATGAAACCAACCCTGATTTGCCACTGTAGTGACCTAATATTTCTTGCCTGCAGGTACTGGACTTCCAACATGTGCCCCTTCAGCCCTCTGAAGACTGTGTCCTCTCCTGGGACTACTGCACTGGTGGATGCAGGATGGTATTGGCGGTATTGGATCAGCATGTGCTCGAGCACGGTGTTGTGGCTCTGACTGTCTCGCGACTGGCTGCACATCGCCATGGGTGTCCTGGGCTTCCTCCTCCAGCGGGGGCAATGATGGCACTGCATTCCGCCTGCTGCGTTTTGGAGGGATGACTGGGCTGCCCTCCTTCTCCATTCCCTCCTACTCTTCTTGCCCTGTTGCCTCTGGGTTAGGATATTCATCCTCTCTTCCACTGACTGTTCCCAGTATTTCTCGAGACTGTGTCCTCTCCTGGGACTACTGCACTGGTGGATGCAGGATGGTATTGGCGGTATTGGATCAGCATGTGCTCGAGCACGGTGTTGTGGCTCTGACTGTCCCGGGATTGGCTGCACATCGCCATGGGTGTCCTGGGCTTCCTCCTCCAGCGGGGGCAATGATGGCACTGCATTCCGCCTGCTGCGTTTTGGAGGGATGACTGGGCTGCCCTCCTTCTCCATTCCCTCCTACTCCTCTTGCCCTGTTGCCTCTGGGTTAGGATATTCATCCTCTCTTCCACTGACTGTTCCCAGTATTTCTGATGGTGCTGTGGACGTAAATGCACACATTAAGTGTCTGTCCTGACTTGCATCTGCCATGCATTAAAAATCACTGTTTGGAGATATACGGGTCCTGTCTGTCTGTATTTTGCCTTTCAAGATGCGCACATACTGTTTGGGACTGGCTGGGTGTCAATGCTCCACTGTTATGTGCATGTGACTACATCTCCCATAATGCATTGCCATGTGTGCTTGTGTACCTGCACTGGACTTTTAGTTTTGTTGTGCCCCTGGGTCTCTCCTGGGTGTGTAGGGGAGGTACGGGGGTATCAGGGGTGTGAAGGCATGCTTTTTACCTTGTCTTGGTTCCGGGGATCAGAGCTGTCCAGGTCTGCCACGCCCATTACACTCTCCGGAAGCAGGGTCCCCTCAATAATTTCCTCGAGTTCTGTTGAGGCGGTGGCAGCAGAGGTCCCACCACCAGTCTTCTTGTCCTGCTTCAACCTGGCAGCGTTCTTCTCCTTGGAGCGTTGGTGCTTATTGTACCAGCGCTTCCTGAGGTCTTTTACACTTCGATGGGTGACGCCAATTGCGTTTACTTTACGCTGGATATCAGCCCACATCCTCCTCTTGCATGTCTCAGGCACACGCAGGGACTTCTTTCCAAGGAGGTGCTCGTGGTTAACAACCATTTCCTGAATCAGGACCTCCAGCTCACTTTCAAAGAACCTTTGTTTTCTTTTTCTGGGTGTCTCACCCTGCTTCTGATTGTCCTTTCTTGCCATGTCTCCAGTCTCTGCCACTGTTTGTAGCACTGCAGTGATCCCTCACCTCCACTCCTACTCTCTCACTGTGCTTCTGAAACTCAGGTGCAGCATGGGTAGTCACACTTCCGGGTTGTGATGTCATCAAGCTGCACCGATTCTCTAATTTGTGAATTTTGCAAATTTGAGATTTTTGGAGTAAGGAATCTTTATTTGACATGTCGCAATGGGAATAGCGATTTTTCCAGAATTGCCATTTTTTTGCAATTTTTTATTTACGTACCGTTTTGTGATTCTCAATTTGCGATTCGCGAAAAATCGCAAATCGGGATTCGCAAAAAGGGAGTTTGATACATATGGCCCCTGGTGCTATATTATTTGTGAAATATCTTGAGTTGTGAAATATCTTGAGTTGCATTATGCAGAACTCCCTAGGATGTCTACATGCTTCGCCGCAGTCTACAGCCTACATTAGTCACAAATCTTGCTCTCATGGTTCTCATAGCACATGAAGGGGTGGGAGGTCAAGCCATGTACCATAATTGTACCGTATATATGTGAAATGGTGTGGCTAAGCAATAGAACTAATACCCTCTATTGGATGACATCTGACAGCATGGATAGAGCAATAGTGTGGAAAAAGCGAAAGAATTGTGGGATGTTTCTCACACTGCTGCTCACAGTCCAGAATATATTGGCTTAAGTTGAAGCAGAACATAGCAGCCACCACTCAATAATCGTTCTTGCCCTGCTGCTCAATAAAGCAAATCTGACCTCTGCCATCTGCCCCCAAAAATGTGAAGAAACTCATGTTATGCAGCATGCAGACAGTAATGTAATAATAGACCATTGTAAGTCCTCGTAATGAGCAGGCTGGACCTGGGATCTGGTCAGAATTGGCTTTAATGAAATATAGGGTTTATTGCGATTGGCCAGGTTTATAGTCTAGGGGATCCGAGTCAGGGGATATTCCTGTTGGTACTTCACAGGTCTTGTCCAGTCCTGTTGACGTCACAGGTGTCCTCGTTCAGCGTGGTTTTCTCCACCCTCAGGCGTCTTTCTGGGATCTCTCGGGCGGCATCCCAAAAGTAAAACAACAAAACAAAACAGGGGAATCGTGAGACTTCACTCTATGTCAAAAATGGGGTCGGGTAGGAGTGAGGGAGCAGCAGTGCCACATACACACTTCCAATGGCATGCGTATGTGGCACTCTGCTCCCCATCCACTCAGTAATGCGCTCCCGTACCTGTTGAAGCCACACGGCGCAGAGCCGAACCGTTGACCTCCTGGCATCTTGATATCGGGTTTCTCCTCCGGCAAGGACAGCAGCGCCAGTCATTCATCTGCCTGATGTCCACTTCCACACGCTACTTGTTCGGCGTTCTTCTCTCGCTCGGGTTCTGGCAGCTTTTTTCCGTGCTCGTCTGATTCCGCTCTCCTAGGCGGACCTGCTATGAAAACGGATGTAGGGGCGGAGTCTTTGGTGTTGCACTCCCAGTTAAAGGGGCCTGGTAGGTAAAACACCATGTCGTCTTCGGTGCTGTCAGGGTTCTCGGTGTCCCAGTCGTCTGGCTGGAAAGAGAGGAGATGGCCATGTTCAGGGGGGCTGACCACCACTGGCCCTTCTGATCCTCCCGAAACCCGTCAGAATTGTGACAACCTTACTTTACAGGATCTGGACATCAGGTGCCCCTAACTGGGCTAAGGATCTACAGCAGCACAAACTGGTGGTTAATGTAAAATAATCTGCAGTCTTGGGGGAACATGACGACCGCAAGCTAGAGCTTCCTCGATTCTGGTAGAATAATACATAAAAACTAGGTACCTGGATGTGGTAACAGAGTGAAGTTATTGCAAGGTGGCTGTGATGTGTGGGGCTTTTCTTTTTTGAATTTCTTGGTGTTTAGCTCCTGAACTGACGGTAGCGGGCAGAGTGGTGGAGACAGCGCACAGGAGCCGGTGGGTGGTAGCGTCAGCGCAGATCGCGAGTAGCAGGAGCGCCGCTGCCAGGGTCAGCTTTCGACGCAGCGGGAGGGGAGTGGGTGGCTCTAAAGGCTTTGTGCGTTTCAGCACGTTTTGTTACTGAAGCTGATACAAAACTTGGATACCGTGAGACTGCTGTGTCTCCAAATAACGGCGGGATGGCGTATTTGGAGAGTTTGGAGAATTTGGAGAATCTGCGTTTTGACACATGGCACTCGCAAATGACCCCGGTAAGGAGGAGGAAAAAGGGGGATTGAGGGCTAACACTGAATGCAGAAGAGGGTAACTATGTGAAGAGCAGCAAGTCAGAAGAAGAAAGGACAGGGTTGAGACACATGTGGGTGAAAATAAGTTAAATAGATATACCCTCAGAAGTAGGGATATCTGGGGCCAAAGTCAGCTCCCTTCTGAAGATCAAACTAGGGAAACCATACGGACTACATCCCAAATTAACTCTCAAAAAAGACTCAGAAACACACTCAGGCCCCCATACCTTAAAAAATTAGAAAGCATCTGTAGAGAGAGATCCTCCGACTAGGGGAAAGAAGACAAACAAAAGTAAGCCTGCTAATATTCAAGTTACGCCTTCACTCCATTAATACTTTAAGGTTCAGGCTCAGTCGACCTTATCAACACAATCTACCCAGGCTACCCAGTCAGCTCAAGTTACTCATGACCTGCTTTTCGTGGGGCACCTACACAGCCTAGGTAGTCTGCAGGAGGTGTGTTTACTTGTCTATCAGTACTGCTGTAGGCCACAGCTGCGTCGCTCAATGGCTGTATATGTTCACAGATCACAAAGACCAACAATGGAATCAGTTGCAGTTCAGGTAGTTCAAAACAAGCTAGACTCTATGCAGATAATCAATACATGGACTTCTATTCTGGGAAAAGCATGAGTGAATCACATTAAGAAACTTTATGTTGATGATGCAAGTATTTGTGAAAGACCTTATGCTCTGACCTCCCTTGCAGGTTCGTAATTGATAGAGATGCTACCAATAAAATCATTACAAAATGCAGAACTGATTGAGTCTTCGTCCCAAACAGACTCCCTAGTAATCTTTTTCATGGCAGATCCTTAATTTTGGTCTCAATTGCTTTTTCCCTGCATTTGAATTTCAGCTTCTTCCTCCATCTTGGCAAGGTTCAATTTTGATCCGAACCAAATAAAAGGGCTTCTGCAAATTATAGACTGATTGCTCTGAAGACATGTAGGAGAAGTATTACACCCGCATTCTTCCTGAAGGGGTTGAAAGATGAGCTAAAAAGAAGATTTTTTAAAATAAATGTTCCCATCAGTAAGCGAGTACAGAAAATAAGACAACTGATAATAAATCAACAATATGAAAGCTCATTTCCATCAAGTATTTGTTCCATGAGCAACCAGGCCTCATCAGTGGGCCTCCAGGTCCTGTTTTCCATCCTGTGAGTTCAAGGATCAATACCTCCAAAGCCTCTCCATGAGTCCCATTTTTTGTTATATTTGCGTGGGCACCTTTGTGCTTCGTAGATGATCTATTCTGCCCATCAATACCAGTCCCTGTTCCTTACCGACCTTGTCACACCCTATGAATTCGGGATGCCCCAAAGATGTGATGTCTACTTGCTTTTGTCAAGGCAATATTACTCAACAGGTGCCCTATTATGTAAAGGACACACTTTCCCTGTTTGCAACTGGTGCACCTTCAAACAGGTGCACCTGGCCCAAACAGGGAGAGTGCGCCCTATTACACTGAATGCGCTGCACCAGGAAAGCCGCAATGTCGCAGTGCCCTCAGGGCAGCACATTAAGTGAAAAACTGAGCGGCTGTTGTAAAGCCACTCTGTTTGTTTCACTGTGCAGGCGGCACTCACCTGCACTTTCAAAGATGATTAGGGATCCCCTTGCAGGCGGGTCCAGTCACTGACTGCACCCACCTGCAACGGGATGTCTGAGGGGGGTTCATGGGAATCCCTTTCCCCGCCAGTGGGTTGCTATCAGGTGTGCCCTGTCAGTGCACCTCCTGACAGCTACTGTGCCTCTGCGTCGGTGTCTGTAATATGGTGGGGCGCAGAGGCAAAGGGATTCTCTCATTTGCATAGGGCACACACTGATGCAAATGAGGGAAACCCACCTGCAGGTAGAGGTGGTCATTATGTGCACCAGCTCTATCGGTATTACAGAAGGGGCCGCACAAGCATCTGCAGTACCACACATGTCACCTGTACCAGGACCCTTGCCACGTCCTGGCTGTTGTGTGCCACCTCACGCTGCATACTGATGCTGCGCCTTGACAGCAAATTGGTCGCTGAGGAAAGGTGGTTGACCGCCCTGGTGTAGAGGTCTAGGCGCTGCAACTCCCTGCGCCTAGCAGCACGATCCGCCCTCAGTTCAGCACAGAGTGCCTCCAGGGCACCCGTCATGCCCATGAAGCCAACCCTGATTTGCCACTGTATTGACCTAATATTTCTTGCCTGCAGGTACTGGACTTCCAACATGTGCCCCTTAAGCCCTCTGAAGACTGTGTCCTCTCCTGGGACTACTGCACTGGTGGATGTATATGCCCCACGCCTGGATGGTATTGGCGATATTGGATCAGCATGTGCTCGAGCACTGTGTTATCGCTCTGACTGTCCAGGGACTGGCTGCACATCACCATTGGTGTCCTGGGCTTCCTCCTCCAGTGGGGGCAATGATGGCACTGCATTCCGCCGGCTGCGTGTTGGAGGGATGACTGGGCTGCCCTCCATCTCTATTCCCTCCTACTCCTCTTGCCCTGTTGCTTTTGGGTTAGGATATTCATCCTCTCCTCCACTGACTGTTCCCAGTATTTCTGATGGTGCTGTGGACGTAAATGCACACATTAAGTGTCTGTCCTGACTTGCATCTGCCATGCATTAAAAATCACTATTTGGAGATATACGGGTCCTGTCTGTCTGTATTTTGCCTTTCAAGATTCGCACATACTGTTTGGGACTGGCTGGGTGTCAATGCTCCACTGTTATGTGCATGTGACTACATCTCCCATAATGCATTGCCATGTGTGCTTGTGTACCTGCACTGGACTTTTAGTTTTGTTGTGCCCATGGGTCTCTCCTGGGTGTGTAGGGGAGGTACGGGGGTATCAGGGGTGTGAAGGCATGCTTTTTACCTTGTCTTGGTTCTGGGTATCAGAGCTGTCCAGGTCTGCCACGCCCATTACACTCTCCGGAAGCAGGGTCCCCTCAATCATTTCCTCGAGTTCTGTTGAGGCGGTGGCAGTAGAGGTCCCACCACCAGTCTTCTTGGCCTGCTTCAACCTGGCAGCGTCCTTCTCCTTTGAGCGTTGGTGCTTATTGTACCAGCGCTTCCTGAGGTCTTTTACACTTCGGTGGGTGACGCCAATTGCGTATACTTTACGCTGGATATCAGCCCACATCCTCCTCTTGCATGTCTCAGGCACACGCAGGGACTTCTTTCCAAGGAGGTGCTCGTGGTTAGCAACCATTTCCTGAATCAGGACCTCCACCTCACTTTCAAAGAACCTTTGTTTTCTTTTTCTGGGTGTCTCACCCTGCTGCTTATTGTCCTTTCTTGCCATGTCTCCAGTCTCTGCCACTGTTTGTAGCACTGCAGTGATCCCTCACCTCCACTCCTACTCTCTCACTGTGCTTCTGAAACTCAGGTGCAGCATGGGTCGTCACACTTCTGGGTTGTGATGTCATCAAGCTGCACCAATTCTCTAATTTGTGAATTTTGCAAATTTGCGATTTTTGGAGTAAGGAATCTTTATTTGACATGTCGCAATGGGAATAGCGATTTTTCCGGAATTGCTATTTTTTTGCAATTTTTTATTTACGTACCGATTTGTGATTCTCAATTTGCGATTCGCGAAAAATCGCAAATCGGGATTCGCAAAAAGGGAGTTTGATACATATGGCCCCTGGTGTTATATTATTTGTGAAATATCTTGAGTTGTGAAATATCTTGAGTTGCATTATGCAGAACTCCCTAGGATGTCTACATGCTTCGCCGCAGTCTACAGCCTACATTAGTCACAAATCTTGCTCTCATGATTCTCATAGCACATGAAGGTGTGGGAGGTCAAGTCATGTACCATAATTGTACCGTATATGTGTGAAATGGTGTGGCTAAGCAATAGAACTAATACCCTCTATTGGATGACATCTGACAGCATGGATAGAGCAATAGTGTGGAAAAAGCGAAAGAATTGTGGGATGTTTCTCACACTGCGGCTCACAGTCCAGAATATGTTGGCTTAAGTTGAAGCAGAACATAGCAGCCACCACTCAATAATCGTTCTTGCCCGTCTGCTCATTAAAGCAGATCTGACCTCTGCCATCTGCCCCCAAAAATGTGAAGAAACTCATGTTATGCAGCATGCAGACAGTAATGTAATAATAGACCATTGTAAGTCCTCATAATGAGCAGGCTGGACGTGGGATCTGGTCAGAATTGCCTTTAATGATATATAGGGTTTATTGCGATTGGCCAGGTTTATAGTCTAGGGGATCCGAGTCAGGGGATACTCCTGTTAGTACTTCACAGGTCTTGTCCAGTCCTGTTGACGTCACAGGTGTCCTCGTTCAGCGTGGTTTTCTCCACTCTCAGGCGTCTTCCTGAGATCTCTCGGGCGGCATACCAAAAGTAAAACAACAAAAAAAAACAGGGGAATCGTGAGACTTTACTCTATGTCAAAAATGGGGTCGGGTAGGAGTGAGGGAGCAGCAGTGCCACATACACACTTCCAATGGCGTGCGTATGTGGCACTCTGCTCCCCATCCACTCAGTAATGCGCTCCCGTACCTGTTGAAGCCACACGGCGCAGAGCCGAACCGTTGACCTCCTGGCATCTCGATATCGGGTTTCTCCTCCGGCCAGGACAGCATCGCCAGTCATTCATCTGCCTGATGTCCACTTCCACACGCTACTTGTTCGGCGTTCTTCTCTCGCTCGGGTTCTGGCAGCTTTTTTCCGTGCTCGTCTGATTCCGCTCTCCTAGGCGGACCCGCTATGACAACGAATGTAGGGGCGGAGTCTTTGGTGTTGCACTCCCAGTTAAAGGGGCCTGGTAGGTAAAACACCATGTCGTCTTTGGTGCTGTCAGGGTTCTCGGTGTCCCAGTCGTCTGGCTGGAAAGAGAGGAGATGGCCATGTTCAGGGGGGCTGACCACCACTGGCCCTTCTGATCCTCCCGAAACCCGTCAGAATTGTGACAACCTTACTTTACAGGATCTGGACATCAGGTGCCCCTAACTGGGCTAAGGATCTACAGCAGCACAAACTGGTGGTTAATGTAAAATAATCTGCAGTCTTGGGGGAACATGACGACCGCAAGCTAGAGCTTCCTCGATTCTGGTAGAATAATACATAAAAACTAGGTACCTGGATGTGGTAACAGAGTGAAATTATTGCAAGGTGGCTGTGATGTGTGGGGCTTTTCTTTTTTGAATTTCTTGGTGTTTAGCTCCTGAACTGACGGTAGCGGGCAGAGTGGTGGAGACACCGCACAGGAGCCGGTGGGTGGTAGCGGCAGCGCGGATCGCGAGTAGCAGGAGCGCCGCTGCCAGGGTCAGCTTTCGATGCAGCGGGAGGGGGGGGTGGCTCTAAAGGCTTTGTGTGTTTAAGCACGTTTTGTTACTGAAGCTGATACAAAACTTGGATACCGTGAGACTGATGTGTCTCCAAATAACGGCGGGATGGCGTATTTGGAGAGTTTGAAGAATTTGGAGAATCTGGGTTTTGACACATGGCACTCGCAAATGACCCCGGTAAGGAGGAGGAAAAAGGGGGATTGAGGGCTAACACTGAATGCAGAAGAGGGTAACTATGTGAAGAGCAGCAAGTCAGAAGAAAAAAGGACAGGGTTGAGACACACTTGGGTGAAAATAAGTTAAATAGATATACCCTCAGAAGTAGGGATATCTGGGGCCAAAGTCAGCTCCCTTCTGAAGATCAAACTAGGGAAACCATACCGCCTACATCCCAAATTAACTCTCAAAAAAGACTCAGAAACCCACTCAGGTCCCCATACCTTAAAAAATAAGAAAGCATCTGTAGAGAGGGATCCCCCGACTAGGGGAAAGAAGACAAACAAAAGTAAACCTGCTAATATTCAAGTTACGCCTTCACTCCATTAATACTTTAAGGTTCAGGCTCAGTCTACCTTATCAACACAACCTACCCAGGCTGCCCAGTCAGCTCAAGTTACTCAGGCTAGTCAATCCCTACAGTGGGCCTGAGCAGCAGTAGTATTGGCCCCATTTTTTCAAATTCTTCTGAATTTCCCCGAATAGTAATAACTGAGGTAGTGGAAACAGATATGAACACTATATCTCTTGAAAACAGATTTGCCCCTTTGGCAGAGATAGACAATGAAAACACTTACTCCCACATGATCCTACTCTTGAGATATCGTCAAATCAGTCCGCCCAACATAGCGATGCGCCAGGGGATATGCTAAGGGAATCAGCTACCTGCCCCAACGCAGAGGTCCAATCACCCACAGAGGGCGTTCTAGCTACACTTCCCACCAAAATCAGGGAAAAGTTTGCTGTCTCTGAAAGTAGTCAAATGAAAATTCAAACAGTCTGCGAAAAGTTGGAAGAAAAAATTAATAATATGATGGAAAGAGTCAGAGCAATGGAGACAGCCCTGGAAGATCTCTCAAAACAAGTGGGGAAAAAACTCATCTGAAATCTCAAAACTTAAAGACAACAACAAAGAATTGAGGGACAAACTAGAAAGTTTAGAGAATAGCATGAGAAGAAATAACATTCTTCCTAAATGTCCCAGAAGAAGTTGAGGGTGGGGACATTAGGTCCTTCGCTATTAGCCTTTTGAGAGAATTCTACCCTGACATAGAAAGACAGACTTTGGAAGAAGATATTCAGGGAGTTCATCATGACCCTTATAATAAAGGACCTGGGGAAAAAAAACAGAGAAGGATCCTAGTACATTTTAAAACATACTCAGTTAAAGAAAAGATCCTGGCTGGAGGGTTGAAAGGAGGAGTATATAATAAGGGAGATTGGTCTTTTTGAGTCAGGTCAGATATCTCATGCATCACACAAGATGGGCAATGGGAGTTAGGGAAATGTATCCAAGAGTTAAGGGGCCTGAGTGCCACAGCAAACATACAATTCTCTGCCTCTTTGAAGGTGATGTGGACAATAAAACGTACAACTTTTAGGACCCCCTCGAAGTCAGCTCCTTGATCAATCAGATCAAAGACACATCCAAATGATACATTTTAAATGTTCTATCCAAATAGAGTTAAAACCCCAAGTAGAGCTAATCTTGGAATACCTCTAGTATTGAGGCAGGGTTCCACGGGGTAGGGGGATGGGAAGGAAGGGATGGGATGCGTCACAAATAAAAATACCATTTAAAAATTTAAGGTTTTTAGCTGGTGTGCGGGGTGGGGGAGCATGTGGGAAAAAACGAAAAACAAATTGTCCTCATTTATAAATAATAACCAATCATCGTAATTTGACTTGTACCATTTACCTTTTCAATTATCTGTAGCGTACATAAGCTTTTCGCTCTAAAGTTCTTTTGTAGATAGTTATACTTTCCATGACAGATATAGTTAGGACAGAGAAATAAAAAAAAATTGAAAACGCAAATGGTCCTAGGGTTCCTTCCAGAAGAAGGTAAATATTAGAATGCCTAAGGCTTTCAGATAGCGATGTGCTCTTTATCCTTGAATCACACCTGCTTAAAGAGGAATGGACGTTGATTTAAAAAAATCAAAAATGGGTAGAACATTATATCTGCACAACACAATTGTGTACAGTAAAAGGGGTTGCTCTTATGTTTAAAAAAAACACCCAAGCTATACTTGGGGATTCCACCATTGATCCTCTGGGAAAGTGGGCAATTGTAAGGGCCAAAATCAATGGTTAATGGCTGACTTCTGCAAGTTATTAAAGACCAAATTTACATGATCCGGCCTCACTACATTCCCTATTCCTCCATTTATTCAACATAAATGACACAATTTTATTGGGCGATGATTTTAATTTGGTTTTGGATCCTTGCCAAGATTTAACCTCAAGTAGAGCAGCGGCAGCAACTCAAAATATGAGAATAGCTCTAAAACAGGTGATGACAGAGATGGGTCTCTTAGACATTTGGAGAGAGATGGGACATAAGGCAGGGGCAGTAGGAGGAAATATCACTTTTCATAACAAAAAGTGTGGGCATCGTTCCAGGATAGATTTCTTCCTGGTCGTTGCTTTCACTTGTAAGAACAAGATTAAGGTCAGACATGCCCGGGAACACCTGTATGAACACTCGGCTGCAGCCTTGGAAATTGTTATTGAGAAGAGACCCTCATTTTGTAGGTGACCCTAAATCGCTCACTACTCTTGGAAACTGCAAAAATTGAAAAACTAAAAATGTAATCTCAACTCTTCTCCCCTGCACGTGATATGGGACTCCTATGAGGCCTTTTTGAAAGGTATTCTAAAAACTCTCTCTATTGCACAAAGCAGTCAGAGCTTTGGAGGCTGCAGAACATTTTAACCAGGAAGCGTTAAAAAAGACTCCTGATAATTTGATTATTTCACAAAATCTAATGGTAGCGAAACACAAGCTTGGGGACTACCTGGAAGTGATAGTTAAAAGAAAATGCGAAGCTAGTAGGCTGTCTCACCACAAATATGGGGAGGGATGTGGCAAATTCCTCGAAGACGAAGGCAGACCGGTCCAGAAATCTGATAAAAGATCTTAAATGTTTAAACGCTGGTAATATTATCACTGACGATTCTGGGATTGAATATGCCTTTGTTCAATTCTTCCAATGCCTCTACGCAGAAGATCTAACATTAAGTGAAAATAACATGGAGAAATTTCTTTTTGATTTGAATCTCCCTTCACTCCAGATTGCATAATGAACAAATCTAAGTCGCCCCATAACTGTGGAAGAAGTTGCTAAAATTATTAGCACCTTAAAAAAGGGGAAAGACGCTGGTCCGGATTCCATCTTAATTGAGATTTATGTAATTTTAAAAGAAGAGCTTGCCCCATTTCTACTCCAACTGTTCTACTCCAACTGTTCAACTCTGTTTTTATACCTGGTCAAGATCTTCCCTTATCGCGTGCGAAGCAACCATAACAATTCTTCAAAAACTAAACAAGAATCCGAGATCCTGTGAATCTTACAGGCCTATTTCACTTCTAAATAGTGATCACAAATTATACACTCAGATTCTAGCTAAACGTCTGGACCAGATCAGAAAGGTTTTATGAAAAGAAGGCAGCTTTATGAATTAACGCATGATCTAATCGAGGCAACTGACATGGCAAGAATACACGAGCTCCCATTAGCAAAAATGACCTTTGATGCTGTAAAAGCATTTGATCGGGTTTGATCTGGTTAGTTGGCCGTTTTTATATAAAAATGATCCAGCGGTTTAACTTAGGGGAAACTTTCTTAGAAGCAGTTAAGGCCCTTTATAAGAACCCATATGCCAAGGTCCTTGTTAATGGTAACCTTACAAGATCAGAAAAAATAGGTAGGGGGACTATACAGGGTTGCCCTTTTTTTCCCCTCCTTTTCAATATTACATTGAATTTTTAGCATGTATATTAAGAGCCTGCAGAAACATTTTTCCTTCTATATGTAACGGTTGGGAATAGAAAATCAGATTATATGCTGATGACTTGATGATGGTGACAGGTGATTTAGAGCAGTTGCTTTCTGGGATTTGGGAACAGTTGAGATTTATGGAAGGGCATCGGGATACATGATTAACCAACAAAAAAAAGAGTTAATGGAATGGAATAAGCATTACAGGAGCGACTTCACAAAGAGAGAAATTAGATATCTAGGCATCCAAATTGTCCATAACATCGACAATACAGCACAGGTTAATTTTAGTAAAGTGACCACAAATGTCAAATCACAGCTACAAAGATGGGGGTTCTTCCACTTTCCTTTCTGGGTAAACCGAATCTTCTAAAAGTGTTGATTCTCCGCAAATTTACTTTTTTGTTTTAATACTATCCCATTAGAGTTTCCAAAGATTTGGTTCAATAGAGTATAAGGGGCTTTTTCTAGTTTTATTTGGGGAAATAAAAAAAACATGAATATCTCTAAAGAAACTTAGAAGGAAGAAAGCTCATGGAGGTATTACTTCCCCAGATATATATCTGTATTACTGTGTATTCCACCTAAAGAACTTTCAGCAACTACTGATGAATGCTATGACTTTTTACCCGCTCTTTAAAGCCCTTACAGCCAGTGTGCCCCAGCAGGCAGAGTCTTTTCTTCTAAAATGTTGTCATCCTAAATTTATTAGGAAGTGAGACTGAAGGCTCTTGTGGCTGCAGTTAAGCTATGGGCGCAGGTGAGACGACTCCTAAAATTTCCCTATTACAGTGCGGCAACACCTATTTGGGACTCACCTCATACTCTGGCATGTTTAATAGATCCCGCTTCGATCTTGTGGCATTTGCACGTGGGGACGGCTTACAGAGTTCTGGAAGTGGGACTTGCTGGTTGAAGACCTTGAAAAATTAGGGCAAATATCTACGTATTTTTTTATGGTCTTAAGTGAAACCTGTACCGTTAATAAAGAACCATCTTTTCACAGTCCATAAGGCATATCGCACCACACAGAAAATATAAAATATCGGGAGTCGAGAGATTAGGAAATGTCTAAAGTGCAGTGAAGACAACACAGACAAGGTCAATATGTTTTGGCATGTCCCTCAATCCAGGCATTCTGGTAGAAAGTGGGTAAGACCATATCAGGTATTATGGGTCAAGGGATTAAGTTCACTACGCCCTCTGTGATTTGTAGGGTGTTTCCAAGGGGGTCGTTAATCAAACTCTAACAAAAAATCAAAACGCTCTCTTTTTTATTTTGATTCTGCTTGCCCGAAGGGAACTGTGTGTTAAGTGGATTTTGCCATGTCCCTCAATGGAGGATGAATGGATTCAATCCATTCAGAAAATCTCTCGACTTGACCGTGCAAGTAAACAGACCGAGAAAAGTAAGTTCTGGGAAATTTGGGATGGCTGGGTTAAGACAGTTTTTTTACCACATCTCATTAAGGGTCATCTTTAGTTGCATAAACCTTGTATTTTGCTCTTTTCTTCACTTGTTTGGGGATTAGAGGTCCTTCTCCAATGCTTTTGAGTTACATTTCTTGGGTACTTAGGATACACATCAGTTGTTTGTGTTATGGTCGAATTATTAACAATTTGCTATACGGGTTGCTTTAGTGGCAGGGCCATTTTCAACGATATCACCTGCCTGTAAAAGATTAGGAGATATTTCCTAGCCTAAGACGTAAAATCTCTGGCCCGGGGTAGTTTTTTATCTTCCTCTCCTCTGTGGAGTGACCAGGAATTATTATTACCTCGTTTGGGTTTGGGTTATGCCCTACTTCTTTGAAATTAAAACATAATTGGATAAATGAGGACTAAAGGAAAAATAATAATAATAATAATCTGCAGTCTTGGAGCCTAATCACAAATGGCTCGTGTTGGTGGCAATAATTATTGCATCTGATACAATTCGATGACAAGGTGTTTTAATTTATCTGATGCAAAAATTAACAACTTTACTGTCTTTTTGGTGAATATTATGTGGATTCTGATGTTTGCACCAAAATTCACATGTACCAGTAAATACCAGCTCATTCTCCCTTGTTAATTTACAGCAGGTTTGACCTGCTGAAGTTTTACGAAGGGCATGATCTTTATTGCACCTGGTAATTAGCGGGCACAATAAACATTTTGCTTATAATTGTGACCCCTGAGTAAGCAGTTGTTTCCAAAGGAATGGTAATTTATTAGACTAGTTGTAATCAGGTTGTTAGTCTTTGGCAGTAAAGTTTGTCAGGTAATGAAATGGCACATTTGCCATGCCTCTGTGGAAATATCTAGCAAATTCAGATTTACCATTACGGATAGAACTGGGAATGTGTCAAAATGCTATGCCTCCCCAGGTGAGACGAAAAGAGGAGAAATACCTTTCTTTTCCATTGTGTATTCCTCTTTCTATGTTAGCTTCATTCTGTGGCACACATAGAAAAAGGAAAGTGCCTCAGAGGATTGTTTTTGTGCAGGAAGGAGTCCCTTTTAAAGCACAAGCACTTTACATCTCACCAAGAAGGGATGATCTTTTTAAACTGCCTAAATACACCCACAACCTGCTATGCTATTCTTAACTCTATTTCTGACACAATCAAATTGAAGAAGAGGTATGCCTTATAACAGTTTTTATTTTTGTTTTTATATATGATAGACACCTTACTACATCATGAGATTTATAATCTTTTTTGAGGTACTAAGTATCTCTGTCTGTTTGTAAAGTAACCCTTATGGCTGGGTCTGGTGGCTCAGTGGACTGATGCATCCACTGCAGGGACCTGTGTTCGACCTCATGGTCACAGGTTCTAATCCCGGTGGGTCCACTCAACCTTTCATCCATCTGCTCAGGGGTTAGAGGCGGCAGACCTGGAGCTTGAGTTTGGCCCTGGACCAGGGTTCAATTCCCCGCCTCGGCGGGTCTTGGGCTCAAAATTCCACGGACTCGTTAATTCTTGCTCCGGTGCCTTCTCGACTCATGGGTTCACACTCTGCGACTCTGGGCAATAGCTTGCTTAATCTCCACAATGGCTCCTCGCGGTGGGATGCCTGGCTTTCACCTTGTGGATACCCTGCCAGGGTTATCTCACAGGGGAATACCAAGACGGGTTCCCTAAGCAAGCGCTGAGATGCCCCAGGGTAAGTCGTGCGCTATATACGTTTCATTTATTTCATTTCATTTCATTTCATCTGTGGTCGATAAAATGAGTAGCGTTGGGTAACAATAAACATCTGTTATTTCAGTGCCAAGAGAACCCGGTGGTGTAAACGTGCGATTTACAAATACACCTGTGATGTTATATTATATTCAATTAGCACAAGCATTTATTTAATTTGATTGTTATACTTTTGTTGACCTTAAATTATGTGTGTCACTTTTTGAGAAAGAACATGTTTATTGGTACCTCAAAAGCTTTAGTTGGTATAAAATGTATTCTGTGGTCATCAACTTATGGGAAAATTATGGGAAACAACGTTCTAATTATTTGCTAAACTTTGTTCCCACGCATGTAAGATGCCTTTTTATTTCATGAATTTAGCTTCTAAACTCTGTCTTCATTTCACTTGATGTGTTTTTAAACTCGCATTTTTATGGTGAATTGCATGACCAAATAAATACTATTGAATGAACGATGGAATGATAACATCAGAGAATATAAAATTAAAGCAGCGAAGCAATTCTGTGAATATTGCATTTTATAGCCCTAACACCCTCCAAAGTGCTCTTTCTAGGGGCTCTACTGGTTCAAGCAGATTACTAAACAATACATCTATTCTTGAGTTCCAAATGTGGTGTGCTATTCTCATTTTTTTTTTTTTTAGTCCTCATCAAGCAAAAAAGATTTAGAGTATGGAGGAGTAAGAGGCCCCGTTTCCTAGTTTCGACCCTTTCCTCTGCACCGCTTTTTATTTTCTCTAGAGGGGTGCAGTTTACTTTGTCTCAGGGGCCCCATTTTTGTCCATATCTAGGCACATGATTATCGGAGGGGGAGAAGCTAGTCATTATGACTACTCAGTTCAAGACTCAGCTTTAAAACAATGGTACCTTTGCCTTAATCATTGGACCCCCTATCAGTTACCAAATTGTACTTTTCCCAAATATTCCAGAACCGGTTTTTCTTACTCTGCCTGCTCTGTTTATCCAGTTTGCATACCCTTAAAATAGAGTTTAACCATTCGGAGTAACTTGGTGATGCTTGCTTTATTCAATTTTTTACAGATTTCCCTCCTGGCTAAGAGGATACATAAAAAGAGGATACTTTCTTGGCCCTTGGACAGTGTGATATTTTGCGATTTATTTCTAGCCCCAAAGATAATTAGATCAATGCTTACCTCGATGTGTTGTTCTAATACCTCAGAAAGAGTCTTACCGATCTGGTCTCAGTATTCCTCCAGCATCGCGCACTCTCGGAACATGTGTAGGTCGTCCGCTCTCTCTGTTCGGCATTTGGGACATTTCTTTACTGTACTGTTTTTAAATTTAGACAGCTTTTTTGGGGTCCAATACGCTCTGTGTATTGTAAACAATTGATTTTTTTTCAATGGAGCAGATTTTACCACCCTGCCGGCAATATTATTCGAGGTTTCCCAAAGATTCGCAATGTCGAGGTCTGGCATTGATTTTCCCCAGATATCTTGAGGGACTTTGTATTCTTCCTCTCCTGATCTTATCCAAGCCCAATTCCAATATGATATCTCTTTTTTGAGTGGCTCTGTGTTCAAGAGCTTTTGTTCGATTATTTCATCCCCTTTTAGATCTTCTTTTATTCCTTTAAGCCAGCTGTTTGATAGTATTTAAATATGGATAGCGTCCCCTGGGTTTCTCTATCTAGGATCTCCCATTCTGTGATCTTGTTGTCTTTTACCAACTGACCCCAGTAGTTTATATTGGCTTCCTTTAAGGGGTTTATTAAGCTATCTTTTAGACATTCCGGTGTGCCTGGGGATTCCCAGATTGGGGAAGATTTACGATAATAAGGTATTACCAGGGTAGTTCTTATATCGTACCAGGTTCTTGCTGCTGATCTTATCATCGTTAGTTAGATTTTTTTGAAAAATTTGGGGTGCCCAAATTTGTATAAATAGTGATCCTTTCCAGGTCCGATTAATACTTTCCAGTGCATAGGCCACTTTTCACTTATGCCCAGCAAAATCCTTATATTTTTTAACTTGAAAGCTTTATAATACTCCAGTATGTCTGGGCTGGCTATGCCACCTTGTATCTTACTTCTTCTCAATTTTTTCCAACTAATTCTTACTCATTTTGAAGCCCATATAAAGCCAGATATCTCCCCTTGCAGCTTTTTGATCTCTACCTTGTTAAACTCTAGTGGGAGCGAGTTAAACAGAAAAGTGCATTTCGGTAATACTGACATTTTTTTACGTTAGACTTACCTAAGAAAGAAAGATGTAGGCCAGACCAAGCCTTTAGGAGTATGCTTATTTCCTTGTGTACTCTCTTGAAGTTTAGACTAGCTATTCCTTCAATACTTTTGATGTACTCAATTCCCAGATACTTTATTTTCTTCTTCACTAAAGGGTTCCCAGACACGTCATTCCACTCCATTATTTCTGATTTTAGTTGATTTACCTGATAGCCTGATACTGCCCCAAATTTACTTATGATATTTTCTATATTTAGAAGTGAAGTGGTTAAGTTTCCCGTAAATATCATTAAGTCATCCGCAAACAATGCGACTTTCTTCTCCCATCCTTGATAGGTGAAAGGTATAATATCTTTATCCCTTCTTAAAAGGCATGCTAAGGGTTCTATATAAAAATTAAATATCAAGGGTTGCCAGGGGACAACCCTGTCTGGTTCCTCTTTTTATTTGCACACTTTCAGTAAGTGCCTCGTTTACCAGTATTCTAGCTGTTGGGTTTTTGTATATGCTCTTTACCGCATTCTCAAGTTTTTCCCCAGATCAAACTTAGCCAGAGTGGGACTCAGGAATGACCAACTGACCCTGTCAAAAGCTTTGGCAGCATCAAATGTTATGACTGCCAAAGGTGTGTGATATTGGGTCGCGATGTCTATAGTGGCGATGAATTCGTGAGATAGTTCGGAGATCTGTCTGCCCTTGATGAAGACCTTTTGGTTTGAATGGATTAGAGATCCTGCCACTGCCCCTAATCTTTTTGCTAAAATCTGTGTGTAGATCTTATAGTCACAGTTTAGGAGTGAAATGGGTCTATATGACTCGCAATTAGTTGGGTCCGTTCCTGGTTTTAGTAGGATGCTAACTATAGCTTCATTCCATGATTTGGGGAGATCTCCAATGTTCAAAAATATTTCGTTAAAGAGTTTGGTAAGTGGAGTCAAAATATTTTCTTGAAGAGCCTGGTATATTTCATTTGGTAGGGAATCTGGGCCGGCCGCCTTCCCCCTCTTCAGGGACTTTATTGCATCCAAGACCTCTTTCTCAGTTATTTCTTAGTTCAGATCTGTCTTTTGTTAATGGGATTCTTGAGGAATATCTATGTTGTCAAGCAGGTTGTGTATCTGGTCATCAGAACGGTAAACAGACCAAATATCGACTACAAAATATCGACTGGACATAATATCGAGTACAAAATATAGGCTGGACAGAATATCGAATGGACAAAATATAGACATCAAAAATATTGTTTTGAAGGTAAGTAATGTAATATCGAATTTTAAAATATAGATAGTCAAAATATAAAAGTACATAATATAGGTTAAGATATCGAACTTTTAATAATATCACATTTTTTATAGTGTATTTTATGTGTTAATAGTGTTTATTTATGTTATAATGTAATTTAATTAATGAATTTAATGTTATTTAAATTTTGCGTAATTTAATTCTGTAGCGGGTTGTGGGTTTATAGGGAATAGGGTGGGAAGTAATTTAATTATAATTAGGGCTCCCGGTTTTATGGTATTTATTTTTTTAACATTTACGTCTGTATTTATTTATATTTATTTTTTTGTCATTTTATCTGTATGTATCCGCATTTATTTTTGTCGCAAACAAAAAAGGACGCTGCAACTAGTATTTTTCCACATTTATTTAAATAGGCAGTGCACACAGTTTTTTATAGGTTTAGCTATATGTATATATGCTCCAAATTAAATAAACACAATACAATGTGTGAGAGTCTAACATAGACATTTAGAAGACCAATGTTGTGTATGTTTCATACAACTTTCACAAAAAACTTTTCTATTCGATCAAAACAGGACCTGCATATGTGAAATGGGAAGGTGTTGCAGAGATTACTTCCAGTAATATTAGTGTCAGCTGCTGCTGTGTTACAATATTGAAAACACTCTCACAGGCCATAATTAACACATTTGGGGGCCCATTATGATGTCGGGCGGATCGCCTCCACCATGGTGGCGGTGGCGATCCGCCCGACAGAAATGTCCTGCAGCCACCCTTTTCCCCCCCGCCACATTACAATGGCGGGGGGGGGGACCGCAGCGGTGGCAAACATCGCCCGCCACTTTTCCGCCCCGGTCGCCTTGCGGCCGGGGCGGAAGATGAGTAACATGTAGGCGGTGTCTGTCAGACACCGCCCGCAATATTACCATGGGCATTGTCAGATGCCTTTCCGCGGTGGCGCTGCCGCCACGGAAAGGCATGCGGTCTTCACTCTGGGGGCCCCCTGCAGGCCCCCAGAGTGAAGTACAGGTGGGGGGGTGCACATGGGGGGTACCTGTGGTACCCCCCTTCATTTTCATTTGCAAAGCGGCAGGCACCGCGCGGTGCCTGCCGCTTTGCAAATGAAAATGTGAAAGTGCATTTTCAGCATTGTGGCGGGCGGTGCAGAGAGCACCGCCCGCCACAATGCTGAAAATACAGGATGTGCCCGCCACTGTGGCGGGCACATCCTAATGGCACACCCGGGACCCCCGCCCTTATGGCGGGCGGTCCCGATTTACGATAGGATGATGGGCGGGCAAAGTCCGCCCGTCATCCTAATGGACCCCTTAGAATTTCAATTTAAGGCCTGAAGGTATCCCGAAGCGAATGCTGCCTAATTTCCCTAATGTGTTAATGCCACCGGACTTTCTGACCTTTTTGGGTCACATTCATTTCTGCCAGTCCTACATTTGCGCGAAGTACTCGCGCTGCTAACACCATCCCCCGCCTCCTTAAAGTTGAACTGCATAGAGGTGCAAACCGTGAAATACAAGTTCACCTCCACCCCCACCTTTTCACTTCACTGTGACTTAAAACAGACTGCTGTGCTGGCGCAGCGCTCACTACAGAGCTGGAGCTGCGGAGCTGATGAATGATCAGCTGATTTGCTAAAAGAATGTAACAGGCACGTCATCAGGGCTGTGGGGGCAGGTCAGAGGCAAGAGCTCTTAGGAAATGTTTTCCCGCGCCTAACAAAGATTAATGGCCCCAGCAGGTGTTAAATTGGGCAGGCATACAGGGCAATCCGGACGAGGGGCGTGGGGAGGCAACCCTGGGCTGCAGCACAGATCAAACAATTCTCAGAATCCAATTTGGTCGTATTATTACGTTTCTATGTATAAATACAGACAGAAAAAAATATTTTTCCGTCTGTATTTATATGTAAAAATCTGTTTAAACGGAAAACCAGGAGCCTTAATTATAATTATTTAAATATGTAAATGTATTGGTATTTGTTTATAATTAATTGTTAATTCATTTTTATTTAGTAATTAATTACATTTTAATTGCCAATTAATTTTATTTAATTTATTAATTGATAATTATGTTAATTTAACTAATTTAATTTCTGTGGCGGGTTGTGGGTTTATAGGGGAGTAGGGTGGGAAGTAATTTAATCATAATTAATTAAATATGTTAATTTATGTAGTGTAATTTAATTATAATTATTACATTTGTTATTTTATTTATTGGTATTTGTTAATAATTAAATGTTAAATTATATTTTTGGGGTAATTATTTACATTTTAAATGCCAAATATTTTATTTAATTGATTAACTGATAATTATGTTAATTTAAGTAATTTAATTTCTGTAGCGGGTTGTGGGTTCATAGGGGAATAGGGTGGGAAGTAATTTATTTATAACTAATTACATATGTTAATTTTTTTGTGTATTTATTAGATTTAAATTGTTAAGTAACTGTTTAATTGCTAATTCATTAATTGGTAATTTGTAATTAATTAGTGTTAATAGATAATTAATTGTAATGATTAAATTAAATTAGTATTTGTAATTAATTAATTATTATTTTATATTAAAGTCGTAATTACTTTTAATATTTTTTTATATATATAATAATTGATATATCTTTTTAAATAATATATGAAGTATCTACTTTCTCTACTGTTGCACTCACTGGAGTGGGAATAGTAATTTTTACCCCTACGCTATCCAACGCTTTCCCTACTGTTGCACTTTCTGGAGTGGGAATAGTAATTTCAACCCCTACGCTATCCAACGCTTTCCCCACTGTTGCACTCTCTGGAGTGGGAATAGTAATTTTTACCCCTACGCTATCCAACGCTTTCCCTACTGTTGCACTCTCTGGAGTGGGAATAGTAATTTTTACCCCTACGCTATCCACCGCTTTCCCTACTGTTGCACTCTCTGGAGTGGGAATAGTAATTTTTACCCCTACGCTATCCATCGCTTTCCCTACTGTTGCACTTTCTGGAGTGGGAATAGTAATTTCAACCCCTACGCTATCCAACGCTTTCCCTACTGTTGCACTCTCTGGAGTGGGAATAGTAAGTTTTACCCCTACGCTATCCAACGCTTTCCCTACTGTTGCACTCTCTGGAGTTGGAATAGTAAGTTTTACCCCTACACTATCCAGCGCTTTTCCTACTGTTGCACTCTCTGGAGTTGGAATAGTAAGTTTTACCCCTACGCTATCCAACCCTTTCCCTACTGTTGCACTCTCTGGAGTGGGAATAGTAATTTTCACCCCTACGCTATCCAAATCTTTCTCTACTGTTGCACTCTCTGGAGTGGGAATAGTAATTTTTACCTCTATGCTATCCAACCCTTTATCAACTTTTGCACTCTCTGGAGTGGGAATAGTAATTTTATACTTACACTATCCTACGGTAATAATATTGGATATAATATGTGGGCCATTATGCTCATGATTTTCCCCCTTATACATGCTTTATATGCGTCCCACGTTATTTGTTTTGTTGTTCCTTCTTTGTTTAGGTCGAAGAACTGTTGTGTCTCTTCTGCTAGGTTAACCACTCATGATGCATCCAGTAGAATCTTCTTATCCACTGTCCACCTTTGGGGAGTAGGTGACTCTGATAACACCAAGTTTAGTTCTACAGCGGAGTGGTCGGAAATGTGTTTCGGAATGTGTTCCACCTTTCTTGTGTATTCAGCAAGACAACTGCTGAGAAGGAAAAAATCAATTCTAGAGTCATGTCCTAGCCTTTTGTTTTTAAACATGAATTTGTGTTGTTTATTCCCTTTTTTTCCAAATATCATCTATCCCTAGGTCCTTTATACAGATTCCAACCCACTCTCTCATTTTTGGAGCTGATGGTAGTTTCCCTATCGGGTATCTATCTTCTTTTGGGTTTAATAGGATGTTAAAATCCTCTCCCAATATTATGGGTGAATCAACTAAAAGTAGATGGGAGTACAAATTTTGAAGCGGTTCGGGGTCATCCACATTTGGCCCATAATAGCCCGCCACTGTGTATAGGTTGTTATAGATTTTTGCTTTCACGCTTACCCATCTTACTTTCTTATCTACTTCTGATCTCTCAATTACTGCTTTGAGGGAGTTCTTAAATATGATTGCCACTCCTTTAACATTGCAGTTTTGATTTGCACAGATGCAGTACTCTATCCAGCTTTGATTTTTCCATATAGGTTCCCATTCTTCCTTAGTTAAATGAGATTCTTGGATTATTAATATCTCGCAGTCACTCTTTTTTTAAATATTCCAGAATTGTTGATCTACGTTTTCTTATTCGCAGCCCATTTATATTCCAAGTTAAGACATTAAGGGGCCTATTAGGATGACGGGCGGACTTTGTCCGCCCGTCATCCTAGCGGGGAACGGGACCGCCCGCCATAAGGGCGGGGGTCCCGGGGGTGGCGTTAGGATGTGCCCGCCACTGTGGCGGGCACACCCTGCATTTCTAGCATTGTGGCGGGCGGAGCGCTCAGCACCGCCCGCCACAATGCTAGAAATGCTTGTCAGCATTTGCATATACAAAGCGGCAGGCACCGCGCGGTGCCTGCCGCTTTGTATATGCAAATGAAGGGGGGTACAATAGGTACTCCCCATGTGCACCCCCCACCTGTACTTCACTCTGGGGGCCCACAGGGGGCCCCCAGAGTGAACACCGCATGCCTTTCCGTGGCGTTAGGATGTGCCCGCCACTGTGGCGGGCACATCCTGCATTTCTAGCATTGTGGCGGGCGGAGCGCTCAGCACCGCCCGCCACAATGCTAGAAATGCTTGTCAGCATTTGCATATACAAAGCGGCAGGCACCGCGCGGTGCCTGCCGCTTTGTATATGCAAATGAAGGGGGGTACAATAGGTACTCCCCATGTGCACCCCCCACCTGTACTTCACTCTGGGGGCCCACAGGGGGCCCCCAGAGTGAACACCGCATGCCTTTCCGTGGCGGCATTGCCGCCACGGAAAGGCATTGAGACCAGACCATTGTAATATGGCGGGCGGTGTCTAACAGACACCGCCACCATGTTACTGGTTTTCCACCCCGGCCGCAAGGCGACCGGGGCGGAAAACATGTGGGCGGTGTTTGTCACCGCTGCGGTCCCCTCCGCCATCGTAATATGCCGGGGGGGAATGCAGGGAAGGATGGCGGGCGGATTGCCTCCGCCAGGGGGGCGGTGGCCACCGCTACCCTGGCGGAGGCAATCCGCCCGCCATCCTAATGGGCCTCTTAGTTTTTTTCCTTTCCCTCTGTATTTGTAATAAACATTCTTTTTTTTTATTTTTTTTATTTTTGGAAACCTTTATTGTGCATTAGTAAAAGAGCAAATACGGGCCCACAACCCACAGGCCGGCCACGAATACGTTTGAAGCACCAAAGCAAGCAATACGACGACACAGTAACACATTATTACAATAAGCAAGCTTTTAAGAGTTCAATCAATCAATCAATCAGTGACACTTATAAAGCGCGCTACATACCCGTGGGGTCTCAAGGCGCTGGGGGGGGGGGGAGCCGCTACTGCTCGAACAGCCAGGTCTTCAGCTTCTTCCTGAAGGAGAGGTGGTCTTGGGTCAGGCGCAGGTCGGTCGGGAGGGAGTTCCAGGTCTTGGCGGCCAGGTGGGAGAAGGACCTTCCTCCTGTAGTCGCTCTTCGGATGCGGGGGACGGCGGCGAGGGCGTGGTTGGCTGATCGGAGGTGGCGTTTGGGAGCGTAGAAGTTGACTCGGCTGTTGAGGTAGCTCGGGCCTTGGTCGTGTAGGGCTTTGTGTGCGTGGGTGAGGAGGCGGAAGGTGATTCTTTTGTTGACGGGGAGCCAGTGAAGGTCTCGCAGATGTCCGGAGATGTGGCTGGTTCGTGGGATGTCGAGGATGAGTCTGGCTGAGGCGTTCTGGATCCGCTGGAGTCTCTTCTGGAGCTTGGCGGTGGTCCCGGCGTAGAGGGCGTTGCCGTAGTCCAGTCGGCTGGTGACGAGGGCCTGGGTGACGGTCTTCCTGGTCTCGGTGGGGATCCACCAGAAGATCTTCCGTAGCATGCGTAGGATGTTGAAGCATGCCGAGGAGACGTTGTTGACTTGCCTGGTCATGGAGAGGGAGGAGTCCAGGATGAAGCCCAGGTTGCGTGCATGGTCTGTCGGTTTGGGTGCGGTGCCCAGGGCGGGAGGCCACCAGGAGTCGTCCCAGGCGGAGGGAGAGGGGCCCAGGATGAGGACCTCCGTCTTGTCCGAGTTCAGTTTCAGGCGGCTGGTCGTCATCCACTCGGCTACCTCTTTCATCCCTTCGTGCAGGTTGGCTCTGGCGGCGGCGGGGTCGTTGGTCAGGGAGAGGATCAGCTGGGTGTCGTCGGCGTAGGAGATTATGCTGAGGTTGTGTTTGCGTACGATGGCCGCGAGGGGGCTCATGTAGACGTTGAAGAGGGTGGGGCTCAGAGATGATCCTTGGGGGACGCCGCAGATGACTTCGGTGGCCTCTGACTTGTACGGTGGTAGGCGGACTCTCTGTGTTCTCCCGTCGAGGAAGGAGGTGATCCACTCCAGCGCCTTGTCCTGGATTCCGACGTTGCTGAGGCGCTGCACTAGGGTGCGGTGGCAGACCGTGTCGAATGCCGCGGAGAGGTCTAGGAGGATGAGGGCCGCTGTTTCTCCATTGTCCATCAGGGCTCGGATGTCGTCGGTGGCGGCGATGAGGGCGGTCTCGGTGCTGTGGTTGGCTCGGAAGCCGGACTGTGAGGGGTCGAGGGATCCGTTCGTCTCGAGGAAAGCGGCCATCTGCTTGTTGACGGTCTTCTCGATGACTTTGGCTGGAAACGGGAGGAGCGAGATGGGGCGGTAGTTCTTGAGGTCGGTGGGGTCCGCTGTTGGTTTCTTGAGTAGGGCGCTGAGTTCGGCGTGTTTCCAGCTCTCGGGGAAGATGGTGGTGTCGAGGGATGTGTTGATGATGTCTCGCAGGTGGGGTGCGATGACAGCGTCGGCTTTGTTGAAGACGTGGTGAGGGCAGGGGTCGGTCGGTGATCCGGAGTGGATGGAGTTCATCGTGCGGATGGTGTCTTCGGTGCTGATCGGGGTCCAGGCGTGGAGGGTGGTGGTGGGGGGTGGTTGTTCGGTTATGGTGTGCGTTGGTTGGTTGTTGAAGCTGTTGTGTATGTCCGCGATCTTGTTGTGGAAGTATGAAGCCAGGGAGTTGCAGAGGTCTTGCGATGGGGTGATGTCGTTGTTTCCTGCGCTGGGGTTGGAAAGCTCTTTGACGATGTTGAAGAGTTCCTTGCAGTTGTGTGCGTTGTTGTCCAACCGGTCCTTGAATGCTGTTTTCTTGGCGGCGCGGATCAGCTGGTGGTGTTTCCGGGTGGCAAGTTTGAAGGAGGTCCTGTTGTCCGGTGTCGGTTCCCTTCTCCAGACTTTCTCGAGGGCTCGGCAGTTCTTCTTGGAGCTCTTGAGTTCGTCGGTGAACCATGGGGCTTTCTTGCTGCCGGGTCTGCTGGGCGGGGTCCTCAGTGGGGCGAGTTCGTCCGCGCAGTTGCTGATCCACTTCGTGAGGTTGTCGGCGGCCTGGCTGGGGTTCGCTGAGCTGGCAGGAGGGTGCTGGCTCAGGGAGGTGGCGAGCTGGTCTGCTGTGATCTTGTTCCAGCTTCTGCGGGCGGTCTGTTGCTGGTGGTGGTGGGTCGTTGTTTTCTTGAAGGTGAAGTGGACGCAGCTGTGGTCCGTCCATTGAAGCTCTGTGGTGTGGCTGAAGTTGATGTCCTTGCTGGATGAGAAGACAGCGTCGAGTGTGTGTCCGGCGAGGTGGGTGGGGGTGGACACCAGTTGCTTGAGTCCCAGGTTGGTGAGGTTGTCGAGCAGGGTGCTGGTGTTGCGGTCGTTGTTGTTCTCCAGATGGAAGTTGAGGTCTCCCAGGAGGATGTAGTCAGCGGAGGGGAGGGCATGTGGGCTGACGAAGTCGGCGATGTCCTCGCTGAATTGTGTGCGTGGTCCAGGGGGTCGGTAGATCAGGGTGCCTCTGAGGGTGGTGTTCGGGTTGGTGTGGATCTGGAAATGCAGGTGTTCGGCGGTGGTCAGGGAGTTGTCGGTGCTGGTCGTGAGACGGATGGTGCTCCTGTGGATGATGGCGATGCCTCCTCCCATCTGGTTGGCGTTTCGGTCCCTCCGGACGATCTTGTAGCCCTCTGGGATGGCGATGGCGATGTCGGGAGCTGAAGAGGCGTTCATCCAGGTCTCCGTGAGGAAGGCAACGTCTGGAGCTGTGGTGTCGAGGAGGTTCCAGAGTTCGATGGCATGTCTGTGGATGGAGCGGGTGTTGAGCAGGATGCACTTGAGGTGGGTACTGCTGGTGTTCGGCTTGGTGGGTGCTGGTGCGAGGCAGGTCCGGATGCAGGTGAACTTGCAGGCGTGGCAGCTGAAGGGTCCGTGGGTACGTCGTGGAGAGGCTTGATGGCATTCTGGGAGTCGGCCGGTGTTGAGAGCGGTGAGGGTGGCGGCGGAGTACGTCAGGCGGGTCGGTCGGGGTCTTCGGGGGCCAGGGGTCCTGGCGCTGGTCGCGATCCGGTCGCGGACGGGCGTAGACGGGCTTACCTTTGGCGCGCCTTCGGCGCACAATCGGCGCGCCCGCTGCGCGTGACCGCTGCGCGTCCGCACGGTCGCCATTTAAGGCGAAGTGCGCGGGTGGGCGGAGCAGCTGGGAGGCGGGAGCGGGGAGGGAACAGAAGAGAAAAAGGGGCGGGGCCAATGTCGGTGGCGGGAAGCGAGAGCGGAGGGCGGCGAGGTAGGCGGCCAATCAGGAAGGAAACTGGACACGGCACAGGGGATACAAAGAAATTAACAGGCACAAATTTAGGGCAAAACAAATAAAAACGGCAAAATACTAGAGCAGACGGCAGAAACAGACAAGCACAAATTTAGGGCAAAACAAATAAAAACAGCAAAATACGCGAGCAGACGGCAGAAACAGACAAGCACAAATTTAGGGCAAAACGAGGAAAAACAGCAAAATACGCGAGCAGACGGCAGAAACAGACAAGCACAAATTACGGGCAAAACAAGGAAAAACAGCAAAATACGCGAGCAGACGGCAGAAACAGACAAGCACAGATTACGGGCAAAACAAGGAAAAACAGCAAAATACGCGAGCAGACGGCAGAAACAGACAAGCACAAATTTAGGGCAAAACAACTGGGAAACCAGAGGGGAGCGACCACGGCGTCAGCGAGGCCGGCGGCGAGGCAGAAGGCAGGCAGAGGGGAACACACGCAGCAGCTGGTGGCCGTGCGGCGCGGGGGTGTCCCACAAGTTACACTGTAGATCATCGTGATACTGTGTCCCAGGAGTAGTGAAGGTTTGTTTTGTATTTTTGTTGCAGCTATTGAAGTTCGACATTTTAGTTTTTTACATAAACAATAGACTAAGAAAGCGGAGTCCGTGCAGGCGTGACGTGACAGTAGCGACAATTTTAGCACGTAATCAAATTACCCAATAGTCAAGTCCCCCCAGGCAGCATGACGACTCGAAGTTTGTGCAGCAGGAGTATCATACCTAACATCATATCAGTGTCCACCGCCACCCACCCCTTAGCTGTTTCAGACACGGACCCAAGATAGAATAAAGAGGAAGAAACAAAAACAAAGAAAAGAAAAAAAAACCAAGGCACCATAGAAACTGAAACCAGGAAACTAAAATCCCATCCCCCAACCCCCCACCCTACACGCATGCAGAGGCTACGGCCTACCCCCCCCCCCCCAGCAGTGTGTCTGTCGCCCAATAAACCCGAAATATAGAACAAGGAAGAAAGAGGAGAAAAAGAAAAGGAATAATTACAACATCTGAGATATAGAGAGTAAGAAAAGAGTATTCTAATCTATAACTCCCATAAAAGAGGAAAAGTGGGGAGGAGCCCACCAAATATCAGGTCTCCCGGACTCCCCAGCCATAAAATACCTTCTACCCCATATGTAATAGCAAGGTTAGATAGCATCAAGTACGGAGTGAAATAGGGAAAGGCATCCCATAGCACATCAGCACGCGTTGAAGAAGCGTCCCATTCCGAGTCACCACCCGCCAATCAGACACAATTCGTAGAGAAAGGTCCCCTAGCCCTGGCCAGACCGTAAGCGTCCCCCCGAAAATGGCTTCTGAGGAGGTCCCGCCCCAGACAGAACAAAGGGGTAAGATGGCCGCCCTTGGCAGTGAGAAGATGCCCAAAAACAAAACGGACATCGCCAGTCACATGTAGTGCCATCAATCCAGAAGAGCGGTGTTCCCAGGTTCACCAGATGTTGCATAACACAAAGAAATGAGAACGTAGCTTGCATAATGTAGGCAGCCAAGAGAACCAGTCGCTGCGCCAGCGGCGCCATGAGCAGGGATATCGATGCTGTAGGCGAGACCAAAAGTTCTGGCAGAAATGAAAACACAGTAGTATCGCTGGAGTAGGTGGACAACAAACCGCAGGCATTTTCACCACCAGACAATTGCTCAGTTGTGCGTTCGCGCGGCAACATTGTATCTCGGCCAGTGCATAGTGTGGGCCGATTAGAGCAGCGAGGAAAATAGGCAGACGATACACACCTCGAGTCGAGTGCGGCTTCATCCAGCTGGACGCCCAGCGCCAGAGAACGCTCACGCCATTCAGCCCTCAGTTCGGCAAGTGTGGCAAGGACAGAGGCACAAGTGTAAACAAACTGGTGGCCCCTCGTATCCACAATCCGAGGCATAGCACACTGATCCACGCTTCGCCCGGGTCCACGCAGGGCAACATAGTCAGGATCCGAGGTGTAACCCACCATCACCCCAAAGGAGCCGGCCGCCATGTTGATCCCACCAAGGGGCTCACAGAAGCGCGTAGGCGAAATATACAATGAGCGGTTGGGGTCCAATCTCCCGATACAGTCAGGGCCCGTTGACATTGGGCGACAGCCAGTGAAAGTCTCCCTCCATGCGACTCTAGGCAGGAGCAACCACAGAGGTGAGCCACGGCAGCCGGATCCACGCCGAGCAAAAGAAAGGGGAACAGCGCGGCTCACCGAAGCGTCGCACAGAGGAGATTCCGCAGGATAAACTCCCAATCAGTTGATGTTCACATTCCACTGAATGGGCTAGTGCAGGTTTATCCACAGCAAGCAGCCGGGCACAGGATGCCCGTTTCGCCCTAGATCGATCAGCCCACGGAGCTCCAGCCGCCTCCGGCGGTGCACAGCGACACGGGTTCCGGTCCCAGGGCTAGACAAAGCCGACAGGTCAGCACGGCAATATCTCCGGCTAGCAGGCAGGCAGGGACACCAGAGAAACACCCTAAACAACAGCGCGCTTTCTTCATCATCCCGCAGTAGCGCTATCGCAGGAGAAAGGACAGGATAGTGCTGCAGGAAACAAAGGCTCGGGGAGCCGGGAGACTACACGTCCGTCTCTGCCGCCATCTTGGCTCCTCCCCGAGTATTAAACATTCTTGATCAGTTTTTTGCATCTTGCTTGGCACCCACTGAACTCCTCTTGGCTTGCTTTTAGGACTTTTTTTCCCCCAATTTGCTCCCCACCCTGTGATTTTCTTTTTTCCAAGTTTTCTTGGTGAGCAGATCTGTGGTGCGTCCCCCCACCCTGGAGAAGCCTCCCTCTTCTTTCTTCCTCTGGGCATAAATGCCCCTTTTTTGAGCTCCCTGTCTTTTAGTGTAAGTTTAATGTTCCTTGTATTCTCACCTTTATGGTTCCGCCGAAATCTATCGGCCATTTTTAAAATGTATACCTTGTTAGGTGTGAGGGTGAGTATGGGCACTGTCTTCCTGCTGATTTGCTCCATGAGTTTTCCCACTTCCTTTGGATCTCTTATATTGAACATTTTATTGTTCCACATGATCCTCAGAGAGGCTGGAAAACGCATTTGAACGTTCGCACCTAGTGTCTTCAGTTGTGGCATAAATTGGCCCAACTCCCACTTTCTGTCCTGGGTATTTTTGGAGATATCCGATCTAATCCTGCAAGTCCACCCATCTTTAGAAAAGGACACTGCTTTCAGACCCTCGCTCGGGATCCTTTCCTTTAACACGTACGTCAAAAAATTAATCAATATTTTTCTAGGATTTTTCCTTTGTTTACCTTTCCTGAAAGGGTCACGATGTATCCTTTGAATATCTTCGGCGAGATTAATTGATTTGGTCCAGGGATTTCGTTCTTCCAGGAGCTGGATTGTAAATCCCTTTATGTCCTCCCCTTCCAAACCTTCTGGAATGTTTAAAATTTTAAGATTATTTCTTCTAGCATGATTTTCCAGGGACTCCATCCTCTCGCTGATACTCTGGTTTTGAGTTTGCTTATTTCTTTGTAGTTCGCTTCTGTTTTTTTGTTCAGAACTTCTATTTCTCCTTCAACATGTGTGACCCTTTCTATCAAAGTGTTTATTTTTTGATCAAGCGTTTCGCACGCCTCCTGGATCTTAGTCTGGTTTCTTTCAGATGTTGCAAATTTGTCTCTTAATTCTTTCATCATCTCTCCCATCTCTCCCAAGATCTTTTCTGCTTGAGATCCTAATCCGCATTGGTGCTAGTAGTGTTGCTGCTACTATTGTTTTTACTGTTTGTGTGAATTGGCTCTAGTCCTGGAACAGCTTTAGAGGACCCACAGCTACAATCTACTTCCTGGGTTGAAAAGAGTTTTGAGAGCTTGATATTGGTTACTCGTTGGTACTCCAAAGCCTCCTTATATTGATTTCTCTGCCATATTTGAGCCTTTTTGTATAGCAAGTGTTTTTGAGGCTCTTTAATTCTCTCTTTGCTAGAGCCCCTCTTCTCCTTCTTGAAAAAGGAACGGAGTGATGGAGTGATTTCTTGAGCACATGTACCCCCTGACTTTGTTAGACTAAGCCTGGTCGCACGTGATAGGGGTGCAACACACTTCTTTGTTTCTCCTTTTGGAATCTCTAGGGGAGACGTGAGTCTTGCCTTTACCTCTATCCTTGTCTTGGTCCTTGTCCTTGTCCTTATCACCGTCCCTGGATAGGCTTACAACTTTTATGTCTTTTGTGTTTTTTAATCCCCTGATATCTTTGGTTTCCAGGTGACTACCTTTAAGCTTCTCAAGCTATACCCCCCTCCAGTGGGTCTCCCTTCTGTCAAACTCTTCTTTTCTGTGGGGGGACTTCGGTTCTATCCAGTTTTACCCGGTTGAGTGCTTTCTCCCCCGTTTTTTCACCCTCACCGCTCACTGCTGCAATCCACCCCCAGAGCACCCAGCCTCCCAAATATTTGTACGAGAACAGACAGATGTAGCACTTACTGGGGCTTTCAGTAGATATCTTGCTTTATTCCGCCTTTTCTGTCCTTCAAAGCTGCTATTTCTTGCTGGCACAATGATCTGGTTTTTAGTGATGCAGCCCTTCTTTCCTCCTACTGCTTTGTGATCTGATGTTCTTCCCCCTCTGAAGGAGACACGATGTGTCGTTTTTGTGATTATTCGGTGGGCTGCCTCTACCCATACCACCGGCGAGCTCCGCTTGGCTCTGCAAGGCTCTGCCGGGCACTGATTCTCTAATGTCTCCAGTGCACCTCGAGTGCGCTCTTTTCCCCGCTGTGGCGGGCGGACTGGTACAAACAACTTTGTCGTAATACATTTCAATTTTGAAAAACTGTGGTCTTATATACAAAAATCTCTCCTAATGATGGCCAACAAAACAAAGTGAACTATGATAATAGAAATACACGCAGTGACTAGAAAAATAAAGAATATAAGAAACTTCTGCTGAAGACAAAAGTTGCATATGGTTTGAAGCCGCTCTGAAAATAGTTTGAATAAAGATCACTGCTACAAAGATTCCTATATGGGATACCCTGTATCCACCCGATAAGCAGAACGTGATTCTGTTAAGGTCCTGAGGAAGGTGGTACAAACCCACCGAAACGCGCGTCGACTTGGCGTGGAATCCCACATAACATTCTGTGGCCGTTACTCAGTCAGAGTTTTTCTCTGTTAAACCTCATATACAGAAAGAGTGTTTGGTTGACAAATGAATTGTGTGCAAGTGTATGTATGAATAGTTGGTGAGTGTGATTTATGTGGTGGTATCAGGGTGTTTTTTATAATTCTTGTGTATAAAAATTCGAAAAAAGTGCTTAGATGATGAATTATGTTTTTATATTTGTCTAAATGGTTTAAGAAAAGTATAACGAATTTGTAAGAAAGAAATGTTAAAAAAAGTACCCAAAAAAGTTTTTGATATACATTTATCCCAAAAAAACAGAAATAAAATGTGGTAAATATAAATCCAAAAAAAACGTGTTAATGGCATATCTTGAAGGATATGTAATACTGATGTGAACCAGGTCATAATGCACAAAATATGTGAGCTACAAGAGAAATCTCTTTTTGATGTGTTTATATTTTCCCCTCTTTTCCCTGGCTCTAAGTAAATGAAGAAGGGGTCCCCATTTTCATGCTACAACATTATACCATAACCTTTATTTTATTTTCATCAAACCATTCTAACAGTAATTACAGCAGAACTATTGCCATCCGTGAACTATGGCTCCCAGGTGAACTGAGTACATAGCTAGACAGTTATCAGAAAATGTTCAAGCTTTGAGACATTTTTGGCCTACCTACTTCTAACAGCAACAGTCAGATTACACTGGAGTTCAAATAACAGCAGAAGTCACTAGCAATGTCATACTTTATGAGCTGCTGCTATTCAATGCATCCTACTGAGGGAAACAGCTTACAGTCAATGCTGTGGGCGTGACTGATTTGCGCCTCTGGTTTGCATACATAACAACTGCCATTGGTATTTTACACCAGGAGCCCTTAAGCAACTTCTCAACAACACTTATAAGTTTTAAACTGCATGATAAAAAACTTTAAAGCCCCATCATCCTCTAATGATATAGATGCCTTTGGCAAAAAGCCTTACAGGCATCTACTATGAGAAAAGGCTTTCGAAATGCTTTCATGACTTTGAAGCCTATTTATCAAAGTGTATAAGGTAACCGTTCTTGCACATCCACTTTCTTTTGCTTCAACTGATAGAATTTAGATTCTCGTGAGCATCCTTCAGAAGCAGTAGCAACTGCTGCCCGCGATTATTTGGGTCGCACCTTGAATCAGTAACCCATGTGGTATGTCTCTGCTGTGCCATGATGGAGGAGTGATGTAAGTGGCTTAAGACTTCGTTTATAACTAAGGTTTGAAGGCAAACTGTTAAAGTGGTTATTATGAGGTTCGCGGGGAGCACTCCTAGTATGTTTAGGGTTAACCTACTACTCTATCGGTGCTGTGACTGATAAGGGTTGTCAGTCCTTTATATCATGAGTACAGCTTCGTGTACATGAAAGCTGAGACCACAAATTAAGACGCGGAGACATCGGTTTTTTTTGATCCCTAAATCAGAAATATCACAAGTTAGAAGCAGAGAGAAACAGGTACAGCACGTACGTTGACACACTTCAGAAACATATCGATTTCACACGCAAAACCCCCAAAACTCATAAGTGAGGCCCTTGAGGAAGGCACCAAGTGGGTGCCGAAATGCATCGGGCATGTGATTAAGATATGTTATGTGTCAAAAGGCTGGTTGTAAATTACGAATAGGAAACATGACAATTATGATGTATATGATTTGTTAACAGAATGTAAAGTGACTGTTTAATAACATGTGATTTAAAACATGAATTATTTGAGGTATTAACGAAGAAATAAATGAATGAAAAGCAATTGATTAGGAATTGATTACGCTGAAAAAAATAAAAGGTGTGGGATATCACTAAGTGAACAGTGCGTGACTGGACTGACACTCCAGTTGGTCTAAACTAAACTGTTAAAGTGTCCATGTTTACACTCAGTGGTGATGCTTTGAAAATGACAGCTGGCACAGTGAAACTCGTGGAAACTGGCATAACGTGCCTCAGCAAATTCAGTCAGCAAAAAAAGTGGCATAACACAAAATGACGGGGCTCCCTGCAGAATGTGGAAAGGGGCCCCTCAGTCTCCCATATCTCACAGATCTTAATTGGAATTGGGCTGAATAGGGACCCCATGAAGGGCTGAAGGTCTCCAGCAGGGCAGGGGCCCCCATGCTCTGCAAAGGCATCAGGGCCCTGCTTCACGCATATGGTTTGCATTTTTTATTATTGCACCTATTCACACTTGTACAATCTAAGCTAATATTGTTGTCTCATATTGCAAAGCCTGTCCTTGCACAAGTGAGGTAATATTTGTGAGCATTTCATTTTGTGCGTAATCAGCACGATTTATTGTAGATGAATATTACGTGTGTGTTATTTGTTTTATTTTTGAAAAATCCGGTTTGGGTTTTGCAGGAGGTGTAGTCATTACTTTTGTTTTATATAACCAATTTTAATGAATTTTAAAACAGTTAAAGGACAGCACTGTGATTTCATTTCAAGCATGGTACATTAAATGAGTGTCAGCACCAACTATTCGCCAGCACACGTTGTGGCCCATGTTAGTCCTAAAGGTCGTATTCAAAAGTAGTCCTTGAGGGAAGGGGTGAACACTGCTAATCAACCTGGCCAGACAATTTCCCCAGATCCTTCCATGCTTGGTCGGGCATTCTTTGGTCTCATACACTGGTTTCTCCTGCACTGCGCCCCAGTCTATGCCTCTGCGCCATTTGGCTACACTCGGTGGGATTGGGTTTTTCTTGGCCACCATGAGGGCGGTGCCTAGAAAAAGCTTATCTGCCGTGTTCCCATCCAGTCCGTCCGTGATACCGAGGAGTAGGTTCAAGGATTTAAGGGGCACCGCCCAGCCCAGGACGTCCATCGGTTCAGCTAGCAGTGCCTCCCAGTATGGGACAAGATGTGGACAAGACCACACATCCTACTTTTAACAGAAACCTGGCTAACACAGAACTTCTCCCCTGATATCCTAGCAGCACTACCTAGCGACTATTACATCCTACAAGCAAACCTCCACCAGGGAAAAACAGGAGGGGGGGGGGGTGGCAGCTATAATACACCAAGTCTTAAAATTCTCAGAACTTACCCCCCTTGACCTACCACAAGTAGATGACCTAGTGAATAAACTAGAGTCCGATTCTGCCCCTCTAGTCTGTGTTATACTCTATAGACCACCACAGAGCATGCCACAGTTCCCACAGTCCGGGAGTGAACAGATGACACATCTCATAACAAAACAAGCGAAAATACTACTGATTGGTGATCTCAACTACAGGGCTAATGAATTAGCAGGTGGGCCTCACTCAGGTAAATTAACTGACTTACCTATGAAGCAAAACCTCAGCCAGCACATCACCTCCACTACGCACATTAAAGGGCATATATTAGACCAGGTATGGTCCACAAACCTGACTATGACAAATCCAGATGTTACTCCTTGTTTCTGGTCAGACCGCCATCTTATCAAATTCTCCATAAACAACTTTGCCAAACTTAAAATACCCCTACCTTTATTCTGGAAACTTTATGAGCTGGAAGACCATTGACAAATGTCAATTTTTCAAAACCCTGGCCAATATTATCCCCATCAGCCAATCCACTTTAGATGAGAGTGAGAAAAATCTGTCGGGCTGGCTCTTGTTAGCCAGCAAAAAACATGCCCCACTTAGGAAAATACAACGAGCACGTCGCCACGAAGACCAGAAATGGTTTTCGGCAGACTTAAAAGAATTAAAACTTTCTCTCCCCCAAGCGGAAAAGAAATGGAGAAGCAAATACTCACCTGACGACAAAAGCACCTATCTAACAGCCCTTAGATCTTACAAAAAAACAATTCTGACCACAAAGACCGAATACTTCTTACTAAAATCATCACCTCCAAAAACCGATCAAAGGACATTTTCTCAATAATTAATGATCTATCAAACCCTGACAGAGTGGCTTTAAAAACCACACCTTCGCAATCCCTATGTGACTCCCTGAATAACTTCTTCAGTGACAAAATTAAAATTATCAAAGCAAGCATCCCCATATGCACAAGGCCCACTTGCCAAATGAAACCTAAAAACACACAAAGGCTAGAGCAGATCCCAATGATAAGCCACAATGTTTTCACAGACCTTCTGACCAAAGTAAAATCTGGCTCTCCTAGAGACTGTTGACCCCCCTTGGATCCTAAAGAAAGCCTTCACTGCCTGCCCAGACCCAGCCATGGCCCTCTTAAACAAATCGCTATCCCAGGGCTATGTACATGATGCCTTCAAAGAGGCGTCTGTCACCCCCTCCTGAAAAAGCCAGGAGCTGATGCCGGAACTCTCACCAATCACCGACTTATCTCACTGCTTCCTTATATGGCCAAACTACTCAAAGCCCATGTAGCCAAAAGCCTATCTGCCTTTCTGAAGCAGTCAGACTGCCTGGACCCTCATCGAGCAGGGTTCTGCCCAGCTCACTCCACAGAATCAGTGATACTGTCAGTCCTGAATTCCCTGCGAGAGAAAGCGGACAGAGGATCCCCCCAAGCCCTAGTGCTGCTGGATCTCTCTGCCGCTTTTGACACGGTCGACCACAACATCCTGGTCGACCGCGTCATGGATGCAGGAATCCAAGGACCGGCCCTCGAATGGGTAAGCTCCTTCTTAACAAACCCTTACCAAGCGGTCCGCCTGGGAAACTTCACAACCCAAGATTAAAAACACTTGCAGTGTTCCTCAGGGCTCCTCACTCTCCCCTCACTTATTCAATGTATACCTTCTCCCCCTGATCCACGCACTAAAAGAAAGGAAAGTCCAAACCTTCAACTATGCATATGATTTTTAACTAATATTTCGGATCAGTGTCTCCCCTACCACTGTCCACGAATTCCAGATGACAATGCTGTTCATCCGTGACTGGATGAACAGCAATCACCTAAAAATAAATCTGGACAAAACGGAAGTAATCCTCAAGGGGGGCTCATTGAACCCCTGGAGCTCCCACTTCTGGCCTAAAGAACTGGGACAGCCCCTCTTCCCCTTTACATCTGCAAAAACTTTGGGAGTCATAATCAACAATGACCTTACCATGAAAAATCAAATTGGATCTGTGATCTCAACATGCTTCCTACTCCTTCCGAGAGTCCATCATCAACCTGCGCTACCAGGATGGCACCCACGGATATGCACTGCTTGTTGGCCAATACCAAATGAACACACCACAACTCCACAATCATTCAAATCACAACTCTTGGGATGCACACCTAACAAGCTCACATACAACATGTACACCCACCAGACACAAGAGCACAACTTACTGTTGGAACCTGGGCCAGCCATGTACTGTAGCCTCCAATGGCATGTCACCTCAGCCACACAATAGCAGGATTTGGGAAGAGGTGGGGACCAGACATGTGTGAAATAGGCAAGTGTCTGTTGAATCTGAATGTACACAATGCCAAGTGTGGCTTCGTTGTGATGGCCAGACTGCAGTATGCAGACCACACACATATCCATGTCTACAGACCCCGCTGGCTTATGGAGTGCAGTGGACAGTGGGCACAACCATGTCACCTCAGCCAGTGGGGGAGATCAAGGGAAAGTAGCTTGTTACGTTCCCCCCGTAAGCGTGAGCCAACGTGGGTGTGTGACTGATATTGCATGCCCCTGGGAGTGGTTCTGTACTGGGAATGTGTATCTTCATGTGTCTCTATGGCCGTGTGGGTCTCCTTTGTGGGGTGTAGGTGATCCCAGAAGGATGTTAGACACCCCCATATGTGATCTGGTTCGCATTCCATGGGTTTGGATCCCATCTGCACCTGTTCGGCTACCTCCGCTTTGGCGATCTGACACCTGGCATTTGGGTGCCATGTGTGCTTCGGTGAAGTGTTGTGAGCCTGCCATGCTTGCGGGTGCTTCCTGCTGTGTGGTCTGTTGCAGGGTCTGTATTTTCCTCTGAGTAGCTTTGCTGCCCTGGTCCTGGTGGTGGGTTGCACGGGATGTACATGGCTGTTGTAGGGCGTCGGTGTCAAATGTATGGCGGACCTCTCCAGCATCACTGACGTATGGTCTTCTGTGCTCTGCTGGGCGTGTTGTGTGTCCCTCTGCAATATGAAGGGGCGATGCATTTTGACATGTATGTTCGCGCATTGTTCTTGTTCAGACTGTATGACAATGTATATTGTGACTGTTTGGAAGGTGCTGGATTTGGATGCAGTACCATGTACTACATGATGGATGTGAGGTTGAACGCGTACATTTCCAGTTATCAGTTTCCAGCTCCGTCAGAACATAGTAGGCCTGTTTATGCGTGTGTGCGGACCCAGTTGTGTCCTCTGTTATGCACAGTTGTGTTTGCGCATTGAACCACATTGCCGTCAATGTGTGTGTGCTGTTCATGCTATGTGTGTTTGCTGGAGTGTGCTATGGGGAAGATGGACATGAACCTGGGTCGTTGTGGGTGTGCAGTGTTCGACCTCATTGTGCATGTTTGCCATTGTGCCCCTGTCCCCGCAGTCCCTGGTCATTACTCACCCGTGGTTGTTGTGTCAGGTCCTCCCGAGCTGTGTCCGCTCTCATGACTCCTTGCACCGTCTCCACACTGATGACTGTGGCCTCTGTTTCCTCCTGTGGTACAGGACTCCTGCCTCCTGTCGCCGTTGCTGCCTTCCTGTTGGCAGCAGCTTTGTGCCAGGTTTAGATTTTCACATCATGCCAGCTCCTCATGGCCTCCTCCATTGTCCTCCTGGACACTCCGACTGCATTCCCAGTAGTCTAATTGTGGGCCAGTTGAGGGTAGTGTTCGGTCACCTCTGTGATGCTGATCTGGTTTTCCTGCGGACTGCACCCCCTCTTCCTCTTCTCCCTGGCCTTCCCCGACCCTGTTGTTCCTTGCTGGTGGTCTGTTGGGGTTGTGGGGTTCCTGTCAGCCTCTGCTCTTGGTCAGGGTGCATCCATGTTGCTACAAGCTTTAGATTGTTTCTGGTGCCAGACACGTGGGATTTGCAGGATGGCGCTGGTTTTCACTGCTTTTTGTACTGCGCTTAGCCTCATCTCAGGATTTTATGCATTCGCATTTTTGCGGTGTGAAGCTGATTTTTTCGCAGACATTTGATGCATTATCTGGAGACTATCGCATGGGAGCACCGTGTTGAGAATGCTTGGTTAATACGGCGTAATTTTCCCGCAATAGACTGCGGTGTTGGAAGTTGAGTTAAGTAACTTTTGCGATGGTTATCACACATTCTTGAGAATATGCCCCTATGTATTTGGGGAGACTTTGAGTTATCTGCCGTTATTAGCAATTACTTGAAAGTTCATGGTGCTGGGCCAACCGTTGTAATCAGTTCTTTAAACAGTGCTGCATGAAAGGAGCATTTAGCTGGTCCAGCTTCAGTCTGAACTTTTAGTGGGTCAGACTGGAGCTGGACCAGCGAAATACTCCTTTCGTACAGCACTGTTTATATAAATGATTACAACGGTTGACCAGCACCTTGAATTTTCAAGTTAGTGCTATTAATGGCAGATAATTCCAAGTCCCCCCAAATACATAGAAGGGTAGTAATTATGTGTTGTTGTTTATTACAGACAACAACAACCTTCCTTACTTTAAAATTTCTATCTGCACCTTCTATATCAGGAGCCATAAGTAAGTTTACACCAAGTAGTCACATGATAGTGTTGAGCATTGAGAAATAAAAATAACTTGATTACTAATCCTGTTGTGCCCCACTCATGTTTTCGGCCTCTTGGTCAACAAAGCAAATACACTGGGCAGCTCACAATTGCGAAGCAAAGGTCCATGAGGAATAACAGGTACACATTGCTTGCCTAAACAGAGAAGCTAGAAGGGCCAATGTTAGTTAAAAAGATCCTGTTGTAAATAAGAATTTTTTCTTTTTGATTTCACAGAACCCAGTCCCAATCTTGAAGAGACGCCTCAAAATAAAAAGCGATTCGAAAAACGTTGGCAAATTTTTTACCTACAGGGGAACGTCTTGTTTCATTTTTTTTAAAAAGTGTACAACAATTGAGGAGAATAATGGTCTGAAAATGTATATCCCCTTTTGCTTAAAAACGAATTTGCCCCGTTGGATGATATCCCAAATTTATTCCGTTTAGATACGTTCTGATGGTTGTATGGGGTACCTTTTTTATTCTTTCCTTGACTGGTATTAGTTTCAATTGACATATATGTATGTTGTCTCTTCACTTGATTTGTTACTTATGAAGTATTCCTTTGTGAAATCATTACCGCATTTTGTTATATTTGTGTTTATTGTTCACTTTTTGTATTTAATTGTCACACTGGGCAAATTGTGAAGTGTTGCCCATCCCCGCCAGTAGTACTTCTAAAACATACATATTTTTTTTAATAAGGAATAATTAAATGACTTAGACCATCTTATTTGTGATTTTGGTCTTAGTCTGTTTATTAGTTTACAGCCAAATTAAATAGTCAGCTAGATATTCCAATTTTCCAACACTTTTAGAAATTTGGCATTTCTTCTGCCTAAGTCAAACGTGCCATCTGCCAGTGTGTCTAGGGTCACATGAGGTTGAATGGCTTTCCTGTATTCTTTTCAGACATGGCGCGAAAGGACCTTGGATGTGGGATCCTGAGGGGGGTGTACTCAGCCTTTTTACATTTCAAGCGGTAGCCTGGGGGCTAGGCCCACTCCCTTCCTGACTCCTGAGGCTGTGTGCCCTGCCACTAAGAAATGCAGCTCACACTTAGGCATGCCTGCCCTTTGATACCCTAAAAAGTTTGGAGCCAAACGCAGGAAAGTGGAAAGGTTGAATAAAGGGGGCAACTTACAAGGGAGACAAAATGTAAAATGTAAATGTAGTGTATTTTGTAAAGCGCACAGCTGCCCCAATGGGGCGTCCCGACACTGTATAACGCTGTGGAACCCTTCCTGACTCTCCCTGTGAGATGCCCCTCCTGGGCACCCCCAAGGTGAAGCCAGGCATCCCAGTGTTGTGGGGGCCATTGTGGAGATTGAGCAAGCTATTGCCCAGAGTTGCAGCATGGGACCCATGATTAGAGTAGGCGCCGAGGTGAGAATTATCGAGTCTGCGGACATTGAGCCCAAGACCCTGCCGCGTCGGGACTTGAACCCTGGTCCCGGGCCTGATCTCTGCTTCAGAGTCTGCCGCTCTAACCAGTGAGCCACACTTCTCCACTTCTCCAGACAAAGGGGCAGGGTCAACCTGCTGGCACAACGCAGCTGCTTTGAGGAAAACTGGTGGTCACCTCATTATGCTAGGGCCCAGCTGGTAAGCCGCTATCCCAATAGGCCTGGAGAAAGTATGGACATCACCACCAGCTCAAGGATCACTCCAGCCACAAGATCACTGCCCGTGAGTGCAAAAAGCCATGAAGGCCTGGCTGAACGAGCACCGCAAGAACCCCCGGAAATGGCGAGAAGATCATGCTGTGTAAACATGTGATATATATTTGTCCAACCCTAATCGGTTCAACTATTCTTAAAATGCAACCCTTGAGTGAATTTGCCACTTGCATATATGTAACTCTAACCACTAGTATTTGTAGTAGACCTATGTACTTGCTATCATTCTTATGCAAATTTAGAGTGTATCTATTTGTATCATTTCCTTGAGTGAATTTGCAACTTGTATATATGTAACTCTAGTCCCTAGTATCTGTAGTAGACATATGTACTTACTACCATTTTTATATGAATTTAGAGTTTATCTGTTTGTATCTTTTATGTAATTCATGTACTCTGAAGTCCGAATGTAATGTAACTGGTTCTATTGTAAAGAGCTCTGAAACCGTTGGGTAAAGTTCACGCTATACAAACACGCATAAATAAATAAACAAATACCCATCTGGCACTAGATATAAGAACAGCACCTTCAGAACCTCACACCAAAACACTTCTGGACCTGTAAAAGATTCAGAAAAGTGGCCTGCTGTCTGAAGAAGGAAGATGGCTTTCCTTGAAACTCAGCATCCCCAGAAGTGACTCCAAGGATCAGTAAGCTGACTTCCTGTTTGAGCTTCCAGAGGCCTCTCTTCAAATGTCCTGCTGACAAGCACCAACTGGACCTGCTTGAGTCATCCTGCTATTGGCTTCTTCTAGAGTGAGTCCTTATCCCCAAGAGGTGACCCCCAGGTCCACGACTCTTGGCTGGCATCATAATGTACTACTCCTGCCTCAAAAACCAAGTTAAAGATTAAAATCTAGATGTTTTTGGCTCCTCATGACCGTGCGCAGACTCTTTGTGCTGAGAAACGACTGTCTGTGATGCCCACCTACACAAAGCTCCAGCAACAACTTGCCCTTCTAGTCAGCTCTCTAATAGTCCATGTCAGCAATGTCTGCAGCACCACCCACCAATGATAAAGCTCCAGGCAATTACCTGTTCTACTCACCAGTGGCCACCCACGTCAAACCCAGCAAGAAGCCCAAGAAGCATTTCCATGTCGACAATGAACTCCTTGTGTCTCCTGCCAGCACAAAGCTTCAACTGAGGCACCCCATGTGGACTTGGACTGTGAGAAGGTAAACTCTTCACCAGGACAAACCTGGTCTTTGTATCCAAACTGCAGTCTATTGTGCTTGGCCTTAACTTGTTACATTGACTAAGTCCAGCGCGACCAGATACAACCAAGTAGTGCTTTAAGCCTTTTAGTGCTATTTGTACCCAAAATTTTAAAAACGCATAACTCCCGTTCTACTGATTCGATTGTTTATGTATTAGTATCATTTTATTATTATTAGTTTTACTCGATATTGAGTTTTTTCTGGTTTTGTGATTTCAATTTTTTACTGTTTGTGTGCTGCATGAATACTTTACATATTGCCTCTAAGTTAATCCTGACTGCTTTTGTGCTAAGCTACCAGAGGGTTAAGCATGGATATACTTAATTACTTTGTGGTTCACCCAGACAAAAACTGTGTTTATTATTTGAGTGAGCCTTCCACCCCTCTCAACTAATAACCCACTAATAGTGTCTAATCATGGAATTAGTCTGAGGTCTAACATTCCATGTTGTATTAACCTGCGTTACTTTGGGATACACAAATGGATTGAAGGTTTCCAAATACTAACATGCATGAAATGTAATATTTCTGTTTTGTTTTACAAATCATCTAGTCATGACTCATTGAAAATACTTTTCAAATTTTACATTTTTTGAAACCAAAACAGAATTGTAATGCTTGGGATATGTAACATTTTCCTTTTTAGCAAGTTTGTTTGTTTAAATCTGACATTGTGTACCTTTACTGAGCATTGAAACACCAGAAATGCTCAGATTCAAAAGACAAAAACAGCTCATTATTATTAACATGTTTTACAAAATGTTATCCTATTAAAAAAGCTATTTCTCCTTTTATAAATGCACTAAATTGTAAGATATGAAATGTGTTAAAAATGTAGAGAAACATAATAAAAAACATCTAAGACAGGATAATGCAAATCAACCATCCATCGTTGCACACTCCTAGCTTTTCCATGGCATACCTGATAAGAACAAATAATTTTTTTTAATTATTATTATTATTTTTATTGAGACCAAACATTTAGACAGTTCCAATTTACAATTAAGCTACAGAATTGGTTATACAAAATTCATACAAAATGAAACAAACATTAAATTGTCAAATTAGACAGATAATAACACAAAAACATTCCGATCAATTAAGGCTGAGAAAAACACATCGGAAACATATGAAAAGGATACTAGTACTAAAATACAGTCCGAACAACTTTATTTGCTTATCCAATCCATTTGGCCACTGGCACCCAGACTCGGGTCGCAAATTGCCGCCGTCTCCCCCCTTTACAAGAAAATGCAGAAAATTCTAAGCAATGTAGGGCTAACAATCTTGCCCGCCACTGTACAAATGTGGGTGCTTCCGGCGAGAGCCACTGAGAAGTAATGCATAGGCGAACCTGTGACATAGCAATAAATATAAGAGCTGATTCATTAAAGGTGTTGCCACCAACTAATATATTACCTATATCGACCCCAAATATCACAAGTGCCAGTGTTATTGTACATCAGATCTTAAGTGTAACATTAATAAAGTGCTCGATATCATCTAGAAAGGCACGGAGTGATAAGCAGGAATAGAACATATGTGTTGCATTGGCTGCCAGCAGCCCGCATCGTGGACATGTATTACCTTTTGTGGCCCCCCATTTTGCAATATTAGCAGGCGTATAATACAAGTCCAGCATAGACATATAGCTTTGGGTTTTTAGAGAGCCAGATACTATAACCTGATTAGCAAGTTCTATCACCGAAATTAAATCAATACCTGCTATACCCAATTTCACTTCCCACTTGGCATTTTGAACAGTCAAGTCATCCCGAAATGTTGATAAAACATAATGATACAGAATGCCTATTCTACTTCTCTTTTTTATCAGCTCAATAACAGGCACTTTCTCCAAAATACGAGAATTTATCTTCAAATATTTTTGAATAAAACTTTGAATCTGTAGATACTTAAAGAAATCACATGAAGATACCTGAAATGTATCCCTTATTTCACTGTATGATAGAACAACGCCATCCTCGGCAATATCAACAAACCCATAGATACCTTTGTTTTTCCATCTGTACATAACGTAATCCTGAAAGATGCTGGGAAATATTCGGGTAGCTCTAAAAGGTGTATATAAATTCATATTTGGGATAGTTAATTTCCTCCTAATTTTTCGCCAGATGGTATATGCTGCTAACAAGACCTTAAAACGGGTTCTCTTATAGTAGCTAGGTTCAAGGACTTCAAGTAGAATACCTTTTGCAGCTGAACCGAGCCCAAACTCATAAAAAGTGGGAGAGTTACATATTGGTATGCTCACTTTATCCCCACATAACAACACTCCCATTCCCTGCAGCATTGCAGCCCAATAATACATAACAAGATTTGGAACCGCCCAGCCCCCTCAATCTCTGGGAAGGCACATCCATTTAGCTGCTCTGCGTGAGCGTCTATACCCCCACAAAAATCTATAACAAACTCTATCTGCCTTTACCAAGCTTGTTTGAGAAAACAAAAGAGGAATGGTCCTAAACAGATACAAAAACTTAGGTAGTATTAGCATTTTAATGACACTGCATCGTCCATATAAGGAAAGATGCAGGCTATCTAGTCTTTCCAGTTTTTTATTGGCTTCATCTATAACCAGTAAGATGTTTAAATCAGGTATACTATCCACTGCAGAGGTTATACGCACCCCTAAATACATGGCATCAGGAACCACTGGGGCATCTGAGATGGCCATACCAGGTGTCCGAACCACCTGCGTCTTTGAGACATTGAGCTTGTAGCCCGACACTGCCCCAAAATGTCCTGCCAATTGCTTAAGTTCGCTAAAAGCAGACGAAACTTCAGAAGTTATAACCACTATATCATCTGCATACGCTAATAAACTGTAAGACATATTGCTAACTCTTATAGGTTTTATACGCTGATTAGCCATAATCTTAGAGAGGAAGGGGTCTATATAAAGAGCAAACAGCAGGGGAGAGCAAGGACACCCCTGTCGGGTGCCTCTAGTGATAGGAAAAGGACGAGTCTGCTGGCCGGAAATACGAAGTTGCGCCCATGGAGAAATATACATCGCACAGATTGCCTGTATAAATTCTTTTGGAAATCTCTTCCACTTCAGGACAGCCCACATGAACCCCCAGGAGACCCTGTCGAACGCCTTCTCGGCGTCCAACAGGATCAACCCGAGAGGCGAATTAGTGACCTGAGCCCAATCTAATAATGCTATGGAGCGTCTAACATGGTCGACAGTATCTCAGCCAGGTATAAATCCATGCTGAAACACTGAGACCAGAGGGGTAATCACCTGTACAAGTCGACCGGCCATTATTTTTGAATATATTTTGGAATCACTATTGATTAGAGAGATAGGCCGAAATGATGACGGTAATAACTCAGGTTTGCCTTTGTTTTTAAACAAAACTATGGTTGTATTTTGCCATGATTCTGGTACTATACCCCTCTGGGCTGCTCTTAATACCTCCAAGAAGAACTGACCAATTTCAGGTAGAAACACCTTATAGAACTCCAATGGCACTGCATCTGGTCCACAGGCCTTGCCATTAGCCAACGATTTTACTGCAGTCTCAACCTCCTCCCATTGAATGGGGGTGGCCAGATGCTCAGCCTGTTCAGGAGAAATAATGACAGTCTCAAGATCTGCTAGGAAACCTTCGGCAGCTCTCTCAGTGTTAAGCCGAGTGGTATCTTCACTATGTAAGGAAGAATAAAATCTTAAGAAGACATCGTTGAACTTTTCCTGTACTTCATGTACCACTCCATGTTCATCTTCAATTTTCACCACCTGGCTCTGAATGCTCCACTGGCGGAGTCTCTTAGCCAGAACCCTACCAGAATTCTCCCCAAACTCAAACATTTCTGTGCGATATTGTATAAATTTTAACGCGAGATCCTGCCCAAGAGGCTCCAACAGAGCAGCCCTGAGAATCGCTACCATTTTGTAAACAAGGAGCTGTATCGTTTCCGCCCTTTTTATTTAAAGTCAGTGCTATTTCAGCAGCCCGAAGCTCTCTAACGCCATTATGCATCCGTTCTTGCTCTACTTTCCACCTGTAAGAAGAAAAACCTTTAGTCTCACCACGTAACCCAGCTTTCATTGTGTCCCAGACCACTTGATCTGTAGTAGATCCTCTGTTAATATTCAGAAATTGGACTACCCATTTTTTAATATGTGAGCGATACCCCTCATCAAATAAGAGTTTCTTATCAAAGGTCCAATCTCTAGGTGGTTTTCTAGCACAAGGCCAAGGACATTGAGCAATCAGTGGATTATGGTCTGAGAGAAGTTGTGGTAAACAAAAAATATTGCTAACAGCTGCTAGCTGTTTAGACAGAAAAACAAAATCTAACCTGACGTTTTTCTTATGAGGCATGGAGTAAAACGTATAACTATCTTCTGTTCTCTTATGCAGATACCATAAGTCTGTAAGTCCATGCTCTTGAAGAAGAGCCGAAAAGGGCTTTAAAACATTTTGGTTTTCTACCCACATAATTACTAACATTCGTAAAGTCCACATCACTTGGCATATTAATGTTCATATCTCCACAAATGAGTAGTGGATTAGGCCATGCTGCCAACTCAACATCTAGGTATTCAAACACTTCAGGATCATCTAAATTCGATCCATACACGTTGCAGATTGTTAACAATTTCCCACCAATGCACAATTCCACTATAGCCCACCTACCCATTTTATCGGCCAGTGTCCTTTTACATTTACACAAGCCGCCCCTTGCATATATAGCGACCCCTCTGATCATGAATGTGTCTTTAGAACAGACTACCAACTCAAAACCAGGAAACTTCAAACATTCCCGCTCCCCCCATGGAATATGTGTCTCCTGTATACAAAGTATATCTACATGCATGAAATCAACAATTTTACGAAAAAGAGCCGGCTTTTTGGCGTTATTGAGGCCACAGATATTCCAAGTGCCGATAGCTATTTTATCCTCCCCCATCTAGGCACTGAAAGAAAAAAAAGGAGAACCCAGATGAGATTCCCTCAGCCATTACATAGTTAATTTGTACCAATTCTGCAAGAAAAGTCTCAATTTTTTTTGCAACCCCACTCTCCCCCCACCACCCCGCGCCACCCCTTTCAACTCCCTCCCCCCTCCCCCCTCCTCCCACACCCCCCACCACCCAAAAAAGAGGCTTAAGGACATTGTCCTCAGTGATGTTGAGATGCGTCAACCGTTCCCCACCCCATCGAATTCCCTACCCCGCACATATGGTACTCTCTTGCTCCACTTCTCAAATATAATTAGCTTCTAGTTGCGAATATCGGTATTAAGTCATTCTTAATCAAAAATCCCTAAAATCTATAAGAAATAATAATGATAAAGAAGTTACTCTTTCTATGCATGTAAACAGATACAATTAACATCATTGTCTCCTAGGGACCAGCTCTTAAACAATCGAATGACCTATTCCCTTTTGTTTATGCAATAACATAATCGATATTTTTTGTATGAAGAGAGATACGCTCATTAACGTTCAACCAAAAAATAAAGCAATAACCCTACCCATCACCCCAGATTCAAAAGCTAAATACCAATTACAAGTTATAGGTTCAGATTTAGATTGTCAAAGCAGTAGATCTAAGTAAATCAACTTCTCCTGTTAGTACATTTTAACAATAAACATCTATTTCAGCCTTCCTTCTTTTTGAGACCAGACAGGTAGTCTTGTGCCAACCGGCTAGATGTAAAGTACCTCGTTTGCCCATTGAAGACGACCTTTAATTTGGAAGGATTAAGCAGAAAGACCTGGGCTCCTGCTGCATGGAAGGGAGTAAATAGTTTCTGCATTTGCCATCGTTCGTTTACAGTTGTTGGGCAAAAATCTGGGCGTACGAAAAACTCACAACCCATACCAGTACGTTTTTTCCCAGGACGGGCAAGATCATAGAGGGCTTCTCGCAACAAATAATTATTCAAACAAATCAATATCTCCCTTGGATATAAGTTTTGGTCACCCTGTCTATCCCTCGCACGCTGTCGTGCTGCAAACGGAAATCTGTGAGCCCGGATTACCTCCCTTTCCCAATTCCAATTAGTCAGTTCTGGAAAAGCCTCCTTGAACAGCTGTACAATAAACTTGCGAGGGTCTGTCCCTCTCTTGTTTCTGCTATACCCAAAATTCGCAAGTTATTGCGGCGTGATCGAATTTCTAAATCCGTAAGCTTCTAATCTACATCGGAATTTGCATTCTGTAGAGACTCTACAACAGATTGTTGCTTCCCCAAAGTATCTTCTACAGAGGAGACTCTCTCCTCTACTTCCACCACACGTGATGTAACTTCTGCGCAGGTTTTTATTAGCCACCGTACATTGTTCTGTAGTTTCCTTACCGCACCTTGCGTTCGCAGACCCTCCATTTTTGTCTCATTACGATGAGTCATAATAGTCTTATATATCAGACCAAGTGTAATTGCCTCCTCTTCCAGCTCTTCATCCAAGTTAATATGAACGAATGGCTATACTTGATCATGCTGTAATGTTTCACTGATATCCTTCATCTTCCTCACTGTATCCTGGGTCTGAAACTGTTCCGGGTCCTCTCCTTCTTCATATTCTGGGAGGTCCCCCCAGTCGCGAAGATTGCTGGCACTGTCCAATTCTTGTTCTTTGTCAGATAAAGTTGTTAAGTCTGACATTGAGTAAAATGTCCCTTCAGCCTCAGATTCAAGATCTTTATCCAAGGCTACTTTTGCGCTAGGCTGGAAAGTCATATCTTCAACCCCCATTAAAGGGGTAATTACCTCAGCCTGATCTTGGCTCATGACTGTCTCAGAGGTGTTCACTTCACTTCCATCTCCAACTGCATCATTTCTGACGATAGACTCATCAGTCAGCTCAGTATTCGGTTCAATAATTTCTTTCGGCATTGGTTCCCCGCTTATTATCAAAAATTGCTGCTACTGCGACTGTTTTTTGTTTAACCGGTGTCTCTTGAGACTGGTGGGCTGCTGAATCTCTATAGTTAGTCTGTAAATCACCTAAGGCTCCTTGCCCACTTCGTGCATGTGACTGTGAAGGAGAGTGCACTTTTGCACTTAGAACGTTAGTCTTTCCAGCTGTGCCAGCATTAATAGCCGCCTGAGTCGAGCGACTGTCCACCTCAGGAACCTTAGACTTAGAGGCAGCCCCTCTCGTTTTTTCTCCATTGTCATTTCCCTCAACTGGTCCCAACCAGAGTTTTAATCACTCCTCCGCCTTTATTTTTCGCGTTTCCCCTTCCCTTTGGCGCCATCGCAAAAGCTGTATGACAGGATCGCTTGTTGAATTTAAATCTTTATATTCTGTTAGAGATTTTATATATATTTTTTTTATAATAAAGCCGGCAGTAGGCTTTAAAACGAATGTCCACTCTCACCTTAAATCGGCAGTGTTTCAAAGTATCACCTCTAACATTCCGACTTCAAATATTGTTTCAGGCAAGCAGTTGTAGCAGTTGTAGCAGAGAAGCCACGTAAGTAGAAACAAAGTTTCACCAAATAAGTATTTACGCGCAGTTCAGCAACCAAACCAAATTGCACTCTCCGGATTCTTAGCCGTTTGTCCGTGTCAGCGCTGCAAGCAGTATGTCCCAGCCCAACCCGGCGTTGGGGCGGGATCGGGACAGACGTCGGCTCGGCTCGGAGCGTACTCACTCGGGCTCTCGGGCAGGCACAGCTGAAACCGCTGAAGCTGACCGCTGAAGCCGCTGAAAATCGCTGAAACTCCACTGGAAGTACTCCAGCCTCGCTCAATAGCCGCCGGTTAAACCATGGAAGAACGCCTTCGATCCGGAGTCAGAAAGGTAGGAGAAATCACCATAGGCAGGGAATTCGACCGGGGATATGACGCAGCACCTCACACGGCCGTAGTAGCGGCCGCCATCTTGCCCAGAACAAATAATTTTTAAATGAGCATTATTACAAATTGCCATTTTTCAAAATGGTATATAACAACAAATTGTCATGGTGAACGTTTAGCAAAAAATGCTCCATTTATTTTTTTGTATTTAGGATATAATATCCCTTATAAAAATGTAAAATGATATGCACTGTTAAATGTATGCATAACATTTTCTTTAAATTGTGCTCCTTCATATTCAGCAGACAAGGCTAGCCAACAATCTTTAGAGCAGGAACTGGGGGGGGGGGGCTGAAGAAAATCCTTGACGGCAAAGAGTGTATGATAACCATCAACACAAGAACTGTCAACCACAAGTGAGGAGGAGAAAGCAGAAAGGAAGAGTGAGCTTGCTAGGAGAGAAACATGTTTTTGCCAAAAGACTCTGGGTGGAAGCTCTAGAGCCAACAGTGGGAAGGAAGATATAAATATCACCAGCCAGGAGGAGGCATTGCAGCTCTTCCTGGCCTTAATGAAGACCAGCCCGTGGTGTGCCAAGAGCAGGTCATCGTTGCCTCCACCCAGCCCCTCCTTAGCTGTAGAGGTCTCACCCATACGATTGGGGCCAACAGCTGCCCCCGCTGTGCAGCTTTCTACTGCTCCTCCTATTGTTTGCCCAGAACAACAACAGAAGTCATGCGATATTTTAGCACCCAACATTCAAGATCCCTCACTTGTTGGCCACTCCCTTCACCCAGAATATATCACTTTGTTTGCTCTAAAAGCAGTACAGAGTAGACCTAGGTGGCCTTATAATTATGCCAGAGTAATTGGTGTAATCTTGGTGAATACGGCCATTACACATCATGTAATTTTGGAGAGAACGTTTTATGCAAGATGCGCAGTTTGGGTAATTTGTGAGCAGCATTACAGTTAAATGTGTTACCCGAGCAAACAATGCAGCAGTGTTTTGAATGTGAGTGGAAGTTCCTTTAACAAGAGCAGTCAATAAATATTTCAGGTAGGTGTTTCACCATAGCCGACTGTCTGGGTAATTCTTTAGCACAAAACTACAATTGCAAATGACAGTGGCAGTGATTAGAATAAAAGCATCAAGGGGAATATGTATCAAGCCTTTTTCCTGTTCGCAAATCGGCCAATTTTCAGAATTGGCCCGTTTGCGAACAGGAAAAAGCCTTTTGGGATGTATCATCCCAAAAGGCCCTTGCAAAATAGGGAATTGCTAAATTTGCGATTCCCTATTTTGCGAATGCATTTAAGGAATCGCAAACTGCGATTCTTTAAATGCAATGTAGGAAGCACCCAAGTTGTGTGATTTTGGCTTAAGAAATTGCAAATTACCACCAACTTCAGGTTGGTGGTAATTAGCGATTTCTTTGAAAAATGCACTTTTTTGCATTTTTCAAAGTGCCATGTGGCACACATACTTGCCCTTAGGGCATGTATGTGTGCCAATGTGCACATATACATATTTCAAGGGTGCTACAGGGTGTCCTTGCGAATACCTTGCACCCTTGAATTTGCATTCGTAATTTGCGAGTACCTAATGGGTACTCGCAAATTGCAAATGTCTTCCCATTCATTCCTATGGGCCTCTAGGCCCTTAGGAATGAATGGAAAGGTATTCCTTAATTGAAAATCGCAATTTGCGATGATTCGCAATTAAGGAATATGTAGGAATCACAATTAATATTGCGATTCTAACATACATAGCATTTTGCACGTACATAATAGCGATTCGCAAAAATCACTATAAAGGACTTCCAAAACGGCTATTTCATACATATGCCCCCAAATTTTCAAGTTGAATTTTACCCAAATTACACGACCGCAAATTCTGTGAGTTTCACACAGTTCTAGTCCTAAGGCCAGTCAATGAGGTTTAGGGATGGGCTTCTTAGGAAGTCTGAAACTCAGTCACTGAACAGCTCTGAACTTTATGTGGCCTCATGACCTCATTGATAGCAGGCCTAGCATCTCATCTACTTCCATAAACTGCCACACCTCCATTTGTGCCATCTCCCAGTTCAAATGTGAAATTTGTTTCCCTTGCTGCCTCTGTGTTTCTTTATTCTAATTGATTGTCTTTTCTTGCCATGGCCAGCTATTCAACATATGCATTGGAGGTGGATTGTATACTTATTGTGGAAAAAATGAACTAGAGAATGGCTAGGAACATTTGCCTCAAGCCAGGAACTTAACTCTGACACCCCACCTGGCTTGGGGTTATGACATTTTTTTCTTGTTTTGGACAGTGGATTAGGTTTAGAAATCTTGACACTGAGTTTCTTCAACTTTTTATAGACAGTTTATTTATGTACACCCTCTTTGTATGTAGACTTGCTCCCTTGACTTTTCATGACATTTTCTTTATCATTTTCCCACCACCATTCAAGTTTGCATTTCCGCTGTGAATCAAGACTCATTTGTATTTACTTTTGGCTATTCTCAAAGACTGCTTATATTTTCTAAAAAACAATTATGAATTTATCATACAATTATTATTATGTATAAAAAATTAAAATGTAGATCCTTGTTGTCTTTGTAGTTTTTGTTAAAAAATTAAATATAGATTTAAATATTGCATGTCATGGAAATGAAATTAAATGTTTAGCTGTTTTGAAAACGCATTCAACATGATAATGATCATTTTAACCCCATAGCTGCTGAATCTTCTGCACCCCCTGTGCTAGGCCATTTTTGTGAAGTTTGAGGTACTTTACACTGAAGCCTTCATGAAATTTTCCACAGAAACTATCTAAACCATATTTGTGTCCTTTTTTCCCACAGCCCAGGGAATTTAAAGTTACCCAGGGTTTGTGAATTTCACTGGACAGAACTGAGAAAAGAGCCAGTATTTAGGTATATCTATTTTTTGTTAATAATGGAGAAAATATGCTGTGCAAGAAAGTGCATGTTTTCCCCCTAAAAATGGCATCTATGAAAGTTTTGCAGTGCTAAGATCACTAACTTCCAACCTTTCAGGGGCAAGCAGATTTATAAATTAAAATAATTGCCAATCACAGATTTTGCATTCTTTTAAGTGACAGTCCATTTTTCCTATTTTAGTGCTTTTAACCTAATTACAGTTTGCGGTGGAAACAGGTGTGAGGCCCATGGGTGAAGCCAGAAAGCTGTACATTTTTGAAAAGTAGACAAAGTTTGAATTTAGCAAAGGCTGATTTTGTGTTGATAGGTCATGGTTTCACAAAAGAAACCAGCCATCGAAATAAACAATAATGGAAGAAATAGGAAAAGATAGAAGTAGCTGACTCTTGCATCTGTGCAGTTTTTTTGCCACAGTTGTCAATTTAAAAAAGCAAAGCAATGTTGCATTTGTCAGATACTTTTGGCCACAGTAATACATTGTGTTTCTTGGTTGTCCCAATGCATGTGAATCGCAGAGTCAACAAATAAGCAGCAGCTCACGGTAATACTATCTTGTATGCTGACAATGCATCATTACGTAAGGAAAATATCAAAGAATGAAAATGGGAACGAAGGAAACCTAGGCATTTTGAAAATGTTCCCCAGATTTATGAATAGTGGTCATGTATACAACTTCGAACTTGGGCTTACTTATACTATCATGTAATGCGAAGGGCAATTCCCAGTTTGTTATTTCTGCCACACTGCCTTACGTTTGGAAGCCAGTGCCATAATGACAAATATTTCACTATATTGTGTTCCCACACTTCTCCTGATAAACATTCTACTCCATTTGTGTGGCAGGGTCCAGTGCTCGCACATAAGTATGTCCTGTCAAAAAACGACCTGTTTTTGGCAATAGGGGTAGCTGTGGCACTTTTTGACAGGGTACAACGATCAGCCGGGGAAGCCTACCAAACCCAGACTTTCTTGAAAACTAGACACCCAGGGGAGTATATGGTGTCCTCTGTGTGGATCCTACAACTTCTTTTACCCACAATGTCCCATGAACATCAAACTTCGGCTAAGATATAAGATATAATATTTCTGTGATGGAAACTTCTGAAATTTAAAGAGATCCACAAAATTCCTACCACGCAGCATTCCCACACTTCCAATTAAAAAGTACTCCAATTAAGTGGTTTGGCCTTCCACCTGGGACACAAAAGGCCAAAAAACTAAAAGTTGAGACATCAAATTTTTCCTGTCAAAAAAGTTACCTATTTTAGATTTGGGGTAGTTGTAGTGTTTGGGCCAGAGCTCAGTCACCACTCAGGGAAACCCAACAAGCCAAACATCTTTTAAATCTTGATACCTCAGGCTCCCACACAGTGTTTTACCCACAATGCCTTGCAAACCTTAAACTTTGTGTAAAATTGTGCATTTTCTTCCCATTTCTGTGACAGAAAATTCTAGAATTTGGTGGCTCCACACAATTGTTTCTACCTAGCATTCTCACACTTGTCCTGATGAAACTGCTACCCACTTGTGTAGTTAAGACAAATATTGCAACATAAAAAGACCCAAAATGGAGTTTGGAGACATCAACATTTCCTGCCAAAAAATGACCTATTTTGCTGATCCAAGGAAAAAACACCACACCAGACATTTTTCAAATCTAGACACTCAGGTGACATCAAGGGGGTGAGTCTTGCGTAGATAACATGCCTTTTTTGTATCCACATTATATATATCCATATATAAAGATATATATATAACTTGAATGATGTTGAAATATGTTTTATTAATGCGCCATTGACAGTACGTTTATTGAACGTGTTTACATATAACTCTGGCTAATGAGAATGGAAACCAACTATAAAGGTTAAGAATAGGTTCACTTTTTATTAGTGGGGCCAACATGCAGGAAATGAGCTTGCTATTTTAGCATGATGATTCATTGGGTTAATTTATTAACTTTTTATGAGTGTAACTATGTTTATGTTCAAACCTGCAGTGAACACAAAAATTGTATTGTTTGACGGCTTCAAGCATTTCAATGTGAAATGAGGGCAAGATACCTTTGAGTATTTTGTTAATGTTTATGCCTAAATTGTGTATATATACTGTTTTAAAATGGCACTCACGAGGTGACAAAGGCTGAAGAGCACAGCCGAAACGTGTCCTGTCCGTTGTGGCCTGATGGAATAAATGGAATTCCTAGCATCCCAGAGTGCTGTGGTGATGTTGTGTGTATATATATATATATATATATATATATATATATATATATATATATATATATATATATATATACTAGCAGCCCGTCCCGACGTTGTCCGGGTATGAATTGCTGCCGGCCAGTTGTATATTGTTTTGTAGGATTTCGTTTTGATAGCATTTCTTATCTGTAACAGGCCTGTGAAACGCTCCAATTCACAGTGCACTGCTGATGTCCTTAAGAGTTCGCGTTCAGTAGTGTGTGAACTCGAGTTTCCCTACTTTATTTTTCCTTGCAATATTATATAGCGAGAACTCGACAACATGGCATGAGCACAATTTACATTACAGAAGAACACATTAATTTGTGGTAGGCACGGGGAGACAAAGCGATTTGCCTGGAATCACAGGATGTTGAGCTGATGCCAAGATTCGAACGTAGCTCCCCAGCTCTAAAGTTCGCAATTCTAGAACTTGTGGCGGAAGGTGTGTCTAAAAGTGTATGTCGGTGCTGGCCATCAATGAGAGAGACCTCTGCATTTTTCAAATCGGTGATGAAAAAATATGAGTATGTTGCTGGAGATGTAGGCCGCCGTGCCACCAATGTACTTACCGGGGGAGGGTAAACACCCATTATTCCGCAACTTTCTTTCTGCATAACATCACTCCGCATACTTTCATAAGAAAGTACCATGACTCCCCAATGCCATTATAACGCATGGCATTACATGTTATATGTTTTTACCATGCATACATTTACAACGAAATTGTTTGTAAATGCATGAATAGTAAAAACATGTTTTTTTTTAAGGTTTAGATAAGGTAAGTATGGGTATAGGGGTATATGTTTTGGGGTACTGAGGTATATGTTTTGGGGTGGTTGGGTATTTTAAGGGTTCAGATGTAGTTTTGGGTTATGGGGTACAGGGGTAGTTTTAGGGTTTAGGGATATGTATGGGTTTTGGGGTACAGGGTATTTTTAGGGTTCAGTGCTAGGTTTGGGTTTTGGGGTATAGGGTTATTTTTAGAGTTCAGGGGTAGGTTTGGGTTTTGGGGTACAGGGGTATTTTAAGGGTTCAGGGCTAGGTTTGGGTTATGGGGTACAGGGGTATTTTAAGGGTTCAGGGCTAGGTTTGGGTTTTGGGGTACAGGGGTATTTTAGGGTTCAGGGGTAGGTTTGGGGTACAGGGGTATTTTAAGGGTTCAGGGCTGAGTTTGGGTTTTGGGGTACAGGGGTATTTTAGGGTTCAGGGGTAGGTTTGGGTTTTGGGGTACAGGGGTATTTTTAGGGTTCAGGGCTAGGTTTGGGTTTTGGGGTACAGGGGTATTTTTAGGGTTCAGGGGTAGGTTTGGGTTATGAGGTACAGGGGTATTTATAGGGTTCTGGGCTAGGTTTGGGTTTAGGGGTACAGGGGTATTTTTAGGGTTTAGGGATAGGTTTGTGTTTTGGGGTACATGGTATATTTATAGGGTATTTTAAGGAGTAAGGGTGGGTTATGATTATGGGGTGCAGGGGTATTTAAAGGGAGCAGGGTGGACACCCGGAGCTGGAATGTACAGAACCTGGGAAGAAAAACCAATGAAATATTGGGCACAACGCTCGCTTGCCCCCAGCACACGCCCACAGCACACGATATGAGACATGGCATGAAGGGCGGAACGTACCACACGCCCCCAGCATTTGTCAGGCCCCCAGCACACGCCCACAGCACAAATCAAACACGCCCACAATGGACTACTTTGCTTGCACTGTTCTTTTACCTTTTAAATGTATATGGTGGGCGTCTGCATAGCCTATGTCCTTCTGCTGCAACTGCCCTTTCCAATGCTGTATTGGGTGTTGTGATTGGTGCTGTGGTTCCTGAGATTACCCGCCTCAAAGGTTTGGGCTCTCTCTTTATTATATTAGTATATATATATATATTCACTGAAAAAACCATAGGTTATAGACCATATATAGTTAGGAATTAGCATTTACAAAACCTTAATTTACTCGCACAAAACCATTGAAATTCGCATATATAGTTAGTTGCGCTAACTATATATCGCGCACCCGCAATCCACTGCTGATGATGTCACATATTACATCATTCATGACATGGTCAGTGACATCACTGATGACATCACCAATGACATCTCAAATGACATCACTGATGACATCACTGATGACACCTCAAATGACATCACTGATGACATCACTGATGACATCTCAAATGACATCACTGATGACATCACTGATAACATCTCATTTGACATTACTGATCACATCACTGATGATATCATTCATGTGATAATACGATGAACCTCTTCAGACTCTAATATAACCTTAGATACAATCAGTGTAAACAGACATTCACAGACTGTCAATCATCCATGGAGTTACTCACACACCTAGTCAGTCATGCAAAGAATCAATCACACCTCCATTTCCTCAACTAAACAGTTATACACACCTTACTTATTCAAACATATACTAACACATATTTACTCTCCTATACGATCCCTAATACAAGTTCACAATGATCCATACAGCCACTCACACATTCACTGGCTCTTATGCACGGTTATATATGTCAACTCTCACATGCACTGTGTTTTACATATGTACTTACTTTGACATGTTGCACTGAGATATCCATTCACTCACCAATACACTCATGCACACAGTCAACCGCCCATGCAGCTGTTTACACATGCACTTTTGAACCTATACATCTAGTGAATCAACTGCTCACACATCTATGCACAGAGTCATACACCTCCCAGCCACTCATACACATACTCAGTCACCCATACAAATACTTGGGCAACCAATGAATATCCCATATAGTTACTCATATAGCTACTGATTAACACATTCAGCAGTTTACAGAACAACAGACATAATGATGCACAAATTAAGACAGTTTAGTCACTAACCCATGCACTCAGTGAGACACATCTAATCACTCACTCATACAGTCAGTCATGCACCTACAAAATCCTTCATCCAGACACTTATACATCCACTCATTCTTCAATATGTAAGACATATTTTAACTTTACAGAAACATACAGTCACTGGATGTTGTGATCAGTGATGTCATCAGTGATGTCACTGACCATGTCATGAATGATGTAATATGTGACATCATCAGCAGTGGATCGCGGGTGCGCAATATATAGTTAGCGCAACTAACTATATATGCGAATTTCAATGGTTTTGTGCGAGTAAATTAAGGTTTTGTAAATGCTAATTCCTAACTATATATGGTCTATAACCTATGGTTTTTTCAGTGAATTTCAATGGTTTTTTAATAGCAAATATGAAAAGCTGTAAAATTTCAAGTACGTGGTAGGTAAAAACATTTTCGTATTTATGCACGCTGATGTGCTTTGAACGCTGCCCCCCCCCTCCTCTTTTCTTTTAAAAATTGGAAGAAACAAAAAGTATTCCCTTCCATAAATAACCCAAGACTTTTATTTTGTTATGGCAAGGGAACGAAATAGAGAATAAACTATAGTTGGTCACCATGGGGTTTAAAGAAGGGATGGTTCTTCACCAGATTAGATATTTTCCCAGACCCTCATTCTCCAATGTGATGAACTAGGCTAAAATTCTTCTGGTGCCTGCACCCTGTCACAGAATATCACCCTAAAACATGGAATCTCCCAAACACCAGATTGAGTTGAACCCAACAGTAAGCAGTAGCGGTCGGCAGTAGGTGTTTCTATAGGGCGGTGACGTGGGCAGGAGGAGGGGCAGGGTGGGGGGAAATAATGTATGGATTACGGAGTTTTACAGGTAAGTAAACATTTAAATACATAAAACGAATTTCGTTGCGCACACTGCATCACATTTGGTGATGCAGTGTGCGCAACGAAATTCGTTTTATGTATTTAAATGTTTACTTACCTGTAAAACTCCGTAATCCATACATTATTTCCCCCCACCCTGCCCCTCCTCCTGCCCACGTCACCGCCCTATAGAAACACCTACTGCCGACCGCTACTGACAGTAAGCCTTATTTTTTCAGGGCCTCAGAATTTCTTTTGCTTTGCTCATGGAAATTGTGGGATATAGGACAGATAAGGTGTCACCATTAAGAAAGGGTAGTATTTAAAATTTGCATATCAATTATGTTAAACATTTTAGACATATGATATGCTAGCTTGAACTTATGCTTTACATTTGAAGCCGAATTCAACAGCTTAAGTAAGTAGGTTTTCGTAGTTGTAACTTTAAAGGGTGATCTAGCAAGCTGTAAACATTTTCTGAAACAGTGGAGCGTATTTAGTTTTTTAATGTACATGTTTATGAAACGATTACACAAATGAAACATTTGTGAGTTTTAAATTTCCGGAGAAGTATAATTCACCAATAGCTTTCTCTGTAGATGTTTTTCCATTAACAATCCCAGTTCCATCACCCGCCCAGGATATCACTATTGTTAGTTGTCATTGTTGCTTCTGTTTTAATAAAAAATGTTTTAAGGTGTTTACTGTTTTTGTTGCGATGTATATATTTATAAGTTATTAAAGTGTTATAATCCTACTAATTTTTTATCGATTATTGCTCTTTGAGATATTCCCTGTCTACAAACAGAGAAGAATAGGAATATTCTGTCTCCCTTTGCAGATAGTGAAGGATAGGTAATGCGGACTTTTGTCCCCGGTTGTAATCCGTCATGCCTGTTTTTCTCCCCACTGATTGATTGATTGGCTGGACATTTATTGTTCAAGGAATAGTTCTTTCGAGGTATTCTCTGTTTGCAAATAACGTGGAATAGAAATATTCTGTCTAGTTTTTGCAAGTAGTGAAGGGTGGGTAATGCGGACCTTTGTCCCCCGTTGTAATCTGTCATGCCCATCTACTCCCCACTGATTGATAAACTAGTTCCACCCGGATCATTTATTAGAGGTACATCATCTGGCTCAACCGGAGGGTACCCCTAATAAAGAAGACATATGTAAAATACGAAGTAATCACTGTATCCTGTTAAAGAGAAACTTTAGCATGAAACACACTTGAAAAGGAAGGGAAAGAAATCGAACAAAATCAGTAGGCCACTGATGATTTTTTGACTTAGCTAGAAATAAGAAACATGAAAGTGGTGAGAGAAGCCAAGCTTGACGTTACGGCAGCCACGAGGTAGCTAGGCTCCGCCACCCCCCACTGCTCCAAGCATGTCTGTCCCACCGCCCTCCACGCCCAATAACGGTAACATGAAATAGATACAAATCAGCAGATACCTACCCCCATTCCGGAAACTCCCGAAGTGCAACAGGTTCGCGGCTACGCCCATCCGGAAGACAAGGCCTTCGGCACGTGTAGGGCGGGTCCTGCTGGCAGCTGTCAGCCGGGGAGGTCGTCGCGTAAGGTGGGCCGGGAGAGGAGCCGAGGCCGACAGGATCCCTTGTCCTCTTCTTTCTTCAATAATGGCTGCGACAACGGGGGGGGATGTCTTGCACATGCCACCGACCCCCCCCTCCCCTCGTATCTCCTGGTCTGGCCCCGGCTTGGTATGAGCTCCCCGTTCGGTCCTGAAGCGGCGCCCTGCAGGCCACGGGGGGGGATGTCTTGCCTCTGCCTCCGACCCCCCCCCTCTTATCGCCTGGTCCGGACATCACGGATATCAACGCCAGGTGTCGGCTTGGGGTGCGCTGGGAGGGAGAGGCAGCGCGAACGAGCCTCTCCCACCCCCCCAGGGGCCCCTGAGCTGCACCCCCAACGCTCCACTCACCCAACAAAAGGTCTCGTCCACTATTGCGAGGCAATGATGCTCCGCTCACCCAGCGGGGGTCTCGTCCACTGTTGCGGTGCTACGGCGCTTCTGAGTTCAGCTAGAAAATGAGTCCTGCGTCCAGAAACGTTCTCCTCGACTTTGAAGATTCTATAAGAGCCACGGGGCCCCCGACCCCCGCAGACACCCCCGATGGGGAATGACTGCCATGATCACCCACGAAACGACCACGACGTAGCCGCGGGACGTCGGCGTGCTCATGCCGGCGCCGGCCTCAGTCTTGAAATGACCAAAATCCTGCAAGACTACCAACTTGATCAGTTCCGGTGGGACACCAGTATGACCCGGTAGGAGAGATTGTTGCCTCCAACCCCACTTTGACTGATGGTTCATGTCGCCAGTCCCCTCTGCTACCCTTCAACGAAAACTTTTGGACTGCCGAAAGAGGTCCCGGTCCAACCACGAGTTGGTGGAGACATTTTGACTATACTTGGACCTTCCTGACCTCACCCAAAATGGGGCCGTTACAAATGAAACTCTCAACACCTTGTTGTGCCCCAATTGCTCAGCCTTGATATCATGAGATATGTATGCAGTTTTTAGCACATGAATTGATATGGGATAAGACTGATTATATGTTCGGACAATGAATTGATCCGGGATGGGTATTGATTATACGTTCGAACAATGAATTGACATGGGACGGGTACTGATTACACGTTCGAACAATGAATTGATATTAAGTTCTAATGCATCATTGATTACTGTATTTATTGAAGGTTCGAATTGTCGACACTTTTGGTACTTGCTCACAATGAATTATCGATATGATTTTGTTGCACTTGTCGCACTTTTTACTATGAAATCAACGACCACTGACTCTGTTATGTTTTCCACAAATAAATACCCCCCCTCCCCATTTACAGTTCCAGCCTGCTCAGTGGCCGGCCCACGGGGTTGTAGGCCCGTATTTGTGCACCAACATTTTTATTAAAGGTTTTTGAAAAAGCAAACGTAGTTGTAATGCGTAGATTGGTAAGTTTCGAATAAATGGCCACTGTTTCCGATATAAAAAAACAAAAAAAAAAAGCAGGTGAAATGAAGAGCTTGATTAGTTAAGGGTTAAAAAGTATAGTACGCAGAAACATTGCAAATATGAATGGTCCAGGTTTGTTGTATGTGTTTTTCATTTTTGTACAGCATAAAGCAATCGATAAAGATCCTGGTATTTAGCCTCTACTTTATATGCTACCTGTATCAGGGAAGTTGTTTTAAATGCCCCTAAGCCACCCCGAAGGAATGTCCCCTAGTACGAACGAAAACGACCCCATACCACTGTAGGTTATCTCTCTTCCTCAAAGGAGAGCACGAGCTCGCCCCCACTTTACACCGACTGCCCTTTGTTTTGACCCTCCCCTGCACACGATCCGTAATGCCACACTTGGGCGACCTATGCTATCCACAGGCCTCCGATAATTATCTGTCCCACATTACCGGTCCCCCCTGGGCTTAAACGCCGAGATGGTAGGGACTGCATCCCGTGGAGATAGGCCGAGTATGTAGTAAGTAAAAGCCTTTTCGGGTTTATGCGCGCTGATGTGTTTAAAACGTTGCCCCCGCCCCTTCTTTTTCCCTCTTTTCTGCAGGTCACTTCGGAACGTTGACTAAAGTACGGAAAAATGGTGACTTAACGGCCGATGGGATGGGAAAAAGGGTTTGAATATGGTGCCTATACACGACGAGCAAACAATGACTATGTCTCTCTCTGAACCCAGCGCTTGGGAGGGCAGCCTGAAGCAGAAACTTCACGGGTTATTACAGGATGACAAAATATGACTTCGCTTGGCACCCCGAATAATACAACCAAGATGCAATAGACGAGATGTAGTACATATGAGTTTACATTTGCTGGGTTATACATACAAGCCTAGAGATCGGCATAATACTTAGTCGGGGTCAATCAAGAAAAGGTTCCGACACATTATAGAATCATGTTCTGACTTTCTCTCCGGTGACATCAACGTACAGTAAAAAGTGCTCTGATACCTTCGGGTCTTGTCAGTGCTATATGAAACTTTTGGAAAACTAAGTATATGAGTGACCGATGAAACATTTTGAAAGCAATACAAAGTGGTTGAGGGAGGAATTCAGTTCAAAACAAGCAATTAGTCAAGGGGGCGAGTAGAAAGTTCAGAAAGGGGGTTTTCATCACAGTGTCTTTTTAGCAGCGAGCCATCACTGGTAGGCTCTAGTAGTCCGTCTTCTTTCGTTGGCGCTGTTGAGCACCGGCGGTGGAACTATAGGTGCAGCTCGGATCCATCCTTATGCGTTGCAGGGTGCGATCAGTCCTCTGCTGTTAGATCACAGTCCTGTCTCCTAACTAATCTTCTCAGGGGTGCCTCATGCTGGGCACCTGCGTGTCTTTCTTCTTCCGTGGCAAAACCCTACTCTATCTAAATGCTGTTCTTCTTTTCTGAGTCAAGATTCATACGGAAAAAGGTGGTGTTGTTGGATAATCGAGGGAAAAGAGGGCGGAGTGGGATCAGATCTTTGAACACACCAAGGGACCAAGGGAGCAAAGGATAACGAGCAGGCAGGCCCATCAGTGCTCGATCTTATCGCCTGCCCAACCTTTGATCTGATCATCCCCTCCTGCCCTCGTGTCCTGTAGGAATGTCCGGCTGAGAGATCACAATCTCTTGTTACATTCAGGAGGAGGGGGATGACATCCGAGCGACTGGTATGGGAATAGGCCTGAAGCTGGGATTCCAAACATGCTTTTCCTACTTCGAAGTATCTTTATTGCAATAAGGAATGTTTGTGTATCATAAACATGTGTATAAAAGACGAAACCTCAGAGAAACTTGTTAGAGCACCTCCTGAAGACACTATGTGCGTGTCCGAAATGACAGGCTCTCCTCATGAGAAATAAAACTCTGTTCTTGTGTTCCTGCTTCCAGCGCCCGTCTCTTTATTTGGTAACATTTCAAGATGGGAACTAAGTGGCGTCTTGTGCCAGCAGCCTGGGCATCGGTTGTAATCTGGGCTGAATTTTCCTCAGCACGGGGTGTAATTCTCAGGGAAAAGCAGCGCATATGGGAGGAGGTTTATGGCCCATGCATGAGAGAGAGAGCGTGGGTGACCAGTGCATGGAGGAGATGCTTGCGAGGGTGTGAAGCCATGCTGAGGATCGGCGGCGTGCAGAGAGTGGGTCTGGTCAAGGCATCTAAAATGGCTGCCGTGCACGACAAAAGTGTGGCATTGGAAAAAAAAGCAAGATGGGGCAGACAATGTTTATCAATACGAATTAATTTATAACAATTATTTTTAACAAAATATTTACTCGCAGTGTCAAAATGGCGGTCAACACTTCCTGATTTCCTTCGAATCGAACGTTAACAGACGTCACGATCGGCGGCGTGCAGAGAGTGGGTCTGGTCAAGGCATCTAAAATGCCTGCCGTGCACGACAAAAGTGTGCCATTGGAAAAAAAGCAAGATGGCGCAGACAATGTTTATCAATACGGATTAATTTATAACAATTATTTTTAACAATATATTTACTCGCAGTGTCAAAATGGCGGTCAACACTTCCTGATTTCCTTCGAATCGAACGTTAACAGACGTCACGCAGCAAAAAAAAAAAAAAAAAACGCTCACGCGCAGCCGCTGGAAGACAAGTATCAACATATATGAGCCTCCTCAACCACCCTCAGAAAACATAGGGGGTCAGGATACGTCTCCCGTACCCCCTTATACCCATTTCTCACATTGTTTTTCCTCGCGAACCGGAAAGCGCTTCTACCGCAAAAAAATCAAATTTTTTTTGATTGCCCCACGGGACCCTTTAATAACCCCAACATCATTCCTAGGGGGTCAAGAAGGGTCTACCTTGCCCCCTTTCATTAAATTCCCCCTTTGTTTTTCTCCTCTTCTTGTCTCTCGATCCTACCGAGAGACAAGATGGCGGCCGCACCGGACTGTTTAGAATGTTGACAGACACCGGAGAGCCAATCAGCTTCGCTTCGCAAAGCTCCGTTACGCGACAAGTACGCGAACTGGAGCGCTATCCGGGACGTTGTCACAGATATATCTGTTTTTTAAAATGTTAATTTCTCAAAATCCACTAGAGCACATATATTGAAACCCAGCAAAGGCACATCGGGCTAACAGTCCCTACAATTTTGCCAAGTTTCGTGCAAATCCATTCAGCCGTTCGAGCTAAAAGTGAGGCCAAACGCCCTATGGAAAAATGAATGGGAAAAATGCGTTTTGGGACCCCCCTTTTTTCTCGGCCCCCCCTTGACGAAACCCCCCAAATTTTCAGGGGCTGCTCAGAAACGAAATGTGCCATTTTCCTGAAAATTTCAGCCGATTCCGTCCACAAACGCCAAAGTTATTAGACATAGAATTTTCAAAAGTTCCATAGAGAAAAAATTCTAACTATATATACCTACTGGCGACCGCCAGTAGGTAATATATATGAGACAAGCACCTCCTCTCATTGAAAGAAGTGGAAGCCACGAAGGGGAATGCAGGACAACACCATTTATTGCAATGAAGTGGCGAATGCATTTCGGCCGGATTGGCCTTCGTCAGCGCCTGCGGTGATTAAATAGGAAGTCCTGACGTCCTGCAGTGAGAATGCACACAGCGGCACCCTAATAGGTGTAAGTGTTAGCTCCGCCCCTCAGCAGTAATTAACTCAAGAAATGTTTCAGCCGGTCCGAGACAGTCAGCGGACTCCAATGCCCAGGATGCACCAGTGGCTCCTAGGTGAGTAGGGCTGAGGGACGACCTTGATAAAATACAAGATGATAGCAGGGGTTGTGGGCACTGCATAACGTGGAAAAATCCGCAAAAGAAACAAGTGATGCTGCCTCGAGTCCCCGTGCCTCACCCACCGGAAGTCCAAGTGTCAAATTCACAAGGGCAGGAGGACAATGCATCCCGCCCTGGCCGAAAAAATATCTCAATGAGCCGCTTCAGATTGCTGGGACGGGCGGCGAGCCTGGAGATATTCAAGAAAATGAAGAAACAAGCAGATGCCAAGGCACGAACCAGATTCTCCAGACCACTTGCGGTGAGTGAGCTTCCAAACGCGCTTCTGGCACACGCGTGAAATAGATGAGACAAGCACCTCCTCTCATTGAAAGAAGTGGAAGCCACGAAGGGGAATGCAGGACAACACCATTTATTGCAATGAAGTGGCGAATGCATTTCGGACGGATTGGCCTTCGTCAGCGCCTGCGGTGATTAAATAGGAAGTCCTGACGTCCTGCAGTGAGAATGCACACAGCCGCACCCTAGCAGCACAGCACACAATATGAGACATGGCTTGAAGGGCGGAACGTACCACACGCCCCAAGCATTTGTCAGGCCCCCAGCACACGCCCACAGCACAAATCAAACACGCCCACAATGGACTACTTTGCTTGCACGGTTCTTTTACCTTTTAAATGTATATGGTGGGCGTCTGCATAGCCTATGTCCTTCTGCTGTAACTGCCCTTTCCAATGCTGTATTGGGTGTTGTGATTGGTGCTGTGGTTCCTGAGATTACCCGCCTCAAAGGTTTGGGCTCTCTCTTTATTATATTAGTATATATATATATATATATATATAGGAAGTGATGTACAATGGTGTCCAGAAAAAGATTGCACCTTTCCTGACATGCAGCTCGACTTTTGTGATATATGCCATTTCATGCACATGCAACAAATGGTATATAGGTAGTACGACATGTATGGCCAAAAAAAGAATATTGGAGCATACTAGAGCCATCAGTAATTTTGACCCTAAATACCCAGTGGCACGACATTTTAGAGACAAACATTTCTCTAATGTCAAGGATCTGAGTTTTTTCATCCTGGAACAGATAGGAAAAAATCCCAGAGGGGGCAATAGGGTACTCAAATTACGTCAAAGGGAGTCCAAACTCATCATAGACTTCCAAACCAAGACCCCGGGGGGTCTTAACCAGGATGAGGAGCTAGCCGTACACCTAAAGGAATAATGTAACTAGATTATAACGTTCTTCTTCTTTCACCATGTTTGACTGTCTGATGATTACATTTTAGCTTCATGTAACTTTTCTATTTGATGAAACTGTTTTTAAATTGTCTTTGTCTATTTGTTTTGTTGTAGGACCGAGATATGGGGCCCAGTTCACCGTCACTTCACCTCACGGGACCCCTCCCCTAATCCGGTTCTTGTCACATGAGCACCTTTGCGTTATGGATCTGCCATCACTAAGAATTGGAATTAGACTGGACTGACTTCTTATGTGAGAGTATTTTTTTGGGCACTTGCCACTAAGATTACCTTTCTCCCTGCACCTCCCTCACTTGAGTCTGAGACATTCCATTATTGTCACAAGTGCCTGTATTATTGTTCTTGTGACTGGTCTGACTACTTATTGGAGAGTACGTTTTGGGCACTTGCCACTAGTTCTCTCTCCCTGCTCCTCCCTTGTTTTATTTTTATGTTTAGACATTCCATCTTTGTCACAAGTGCTTGTATTCTGTTCTTGTGCGCAGGCGCATACTAATTTTCAGACGCCTGCAACACTGAGCGAGCCCCCCCCCTCCCCTGTTTTTCACGCATTGGGCGTGTAAGTAGGGTGAGACGTTGATGCATGAGGAGATTCACAGGTTTAATGTGCCCTTTTCATTGCGGAAATAGCCGCGTTTTGGCTGCTTACATATTCATGCATTAATTTATATGTGTGCGCAGTTTTTACGTTTCACTTCAATGCATATATATATTTTTTGTGAAAAGTATGTGGATATCTAACATTGTTTTCACACTGTGTCGCAAATTCTTTATTTAGTGTTTACGACAATTTTGTATTAGGAAACTTTACTTTTACAATGACTTGCCATAACAGTCCTCTGTTCATTTCCACTGTTCTGTGATATATGGCACTGATACGGTAACGCTAATTCACGTGATCAAGCCGTTTGTCGGCGAAACGCGTTGTGGATTAAACAGCACTGGCTATATTTTGGTGTCTCCGTGTTGTTTCCTGAGAGCGTGGGTTATGGACTTTGGTTATTGAGAGCATATTTGTGTCGGATTCACTCCGCCGACGTCCACGCCACCTTTCATGGGTCAAGGGACCCGGAAGGAGTTTTGTTGGGAAACGAATATATATATATATATATATATATATATATATATATATATATATATATCCAAAGAATACCTCTTTTAGCAAAGAAGCGAGAGGACACAGCGGGGAGCTTGATGGGGGTTCTTTATTCAGCAGCTTGTATGGCATAATGCATTTCTGCTCGTGTGAGCCTTCCTCAGATGCCGCAGCTGAAAACGAGGTGAGTCCAACTTCCTTCTTTTAATGCCAGGCCCCTCCATTTCTTGTGAGGTCAGCAAGCTCCTCTGAATGTGTTGCAGCTGCAGTCTGGATAGCAGAACTACCGCTCCCAAAATTCAGCTCTCCTGTGAGACCAGCGGAGCTGCGATAATGTCATGCTGAATTGCCAGTCAAGAAGGAAAGTTAAATGATGCGGCCAAAACCCCGAAGCTTGAATTAGGAACTCCCTCGAGTCCCCAACGTTCTGCCCCCGGATACAAAGTCAAGCTGGGCTTGTGAAAACGGTGATACAGTGATCCCTTTTCCCCGTGCAGTCACGGGCTGTTGTGCACAGCAATCACCATCGAGGCTTGATCCGAAGGTGATCCCGCAGATTCCGATACCTCGGAAAATCAGAGTGCCACATTGCCAGTATGCTGCAGGATACTTGTAGAACGAGGTCCTCTGAACGCGCACTGGCAAGCGCGTGAAACATCCAAAGAATACCTCTTTTAGCAAAGAAGGGAGAGGACACAGCGGGGAGCTTGACGGGGGTTCTTTATTCAGCAGCTTGTATGGCATAATGCATTTCTGCTCGTGTGAGCCTTCCTCAGATGCCGCAGCTGAAAACGAGGTGAGTCCAACTTCCTTCTTTTAATGCCAGGCCCCTCCCTTTGTTGTGAGGTCAGCAAGCTCCTCTGAATGTGTCGCAGCTGCAGTCTGGATAGCAGAACTACAGCTCCCAAAATTCAGCTCTCCTGTGAGACCAGCGGAGCTGCGATAATGTCATGCTGAATTGCCAGTCAAGAAGGAAAGTTAAATGATGCGGCTAAAACCCCGAAGCTTGAATTAGGAACTCCCTCGAGTCCCCAACGTTCTGCCCCCAGATACAAAGTCAAGCTGGGCTTGTGAAAACGGTGATACAGTGATCCCTTTTCCCCGTGCAGTCACGGGCTGTTGTGCACAGCAATCACCATCGAGGCTTGATCCGAAGGTGATCCCGCAGATTCCGATACCTCGGAAAATCAGAGTGCCACATTGCCAGTATGCTGCAGGATACTTGTAGAACGAGGTCCTCTGAACGCGCACTGGCAAGCGCGTGAAACATCCAAAGAATACCTCTTTTAGCAAAGAAGCGAGAGGACACAGCGGGGAGCTTGACGGGGGTTCTTTATTCAGCAGCTTGTATGGCATAATGCATTTCTGCTCGTGTGAGCCTTCCTCAGATGCCGCAGCTGAAAACGAGGTGAGTCCAACTTCCTTCTTTTAATGCCAGGCCCCTCCCTTTGTTGTGAGGTCAGCAAGCTCCTCTGAATGTGTCGCAGCTGCAGTCTGGATAGCAGAACTACAGCTCCCAAAATTCAGCTCTCCTGTGAGACCAGCGGAGCTGGGATAATGTCATGCTGAACTGCCAGTCAAGAAGGAAAGTTAAATAATGCGGCCAAAACCCCGAAGCTTGAATTAGGAACTCCCTCGAGTCCCCAACGTTCTGCCCCCGGATACAAAGTCAAGCTGGGCTTGTGAAAACGGTGATACAGTGATCCCTTTTCCCCGTGCAGTCACGGGCTGTTGTGCACAGCAATCACCATCGAGGCTTGATCCGAAGGTGATCCCGCAGATTCCGATACCTCGGAAAATCAGAGTGCCACATTGCCAGTATGCTGCAGGATACTTGTAGAACGAGGTCCTCTGCACGCGCACTGGCAAGCGCGTGAAACATCCAAAGAATACCTCTTTTAGCAAAGAAGCGAGAGGACACAGCGGGGAGCTTGACGGGGGTTCTTTATTCAGCGGCTTGTATGGCATAATGCATTTCTGCTCGTGTGAGCCTTCCTCAGATGCCGCAGCTGAAAACGAGGTGAGTCCAACTTCCTTCTTTTAATGCCAGGCCCCTCCCTTTGTTGTGAGGTCAGCAAGCTCCTCTGAATGTGTCGCAGCTGCAGTCCGGATAGCAGAACTACAGCTCCCAAAATTCAGCTCTCCTGTGAGACCAGCGGAGCTGCGATAATGTCATGCTGAATTGCCAGTCAAGAAGGAAAGTTAAATGATGCGGCCAAAACCCCGAAGCTTGAATTAGGAACTCCCTCGAGTCCCCAACGTTCTGCCCCCGGATACAAAGTCAAGCTGGGCTTGTGAAAACGGTGATACAGTGATCCCTTTTCCCCGTGCAGTCACGGGCTGTTGTGCACAGCAATCACCATCGAGGCTTGATCCGAAGGTGATCCCGCAGATTCCGATACCTCGGAAAATCAGAGTGCCACATTGCCAGTATGCTGCAGGATACTTGTAGAACGAGGTCCTCTGAACGCGCACTGGCAAGCGCGTGAAACATCCAAAGAATACCTCTTTTAGCAAAGAAGCGAGAGGACACAGCGGGGAGCTTGATGGGGGTTCTTTATTCAGCAGCTTGTATGGCATAATGCATTTCTGCTCGTGTGAGCCTTCCTCAGATGCCGCAGCTGAAAACGAGGTGAGTCCAACTTCCTTCTTTTAATGCCAGGCCCCTCCCTTTGTTGTGAGGTCAGCAAGCTCCTCTGAATGTGTCGCAGCTGCAGTCTGGATATATATATATGTGTGTGTATATATATATATATTACCTACTGGCGGTCGCCAGTAGGTATATATAGTTAGGATTTTTTCTCTATGGGATTTTTGAAAATTCTATGTCTAATAACTTTGGCGTTTGTGGACGGAATTGGCTGAAAGTTTCAGGAAAATGGAACATTTTGTTTCTGAGCAGCCCCTGAAAATTTGGGGGGGTTTCATCAAGGAGGGGCCGAGAAAAAAGGGGGGTCCCAAAACGCGTTTTTCCCATGTTAATTTCCATAGGGCGGTTGGCCTCACTTTTAGCTCGAACGGCTGAATGGATTTGCACGAAACTTGGCAAAATTGTAGGGACTGTTAGCCCGATGTGCCTTTGCTAGGTCTCAATATATGTGCTCCAGTGGATTTTGAGTAATTTAGGTTCAAAACAAGATATATATCTGGGCGGAGCCTAACCACACATCTGATCTGATTGGCTGTCAGCACTTCATCCAAGAAGTGTTGGCAGCCATCTTGGGACCAATATACATGATAGCACCTCATTAAAAAGCATTGTAGTTAATAGAGGGTTTTAGGACTTTAGTTACATTATAAATCATTTGTTGATGGTACCATACTCGTTTTAGGAATTGTGGTGGGTTCTAAGGTGATTTTACCATGTGAAAAAACCTTCTGCTGTGATATCATGAATATTGTTTGAAAGAAAACTAATATCTCATGATTTTCCCACAGTGGTTTGGAAGGGGATCTATAAGCTAAACTGAAAGCATATTTTCTGTAAATTCACATTATCTTTCTCAGTCATGTGAAAATGAAGTCTGACATTCTCAGTAAAACATGTACATCCAACAAGGACAGAGACTGTCAGTTGATTCCTTTGTGTTCTACTGCAGCCTCCTAGAGTGTTCTAAAGAACAACTAGAGCGCTAACAGTCCTACTTATTACAAAGGTATGGCACACCTGAAGCCATCTTGATTGGAATAAAGTGGTAACTCTTAAAACATTTAATTTAAAAAGAAACAACATGAGGGGGTATATTTTGCCATAGAAAGTATGATTAGTGCTGCAGAATGAAAAATTAGGGCACATTTTGAGTGACTTCTCAAATCCTTTTCTATTTCATTAAAGCATTCTGACATGCAGTCTCCCAAAATGGCCACCAGAGGCAAAAGAGCCCAAATGTAGCCCAAATATCACCCAGATGTAGCCCAAGTATAGCCCAATGACAGAATGTCCCAGAGTGTTCTAAAGAACAACTAGAGCGCTAACAGTCCTACTTATTACAAAGGTATGGCACACCTGAAGCCATCTTGATTGGAATAAAGTGGTAACTCTTAAAACATTTAATTTAAAAAGAAACAACATGAGGGGGTATATTTTGCCATAGAAAGTATGATTAGTGCTGCAGAATGAAAAATTAGGGCACATTTTGAGTGACTTCTCAAATCCTTTTCTATTTCATTAAAACATTCTGACATGCAGTCTCCCAAAATGGCCACCAGAGACAAAAGAGCCCAAATGTAGCCCAAATATCACCCAGATGTAGCCCAAGTATAGCCCAATGACAGAATGTCCCAGAGTGTTCTAAAGAACAACTAGAGCGCTAACAGTCCTACTTATTACAAAGGTATAGCACACCTGGAGCCATCGTGATGGGAATAAAGTGGTAACTCTTAAGACATTTAATTTAAAAAGGAACAAAATGAGGGGGTATATTATGCAATAGAAGGTATTATTAGTGCTGCAGAAAGAAAAATTAGGGCACATTTTGAGTGACTTTTCAAATCCTCTTCTATTTCATTAAAAAATTCTGACATGCAGTCTCCCAAAATGGCCACCAGAGACAAAAGAGCCCAAATGTAGCCCAAATATCACCCAGATGTAGCCCAAGTATAGCCCAATGACAGAATGTCCCAGAGTGTTCTAAAGAACAACTAGAGCGCTAACAGTCCTACTTATTACAAAGGTATGGCACACCTGCAGCCATCTTGATTGGAATAAAGTGGTAACTCTTAAAACATTTAATTTAAAAAGGAACAAAATGAGGGGGTATATTTTGCCATATGAATTATGATTAGTGCTGCAGAAAGAAAAATTAGGGCACATTTTGAGTGACTTCTCAAACCCTCTTCAATTTCATTAAAAAATTCTGACATAGTCTCCCAAGATGGCCACCAGAGACAAAAGAGCCTAAATGTAGCCCAAATATCACCCAGATGTACCCCAAGTATAGCCCAATGACAGAATGTCCCAGAGTGTTCTAAAGAACAACTAGAGCGCTAACAGTCTTACTTATGACAAAAGTATGGCACACCAGAAGCCATCTTGATTGGAATGAAGTGGTAAGTCTGAAAACATTCAATTTAAAAAGGAACAACATGAGGGGGTTAATTTTGCCATAGAAAGTATGATTAGTGCTTCAGAAAGAAAAATTAGGGATCATTTTGAGTGACTTCTCAAATCCTCTTCTATTTCATTAAAAAAATTCTGACATGCAGACTGAAACATGCACTTTGAATACCAGCAGCAGACGTCCCTGGTGAGCAGTAGCTTTACTACAGTGATCTAATGTGCAACTAGAGTGCTAACATTCAGAATTTATGGCAAATGTGTGACACATCTGAATGCCTTCTTGATGGAACCAAAGTAAACAAGCATTGAAAATGCAATAGATCTCGCCCTCGTTTAAATTAAAGCCATTCTGTTTGTAATGAGGTGGCTTTTTAGCTTTGCTTTTATTAGTGTTTTTTCAACTTTCATGTAAAAAACGCACCGTTTTCACCAAATCGACTTTGCCCAAGCACACCCTTCCCTTCGGCCAACAAATCCCAAAAATTTGGCACACCTGCCGATCCACTCTCCCTACAGCTCACGCAAGCCCCGTCCCTCTAGCGCAACTGGAACACCCCAAATTCACCTTCTCCATGTGCACCAAAAACTCCCATTGAATAACATGGCAATTCGCTACTCCGCACAAAAAGTGCTCTTTAAAGCACTTCCACTGCTCCGATCCGCTTCAAACTTGGCTGGACACTAGTTCCAGCGATTCCCTAACATCTCTCCAAAAATCAGCCCAATCCATCCACTGGAACGGGGACGAATTTCAACCCGAATACGCGCCCCCTGCAAACACAAAAAAAGCCATAAAACGGCCAAATCTCGACCAAAAACCGCCAAAATCCCTCAAAACCTTGCCAACACCAATTCGCACGAAACTGAACCGGCCCCTCAGCCCTAGGCTCCGGGAACCCTACTTAATTGACCCAAAAGCCCTAAAAAAGCAACATAATACACACGAAAACGCCCTAACAACCCTAAAATGCATATAAGTATATGTATGCATGCATTTATGTTTGTATTTATATAGATATACAGATGATATATGTTTATATATGTATGTATATATATATATATTCACTGAAAAAACCATAGGCTATAGATCATATATAGTTAGGAATTAGCATTTACAAAACCTTGAAAATTCACTGAAAAAACCATAGGTTATAGACCATATATAGTTAGGAATTAGCATTCACAAAACCTTGAAAATTCACTGAAAAAACCATAGGTTATAGACCATATATAGTTAGGAATTCGCATTTACAAAACCTTATTTTACTCACACAAAACCATTGAAATTCCATATATAGTTAGTTGCACTAACTATATATCGCGCACCCGCAATCCACTGCTGATGATGTCACATATTACATCATTCATGACATGGTCAGTGACATCACTGATGACATCACTGATGACATCTCAAATGACATCACTGATGACATCACTGATGACAACATCCAGTGACTGTATGTTTCTGTAAAGTTAAAATATGTCTTACATATTGAAGAATGAGTGGATGTATAAGTGTCTGGATGAAGGATTTAGTAGGTGCATGACTGACTGTATGAGTGAGTGATTAAATGTGTCTCACTGAGTGCATGGGTTAGTGACTAAACTGTCTTAATTTGTTGTTCTGTAAACTGTTGCATGTGTTGATAAGTAGCTATATGAGTAACTATATGAGTTATTGATTGGTTGCCCAAGTATTTGTATGGGAGACTGAGTGTGTGTGTGGGTGGCTGGGAGGTGTATGACTCTGTGCATAGATGTGTGAGCAGTTGATTCACTAGATGTATGGTTTCAAAAGTGCATGTGGAAACAGCTGTATGGGCGGTTGACTGTGTGCATGAGTGTATTGGTGAGTGAATGGATATCTCAGTGCTACATGTCAAAGTAAGTACATATGTAAAACACAGTACATGTGAGAGTTGACATATACAAATAACTGTGCATAAGAGCCAGTGAATGTGTGAGTGGCTGTATGGATCATTGTGAACTTGTATCAGGGATTGTATAAGAGAGTAAATATGTGTTAGTATATGTTTGAATAAGTAAAGTTTGTATAACTGTATAGTTGAGGAAATGGAGGTGTGATTGATTCTTTGCATGACTGACTAGGTGTGTGAGTAACTCCATGGATGAGTGACAGTCTGTGAGTGTCTGTTTACACTGATTGTATCTAAGGTTATATTAGAGTCTGAAGAGGTTCATCGTATTATCACATGAATGATATCATCAGTGATGTGATCAGTAATGTCAAATGAGATGTCATCAGTGATGTCATCAGTGATGTCATTTGAGATGTCATCAGTGATGTCATTTGAGATGTCATCAGTGATGTCATCAGTGATGTCACTGACCATGTCATGAATGATGTAATATGTGACATCATCAGCAGTGGATTGCGGGTGCGCGATATATAGTTAGTGCAACTAACTATATATGGAATTTCAATGGTTTTGTGTGAGTAAAATAAGGTTTTGTAAATGCGAATTCCTAACTATATATGGTCTATAACCTATGGTTTTTTCAGTGAATATATATATATATATATATATATATATATATATATATATATATATATATATATATATATATATGTATGTATGTATGTGTGTGCATATATATATATATATGGAAATGTTGTGCAAGGAAAAACAAACAACAATCAAAAGCCCCAGAGAAATCGATGGAACAAGAAAACAGCAAAAACACAGGCGGCAGCCCCTGCTCAGTAATGAACCTTACTACAACAACTTTAACGGACAAAGATCTTAAGTTTGAGTCTTTCATATTGCCCTCCCTGCAATTACAATTACACTGACACAAGGATGGATGCCTTCCGTTTTGTGAGGAAGCTTAAGCTCAAAAAATACTTTAAGATACAACCCACTAAAAAGAAAAAACTTGGAGCAACTGAAATCAGCCCACTCCTTTTGGAAGCTGGAGATCGGTTTGACTTTGATGATATATGGGCTTTACAAGAAGAGACATATCCATCAGTAACAGTCCCCTTAGTCAGATCAAGAATCGATCAGGCGGTTTGTGTTACTCCTTTCAAACCAAAATCTGTGTTCCTCCCCAAAATGCCTCATGATAACATTGATGTTTACCAGGATTTGATCACAAAAGATCTGAAAAAGTTATACATCACAACCAACAAGAGACACAGGATGATCAGTAATCTCAACCAAAGCTACAACACCCTTATAAAGAAACTGGAATCCGACAGCAATATTGTGATCCGCCAAGCGGATAAGGGTGAAAATGTAGTATTGTGGCCCGACAGATGTATATACAGGAAGCGGAAAAGCAGCTTCAAGACCATTCCTGTTACAAAAGAAGCAAGTTGGGAGCAATAAGACTGGCATGGGAAGATCAAAATGCTAAGCTTGTTGCATGGAAGAGTGGCAATCTGATTTCAAAGGAAGAACTTGGGTTTCTCAAAAAAGAATTTCCAGTTATACCCTCATTCTACCTGCTTCCCAAAATACACAAGCGTACAGAAAATCCTCCCGGAAGACCAATAATCTCAGCAATTAACAGCTCCACCGAAAATATGTCAACATATATTGATTATTTTTTGCAGGACAGTGTAAAGAACCTTGGTTCTTATGTACAGGATTCATCTGACTTTGTAAGAAAACTAAATGACTTTGCATGGAATTCAAACTGTATACTCATGACTTTGGACGTTACGTCATTGTATACGTCAATACGGCACAATGACGGTATTAGAGCAGTGAGCTACTATTTAAACACATCTCAATGTTAATTGCCATGATTAGAATCTGCTTGGAACAGAATTACTTTCTGTTCTATAATCAGGCTTACCAGCAGATCAGAGGGGTAGCTATGGGGGCCTGTTTTTCTCCCAGTCTAGCGTGCTTGCACATAGGCTGGTGGGAGGAACAGGTCCTCATGGTGCAACATCTGGCCAGCATGGAGAATCATGTTCCCCTTTATTTGAGGTATATAGATGACCTTTTCTTTATATGGCAAGGTACAATGCAGGAAGCATGTGAATTTGTAGAACAGCTAAATACTAACGATTTAAATCTTGAATTAACGTCCACCATGAGTACATTGCAGGTATGCTTTTTGGACATAGAGGTTTACATTGATGCAGGAAAATTTAGCGACTAGACTATACAGAAAGCCGACTGCAGGCAACACCGTCCTGCATGCGGCCAGTCAACACCCCCATCATTTGATACGAAGCATCCCCTTTGGAGAGATGCTTCGCATCAAAAGAATTTGTAGTGATGAAAGAGAGTGTGCCAAAGCCATGGAAGCAAGTAAATCACGCTTTCTGGCATGAGGTTATTCTGAGAAGACAATAGCTAGGGCAATGGAGCGCTCCAATACTATTTCTAGAGCCCAGGTACTAGCACCCAAAACTGTGTCAGGTACAACTCATTCAGACACCTTCTCAGAGTCTTCAAGGGTCATAGTCACTTTCAATCAGCAACACAAGGAGATCCGGAAGATCTTCAGTCGAAACTGGAACCTGGTGACGGGGGATCCTGTCATTGGAGGCCTAGTTGGCAGAAGACAGGAATTTTCCTTTAGGAAATCAACCTCTATGTCTGACAGGCTTGTCAAAAATCATCTGGAACAACCTATATCCAAGACATTCATGACTTTGAGAAAAGGTTTTTTAAAATGCTCCAGTTGCAAAGCATGCAAGAATGGTTGTAATAAATCACAATATTTTACACCATTCAAAGATGACCCTGTACCTATCACCAAACAGTTGTCTTGCAAAACAGAGTTTGCAGTCTATGTGCTGCAGTGCCCCTGTGATCTCCGGTATGTAGGGAGCACCCGACTACCGGCTCACAGGAGGATACTGCAGCACATAAGAGCAATTTCCAACAAGGATCGATCCTATCCTGTGGCGCGCCATTTCCAAAGCACTTATGAGAGTGACCCCAGACATCTCTCTTATTATGTCATCGATTGCATTTTGCCCCTTAAAAGAGGAGGTAATAGGGATGCACTTCTGAGGGTTCTAGAAACTCGCTACATTCTGGAATTAGATAGCCGTACCCCAGGGGGGCTAAACGCTAGCGAGGATCTTTATACCTGTTTATAATTCACCAACATTGTTATTACATTCATGGGCATTAACCTATTTACATAGTTGGATATATCAGGTATATCTCATGATATATGGCAGTCATTGAATATATTCTAACTGGGTTTCTTTCTTCACCATCTTTTGCCATGGTACACAGCTGTTTAAGAACATTAGTCAGATAATTTGTTTTATAGGGAGGGGCTCCTCCTTTCACATTCTATATGAAAAAATTATTTTTCTTGCACTTAGCACTTTCACGAATTTATTTTGCACTTAGCTAAAATGTCTGCTCGTTGCTACATACTGGGAATAACATACAGATTTGCTCATGTTTACTGAGATCATTGTTTACATGTTGCACAAGACACTTTAATGTAGATTCCCACTTGGGATTTACTATGTACAGGTTTTTTTTAAAGTCAGGAAACTGGTCCTTAAAGTAATGAAATCAACATTGTGTTAGGATATTTTATATATTGATATATTTATTAACTTATTTATATATGTATTTATTTATTTGCTCAATGTTGCGCATATGTACATATATAACATTGCATGACTGTATATACACCCACTGTGGGTTGTATCTATGACCAGGAAGGCTGTAAGTTATTTGTATAGTCCCCTGTCTGTTTCCTTACTTTTGAAACTTGTTTACATATGTGGGTGGTTACGATTAGTCCACCTTTTGTGTCAATTGTATATATTTCCCTTGTGGCTTTGCGATCACATCATGTGATCAAGACAGTGGATACTGTCGAAACGCGTAGTGGCGGGCATGCTGAGCAAAATTGAGCAAGAATAAACGCACTTTGTTTGGCACCATTTGAGGGTTCCTCTCTTCGTCTTTTCCAGCCTGAGAACAAACGTGGCAGCGCTGGGGATTTCTGGGCGAGTTTTTTTCTCATATATATATGGCACTCACCAGTAGGTAGTTATAGTTAGGACCTAGTTTCCAAAGGAAAAGTGTTTTTGTTTTCCAAATAACTTTGGCGTAGGTTGACGAATCTTCTCGAAATTTCCAAAATTAGTGGGGCGCTCTGGTCAGCTCCTGTCATGAATTTTTTGGGGCGATTCATCAAGTCGGGCTGAGAAAAAATGGGTGTCCCAAAAGGCGTTTTCCCTTATCATTTTCTATAGGAAAGTTTAGACAAAGCTACAGCCGGAACTGCTGAACGGAATTACACGAAATTTGGCAAAAGGTAGCTCTTGGTTCAGAAAGAGTCCTTTTCCTAAATGGTTTCATTCTGTTCAGCAGTTCCTGAGAAATTAAAAAAAAGAGAACTTTCGATATATGGCCAGAGTCTAAGCACACAAGCAGAGCTTGCCTCTGATTGGCTGCCAACACTTCAAACCAGGAAGTGTGGGCACCATCTTGTGCCTCGGACAGAGAGCATTTCATTTTGAATTGCTTTCTTGCCTGTTCTAGTGTTTGATTCAGAAAGGCAGCTCAGTGACGTGAACCTCTGAAGACATGTCCCCAAGCAGGGCTGCGGATGCTTCAAGGGGGTCTGCGTGATTAAGCCGAGCCCTCTGCTTCCGCTCACAAGATGGGCCTTGTTCCCCTCAGCCAGCCGAAGTGTCCGCTTCGTCATCACAGAGTTTGCCTTTGTGTCCTCAGCACGATCTAATAGCGCCTCTCACTCGGGGTAGAAAAGGCCTGCGGGGGCTCCTCGTATGAAAACATCTGGAAAGGCGCTTTTTTCAGGCTTCAATAAAAGCCCGACAAATACCCCTCAAAACATTCCCTCTTAAATCATCTTCAGAATGGAAGAGAAAGTTCAGGAAATTAAAGGTCACACATTCCACTTGCGGCGTCTGCCATGTGCATTGGGTTCAAATCTTACTCTCCCATACACTGCCAGGTCAGTGGTCAGTGCTTTTCACATGTTTGCTTCACATGGGAAGAGTTTGGCTCTGCAACCCTTGTGCAGATTTAGGACTGAAGTCAAGGAACCTTAGGGCATATTATCAAGAAAGGGCGTTCCATTATCGCTGCTTTTATCGGCAGGAAACTGCCGATAAAGCGGTGATAATAGGCTTGATAATATGCTCTATGAATTCCAATCGAAGCCCATGTTAGATGTGAAGACATCTAACATGGTTTTCGATTGGAATTCCACAGAGCATATAGAGTAGATAGATACCACATAGGTGCTGAAGAATTGCCATCGAACTGACACAAGGCAAGAAACATATTGACCTGATTTTCTAGGGCAGATCCCTGCAACCTTAGAGCAGGTGTGCGCGCATTTGTGTTTTTAATCAGGATAATGACCACATTCATTAAAATTGTTTTGGGTGGACTGCTAACTCCTGTTTTAATCTCACATATCTCACATCCATACATCTACACTCACTAGGGCCCTTACACGCACCGCACCCAACGGCTAAGAATAAAGATCTCCGCCAAGAAGGCCCCATCACGGGTGCAGATCGGGTATTGCAGCGTTGACCCGATAAGGAGTAGACCCAGTGAAGACACCTCTGAAAGGAGAAAAGATTTTCTCCAACCTCCACTAAGCACTACTGTGCTTTCCATACACACAATGACCTGTAGTGCACAGTAGGAAAAGCACAACACCTTGTTTTGGATTATTTTAGGCCTGTACTCTGGACCTAAATTAATTGGCCCGCAGTCCCTCCTTTTGTAATTTTGATCTCATTTACACACATTATTCACGCCTTGATATATTGAGTATTTTGGGGGGGTTTGTGTGGTTCCTTCTGCTCAAAGCACTTTCACCCACCTTTGTGTTCAAGTCAGCCTGGTGGCTCTGTGGACTAAGGTGCGCACAAGTTTTTCCTTTTCTCATAGATTCTTCTAGCAGCGAAGCACAGCCTTTCATCTTCATGAGGTCGATCAAACCGCAACATTGGATGCACACATAGAATCTGTTATTAGTGCTGAAGGCCCACTTTAATAACTCTGCAGTGCAATAACTTGATGCTGTGGCTTGTAACTGTACAAATATATATACAATACAAATATGTGTACTGAGGTCTGTATCCTGTTACTGGGTGAGGGGGGACTTGAGGTAGGAGGAAGATGGAAGGGCATGGTTTTGGGAGGTGGGTGGTCAGAAACAAAGTCCATCCCAGGTACACCTTCTGGATTTCCTTCATTTACCTCTTCCTGCCCTGATGTGGAGAAGTGTGGCTCCCTGGTTAGAGCGGCAGACTCTGAAGCAGAGATCAGGCCCGGGACCAGTGTTCAAGTCCCGACGCAGCAGGTTCTTGGGCTCAATGTCCGCGGACTCGATAATTCTCGCCTCGGCGCCTACTCTAATCATGGGTCCCAAGCTGCAACTCTGGCAATAGCTTGCTTAATCTCCACAAGGTCCCCTACAACACTGGAATGCCTGGCTTCACCTTGGGGGTGCCCAGGAGGGGCATCTCACAGGGAGAGCCAGGAAGGGTTCCACAGCGTTATACAGCGCTGGGACGCCCTGTTGGGGCAGCTGTGCACTTTACAAAATACACTACATTTACATTTACATTTATATTTTGAACCTGTAAATAGTTGCTATAAAAATGCTCTATCAAAACAAAATCTAACCAATCTTGAGTTTGGAGTTACAGAGGCCTGCCATTAAGGGACTCTCTGTGGGGCTCCCAGTGGGCATGCATTGAGAAGCCAACCAGTGCCCAAAGTGGGCAGCAGCAAACTCAACAGGAGGGGCAAACTACTGGGAAAGGTATCTGCACGATAAAACAGCCCAAGTGGTTCATGCGCTAGCTGCAGATGTGTGTGCAGGTTATGTGTTTGGAGTGACCAGAGTGTCTGCTTTAAAGGTCTGTGTATGTTTTAGGAGGGGTGATCTATGTGTAAAATGCTAATTATAGTTTTAAGCACTGTAGCTCAGGGTATTTGTGTGCCCCTGCTTTAATGTGCATACATCTTTCAGGAACCGAATGGGTGCAACCACGGTGACAGAGCACGGACACTTAGTGAGCTTGCTGGAAAAAAACCTATGTGTAAACTACAAGTTAGACGTTTGATTACTTGCTGTTAATGGAGTGGCTTCATGTGCCCTCCGTGAAGATCTGTGTATTCATCCCGCAGGACAAGAGTTTGAACTGAGAAAGATAGCATGGTGGTTGAGGTGTGCCAATGCAGCCTGGAATGTCTTTCCCCACTACTCCTGGCTCTGGTGCTTTGCAGCAGTTTTAATATCTTAGAGTTTCTGGTTGCTCAAATGGGTGTAGTTTCTAATATTTATATGTTCCTCTCATATTTATTGCTTGATTTTGCTTGTAAGTGTCATTCATAGTCGTTGAATGTCACTCATAATTACACTGAGATTATGAAAATGTCACACATTAGCAATCTGAAACCTTGGCAGCAATGACGTGGGTGCACCCTTATCCCTGGGTTGGGGATAGAGGTTCACAAATGCAGCAGTGTTTGGTTGTGTGCAGAAGCTCAGAGAAGTGAGGGACTCCTGGACATACAGTGGGCCGCTTCCTCCATGTAATGATGCCTAGGATAAAGGTTAATGACCCAGTGGGTGCCAGCGAGGGGCATGCATCATTTCAGTCCTTCTGACCTTGCTCACTTGTGCCCACTTGTCACAGCAACATGTTCCAGTCTTGGCTGTGCTCCAAACATAGCATATGGATGATGTTTGAAGTTCTGGGAAGACAGGTACATGTTAAAACCCAAAGTGAGATTTCACCGCTGTATCAGGGGGATTGATCCACCCACTGTACCTGCTGGACTTAATATGAGGTTCTGCCCCTCAGGCGCAATCTTATTTGGTGTTACCCAGCACCTCTCGCAGTAAGGTACTGCGGAATCCTCAGGGCACTATGCACCCACCTGGGCCTGGTGCTGAAGCCTGGGGCGGTCTGTGCATGTCATATTGTAATAATCAGACTAGTTCTTTGGAGGTGGGGCTACTCTTTATGTGCGTAGAGATACCACTGCTATTTCGGGCCTTGAATCCTGTTCCTGTATGTGGTTCAATAACATTATTGATGTAGATTGTTTCTGTGAGAGACTCTGATCTCTACTTCCTGATTCATGTCCTACAGCTCCTTGATCTATCTGAGGATGACTCAGTCTTGTAGAAGAATTGTGAGAAGAAGTAGCTGTCTGACTATACCTAGCAAAGAGCTTGACACAGTCTGGGTGTTTGCCTAAGCCAACAACATATCTAATATGCATCTCCTTGCCGGGGCACAGAAGAGTGTGGCATAAATGTAAAGTGTTCTAGTTTGTTCAAAAGCCCAAAATACCCAGATCCACCAATTGAGCTTTATCTTACATGTTTTTACTGTCTACTGACCATGCATCAATTGATAATGAAACCTCTAATGTGTACAAACTGGGGGCAGTTTTCAACTTTTATATTTTTTTGAAATGTCAACAAAATTCTGAAATGAGGGATAGGTTGTCATTTTAACCACTCCGAATTCTGGGAAAATCCATTATGCCAATTAAATCTATGGCTGTTTATTTAAAAGACAGTTTTGCATACACTGATTTACAAGAGGGATCTAAAATATAGGGACATTCAGTAAATAATAGCCGATGTGACACCGCTTTGCATTCCCTCACTACTTCTGATTAAACCAGTACCCACACATGTGTGGGCATATCTTCCATGACTGTGGAAGGCAAAAGAAAGAAGCCAGGCATTAGGTTGATTTTAGGGGGTCCCCTGGCATCTAGGAAAAAGTTCCAGCTACAGAAATTTCTGAAGACTACAGTTCCAGAGCAGTTAGGTTGGTGTGGCTTGTGTGGATTCCAGCACTTTTCTTACCCAGAATGCACTGCAAACAGCAAACATTGATCAAAAGCCAGAATTCCCTAAATATTACCTGACTTAAAGTTGTGACACAGCAAATGTCCCACCACCAAGTATTACCATTCTTTTACATATAAGAAGCGTCTATCAGATGTTGGGTGGGCTAATGATAATGGACAAGAACAGGCCAAAACTGTAAACATCTGAAGTCAATGTGATCAGCACATAGTCAAAATATTGCCTATCCCTGTTTCAAGCAATAGGTCCACCTACATATGTGGGTTAGTCGTTTTATTAGGAGAATTGTAGGAACGTTGGTGTGTGGGAATTTTGAATTTTGGCAAAAGGTCTGTAGGAGTTGTCACGGAAACCCTGTAAATTGGGATTTGTTTTGTACCCCAAACTTTGACATTTGTAGTGCATTACGGGATTCACATAACCACGAATTCTCTGAGGTTTCTACTTTTTGGAATTATCTAGGCTTGATATGAATCCCAGGGCGCTGCCCGAAACCGAAATTCCAGTGCCTCAAACATTTCTCATGGAAATTCATAAATGTTTCCTTGTGTTTAGGATATGGACCCTGCTAAATTCTTTTGAAAACCTATGCTTGTCTGATACCTCCACACTCAAGAAACGATGAGTAGCACTGATGTGGGTCAAGCCTTGGCAGAAAATGTTCCTATACGAGAGAGACTGAAGAGAATTGCAGTGTTTTGAAAGGAAAAATGCTAAAATCTCAAAAAAGTCATGTTCAGCTTGATCTCACGAAATTTAATTCAAGGTGAATGAAGTCTGGGATGCAGCACAAGAAACCTTAGAATGTGTAGATTTAAAAAATATGTGGATGTGGTGTATTTTGATACAATCGATACCTGTGATCAAATTACAGCTGCCCTAAAACAAGCATTTTGCTTTAGTTGCACTCTAAATTTCCATAAATGCTCTGCAACTAGTTTATCGCCTGTGTAAAAACGCACATACTCTCATAGTCAAGATGTAAAGAGGTAAAAAGTTTGGGATCAAGTCTTGGCAGGGATATTTGCCTGCACAAGGGATACAGAATGGAGCTATTATATTTTGTCAAAAATGCTTGCAATCTGACATATGTCAAAGTACAGCATGATCCTCCAGCTAGCCAATCAGGGTGAGGGTGACTTGGCAGCCAACACTAGAAAGCTCAGGATGTAAAGATGTTAAATATTTGTGGTTTTGGCATGTTCCAACACAAACCTACACCGACATATTCTGTAAATGTGTTAAATGAAAATATCTCAAAATTTTCTTTGTATCTATAGACTGCAATAAGATATTTATGCAAGGCTTGCAACAATGCATTGCCCTGACTGTGCCAAAAACATATAGTTCATAAAGATGCACAGGGAGATCAAAGAATCATGTATTTAAACAACGTGATGCTGGTTTTTGTTTTTGAAGTAAGCTCGGACAACGGTCTGTGAAAACACCTCAGCTGTGAAAGATTTGATTTTTATTGAAGGTAGTTTTGCATTTGCACAAGTACTTCAAATAATACAACATTTCTAAAACAGGGATGAGAGGGAAATAATACAATTCAATAATATGCTTAGAGAATAATGAAGTCCTCTACCTCCTATTAGTCAAAATACAGACAGCATATGCAGGATTCTGGATCAGAGAATGTACAGCTTATTATGAAATCAACAATGCCATAATTCTCCAGCTAAAGTAAGACACGCCAGCATGCGAACCTACTTTTGAATTGGTTAAGAAGCACAACATTAAGATAGTCCTTTACGGTGGCTTGGATGCCGCGCAAGATGGCTGGCTAGGTACGGAGCTCCGCCGCATCGATCACCTCACGGCGTGTTTTTCCCGATGTAAACGGGACCGCTACTGAGCACCGTCGCTGGATTTGGCTGGCGGAACATTAACGGAATCAGCGGAGCAGCTTTTCACCGCTTGTGGAGCCGTTTTCGCCCCTCTCCGCGATGAATTCCCTGCCCCTCACGGAGCCGCCATTTTGAAGCTCTTCCGAACCTCGGAGCCTCTGCTGACAGGTGCTGTCAATACACGACGTGTCACTGGACACCAACGACCTTTCAAACGCCGCCTTCACTTCAGGGGTGAGAATTATATATATTGTGTAAGACTCTTTTACTGCATTTTTCCTCTCCTCTTCCACAATAGAGGAAACGTCCAAATACGCAGTTTTACGGCGCTTCACCCCTGACAGCTGGGTTTTTCACACCCTAACATGTTCAATGCTCTGAAATACTTTTTATCCTAAATTTCTTCCTCATGGCGCTATGACAACAACGTTCTCTGAGACTTTCTGCTCATCTCTCCTGCGCCTCAGCTACTTCAGGATGCCCCTCCATATGCTCCCATTTTAGTCATCCTCCTTTTTGTACTCGCTACCTATTTCACTCTAATTCCCTGCCGCCTTTTCAAATTAGTTACGTCTTGGGGCTTCACCCTCTCTTTGGAGATACTTCTGGAACATTTCACACGCACCTTTAGTTGTCTCTCAGGGAATTGAGAATACAGTGTGGCACGTTCATTTCTTTCTATGGTCAGACTACGCAAACCTCAGTTTGTCTTCACACCATCGGGGAATACTTCAGGAGCTTCTTCATCTGGTACAAATAGAGCCACTGCATCTACGAAAATGACGACTCCAAAATCATCATTGGCTCATACTAACACCAGTAAGTCTTCCCCACCTGCTCCGGCGGGCAAACGCCTTAAGCAAAATTCTCCTACGCCAGAAGACAATCCCTCACATTCTTCTACTGACCAAATTCTAGAGGAACTGCGCGCGCTGCGCCCATTTATTGAAAAAACGAGTACAGATATGCAGCTTTTAAAGGATAAATGGGAAAATATGGATGCCCGCCTTTCTACTGTTGAACAGCACCTTCCTGAAGTTCAGTCCAATACACAACGTATAGACTCTTTAGAAAAAACGGTCCTCTCACTCCAAAAGCATACAGAGGATTTGAAAAATCGAAATAGGAGGAATAACCTCCGTATTTACAATTTGCCGGAAAATCTTGAGGGGGATAATCCAGTATCTTTCTTCACCACTTTCTTGCCGAAACTTCTGGACCTACCACCTTCCACCTCCATTAGTATACAAAGAGCCCATAGACTTGGCGCCAGAACGGGCTCCTCCTCAAAACCTCGTGGAGTCATCATTTTATTTCTCAAATACACAGATCTTCTATTGATTCTCTCAGCTGCGAGGAGTAAAAAACAAGTGTCTTGGCAAGGTCAACGTGTATATCTATCTCAGGATGTTTCTAACGTCACTGCCTCCAGACGTAAGGAATTTCTGGCTATGCGTCCTTCTCTGCGCTCCCTGGGAGCAAGATATGGCTTGTTTCATCCTTGTACTCCCAGAGTTACCTATCGAGACAAGACTTGGTCATTTCAGGAACCTGGAGAATTAAGGAACTTTCTTCTTCTACACAGTGAAGAAGGGATGGACGCCTCCTCTTCTGCTTCGACCAGTGGCTGAAATTGGACTTTTCTTGACTACATGTTTGTTCTCCTAATGGCTTGTCTTTGAATTCATGTATTCTCCTTACTTCTCATCTCAGTTCTTATATTCTCTTTTCGTATATTTTTTCTCCTTTATCTTTTTCTGGCACCTCATAGATATACCTCTACTTTCTTTCTCTACTTTCTGGACTTCTGCTTTTACGTTTACATGTTCTGTATGTTAACATTTTTCCTTTTTTCCTCCCCAGACGGATATGTATCGGATACTCCTCTCAACACCTTGTCCCATTCCATGTTCCTTTTGTGCGGTCTCGATGTGGTTCTCCTCCTGATCCTGGTCCGTACGTCTTGTAAAGCATCACCACCTCCCCACCTTCCCTATGTGTATTTTTTCTCTTTCAGGTATGTTTAACACAGTCATCCTTTTGGATTTGTACTGTCTTCTATGCATTCTCTCTTTTCTTCCTTCTTCCTTTCCCACTGCTTTTCTTTCCCTTTTCCCACCCCTTTCCTCCTCCCTTTTCCTTTTTCTTCTTCCTTTTCTATCTGTTCTTCCTTCTTCCTTTTTGAAGAGTTTTATGGTTACTATTTTTATACTGTTGGAATTATTGCATGTACAGTATGCTTTTGCAATTCTCGGTTTAGATCAGTTTAATAAGCTTTCACCTTCAAAGTTGTTTCATGGAATGTGAAAGGATTTAATCACCCTATCAAAAGGCAAAGAGTACTCTCCCATCTTTCCTCTTACAATCCAGATATCGTCCTTATTCAAGAAACTCACCTATCTGACATTGAATCCTTAAAGCTAAAGCGACTATGGGTTGGAACTGTTTTATTTTCTCCTGCTTCTCAAAAAAAGAATGGGGTAGCCATTTTGATTCATAAGCGACTCCAGTGTAAAGTAGTTCTAGAAGAAAAGGATGACGAGGGGCGCTGGGTTTTAGCTAAACTAATAATTAATAATATCCCACTTACGATATTCAATGTTTACGGTCCCACATGTTTTGATTCCTCTTTTTGGCCCTCCATTACAGCAAAATGTATTCAATATAAAGATGATGCTTTTCTATTAGGTGGAGATTGTAACCAGATCATTGATCCATTTTTAGACCGTAGATCCTCTGTTCGTTTTTCTCCTCATAAACCACATAAGCAATTCCTTGACACTATTGCCCAAACTCATCTTGTAGATTCATGGAGACTCACTCACCCAGACGTTATGGATTTCTCCTTTTTCTCTCCTCCTCATGCTTCTTTCTCCCGCTTAGACTATATCTTTCTCTCTTCCTCTCTTTCTCAACACCTTATATCTTCTTCTATTGAACCGATTGTTATCTCTGACCATGCTCCTATTATTACTGTTTTTGATCTTTTTCCTCCTACTCCTAAATCTTCTCGCTGGCGCTTCAACCCCTCTCTTCTTACTGACCCTCTTTTTTCCTCCTCTTTTCGTTCTTTCGCTTCTGAATTTTTTCATCTTAACTCTACACCTGATACCCCCCCTTATATTCTTTGGGATTCCTTCAAGGCCACAGCCCGAGGTTTTATTATTGATTTTGTCTCTAAAAAGAAGAAAAAATTCCTTCAAAAACGTAAAGTCACCCTTGCACATATTAAATCACTGGAACATCAATTCTATACTTCCTCTGCTAAGATTATGTCTCCTGAATTACTTAAGGCTAAGATTGCCTTTAACAAACTTACCACAGACTCTGCTTCCTCTTTTCTCCTCCGAAGCAGCGCTCGATACTATGGAGGTCGAAATAAATCAGGTAAATTGTTAGCTAACTATTTAAAATCCCGTAAAGAACGCACTAATATTGATTCCATTTATTCCCCCTCTAATGTGCTTCTTCATACCGATACAGAAATTTTGGAACAATTCCAGTCTTTTTATGAGACTTTATATACTCCGGAAAATCCTCCCACCCCAGAGCTTATTCAATCTTATTTTGACAATATACCTCAACCAGATACTTCCCACCTTAATATTTCGGCCGTTGATTCTGACCTTACTATTTCGGAACTATCCTCTGCTCTATCCTCCCTCACTAAAGGGAAAATTCCAGGACCTGATGGCTTCCCAGTTGAATTTTACCTACACTTTTCAGACCTCCTTTTACCCAACCTTCTATCTCTCTTTCAGTCTTTTTGTTCTACTGGATCAGCCCAAGGCTCCTTTCAAGACGCTACCATATGCCTTATCCCTAAAGATGGTAGAGACCCTAAGTTCTGTAAAAATTATAGACCTATATCTCTAGTTAATGTTGACTATAAAATTTTTGCGAAACTATTAGCTCTTCGCCTTGACCCACTCCTACCACATCTTATGGGGAAAGAACAATGCGGCTTTGTTAAAGGCCGTTTAACATCGGACAATTCTAGACTCTTCCTTAATGTTTTAAGTAAAGCCCCTTCACTATCAATTCCCCTTGCAGCCATTTCAGTAGATGCTGAAAAAGCCTTTGACCGGGTCGACTGGTCTTTTCTCATGGCCTCTTTAAAATGGCACGGCTTTAATCCCAAATTTATATCTTATATTTCTTTGATATATTCTATGCCCAAAGCATCTGTTCTCGTTAATGGTCAACTCACCTCCCCATTCACACCCCAACGTGGAGTTCGTCAGGGCTGTCCCTTATCACCTCTTTTATTTATTTTGGCGCTGGAACCCTTCCTTACTTCCATACGCAATAATCCATCCATCTCTGGTTTCCCGTACGGCGAACGTCATCTTAAATTGTCTGCATATGCTGACGATATTCTTTTATTTATTTCTGATCCGCCTACCTCAGTCCCCGCTTTATTAGATGATTTTCACAAATTCTCCTAGGTCTCCGGTTACAAAATAAACTCTGACAAAACAGAGATCCTTCCTTTAACCAAATTTTGTCTCCCCCACTTTTTCACGGCCACTGGCTTTGCCTGGAATTCTACAAAAATTAAATATCTCTGTGTTCTTTTTTCTAGCTCTATTTCTTCCTCTATTCAACTCAACATGAATGCAGTCATATCTAGAATAGACTCATTACTCACATCTTGGAATCCGCTATTTCTTTCCTGGTGGGGCCGCCTTGACTCCATCAGAATGATGATTGCCCCTATTCTGATTTACTTGTTATCCATGCTCCCACTTCGCATTCCAACCTCATATTTCCGTCGCATTGATTCTGTGCTGTCCAAATTTCTCTGGAAGCAGAAAAAAGCCCGCATATCGCTTTTCAACTTACGTAAATCTAAACTTAATGGTGGTACCAACTTTCCAGACTTTCGCCTATATCATAAGTCCTTTTCCCCGTTCGACAGGCTTCCCGCTGGTTATCTCAGGAACCCTCCCCTTTCTCTCCCCTCTGGCTTTCTGTTGAACAGGAATTACTGCTTCTGTACTCTTTCCAAGAAGTAATTCGTTTTACCTCTAAAGCCCCATGCCTTAATCCCCTTTTATTCAAGCATACTTCTTCTCTTCTATGCCCTTTAGTTTCACCTACCTCGGTGACGCAGGAATCCTTCCTTCTATTGCCTATATGGTACAACTCACTTCTATTAATTAACAATAGACCTATTGCATGGCCCTCATGGAGAGCGAAGGGTATCATTTGGATACGTCATCTTTTTGATGGGTCATCCCCTTGCTCATTTCCTACATTTCGCTCTCAATTCCACTGCCCTCCTTCTTTTGCAAAGAAATTTCCTATCCTGATGGAAACCATTCTAGATCGCTATTACTCTCTCCCCTCTGAAGACCTATCTGCCTCATCTTCCTCTCTACTCACTGTCCTTTCTACAACTCCTAAAGCTTCCATCATTTACCGTTACTTCTCAGCCCCCAATCCAGATCGTCTCAAATCAAAATTAGAATTGTCCTGGGAAACAGATTTACACTCTTCATGGCCGGCTTCTCTTTGGGACAAAATATGGGCCCGATCCTTGAAGATTTCCCGTACTGCTTCTCTCACTCAATCCCTATTTTTCTTTTACCACAGACTATACCTCTCTCCTCTTTCTATCTCTCGCTTTCAACCCGATGCTGTATCTAATTGTTGGACCTGTAATGCCCCTTCTGCAGATCTTTTACACTTCTTCTTTTTCTGTCCTTCAACTCGTACTTTCTGGTCTCAGATATTCTCTCGCCTTTCTCGCATTTTCAACATCTCTATTCAATTCTCCATTTCTTTGGTATTTCTTGGTAGCCTTTCAGAAGATTTAGACCTCCCCCCACATTCTCGCGGTCTTTTTGACCTTATGCTGGCTCTGGCATTACAACATATCGTATCTAATTGGAAATCTTTGAACAAATTGTCTCTCAATTGTTGGTGGAATCTTGTATGTCATTCACACAGACTTGATGTTGCCTTTGCTTCCTCCTGCAAACCTTCCCGAAATGTTGAACTTTACTGGCTACCTCTTACTCTATACCTCGATCAATCCGCCAAAAAGAGTTACTCTACACTTTCTGCAGATAATTTCAAGCCCCCCTGAACATATGTACTCTTGCCTGCAGTTTTTCATGATATTTTTCAGTCTTAATATTGTAATTATTTAGCTTTATATTGATCTCCTTTACTGCATCTTCTTTATTCACGCAATTACTAATATGATGGTTTTATACTGTACTTTTTGATTGACAGTTAACGTGTTTCCTATTTTTTGCTTACCCATCTTCTACGATAAATACCATGTTTTTGTTTTCCTCTCTCCCCCTTCCCCTCCCCCCCTCCTCCCTTCCCCATAATTCAAAATGCTTTGTTTTTCATTGTGATATTGGCTGCTTCCATTTACTTTATCCCATTGTGTACCTTTTTTCTCATATTTGCTGATATTACCTTATTGTAATACCTATTCTTCTCTAATAAAGCTTTCAAACTTAAAAAAAAAAAAAAAAAAAAAGATAGTCCTTTACAAGATGTATCAATTTCATGTCAAGCTGGATGAATCAATGATCAAAACTTTACTAGTTGATAAGGAGGACTTGTTCAAAGACTAGTGGCCTCATTTATGAGGCAGTGCGTCACTTTTACGCCACCGGTGCGTCACTTTTTGTGATGCACCAGCAGCGTAAAAAATGTGCCTTGTTGCACCATATTTACAAAGTGACGCATCTAGGTAGATGCGTCACTTTGTAAACCCCTACGCTACATTATACCTGTGCCAGGTATAATGTATGCAGGGGGGCGTTCTGACGCAAGAAAAGGTCATAGAAGTGACACAGTGAAATCTATATGATTTCACTGCGCCCCTTCTAGGACGCAAATGCGTCAATTTCTTATGCCTGCCTCACAGCAGGCGTAAGACTGACGCAGGCCCTTTCACATGGGGCTTGCCCCATGTGAAAGGACACATTCCTGGAGTTGTGTCACTTTTGTGACACACCCCCGCAATGCGTCACTTTTGCGCCATACAGATACGTAAAAAATACTAACGTATCTGTAACTCCTTGCGCAATGATGCGTCATACTGTAAATATGACGCATCATTGGTGTCGCAAGGAGGGCGCAATGAAAAGTGACGCATCGCTGTTTTCACGCAGCGATGCGTCACTTTTCCTAAATGAGGCCCTAGTAGTTTTATAATGACTTTGATAATTGTAATACTTTTTGATTGACTCACATTAAATAAAAATACCTGCAAAATAATTAGCTTATTGTTTCCTTTGCCTAAATATTCACATTACCTGTGCATCGTACAAAAAGAGTAGTTTGGATGACTACCCTCTGTTGGGATACAGGAATGCTAGCTGACCTGCTTCAAACGGATTTGGCCAATATCAGGGTTTTTATTTGCTACAGTTGATGCAATAGGAAGGTAATGAAATGCAGAGAGATTGTGTGGGCAGCAAATTAACATTCAATGCTAGACACACACTAACTGTTGCTGCAAGATTCATTAGAGCATCAGTGTTGCAATTGTAACACTCAACGTGAGGCTACAAATACAATGTTCAGCAAGAAATAACAGTTTAATTTTCATACAGTGAAAAAATATATTTATTCAACAGTTGCTACAGTACAATACAAGCACACAATTGTAACATAGTTATTTTAGTCCTTTTGGCATTACATTGCGACAACAAAAAATTCCACATACTAAATCTGTATTTTTATTTTTAGAAATAGAAGTGTGAATAATGTTGTCCATTGTCGTGACCCTTTACTGTAAAAACCTTCAGTTAACATTTGCTTGAGCTGATAAGCGTCTGACAAAGAGGCAGAAGACAAACAGGTCACAATCATTAAGGTTGTTGAAGTGTGGGGTCCAGGTCGACGTCTTGTGTTTGCAGTAGGAAACAAAGGCTAGAAGTGGTGAAAAATAGTTCCAGGGCGAAGCATGTTATTGCTTTACAAAAAATGTAACAACAATGAACTTGTTTAGAAATCTTCTGCATCCAACAAAATAAAATGTTTATTGTATCCCCCTTTCTTTTAGACAAAACAAAGTTAAAGCGACTCAGATCATCCTTGTAAAATAGTCAATGGGGCCTCAAAATGAAATTTGGATATTAAAACCATAACCCATTTTGAAACCAGAATCATAAATGTTGTCATGTGCTGCATTTTTGTTTGTTGCTGGAAAAAGTAACATACCATTTGTTAGTTTGCTAACCTCTAGCATCTGCATTGACTAATATTCCTTCTGGCAGAGAGATCCCCTTAAATATAAATATTATATGCCTCTTTGTGCACTCTTTTTGCCTGTTTCTGCACTTCTCTTGCCTCTTTCTGCACCCGTGTTGCTCCATTCTGCACTTTCCATGCTTCTTTCTGCACCTGTCTTGCTTCTTTCTGTGCCCCTGTTTTCTCTTTATGTACCTCTTTTGCCTCTTTTTGCACTTTTCTTGCCTTTTTCTGCACCTCTCATCCGTCTTTATGCACGTCTGTTGCCTCTTTCTGCACCTCATGTGCTGCTTTCTGCACCCCTGTTGTCTCTTTATGTACTTGTGTTCCCTTTTTCTGTACCATTCCTGCCTGTTTTTGCATCTCACTTGCCTCTTTCTGTACTTTTCTTGCTTCTTTCTACACCTCTGTTGCTTCTTTGAGCACTTCTCTTGCCTCTTCGTGCACTTTTCTTGCCTGTTTCTGCATCTCTCTTGCTTCTTTTTGCACCTCTGTTGGCTCTTTCTGCACCTCACTTGCTCCTTTCTACACTTCTCTTGCCTCTTTCTGCACCCTTTTGCTTCACTCTGCACTTTCCATGCTTCTTTCTGACCTGTCTTGCTTTTTTCTGCACCCCGTTGTCTCTTTATGTGCCTAATTTGCCTCTTTCTGTCCTTTTCCTTGCATTTTTCAGCACATCTCTTCCCTCTTTCTGCATACCTGTTGCCTCTTTCTGTACCCCATTTGCTTCTTTCTGCACCCTTGTTCTCTTTCTGCACTTGTCTTCCCTCTTTCTGTAACTTTCCAGCCTGTGTTTGCATCTCAATTGCCTCTTTCTGCACTTTTCTTGCTTCTTTCTATACCTCTGTTGCTTCTTTCAGAAATTCCTTGCCTCTTTGTGCACTTGTCTGGCCTGTTTCTGCTCTTCTCTTGCCTCTTTCTGCATCCCTGTTGCTTCAATATGCACTTTCCATGCTTCTTTCTGCACCTGTCTTGCTTCTTTCTGAACCCCATTTTCTCTTTATTTACCTCTTTTGTCTCTTTCTGCACTTTTAATGCCTTTTTATGTACCTCTCTTCCCTCTTTCTGCATGTCTGTTGCCTCTTTCTACACCTTATGTGCTTATTTATGCACCCCTGTTGTCTATTTCTGTACTTGTTTTCCCTCTTTCTGTACCTTTCCTGCCTGTTTTGCATTTCAAGTGCCTCCTTCTGCACTTTTCTTGCTTCTTTCTACACCTCTGTTGCTTCTTTCAGCAATTCTCTTGCCTCTTTGTGCACTTATCTTGCCTGTTTCTGCACTTCCCTTGCCTCTTTCTGCACCCCTGTTGCTTCATTCTGTACTTTCCATGCTTCTTTCTGCACCTGTCTTGCTTCTTTCTGTACCCCTGTTTTCTCTTTATGTACCTCTTTTGCTTCTTTCTGCACTTTTCTTGCCTTTTTCTGCACCTCTCTTCCCTCTTTCTGCATGTCTGTTGCCTCTTTCTGCACTCGTCCTCCCTATTTCTGTACCTTTCCTGCCTGTTTTTGCATCTCACTAGCCAATTTCTGCACTTTTCACGCTTCTTTCTACACCCTGTTGCTACTATCAGCAATTTTCTTGCCTCTTTATGCACTTCTTTTACCTGCTTCTGTACTTCGCTTGCCTCTTTTTGCACCTCTGCTTGCTCTTTCTGCACCTCACTTGCTCCTTTTTACACTTCTCTTGCCTCTTTCTGCACCCCTGTTGCTTCATTCTGCACTTTCTATGCCTCTTTCTGCACCTGTCTTGCTTCTTTCTGCACCCCTGTTGTCTCTTTATGTACCTCTTTTGCTTCTTTCTGTACTTTTCTTGCCTTTTTCTGCACCTCTCTTGCCTCTTTTGCACCTCTGTTGGCTCTTTCTGTACCTCACTTGCTCCTTTATACACTTCTATTGCCTCTTTCTGCACCCCTGTTGCTTGATTCTGCAGCTTCCATGCGTTTTTCTGCACTTCTCCTCCTTCTTTCTGTACCCCTCCTGCCTTTTTCTTTACCACTCTTTCCTCTTTCTGCACCCACCCTGCCCACCCTGCCATTTTCTGCACCCCTCTTGCCTCTCTCCCCATCCCTCTTCCCTCTTTCTGGACCTCTGTTAGTTCTTTCTGCACTGCTTCTTACTTCTAACTGCACCTTAGTTGCCTCTTTCTGTACTTCTCTTGCTTCTTTCTACACCTCTGTTGCTTCTTTCAGCAATTGTCTTGCCTCTTTCTGCACTTCTCTTCCTTCTTTCTGCACCCTTCTGTCTCTTTCTGCAGCTCTCTTGCCTCATTCTGCACCTCTCCTACCCCTTTCTTTACCCCTTTTGCCTCTTTTCACACCTCTGTTGGTGCTTTTTGCACTACTCTTGCTTCATTCTGCACCTCACTTGCCTCTTTCTGCACTTCATTTGCTTTTTTTCTGCACCTCTCTTGCCTCTTCAGCACCTGCTTTGCTTCTTTCTGCATGTCTTTTGCCTCCTTCTGGACCTCTTAGTCAGAGGTAGTTTTAATCCCCCTGCTCTATTATGAACTAGGGCCATACAGGTGAGGTCATGCCAATCACAGGGGTACCCCAACCCATTGTGTACCCTAGTGTATGTAGGTGTTTTCACTGTATTCTAAGTGTCTTTGAGCATAGCACTGGCTCCAGGCCTGGGTAGTCATTGTCAGTTACCACCAGTACCCATCAGCAAAAACAAGTTGGGGGCACAGGATGACTTTCCAGCGAGGCCTGTTTCGGCTCCTCTGTTGGTTCTTTGTGCACATCTCTTGCTTCTTTCTGCACCTTTCTTTGTCTTTCTGGACTTCTGTTGCTTCTTTCTACATTTCTCTTGGTTCTTTTTGCAACGTTCTTCCTCTTTCAGCACATGTCCTACCTTTGTAGGCATAGTTAGCATTTAAAAACCTTTTTAAATTTACTGAAAAAAACATAGGTTTCAGGGACATTACAGTTAGAAATTAGCATAACTCGCGCCTCCCAATGCACTGCTGATGACGTCACATATTACATCATTCATGACATGGTCAGTGATATCACTGATGACACCTCAAATGACATTAATGATGACATCACTGATGACATCATCCATATGATAATCTGATGCACCTCCTCATACCCTAATATAACCTTTGATACACCCACACTAAAATACAGACTACCATTTTCGAAACCATAGACACACCAATACCAGTTAGTACATATCCAGGCACACATTCATCCATACAGTCACTCTCACAATCACTCACTCTCACATATAGTCCTTGATATACTTCAACACTCACATATACTGCCTTTCATATATGCAGTTACTCACACATGTACCACTGAGGCATCCATGTACTCACCAACACACCCATACACACACTCATCCACCCATACATCCCTTCACAGATGCACTTTGAACCCATACACCCAGTGAACCACCCACTCACACATCTATGCACAGAGTCACACAGCACCCACCTACCCAAACAGACACTCAGGCAACCATGTAGATACAACCAATCAATAACCCATATACACCCTCATTTAGCTACACAGCAACCCATGCAACCGCTTACACACCAACTGACAAACTAAACTGTGTGAATGTCTGTATCAGTCACTAACCCATGCAGTAAGTAAGACACATTTAATCACTCACTTATACAGTCAGTCACATACCTACTAAACCTAGTCAAGCCTCAGTGGGTTGCCGCCAAGTCCCCAAATGTTCTGTTAATATCCCAAGTGGGCTGCTTAGGAGCTGACAAACCCGCCATCATGCCAATACACCATCCAGAAAGCGGCCCCACCATCCCAGCAGCCCTCGTTGTCTTTGCCGCTGTGATAGCAGGCCCCGCAGTGATATTGTGATGCATTTTCCAAAGGAGTACGGGGATAGAAAGTAGTAGAGGGCAGGTTAGGAACACTATTTACTCTGTACAGTGCCCATAAGGTGGTGGAAAGGGATTATGAGGGAAACTATTTTTTATATGTTTCAAGGGCCATTTATATAATTGCCATGTGGTGTATAAATCCCGGCGGAAAAATGACAGTGTCTTGCGCTGTTTTTTTAATCAAGTTTGTAGGTGACAAACTTCTTAGGAATATTATTTACTTATAATGTGGTGTATACTTTCCTGATGGGGAGGTGTGGTTGCGCAGCAAAAAAATCAGTCTAGGTTTGAAACAGTTTTTATTAAGCAAATACGAATAAACTTTCTTCAGAAACTGTCTCTGCATATATGAAAGGGTGACAATGAAAAATGGAATTTCATAAAATATCAGTTAAGCGTGGCTATATACTTCTTTTTTGTGCTACAGTTTGAAAAAGTGTTGCCCCCATTCTTGATGATGTAAGAGGGTACATCAGTTACTTTTAGATAAAGTAGAATAGAAGTGCTACAACAAACACTCCCGCACTACATTATCTCAGGTCAAGAGAACAAGTAAAAAACAGTTAAATACAAATGATTTCATATTACATAGAAATGCATGCATTATTATTTTTCAAATTTGCATTCTGTACAATTCAGGAATGTGCTGTTGTAGGGCTTAGTGGTTTCAGACTGTTCCGCTAATAAATCTCATACTCACTAAAGAATATATAGGATGGTACTCTTATAATATAAAGTACCGGTCCTATATATTCTTTAGGGAAAAGGTAATAGGAACCGCAAATAAGAATAGAAATTAGAAAATAACATTCAGAAATGTAGGGTTTATTAAATATTTAAAGTAACAAAGTATGCATGATAGCTATATGTTTTTGTTCTGGAGTTTCGTAAAATATCTGGGCATGTGCTTTTTTTTTAATATTTGAAAGTTATATTATAGATGGCGCTGAAAAATCTCCCATTCCTCTTCTGTAGCAATAGGACAATCTATTTTAATATAATGATTGGTACTATTGTTACAGTAAAAAGAAAAGGAAAATGAAGCTATATATTTAACAGAACATCCATAATGAAATACTTTCGAGTGGTAATTATTTACGGAACTTCTTTTCCCCGGGAGGTGAAAAAGTTTGATCTTCGTGGTGACGGGTTATAAACTCCTCTGAGATCAGGACGGTGAGAATAATAACATTACCTCAACAACCGCATCAACTTCTACGCTCCCAAACGACACCTCCGATCAGCCAGTCACGCCCTCGCCGCCGTCCCCCGCATCTGAAGAACGACAACAGGAGGAAGGTCCTTCTCCTACCTGGCCGCCAAGACCTGGAACTCCCTCCCGACCGACCTGCGCCTGACCCAAGACCACCTCGCCTTCAGGAAGAAGCTCAAGACCTGGCTGTTCGGGCAGTAGCAGCACCCCCCCCTAGCGCCTTGAGACCCTCCGGGTAAGTAGAGCGCTCTATAAATGTCTATGATTGATTGATTGATTATGTATATATTCTCACAGCACATGATCACAATGGGAAAATAGACTGAAAACCGCAAGCCGGTATCGTTGCTTACTTATCGTTACTCTTTGTGACGACGGATCATGAAGCCCACTGAGATCACCAAGACTGCTAATGTTATAATATACATATTAACAGTAGGTGATCTCTAGGGGAAAACACAATAGCAAGTGGAAGATGGTGACGTTGATTGTAATTGTTTAGGGTTTGCATCGACGGGTCACCAACACCTCTCAAGCTAAGTACAGTGTCAATATTATAATATAAAAACAAACTATATATAAAGTGAAAGGAGCCAGAAAAGGAGCATTGTTTGTTATAATCTATCTGTTTCTAAAAACATGCTGCTGACGTTACGGAGAAAAAGCGAAAAACATGCAATAACATTTTTTTCTACATATAACTAAGTACTATGCCTATGCCATATTGAAACAACTTACATCTCTGGAATATGTTTGTTGACGCAAAAAGAGAATCCGATGTTAGAAAATGGAACCTGCAACATAGATTGGTGACTCAGAAATAACTCGCGAAAACGAAACTAATTGCACAGTAAGTGTGGTTTATATAGTTTTTGGTTATGTACTGGTCTAAGTAAGGAAGCTGTGGGTCCGCCTATTTAGATGGCACGTTTTGAAGTTTACACATGCTCACGTTTTAACTGTTTTTCTTCTGCACGTGTTCGGAAAAGTTACAAACTGTGTAGCTGTAAAGGTTTCGATTCGATCGATCGATCGTAACACGTAAAAGATATTATTATCTACATACGTTGGAGAGTTTAAAAAGTGTTACTCAGTAAAATGTGTTCTTTGCATTTTCATGATCAAAAACATGTAAATAGAAGACATAAAAAAATATATCGTTATCATTAGAAAAAAAAAGGATTCATTTTTGTTATTATTATGCTTCTTAATTTAAAAAATGCTAGCATTTGTAAATCGTAAACCTATCCTCGGAAAAGTGTGCTGGTGTTTCGGGCGTTAGGAATATGGATAAATAATAAATTACTTTTTTTATGCACCTGCAAACTTGTCTTTTAACTTTCAAATGCCCAGTCTGTATCTTTACACTTCCTCCAAACATTCTGCTACTGCTATTTTAGTATTGTAGTGAGCCATACAGCAGTATGTGTTTATCTATACACTGTTTTAAAAGTGAAGCAGTAATACATTCAGCTCAACACTTTCCTTGGACAACTATAATCATCCAGTCAGTATCTAAGTAGTCATGGAGCAAAGTTGGCCTTAGGCCATGGACTGTTTTAAACTCTTATAGACTATGCTTGCAGTCTTCTATGCACCTGCAAACTTGCCTTTTATATGTTCAATTCCCCAGTCTCTATCCTTACACTTCCAGCAAACACTCTGTCACTCCTGTTATAGTTTTGTATTGACTCATTGATCAGTGTGTACTAAACCATTCACTATAATACAACACTAATGGGTAGATGTACAATAACTGCCATATCCCCAGGGGTATGCCAGTTAGTGTGCACTGTGACATCATCACTATGGATGTGCCGTATTTAGAATGTGGTGCACTATAGGGCAAAAACGGTACAGATATGTGATGTATCTGTGCCGTGAAGGCGGAGCATTGCTTAAGTTGCGTTGCAAGTGCAACGTATTTCTAGCAATGCTCGGGGGCTCTATGCTCACAATGCTGAGTCAATCCTTTCACCTGCTTTGAGCAAGTGCAGGGTTTTGACGCAGCATGAGTTCAAAAGTGACAAAGTGAAAGCCCCCCCCATCCCCCGCTTCAAATTAATATAGACTATGCATTCACTGTTGAATACAGCAGGAAACTTGCCTTTTATATCTTCAATTACCCAGTGTGTGTCAATACACTTTCACCAAACATTCTTCACTACTGTTTTAGTATTTTAGTGAACCATACAGAAGTATATGCTTATCTATACAGTGTTGTAAAAGTAAAGCTGCTATACATTCAGCCACACACTCTCCATGCAGAAATGTAATCATTCAGCCAGTACCCAAGTACAGATGGTGGAAAGTGTGCCTTAGGGCATGGACTGCTTCGAACACCTATAGACTATGCATGCAGTGTTCTATGCACCGGCAAATTTGTCTTTTATGCCTTCAATTCCCCAGTCTGTATCTTTACACTTTCACCAAACACTCTCACACTACTGTTTCAATATTGTAGTGAGCCATTCAGCAGTATGAGTTTATCTATATACTGTAGTAAAACTGAGGCTGTTCAATCATGCTCTTTCCTTGCAGAACTGTAATCATCCACTCACTACCTAAGTACTCATGCATTAAAATAGGCCTTAGGCCATAGACTGCTTCAAATCCCTATAGACTATGCATGCAGTCTTCTATGTACTTGCAGATTTGTCTTTTATACCTTCAATTCCCCAGTTTGTATCCTTACTCTTCCACCAAACACTCTGTCACTGCTGTTTTAGTATTGTAGTGACTCATTCATCGGTAAGTAGTAAGCCATTCACTACATTAAAACACTAATGAGCACATATACAATAACTGGCATATCCCCAGGAATATGCCAGTTATTGTGCACCGTGACACCACCACCATGGATGTGCCGTATTTACAATGCGGTGCACCATGGGACAAAAATGGCACTGATATGTGATGTATCAGTGCTGTAAAGATGGTACAATGTTTGAGTTATGTTGCAAGTGCAGCGCATCTCCAGAAATGGTCTGGGGGGCCTATGCTCAGAATGCTGTGTCAATCTTTACACCTACTTCAAGCTAGTGCAGGGTTTTGATACAGCATGAACCCAAAAGTAGATTTCACTCAGCCACTTTTAGGAGGTGTTCCTGTGCCGGAACTCCCCCCGCCCCATGTACGAATGTCTCTTTCTGGTACAAGGATTTACAATGTGACGCACCTCCCAGATACGTTACATTCTAAATACCACACACCATGGCGCAACTTTTTCACCACCGCTGCATCAGAAAAGTGATGCAAACGCGGTTTAAAAGAGGCACAAGGGGTTGTAAATCTGCCCCTAACAAACATTTTCAAATTCACCCAGGCAGTTTCACTAGCAGTGCATTCTTTTTGGATTTACTTTTGTTATTATTTTACATTAAAAATATTGAATGTAACGTCAAAAATAAAAGAAATATAAGTATTTATAATAAAAATGTAGGAAATTACTGTAAAAGGAAAGAAATATAATAATTAATACATTTTAAAATTATCATTTACAAAACCTTTCAAATTCACTGAAGAAACCATAGGTTTCAGCCACGTTATAGTTAGGAATTATCATTTAAAAAAACCTTAGAAAATCACTGAAAAAACCATAGGGTTCACACATGTTATAGTTAGCTGGACAATTCACTCATACAAAACCATTGAAATTCCCCCATTATAGTTAGTTCAGCTAACTATAACTTGCGCGCCCGCAATGCACTGCTGATGATGTCACATATTACATCACTCATGACATGGTCAGTGACATCACTCATGACATCAATGATGACATCTCAAATGCTAATTACTAACTATAACGTGGCTGAAACCTAGTTTTTTTTTCAGTGAATACATATATATATATTCACTGAAAAAAACATAGATTTCAGGCAGGTTATCGTTAGGAATTATCATTTAAAAAACCTTAGAAATTCATTGAAAAAAACATAGGTTTCAGGGGTGTTATAGTTAGCTGGACATTTCACTCATACAAAACCATTGAAATTCCTCCGTTATAGCTAGTTGTACTAACTGTAATTCTCGCACCCACAATCCACTGGTGATGATGTCACACATTATATCATTCATGACATGGTCAGTGACATCACTGATGACATCTCAAATGACATCACTGATGACATCATCCAGGTGACAATCAGATACACCTCATCATACACTAGCATAACTTTTTATCACTCACTGAAAAATACAGAGTATCATATTTGAATCCATTGACACACCAATACAAGTATCTAAAAACCTACTCAGTGATTTCTAGATCTACACACACATCTAATCAATTACCTATAGAGTCAGTGAATTTCAAAGGTTTTTTTAAATTATAATTCCTAACTATAACCTGCCTGAAACCTATGTTTTTTCAAAGAATTTCAAAGGTTTTTTAACTGACAATTCCTAATTATAATGTTGACCGCTTCCCCATATTTTCAACCAGAAACCAAATCTGCAATGCTACCTAAAGCAATAGTTCCACTTACCACTAACAAATTAACATCAACATTTAACTAGTGTAAGGACGTCAACTATGTACTGTGTGAATTACATCCAACTCATACCCATATTTAAAGAGCAGTGATAGAGGTACTAATTATACACTTCCGACACCCTTCAAAATCACAATACCCAGCGCCACCACCACTACAACCACCCCTCCTGACCCCTCTCCCTCTACTACCTCAGAGGCAACTCAAAACAGGACAACGGACCTTCCAAAGATAATATATCCCCTCAACAGCACACAAGCTCAATGTTCAGAGACGTGGCAACTAACTATGTATAAGGGAAGGAACTCGTGCATCAACAAAAATTTACACAATGCCAAGACTACAGGTGAAATGCCATACACAACTCACTAGATAAACCAAAAACTATTCCGTGTATAGATATGCTATTGATACGTGTAGTGTACTGCATAGTGGATGCAACCATATTATCTCAGACACTGGAGAATATTTCAGTCACGTAGCTGTGTTCCCCCCTCCTTGAAGCAGAAGTGGAGTGGGCTGGTCCAACGTACGCAATGTCAGCATAAGACTATAAATAATTAGGTTACGCCTTGGGCGTGGTTCACTTCTGCAAAGAGAAGAGACTTTACCACAGCGAAGGTCCTCACCTTGCCATGTGGCTGCTGCCATGACCACGTGCCTCCTTGATACAGGCCTATTGCGAACTCAGCTGCACAACCCCATAGACTTATGTTTGTATCAACTACTGCCTTCGATCTACACTGCGGACAGCAGGGTTCACAACTTGAATTCAGCTTTGGATCTACATTACGGACAACATTGAAGTTATCCTTGATTTATGTAAGGGAGAGACAATTCTACTCTATGTCCTCAGACTTTGTTAAAATAAATGACAAAAATTATTCGTAAATATCTGTGCTGACTACTGCCTTCGATCTACAGTGCGGTCAGTAGAGTTTACAACTTGATACCAGTTGTGGATAAGCACTACAGACAACATTGAATTCAGTCTTGATTTATTTAAGGTAGGGACAATTGTACTATGTCGTTAGATTTTGTTAAAGTATGTGACAAAAAAGCATTCCTCGATATCTGTGTCAACTACTACCTTCGATCTACACAGCGGACAGCAGGGTTCACAGCGTGAATTCTGCTTTCCATGTACACTACGGACAGCATTGAAGTTAGCCTTAATTTATGTAAGGCAGAGAGAATTTTGTTAAATGATGCAACAAAAATATTCTTCAATGTCTGTACTAAGTACTGCCTTGATATGTACACTGCGATCAACAGAGTTCACTACTACATACCAGAATAGCATCAGCACTACAGACACCATTAAATTAATTCTCTATTTATTTAAGGCAGAGACAATTGTACTGTATCCTCAGATTTTGTGAACTGTGACAAAAAAGCATTCATCGATGTTTGTGTCGATGACTGACTTCGATCTACATTGAGGACAGCAGGGTTCACAACTTCAATTCAGCTTTCCATCTACACTACGGACAGCATTCAAGTTATCCTTGATGTATATAAGGCAAAGACTATTTTGTTAAAGGATGCCACAAAAACATTCCTCAATGACTATTGAGTTCTGTTTTCAAGTGTACACTGCAATCAACAGAGTTTACCACTTGATACCAGTGGGGCATCAGCACTACAGACAACAAAACATTTAGTCTTGATTTATTTAAGGCAGAGACAATTGTACTGTGTCCTCAGATTTTGTTAAAGTATGTGACAAAAAAAGCATTCCTCGATGTCTGTGTCAACTACTGCCTTCGATGTACACTGCAGACAGCAGGGTTCACAACTTGAAGTCAACTTTGCATGTATACTACGGACAGTAAGGAATTCAACCTTGATTTATTTAATGCAAAGACAATTGTATTGTATGTGTTCTGATTTTGTTAAAATAAGTGACAAAAATCATTTGTTGATATCTCTACTGACTACTGCCTTCGATTTACAGTGTGGACAGCAGTGTTCACATCTTGAATTCAGCTCTGAATCTATACTACAAACAGCATGAAATGTAGCCTTTTTTTTAAGGTAGAGTTAATTGTACTTTATGTTCTCAGATTTTGTTAAAAGATACAACAAAAATAATTTCTTGATGTCAGTGATGACTACTGCCTTCGATCTACATTGTGAGGGCTCACCATCGAATGATGATTGTACATGACGCATTCCAGTAGACAAGAGACATTATACCACTGCGACCCCCCCGAACCACGTATCATCGCAGGATACGCACACGCTGAGTTCTTTTGGTACCATTACTTACTGCACCACAAGTCATTTTCGCGTAGCCTTATTAAAGCAGAATTCGTTATGCAAAAAACATTGCTCCCAGTACAGCCCCCTGCATTACGCATTATCGCAGGATACATACAAGCTTAGTGCCAAAGACACTACTAACTAAGAGTGAATAGTTTTATGGCAGCAATGAGGCATAATATCACTTTTAAGTGGAATTCATGAAGAATCCAATCGACAAAAGACAATACTCCAATTACTCCCCCCCAGACAATGCAACATCACAGGATACGTACAAGCTAAGCACCAAAGGTACTAGTAACTCAGTGTACCAAAAATCATTATCATGTGGCCTTACTAAGGCAGCATTCACAACACAAAAAACATTACTATCAGTACGGCCTGCCCGGACCACGCATCATCACAGGCTCCACAGAACCTTTTTGTTTCAGATACCCCTAACTCAGTGCAAACCAAAGTAAGTATAACACCTATCAAATCTACACAAAATCCCTTTAGTATGCTTCCTTCAAAAACGTCTTTTATATCACTTATAGATTTAGTTGAATAATAAAATGTATGCTACATACATGTTCTGTCTTTCACTTCAATCATGATTGCAGATAATGCAGTCCACCCTAAGATCTACTCTGCGGACAGCAGGGTTTACAACTTGCATTCAGCTTTGTATCTACACTACAGACAGTAGGGAATTTTTGCTTTGATTTATTTAAGGCACAGACAAAAAATACTCCTTTGGCACTGCTAGTATGCGCAAGCATCTTAAATCCCTACATCCTGTGAACTATGTTTACAAAAATTTAGAACACAGCGCCAAAACGTACCTCCACCACCGGCAATAACAAGTACCTCTGGGGTATCACCTTCAACAATGCCACCAGACATACGTCCCCATTTTGAGGAAGTTAGAATGCACTGCGTGAAATGCAATTGTTTAATTTGTTATGGGGGGGAATCAGTAGACCTAGTTTCCAGAGCAATTGATAGCCATTGATGGTAGGTATTCTTTTAACCTCAAAGTTCAAGCAGACCAGTATGCAACACTCAATATTTTGAGTACAGACTGCTAGAACCACGCATCATTGCAGGGTTATCACACGCTGAGCACCACACATTCCACTAACTCAGTGCACCATAAATAATCGCCACATGGCCTTATTAAGACAAAATTCAGTTGTCAAAAGACATTTTTACCAGTGAGTTCTGCTTGAACCACGCATTATCACAGGCTCTAGACAAACCACCCCTACCTCAGAGTACCACAACTCATAACAAATACGAACATACAAAATGGATCATTACAATACTGCAAAGAAACTATATAGTCGATTTATAAATGTGTTCTATTTCTTGTTTTTTTAGCATATTTATATAGCGTGAAGTCAACCCAAAACTATATCAACACTTTACATAACCACCATATTTACAGTACATTTTCAGGCACGTGTAGATTACGTCATTTCTCTTTAATAACAGAATGTGGACACAAATGTGAGGCTCGAACACTGATTTCCAGAACCAACTTCAACAGTATACCCGAATGACTACATACGTATATACGTATATATATTAGCTGCACTTCATGTGCCAAAAACTGCATCCTAAAGCTTTCATAGCCCTGTATTACTACAGCTAGTACACTCCACTGAATGTACAACAAACATTCATATACGCAGAAATGTGTTATGTCCACCATCTTTTATGTATGCAACTATGAATGAAAATAGAGCCAGTGATACCCCGTACCTTGCATGTTGGCCATGTTGTAGGACTTTACAGATATAATGACACATTTGCGTTTAATACCCGGGTGACATCAGCACTACAAGACGGACACTCAAGTCACTTGATTCCTCATATAGCTCAAAACAGAACGATGCCCATAGCTTCAGAATCATGGTTCAGATCCTCGCGCAGCACCGGCATACGTCAGTCCAGCCCACTCCGCTTACGCTTCAAAGAAAAAACAAAAATGCAACATTGCTCAGATTTCCATTGTAGTGATTTCCTAGGTCCAGGTCTAGTTGTCAGAACGGCACTCACACACACTCCCTCACATGTGACCCTACCAATAAAAAAAGACGGGCGCACATGCTCTACGCCATTTTAGAGTTGCACCCATCCCAAGCGCTGAGATAGCCGTCCTAGTGATTCGAACGCCTCATGTAGGCCCAAACCACCGAGCAGGGGGGCCCACTACCATGTGCGTGGATTCTTTGATCTCTGAGTTAGTGGTACCACAAGGACTCAGCGGGTGAGGAACCTGCGATGAAGATGGGAGCTCGAGTATGTCCTTAACCATAGCGATATCAAGACTCAAAACCATATGTGAGACTTCTTGGTGGAAGAGCGGAACTGCATGATGTACAAGGTGCCCTGTCTACAAAAAGGTGAGCAGTGAGGCCTGGGTGCGCAGCGTAGGGAGTAGATGGGGTGCAGCAGACTGGATACAAAAAGCGATGCAGCAATTTAGGCATACGCATTCCTATACACCGTATCTTATTGCATTTGTATTTTTTTTCCAATAGCAGGAAAGCTTTTATGATCGGTCAAATGTCCATCGCTTGTGATGATCGAAAGCACTTGTATCACTGCGCACCACTTGCTTTGAGAACCGGATAAAAAAACATTACTACTATAGTAATTTTTCAAAAATCGATGCCTATTAAACAAGTTGGAACTGTACAAATAGTTGTTTTTTAAATGCGGGAGGGAAGGTGTGTGAAACAGCGATGTAATTCTACTTCACATTAAGATAGTAACAATTGCCAATCATAACATGCTTCTTTTACTATCTGTTAGATGTAAAGCTTCAGGGTGCATTATGTTCCGGCACATGCTGAAAGACACACCGGTGACAGAAAGGTGAGCTGCGAATATTCTTTTCAGTCACTCTTTCACTTCCTCACTCGTTTGATAAAGAAATTACACACAATATTAACTTCTTTTTTATCTTACAGGTTGTGTTTCACAAATTGGCGTCCCCCCAACACCTCCAAAGTTCAACATTCGAGGATTCTGCGATGATGCGTGGCCATCGTAACAACATCTGAGAAGGCTGCTTCGACACGTGGTGCACCCTCTTTAAATCACGCCAATGGCTCAAGGTGAGCAAAGAAGCTTGTTTCTGAAGCAACGACAAGTCACCTGTGGGTAGAGAGAGTGGGTAGTGTGCAGCAGCTTGACTGCGTAGGAATGTACACTTACCTCCGGGCAGTAAGAATAGATAGGTTGCAACAGTCTGAGGAGCAGATTTACAAGCCCCTTGCGCCACTTTTGCGTCACTTTTAATATGGGAAAAGTGACACAAAAGTGGAGCAAGGAGCTTATAAAACTGCCACTGAGTGCGCAAGAAGAAGTACTCACCTCCGGACTCTGGGAGTCAATGGAGTGCAACCGTCTGGGTACGCAGCAATGAGAACTCACCGCTATGCAGTGGGAGTGCATGGGGTATAGTACTTTGGAAGAAAACATCGCACAAACACCTTATTGCAGTGGAAGTTGATGAAATACAATATCGTGAGTGCACAAAGAAATAAAGCAAAAATATACTTGTGCAGTTGTATGTACTATGCTATTACTAACTATATACTATCTTTCAGATCACTAAACTGGAGGGTGCACTATGAACCGGCACGTGCTTGGACACACAATGGAGGCAAAAGGTGAGCTACGAAGATTTTCTCCAGTATTAACTGCTTCATCTATAACTTTCTCTCTCTCACAGTTTTAATGTCGTTTTTTCTCTCTTTCTCTCTCTCCCTCTCTCTAACATTGTTTCTTTTTCTCTTTTAAAGTTATGGATGCTGCTGTCCACTCTGCTGATAAGAAATTCAAGGCTGAATTTAATAGTCAGCAGTGTAGAACCAAAGTTGAGATGAAGTTGTGAACTCTGTTCGTCACAGTGTTTACACAAGGTAAGCAGAGCAGCCTAGATACACAATACCTCCAATTAAATGCATTGAAAAGAATCAATATTGTCCTGCATAATGACGTGATGTCTCACCTAAATCTGTCTCATCTATGAATTATTTTAAAGACCTGTTGGTCCATACTGTAAATCTGACTCAATAGGTACTGCCATACAGACACCTCTTGAGCGCGGGAGTATAAGAGTGGTGGAATGTATCAGGCACACTGCAGACGTGCAAATTAACAAATATTGCCAAGTATTACCTTAACTTGTAATCTTTGACCTCCTTCACTCACATCGATCCAATTTCAAACACTTATTTGAATTTTTGTTTTGCAGATTACCTACCCTACTTCCATTGGAGTCCATATCACATTTTGTTTACTATATTGTTTTGTTAAAGTTATGTTTCTAGTTATTTATTATATTGTTATCTTAAAGTTATGTTTCTAGTGATTTATTGTTGTTTTAATAAAAGTTAATTTAAAAAAGTATATACGTCTTCTTTTTCTGACAGCATTCCACTATTATTTAGTATGATAATCATATGCATAAAAACATTTAAAAATAGAAATGATGTTTATAACTAGAAGTACAATACTGAGGTTAACTCTGTACCAGCTCATTACCAGAGTCTATAGCTGTGACTAACGGTTTCTATGGAAAAAATTTAAAACTACAGCACAGTAACTGTTTCGATTAGCAACATTGTGTGGTGAACTTCTAACCTGTGTGCTCACTTAAGTTTTCCATTAACTGTTACTAAGTAACAGGCAGGAAGCAGTTTGGGGGTAGGGTTGAAAGGTACTGACTGTATAGAAACCGTTATATTTACCCAGGATCCTCTACATGATAGAATGGAAAGCAAACTAAGACAGAACACTGTGTAGCAGATTGACAAGCCCCTTGCACCACTTTCGGTTCACTTTTCCCATGTTAAAAGTCATGCAATAGTGAAGCAAGGAACTTGTAAATCTGCCACATCGCATATTATACATGCTTAAGTCTACTTCAGAACAGATGTTAGGATCCGACATAAACCGTAATTAGCGTGAGTTTTCCTATCGGTCCTCAAATCCAGGGCCGCCTTGTAAATTCAACGTTATTATCATACCTCCCTCTTCCTTGTTATATTCTCATAGAAACACCTACCTTGCCACTGAGAACACCATACATTGCAACTCATTGGAGATACGAGGCGAGCCCTTAGCAAACCGGCTGCTGACATGCATTAATGCATCTTAGCGTCACCTAGTAAATAGGGAGATATCATTTTCACCGCATTTTTGGCTTTTAAAACAAATTGCGATGCAATGGCACTTCTTAATATGCCCTCAAGCTTACTTGAGATGTCATTTGAGATGTCATCAGTGATGTCATCAGTGATGTCACTAACCATGTCATGAATGATGTAATATGTGACATCATCAGCAGTGGATTGCGGGTGCGCGATATATAGTTAGTGGAACTAACTATATATGAAATTTCAATGGTTTTGTGTGAGTAAAATAAGGTTTTGAAAAGGCTAATTCCTAACTATATATGGTCTATAACCAATGGTTTTTTCAGTGAATTTTCAAGGTTTTGTAAATGCAAATTCCTAACTATATATGGCCTATAACCTATGGTTTTTTCAGTGAATTTCATTGGTTTTTTAATAGCAAATATCAAAAGCTGTAAAATGTCAAGTACGTGATAGGTAAAAACTTTTTCGTGTTTATGCACGCTGATGTGCTTTGAACGCTGCCCCCTCCCCTCTTTTATCTTAGTAGTACTCTCTCTTTGCAGATAGTGAAGAGTAGTTAACGCAGGCCTTTACCCCCGTTGTAATCCGTCGTGCCTGCTTGTCTCTCCATTTGATTGATTGTTATCCAAGCATTTACTGTTTTACAATTGATTCTCTTTGGTTCATTCTCTATTTACAAACAAGCACAAAGTCGCAATACTCTGTTTAGTCTTTGCAGATAGTGAAAAATCGTGAAAAATCGTGTAAAAAAATAAAAGTAATCGAGCAAAATCAGTAGGCCACTAATTGGATCTCTTTTTGACCTCGCTAAAATAGAAACATTAGGAACAACCCTTCATGAGAAATACGAAAATAGTGAGATGAACTGAGCGCCACACCATGAGGGCTGCAAGACAGCTCGGCTCCGTCACCCACCCCGCCCAAAATAATGACAAACCCTATGCAAATATTAAAAATATAGACAACACACCAGCAAAGTTACAGGGTAAAACATTTTATTAAATAACTATTTACATTACGTTGGTTTATGAGATTATGTCAGTAGTGGACCGATGTGTGAATAGGTCGGAAGCAGCACAAGGCGCCAAGATCCGGATGGCAAGTCCTGGATGTTGGGTGCCATAGTTCAGAGTTCTGAGTTTGAGCCTTTTTCAATGCCTGTGCTTTGTTGTTTCCCCTCCATCAAAAAAAAAAATATATATAAAACTGTGCAAAAATACAAAAAAATCAAAAAATGTTTACAAAAGCAGTGCTTGTAAGACTGTCTGAAGACAGACATTTTATTGACATAAAACCCAATGAAATTCCATATATAGTTAGTTGCAATAACTATATATCGCGCACCCGCAATCCACTGCTGATGATGTCACATATTACATCATTCATGACATGGTCAGTGACATCACTGATGACATCATCCAGTGACTGTGTGTTTCTGTAAAGTTTAAATATGTTTTACATATTGAAGAATGAGTGGATGTATAAGTGTCTGGATGAAGGATTTAGTAGGTGCGTGACTGACTGAGCGAGTGAATGAATGTGTCTTACTGAATGCATGGGTTAATGACGAAACTGTCTGAAAGTGTGCATCAATATGTCTGTTGTTGTGCAAGCTGCTGCATGTGTTGATCAGTAGCTATATGAGTGGCTATATAGCTTATTGATTGGTTGCCCAAGTATTTGTATGGAAGACTGAGTGTGTGTGTAACTGGCTGGGAGGAGAGAGACTCTGTGCAGATCAATGTGTACTTGTATCAGTAATTGTATAAGAGAGTAAGTATGTGTTAGTATATGTTTGAAAAAGTAAGGTGTTCTGTGTTTAACTGTATAGATGAGGAAATCGAAGTGTGATTGATTCTTTACAGGACTGACTAGGTGTGTGAGTAACTCCATGGATGAGTGGCAGTGTGTGAGTGTCTGCATAGGTGTATGAGTGCATATGACAGTGTTGTAATAATGAGTGACTGTATGTACGGGTGATTGTATGGGTGAATGAGTGAATGTGTGCGTAGAGGTAGGAATCAGTGAGTGCGTATGTAGTAACTGGTATTGGTGTGTCATGATGTCATCAGTGATGTCATTTGAGATGTCATCAGTTATGTCATCAGTGATGTCATTTGAGATGTCATCAGTGATGTCATCAGTGATGTCACTGACCATGTCATGAATGATGTAATATGTGACATCATCAGCAGTGGATTGCGGGTGTGCGATATATAGTTATTGCAACTAACTATATATGGAATTTCATTGGGTTTTATGTCAATAAAATGTCCAGCTAACTATATAGGAGGAATTTCAATGTTTTTTTTATATGTTAATTCCTAACTATATAAGGCCTAAAACCTATGGTTTTTTTAGTGAATTTCATTGGTTTTTTAAAGGCTAATTCCTAACTATATATAGTGTATAACCTATGGTTTTTTCAGTGAATTTCATTGGTTTTTTAAATGCTAATATCTATAGCTGTAAAATATATTCTTTATTATATGACGCGTCGCATAACCGTGACGTATCAGCTCTGGAGCGCAAACAAAACCTGTAACGTAAGCGCGCCGGTGCACGCTTACAGATATATATAAATTTTTTTATCCTTAATTAGACAAAATCCACACGTGCAAAAATCCTAACTATAGATCAACTTTTTAATATGCATTTTATCCAGAATTGTGGTTTTAATTCTTGTTTGCATTTTGACTTATATATTATGCAATGCCTATTTTATATAAATAAATATTTATTTATATATTTATTGCGCCGCACTTGCAGCGCTCAGTTATAGTTCCACCCTATGGGATTGCCCTGCACATGGCATTTTGGTTTTCGTAGTGAGCAGGTTTGTGAGTCCATAGTAGTATGCTGCGATGACTTCACCAAAAACTATCCTCCCTATAGTTTTTGGTGAAGTCATTTATATGCCTGTTTATCCTTCAAATAGGGATGTGATTGCTGTGATGTTCACTAATGATCAGCGATGCATGTTATTTTTACCTAGCAACCCATTTGATAAATCCAATCCCATGTATCTGATAGACACAACGTTCTGTAAAACAAACGCTATTGACTAGTATTCTGAAGCTTATCATTTTGTCTAAAGCCTTACCAAGATTAGGACAAGAAAGAGGTATTTTCCTACTAGATACCAGATTGTATGCCCCTTCACACCTCGGGTAACTAGACACCAATAACGATGCAAAATCGGATTCACATGCCATCGTCTGACTCATTTTCATAAACACTGTACTTGGAGGGTACAGCTTAACTCTGATAATGCAGTCTTTTCAACAAAGGGACCCTGCTCCCTGCTTGCATACAACTGCAGACACAAGATTGTTTCATTATCTAATTACTTATATGGACACAATAGAGGAAGGATGCTTACCCACGGCAACATCGAGTGTCAGCATGTAATTAATGAAGGGTGCCATGAGTTGCGCATCGAGCACCAATCTCTATTAACCTGGAGTGTCTCCGGTTGTTTTTGTCTGTGTAGCAGTGATGTAACCCAGATGCTGTGCTGTTTCCGATGCTGAGAAAATCCACACGTGTTATGCCTCTTGGCACTGGGATTCCTAACAGTGTATGGGTTAATAAGAGATAGATAAACGCTCAGACAAACTGCTTCCGGGACACAAATCCTGTGGCAATGGCTAGAATGATAAATAACAACGAGAGACGAACAAAGAAAATAGTAGGATTTAATTTCCTTTTTAATTGTAACTTTTTTGGGTTGCAAATATGCCTACCGTTTGTAAAGGATAAGTAAATGGGCGTGCTGCTCCAAATACCTAACAATGAGACACCACCTGCTTGAGAAGGCTACTGATGAACTCTGGGACGCAACACTTTATTCTACCAGGATTTAACACCTTCCCCTCCACCTCGAAAAATGTCGCGGATCCCCATACAACCTAGGCAGCCGACTGACGGCCCTCCCGGATCCGCACAGCTCCCCAGAATTGTAGTAAACACTATTCAAATAGCCCCTGCATAACATAACACGACAGCTGGAGGGATGTTAATTTTGGAGAAATGCCAAACCTGCAGAATCTTGACACTATGAGCATAGGTTTACAATTGTAGTAAAGAGTCACGCAGGCACCCATTCCACAAGATACACTTATTAATTGAGAAAAAAGCACAGGAAGGGGAATGTGTGCCACAACAATGTGACGGGGATGTCACACAAGGAAAAACAAAGTCTGCCTGCCAATTCTCTGCTCGTTGTCCACTCATACATATGTATAGGGAGGGCAACACCAGACAGAATTGTCGATCAATAGGTGCTTGTAATCTGCATAAGAACCTGCAGGATGAACACCGAAAACAAGAGAGCCGCACAAAGACCGACAGGTGCAATAAGAGATGAATGAAACAGCAGACCCACCGACAAAGGAGCTAATAGAGGAAACATGCTCTACGGTGGATGTGGCACAGTGTGCCCTGGGCTAGTTGTGTGCTTCTTGTACATGAAGAGCAGGCGTCACAGGGGCAGCATGGCGTGGGTCGGTGTCAGCCCCTAACATGATGCCAGTCCCCTGCAGACATGCACGCGCTCCATTCTTTACAATACCCCGCACCCAGCACCCTGCACTCCGCACCCCGCACCAACCTACCTACGCCACTGCTCGCCCAAAGCGTCTCCTCTTCTCCCAGGGCTCCTTCTGCACACGGGAGCCCCGTACCAGGCCACACTCACCTCAGGCCAGCATCACCCGGTCTCCCCCTCGGCACGGGAGACCGGTCCGGACATCGAAGGCTTCCCCCAGGCAGGGGGAAGCGGAAACCACGTCCTCCCGGACCCGCCCACAACCAGGCGGCGGTCATCTTAAGGCAGCTCGCGGGCGGCGGCGGTGACCTCGGGGTGCAAAACGAGGGGTGGGCACCCTCGAAATTAAATTAACAACATTAAAATGAAAGAGAGAAGCCCCCCAAGCCCCCCCCCCAAAAATCGCAGGGTGCGCGCACCTGTGCGCGCTTATAGATATATAATTGATTTCTCTTCTAATTTTCTCAGGAACCACTGGAGGGATTTACACTATTTTACGAAAAGCGTGATCTGCATACCAGACACTACCATTTTGACAAGTTTGGTGTAATTCCCTTCAGCGGTTCAAGCTGTAGCTGAGTCTAAAGGTCCTATGGAAATTAACATGGGGAATACACGTTTTGGGACCCCCCTTTTTTCTCAGCCCCCACTTGACGAATCCCCCCCAAATTTTCAGGGAAGGAGCGGAGCGGAGCGAGCCATCTTCTTTGAGAAATTTGTGAAGATTCATCAACCAGGGCCAAAGTTATTCCCAATAGAATATTGCGGATTTCCTATGGAAAACAATCCTAACTATATATACCTACTGGCTATCGCCAGTAGGTAATATATATATATATATATATATATATATTCACTGAAAAAACCATAGGTTATAGACCATATATAGTTAGGAATTCGCGTTTACAAAACCTTATTTTACTCACACAAAACCATTGAAATTCCATATATAGTTAGTTGCACTAACTATATATCGCGCACCCGCAATCCACTGCTGATGATGTCACATATTACATCATTCATGACATGGTCAGTGACATCACTGATGACATCACTGATGACATCTCAAATGACATCACTGATGACATCACTGATGACAACATCCAGTGACTGTATGTTTCTGTAAAGTTAAAATATGTCTTACATATTGAAGAATGAGTGGATGTATAAGTGTCTGGATGAAGGATTTAGTAGGTGCATGACTGACTGTATGAGTGAGTGATTAAATGTGTCTCACTGAGTGCATGGGTTAGTGACTAAACTGTCTAAATTTGTGCATCATTATGTCTGTTGTTCTGTAAACTGTTGCATGTGTTGATAAGTAGCTATATGAGTAACTATATGGGTTATTGATTGGTTGCCCAAGTATTTGTATGGGAGACTGAGTGTGTGTGTGGGTGGCTGGGAGGTGTATGACTCTGTGCATAGATGTGTGAGCAGTTGATTCACTAGATGTATGGCTTCAAGAGTGCACATGGAAACAGCTGTATGGGCGGTTGACTGTGTGCATGAGTGTATTGGTGAGTGAATGGATATCTCAGTGCTACATGTCAAAGTAAGTACATATGTAAAACACAGTACATGTGAGAGTTGACATATATAAATAACTGTGCATAAGAGCCAGTGAATGTGTGAGTGGCTGTATGGATCATTGTGAACTTGTATCAGGGATTGTATAAGAGAGTAAATATGTGTTAGTATATGTTTGAATAAGTAAAGTTTGTATAACTGTATAGTTGAGGAAATGGAGGTGTGATTGATTCTTTGCATGACTGACTAGGTGTGTGAGTAACTCCATGGATGAGTGACAGTCTGTGAGTGTCTGTTTACACTGATTGTATCTAAGGTTATATTAGAGTCTGAAGAGGTTCATCGTATTATCACATGAATGATATCATCAGTGATGTGATCAGTAATGTCAAATGAGATGTCATCAGTGATGTCATTTGAGATGTCATCAGTGATGTCATTTGAGATGTCATCAGTGATGTCATCAGTGATGTCACTGGCCATGTCATGAATGATGTAATATGTGACATCATCAGCAGTGGATTGCGGGTGCGCGATATATAGTTAGTGCAACTAATTATATATGGAATTTGCATGGTTTTGTGTGAGTAAAATAAGGTTTTGTAAATGCGAATTCCTAACTATATATGGTCTATAACCTTGGTTTTTTCAGTGAATTTTCAAGGTTTTGTAAATGCTAATTCCTAACTATATATGGTCTATAGCCTATGGTTTTTTCAGTGAATGTATATATATACATAAATATATAAACATATATCATCTGTATATCTATATAAATACAAACATAAATGCATGCATACATATACTTATATGCATACAGATGCATGTTATTTACATGAAAGTTGAAAAAACACTAATAAAAGCAAAGCTAAAAAGCCACCTCATTACAAACAGAATGGCTTTAACTTAAACGAGGGCGAGATCTATTGCATTTTCAATGCTTGTTTACTTTGGTTCCATCAAGAAGGCATTCAGATGTGTCACACATTTGCCATAAATTCTGAATGTTAGCACTCTAGTTGCACATTAGATCCCTGTAGTAAAGCTACTGCTCACCAGGGACGTCTGCTGCTGGTATTCAAAGTGCATGTTTCAGTCTGCATGTCAGAATTTTTTTAATGAAATAGAAGAGAATTTGAGAAGTCACTCAAAATGATCCCTAATTTTTCTTTCTGAAGCACTAATCATACTTTCTATGGCAAAATTAACCCCCTCATGTTGTTCCTTTTTAAATTGAGTGTTTTCAGACTTACCACTTCATTCCAATCAAGATGGCTTCTAGTGTGCCATACTTTCTCATAAGTAAGACTGTCATTGGGCTATACTTGGGGTACATCTGGGTGATATTTGGGCTACATTTAGGCTCTTTTGTCTCTGGTGGCCATCTTGGGAGACTGTATGTCAGAATTTTTTAATGAAATTGAAGAGGGTTTGAGAAGTCACTCAAAATGTGCCCTAATTTTTCTTTCTGCAGTACTAATCATAATTCATATGGCAAAATATACCCCCTCATTTTGTTCCTTTTTAAATTAAATGTTTTAAGAGTTACCACTTTATTCCAATCAAGATGGCTTCAGGTGTGCCATACCTTTGTAATAAGTAGGACTGTTAGCGCTCTAGTTGTTCTTTAGAACACTCTGGGACATTCTGTCATTGGGCTATACTTGGGCTACATCTGGGTGATATTTGGGCTACATTTGGGCTCTTTTGTCTCTGGTGGCCATTTTGGGAGACTGCATGTCAGAATTTTTTAATGAAATAGAAGAGGATTTGAAAAGTCACTCAAAATGTGCCCTAATTTTTCTTTCTGCAGCACTAATAATACCTTCTATTGCATAATATACCCCCTCATTTTGTTCCTTTTTAAATTAAATGTTTTAAGAGTTACCACTTTATTCCCATCACGATGGCTCCAGGTGTGCTATACCTTTGTAATAAGTAGGACTGTTAGCGCTCTAGTTGTTCTTTAGAACACTCTGGGACATTCTGTCATTGGGCTATACTTGGGCTACATCTGGGTGATATTTGGGCTACATTTGGGCTCTTTTGTCTCTGGTGGCCATTTTGGGAGACTGCATGTCAGAATGTTTTAATGAAATAGAAAAGGATTTGAGAAGTCACTCAAAATGTGCCCTAATTTTTCATTCTGCAGCACTAATCATACTTTCCATGGCAAAATATACCCCCTCATGTTGTTTCTTTTTAAATTAAATGTTTTAAGAGTTACCACTTTATTCCAATCAAGATGGCTTCAGGTGTGCCATACCTTTGTAATAAGTAGGACTGTTAGCGCTCTAGTTGTTCTTTAGAAAACTCTAGGAGGCTGCAGTAGAACACAAAGGAATCAACTGACAGTCTCTGTCCTTGTTGGATGTACATGTTTTACTGAGAATGTAAGACTTCATTTTCACATGACTGAGAAAGATAATGTGAATTTACAGAAAATATGCTTTCAGTTTAGCTTATAGATCCCCTTCCAAACCACTGTGGGAAAATCATGAGATATTAGTTTTCTTTCAAACAATATTCATGATATCACAGCAGAAGGTTTTTTCACATGGTAAAATCACCTTAGAACCCACCACAATTCCTAAAACGAGTATGGTACCATCAACAAATGATTTATAATGTAACTAAAGTCCTAAAACCCTCTATTAACTACAATGCTTTTTAATGAGGTGCTATCATGTATATTGGCCCCAAGATGGCTGCCAACACTTCTTGGATGAAGTGCTGACAGCCAATCAGATCAGATGTGTGGTTAGGCTCCGCCCAGATATATATCTTTTTTTGAACCTAAATTACTCAAAATCCACTGGAGCACATATATTGAGACCTAGCAAAGGCACATCGGGCTAACAGTCCCTACAATTTTGCCAAGGTTCGTGCAAATCCATTCAGCCGTTCGAGCTAAAAGTGAGGCCAACCGCCCTATGGAAATTAACATTGGAAAAACGCGTTTTGGGACCCCCCTTTTTTCTCGTCCCCCCCTTGATGAAACCCCCCCAAATTGTCAGGGGCTGCTCAGAAACAAAATGTTCCATTTTCCTGAAAATTTCAGCCAATTCCGTCCACAAACGCCAAAGTTATTAGACATAGAATTTTCAAAAATCCCATAGAGAAAAAATCCTAACTATATATACCTACTGGCGACCGCCAGTAGGTAATATATTTATATATATATATATATATTCAAACACAAGTTAGCCCCAGGTGGGAGAAGCCACAAGGTAGGTAAAGCATTTCTTCCTTTATTTAAGTGCAGCTTCATACAGGAAACGACAGCCAGATAGTCATCAAAGTGTTCAGCAGCCAGACCGGTTTCGGGCATCTCTCCCTTTCTCAATGGCTTTCTGTTGAAAAGAGATGACGATACATGTCGCACTTATATCTCCACCGGACCTGCCTCGTTAGGCGTGGCTGACTGCACAGCCTTCTGGACCTTGTGGCTTCTCCCACCTGGGGCTAACTTGTGTTGAATATTTGCGGCTGGAGCTCGGCCGCGGGAGAAGCCTGCCGTGTTTAGCGCGGACCCGGATGGTGCCTAACGGGTGTCATTGGAAACGGGAGGTTGGCTTCAAGTACAGCTACCAATTAACATCAGGCGACGAGAGCACGACTTGTTCATCGACCCACGGAGGTATTTTAATGAACAGCTAATTTTCTGCTGAAATTACGAGATGAACTCACTGGAGGTGTAACATTAGCACTACAAGGACCAGAAGGCTGTGCAGTCAGCCACGCCTAACGAGGCAGGTCCGGTGGAGATATAAGTGCGACATGTATCGTCATCTCTTTTCAACAGAAAGCCATTGAGAAAGGGAGAGATGCCCGAAACCGGTCTGGCTGCTGAACACTTTGATGACTATCTGGCTGTCGTTTCCTGTATGAAGCTGCACTTAAATAAAGGAAGAAATGCTTTACCTACCTTGTGGCTTCTCCCACCTGGGGCTAACTTGTGTTTGAATATATATATATATATATATATATATATATATATATATATATATATATATATATATATATATATATATATATATATATATATATATATATATATATATATATATATATATATATATATATAGATATATATATATATATATATATTCACTGAAAAAACCATAGGTTATAGACCATATATAGTTAGGGATTAGCATTTAAAAAACCTTATTTTATTTGCACAAAACCATTGAAATTCCATATATAGTTAGTTGCACTAACTATATATCGCGGACCCGCAATCCACTGCTAATGATGTCACATATTACATCATTCATGACATGGTCAGTGACATCACTGATGACATCACTGATGACATCTCAAATGACATCACTGATGACATCACTGATGACAACACCCAGTGACTGTATGTTTCTGTAAAGTTAAAATATGTCTTACATATTGAAGAATGAGTGGATGTATAAGTGTCTGGATGAAGGATTTAGTAGATGCATGACTGACTGTATGAGAGAATGATTAAATGTGTCTCACTGAGTGTATGGGTTAGTGATTAAAGTGTCTTAATTTGGCAATCATTATTTATGTTGTTCTGTAAACTGCTGCATGTTTAAATCAGTAGCTATATCAGTAACTATATGGGTTATTGAATGGTTGCCCAAGTTTTTGTATGGGAGACTGAGTATGTGTGTGGGTGGCTGGGAGGTGTATAACTCTGTGCATAGATGTGTGAGCAGTTGATTCCCTAGGTGTATGGGTTCAAAAGTGCATGTAGAAACAGCTGTATGGACAGTTGACTGTGTGCATGAGTATATTGGTGAGTGAATGGATATCTCAGTGCTACATGTCAAAGTAAGTACATATGTAAAACACACTCCATGTGAGAGTTGACATATATAAATAACTGAACATAAGAGCCAGTGAATGTGTGAGTGGCTGTATGAATCATTGTGAACTTGTATCAAGGATTGTATAAGAGAGTAAATATGTGTTACTATATGTTTGAATAAGTAAGGTGTGTATAACTGTATAGTTGAGGAAATGGAGATGTGATTGATTCTTTGCATGACTGACTAGGTGTGTGAGTAACTCCATGGATGTGTGACAGTCTGTGAGTGCCTGTTTACACTGAGTGTATCTAAGGTTATATTAGAGTCTGAAGATGTATTATCACATAAATGATATCATCAGTGATGTAATCAGTAATGTCAAATGAGATGTCAGTGATGTCATCAGTGATGTCATTTGAGATGTCATCAGTGATGTCATCAGTGATGTCATTTGAGATGTCATCAGTGATGTCATCAGTGATGTCACTGACCATGTCATGAATGATGTAATATGTGACATCATTAGCAGTGGATTGCGAGTCCGCGATATATAGTTAGTGCAACTAACTATATATGGAATTTCAATGGTTTTGTGCAAATAAAATAAGGTTTTTTAAATGCTAATCCCTAACTATATATGGTCTATAACCTATGGTTTTTTCAGTGAATTTTCAAGGTTTTGTAAATGCAAATTCCTAACTATATATGGTCTATAACCTATGGTTTTTTCTGTGAATTTCATTGGTTTTTTAAAAGCTAATATCTATAGCTGTAAAATATATTCTTTATTAAGTGACGTATCACGTAGCCCGTGAGACGCCTCATGATGCATCGCATAACCGTGACGTATCGTCTCTGCAGCGCAAACCAAACCCAAAACGTAAGCGCGCCAGAACACGCTTAAAGATATATATATTTTTTTAACCTTAATTAGACAAAATCCACACGTGCACATATCACAAACGTTCAAAAAACACAATATGTCGGACTCCCGTTACGCTGCCGGTTAGCTGCCCGGTTAACGTACCAGGAAGCACCTTTACCGCGAAAAATTGCAATTTTTTTTTTCTTTTGCCCCGCAGGGAACTTTAATAGCCCCCTCATCAATCCTAGGGGTTCAGGAGGGGTCTGCCTTACCCCTTTCATTCATTTACACCTTTTTTTTTCCACCTCTTGTCTCTCGATCCTACCGAGAGACAAGATGGCGGCCGCTCCGGACTGTTTACAATGTTGACAGCCAATCAGCTACTCCTCAGACTCCCGTTACACTGCCGGTTAGCTTCCCGGTTAGCTGCCCGGTTCGCTTACCAAGACGCGTCTCTACGGCGAAAAAATCGGATTTTTTTTTTTTTTTGGGGCCCCGCGTGGCTCTATAATATCCCCCTCATCAATCCTATGGGGTCAGAAGGGGTCTACCTTGCCCTCTTTCCTTCATTTCCCCCTTTGTTTTGGTCTCCTCTTGTCTCTCGATCCTACCGAGAGACAAGATGGCGGCCGCTCCGGACTGTTTACAATGTTGACAGCCAATCAGCTACTCCTCAGACACCCGTTACACTGCCGGTTAGCTTCCCGGTTAGCTGCCCGGTTAGCTGCCCGGTTCGCTTACCAAGACGCGTCTCTACGGCGAAAAAATCGGATTTTTTTTTTTTTGGGGCCCCGCGTGGCTCTATAATATCCCCCTCATCAATCCTAGGGGGTCAGAAGGGGTCTACCTTGCCCCCTTTCCTTCATTTCCCCCTTTGTTTTGGCCTCCTCTTGTCTCTCGATCCTACCGAGAGACAAGATGGCGGCCGCTCCGGACTGTTTAGAATGTTGACAGACACCGGAGAGCCAATCAGCTTCGCTTCGCAAAGTTCCGATACGCGAAAAGTTCGCTAACCGGATCGCTGCCCGGAGCGCTGTTACAGATATATATCTTGATTTAAACGTTAATTTCTCAAAATCCACTGAAGCACATATATTGAGACCTAGCAAAGGCACATCGGGCTAACAGTCCCTACAATTTTGCCAAGTTTCGTGGAAATCCATTCAGCCGTTCGGGCTAAAAGTGAGTCCAACCGCCCTATGGAAATTAACATGGGAAAAACGCGTTTTGGGACCCCCCTTTTTTCTCGGCCCCCCCTTGACGAACCCCCCCCCAAATTTTCAGGAGCTGCTCAGAAACAAAATGTGCCATTTTCCTGAAAATTTCAGCCGATTCCGTCCACAAACGCCAAAGTTATTAGACATAGAATTTTCAGAAATGCCATAGGGAAAAAATCCTAACTATATATACCTACTGGCGACCGCCAGTAGGTAATATATATATATATATATATATATATATATATATATATATATATATATATATATAAATATATATATATTACCTACTGGCGATAGCCAGTAGGTATATATAGTTAGGATTAATTCTCTATGGAACTTTTGAAAATTCTATGTCTAATAACTTTGGCGTTTGTGGACGGAATCGTCTGCAATTTTCAGGAAAATGGCACATTTTGTTTCTGAGCGGCCCTTGAAAATTTGGGGGGGGTTCGTCAAGGGGGGGGCCGAGAAAAAAGGGGGGTCCCAAAACGCGTTTTTCCCATGTTAATTTCCATAGGGCGTTTGGCCTCACTTTTAGCTCGAACGGCTGAATGGATTTGCACGAAACTTGGCAAAATTGTGGGGACTGTTAGCCCGATGTGCCTTTGCTGGGTCTCAATATATGTGCTCCAGTGGATTTTGAGAAATTAACGTTTAAAAAAAATTATATATCTGTGACAGCGTCCCAGATAGCGCTCCAGATCGCGTACTTTTCGCATCACGGAGCTTTGCGAAGCGATGCTGATTGGCTCTCCAGTGTCTGTCAACATTCTAAACAGTCCGGTGCGGCCGCTATCTTGTCTCTCGGTAGGATCGAGAGACAAGAAGAGGTGAAAAACGAAGGGGGAATTTAATGAAAGGGGGCAAGGTAGACCCCTCTTGACCCCCTAGGAATGATGTTGGGGTTATTAAAGGGTCCCGTGGGGAAAATAAAAAAAAATTGATTTTTCACGGTAGAAGCGCTTCCCGGATCGCGAACCGGGCCGCAAACTGGTAGCGAAACGGGAATTTGCCATTTTGTGTTTCGGTTTAATTAAATTACAGGGTATAAAGGGGTACGGGAGACGTATCCTGATCCCTTATGTTTTTTGAGGGTGGCTGAGGAGGCTCATATATGTTGATACATGTCTTCCAGCGGCTGTGCGTGAGCGTTTTTTTTTTTTTGCTGTGTGACGTCTGTTAACGTTCGATTCGATGGAAATCAGGAAGTGTTGACCGCCATTTTGTCACTGCGAGTAAATATTTTATTTGTTATAAATAAATCATTATTGATAAACATTGTCTGCACCATCTTGCCATTTTTGCAATGCCACACTTTTGTCGAGCACAGCAGCCATTTTAGATGCCTTGACCAGACCCACTGTCTGCACCCTCGCAAGCATCTCCCCCACGCACTGGTCACTCCCGCTCTCTTTCTTATGTATGGGCTAGAAACCTCCTCCCATCTGCGCTGTTCTTCTCTGAGAATCACACCCTGTGCCCGCCCGACACCTGCCTTTCACCCTATTCACTACCGCACCCTCTGACACTCCTCTTCCTCTGTGTCCGATTGTCCAGGCCCGTCCCAGGCTATCACCTAGCCCTGCAGATGTAGTTTACAACATCACTGATGACATCAATCATGTGATAATACGATCAACCTCTTCAGACTCTAATATAACCTTAGATACACTCAGAGTAAACAGACACTGACAGACTGTCACTTATCCATGGAGTTACTCACACACCTAGTCAGTCATGCACTGAATCAATCACACCTCCATATCCTCAACTATACAGTTATACACACTTTACTTATTCAAACATATACTAACACATATTTACTCTCTTATTCAATTCCTGATACAAGTTTTCAATGAACAATTCAGCCACTCACACATTCACTGGTTCTTATACACAGTAATTTATATATGTGAACTCTCACATGTACTGTGTTTTATATATGTACTTACTTTGACATGTAGCACTGAGATATCCATTCACTCACCAATACACTCGTACACAGTCAACCACCCATACAGCTGTTTGCACATGCAGTTTTGAACCCATAGATCTAGTGAATCAACTGTTCACACATGTATGCAGAGAGTCACACACCTCCCAGCCACCCCCACACACACACTCACTCTCCCATACAAATACTTGGGCAACCAATCAATAACCCATATAGTTACTCATATAGCTACTGATCAACACATGCAGCAGTTCATAGAACAACAGATATAATGATGCACAAATTAAGACAGTTTAGTCACTAACCCATGCACTCAGTGAAACACATTTAATCACTCTCTCATACAGTCAGTCATGCACCTACTAAATCCTTCATCCAGACACTTATACATCCACTCATTCTTCAATATGTAAGACATATTTTACCTTTACAGAAACATACAGTCACTGGATGATGTCATCAGTGATGTCATCAGTGATGTCACTGACCATGTCATGAATGATGTAATATGTGACATCATCAGCAGTGGATTGCGGGTGCGCGATATATAGTTAGCGCATCTAACTATATATGCGAATTTCAATGGTTTTGTGCAAGTAAAATAAGGTTTTGTAAATGCTAATTCCTAACTATATATGGCCTAAAACTTATGGTTTTTTCTGTGAATATATATATATATACCTACTGGCGATAGCCAGTAGGTATATATAGTTAGGATTAATTCTCTATGGAACTTTTGAAAATTCTATGTCTAATAACTTTGGCAATTGTGGACGGAATCGGCTGCAATTTTCAGGAAAATGGCACATTTTGTTTCTGAGCAGCCCTTGAAAATTTGGGGGGGTTTCGTCAAGGGGGGGCCGAGAAAAAAGGGGGGTCCCAAAACGCGTTTTTCCCATGTTAATTTCTATAGGGCGTTTGGCCTCACTTTTAGCTCGAACGGCTGAATGGATTTGCATGAAACTTGGCAAAATTGTAGGGACTGTTAGCCCGATGTGCCTTTGCTGGGTCTCAATATATGTGCTCCAGTGGATTTTGAGAAATTAACGTTTTAAAAAACAGATATATCTGTGACAGCGTCCCGGGTAGCGCTCCGGTTCGCGAACTTTCCGCGTAACGGAGCTTTGCGAAGCGAAGCTGATTGGCTCTCCGGTGTCTGTCAACATTCTAAAAAGTCCGGTGCGGCCCCAATCTTGTCTCTTGGTAGGATCGAGAGACAAGAAGAGGAGAAAAACGAAGGGGGAATTTAATGAAAGGGGGCAAGGTAGACGCTTCTTGACCCCCTAGGAATGATGTTGGGGTTATTAAAGGGTCCCGTGGGGCAAATAAAAAACATTTGATTTTTTGCTGTAGAAGCGCTTTCCGGTTCGCGAACCGGGTAGCGAATCGGGACGCGAAACGGGAATTCGCCATTTTGTGTTTTGTTTTAATTAAATTACAAGATGGAGGAAAAACAATGTGAGAAATGGGTATAAGGGGGTACGGGAGACGTATCCTGACCCCCTATGTTTTCTGAGGGTGGCCGAGGATGCTCATATATGTTGATACTTGTCTTCCAGCGGCTGCGCGTGAGCGTCTTTTTTTTTTTGCTGCGTGACGTCTGTTAACGTTCGATCCGAAGGAAATCAGGAAGTGTTGACCGCCATTTTGACACTGCGAGTAAATATATTGCTAAAAATAATTGTTATAAATTAATCCGTATTGATAAACATTGTCTGTGCCATCTTGCTTTTTTTCCAATGCCACACTTTTGTCGTGCACGGCAGCCATTTTAGATGTCTTGACCAGACCCACTCTCTGCACGACGCCGATCGTGACGTCTGTTAACGTTCGGTTCGAAGGAAATCAGGAAGTGTTGACCGCCATTTTGACACTGCGAGTAAATATATTGTTAAAAATAATTGTTATAAATTAATCCGTATTGATAAACATTGTGGAGGCGGCGTGAACGGGCCTACCCAGGTGGAGGCTCGTCTGCTGTAGTGGGGCGCCCTTTTACCGTTTCAGTCACCAATCAGCAGTTTTCCGCCCGCTTTTGCTGCACTGTGCCTTATCGGCCATTTAGCTGTTTACCACCCGCTCTTGCGGCTACAGCGTCTCACTCACCATGTAGATGAATTCGCCCACTCTTGCGGTGCAGCGATAGGCGGATGCCACAGGACTCTCAAAACAAAATGGCGGCCGGCTCTTCGGATTTGGGCCTGGTCCACTAAAATGGCCCTGGGACACCTTGGAACTCGGATGCTTGTCTGCTAGGGCTTGGACCCCATTCTCGAAAGCGTCCCCTCAGCCTTGAAGATTCTACAAAAGTCTTGGGGGCCCCCGACTCCCGCAGGCTTCCGGTGGGGAGCGGCTGCCATGATTGCTTGCGGAATGGCCACGACGGAGCAACGAGATGGTGGTGCTCTCATGCTGACGCCAGCTTCAGTCTGAAACATCCAGAAACACTGTAGACTATCAATTCGATGACTTCCGGTGGAGCCTCAATGTGACCCGGTAGGGAATAACTTGCCCTCCCCTTTTTTGAGTGATGGTTCTTGTTGCCTGTCCCCTCTGTTGTCATCTAACGGAACCTTTTTGGATTGCCGAGTGAGAAAAAAAAAGGTGGGGCTTTCATCGTTTGGGAAAAAAAAATGTTTCAATCCAATGAAAAGTGTTATTTTTAGGTCATATGATCAAGCATTTCATCATTAGGAAACCAAAAGTAAAATGAACCAATAAAAAGTTTTATAAACAAGTCACATGACCTGGTATGCGGCTTTGGGCTATAAAAAGCCTACAAAATCTGTTGCCTGTGAGGCGGCGTCAGTAGCGGACCGATGTGCGAATAGGCCGAAGGCATCACAACGCATCGAGATCCGGATGGCACCGAGGTGGTGTCCAGCAAGTTGCCGCACTGGTGTGGCTATCCTACAATGCTGTGCCAAAATACGGCGTGGGGTGCCCGGGGGGGGGGGAAGGTGGCGCAAACGGCCCTCTCCCGCCTCCCCAGGTGGAGGCACCTCATGTGTAGTGCGGCGCCCTTTGCCGTTTCACTGGCCGTTCAGCAGAGTTGCGGCCGCACTTCCGGTACAGTGACTCACCCGCCATCCAGCTGTTTTCCTCCCACTCTTGCGGTACAGCGACTCACCCGCCATCCAGCTGAGTTTCGGCCACTCTTGCGGTACAGCGACTCGAACGCGCCGAGATCCGGATGGCACCGAGGTGGTGTCCAGCAAGTTGCCGCACTGGTGTGGCTATCCTACAATGCTGCGCCGAAAGACGGCGTGGGGTGCCCGGGGGGGAGGCGGCGCAAAAGGCCCTCTCCCGCCTCCCCAGGTGGAGGCACCTCATCTGCAGTGGGGCGCCCCTTAGCGTTTCACTCGCCTTCCAGCTGCATTGCGCCCGCTCTTGCGGCACAGTGCCTCACCCCGATCCAGCTGAGTTCCGCCCGCTCTTGCGGTACAGTGACTCACCCGCCATCTAGCTGAATTTCGGTTACTCTTGTGGTGCAGCGATAGCCGGCTGCAACAGGACTCTCAAAATGGTGGCCAGCTCTTTGGATTTGGGCCTGGTCCACTAAAATGGCCCTGGGACACCTTGGAACTCGGACGCTTGCCTGCTAGGGCATGGGCCCCATTCACGAAAGCGTCCCCTCTTTTGACTGATTGTTCTTGTTGCCTATTTCTTCTGTTGTCATTTAACGGAACCTTTTTGGACTGCCGAAAGTTGTTCGGTCCGACAGCTGGTTGGTGGAGACATTTTGACTATATCCTGGACCTGCCCGGCCTCGCACAAAATGGCGCCGGTATAAATGGGACGCGTAACTCCTTGTTGTGTACTGGTTGCCCAACCTTGATATCACGAGATACGTATGCAGTTTTGAAGCACATGGCGGGCGGGGACGAGAAATGATTGAACATTTGGACATCCCTATTGATATTAAGTTCTGATGTGTTATTGATTACTGTACTATTGAAAGTTCGAATTAACGTCACTCATGGTACTTTCCCGCAAATGTATATCTAGATCATTTTATTGTAATTGGCCCTGTCGTACTTTAATTATAAAATGTACGTCCCCCGATTCCGCAACTTTTTAGACACCTTACTTCTTGCAACCTAATGGCCCGCTCGTTACGTTCTTCTACAGTGTAAATGTCCCCTCATCATATACGATTCCAGTTTGCTCCATGGCCGGCCCACGTGGTTATAGGCCCGTATTTGTATACTGACATTTTCACAATAAAGGTTTTTAAAACAAAACATGGTAGTAGTACCTTTTTTGGTATAGTTTTGAATAATAGCCACTGTTTTTGAATGAGTAAAAGGCAAGTGAAATAAAGCAGCCCGATTACATGACGGTTGAAAGGTATAATACGCAGGAACGCAGTAAAGATAAATAGTCAAGGGCTGTTGTGTTTTCCACTTCTGCAACATAAAGTGATCAATAAGAATCCGATATTTATGCCTATCAGCGACTAAGACAGCAGGCCGAGCCTCTTTTGCTCAACGGCTCCCTCATGGGACGAAGAAACGCCCTTTTTCTCGAAATAGGAATATTTTACTTGCAGGACAGTTGTAAATTTCCCAGGAAAATACATTAGCCTGGAACATTGTTAGTTATAAACTGTAAATGCATCTGAGTCCTTTGCTTTACAAATCAGAGCGAGAAAAAAAAGGTGGGGCTTTCATCATTTAGGAAAAAAAAATGTTCGAAAGCAATGAAAAGCGTTATTTTTAGGTCATATGACCAAGCCTTTCATCATTAGAATAACAAAAGTAAAATGAACCAATGAAAAGTTTTGTTAACAAGTCACATGACCTGTTATGCTTACGTTACGCGCTGCGCGCCTCGCTCTGGATCGTTTCCGGGAAGCTGCGCCTCGCGCACCGGAGCACTTCCGGGTGCGCTAACGCGGCGCGTCATATGACGCATTACGCGACAACGCAGGTCCAGAATATAGTCAAAATGTCTCCACCAACCAGCGGTCGGAACACAACCCCTTTCAGCAGTCCAAAAAGTTCTGTTAAATGACAAGAGAAGGGACAGGCAACAAGAACCATCAGTCAAAGAGGGGAGGGCAAGTTCTTCTCTACCGGGTCACGTTGGGTCAGCGTGCATAAATACGAAAATGTTTTTACCTTTCACGTACTTGACATTTTACAGCTTTTGATATTTGCTATTAAAAAACCATTGAAATTCACTGAAAAAACCATAGGTTATAGACTATATATAGTTAGGAATTAGCATTTACAAAACCTTGAAAATTCACTGAAAAAACCATAGGTTATAGACCATATATAGTTAGGGATTAGCATTTACAAAACCTTATTTTACTCGCACAAAACCATTGAAATTCGCATATATAGTTAGTTGCACTAACTATATATCGCGCACCCGCAATCCACTGCTGATGATGTCACATATTACATCATTCATGACATGGTCAGTGACATCACTGATGACATCACTGATGACAACACCCAGTGACTGTATGTTTCTGTAAAGTTAAAATATGTGTTACATATTGAAGAATGAGTGGATGTATAGGTGTCTGGATGAAGGATTTAGTAGGTGCATGACTGACTGTATGAGTGAGTGATTAAATGTGTCTCACTGAGTGCATGGGTTAGTGACTAAACTGTCTTAATTTGTGCATCATTATGTCTGTTGTTCTGTGAACTGCTGCATGTGTTGATCAGTAGCTATATGAGCAACTATATGGGTTATTGATTGGTTGCCCAAGTATTTGTATGGGAGACTGAGTGTGTGTGTGGGTGGCTGGGAGGTGTGTGACTCTGTGCATAGATGTGTGAGCAGTTGATTCACTATATGTATGGGTTCAAAAGTGCATGTGGAAACAGCTGTATGGGCGGTTGAATGTCTGACTGAGTGTATTAGTGAGTGAATGGATTTCTCAGTGCTACATGTCAAAGTAAGTACATATGTAAAACACAGTACATGTGAGAGTTGGCATATATAAATAACTGTGCATAAGAGCCAGTGAATGTGTGAGTGGCTGTATGGATCATTGTGAACATGTATCAGGGATTGTATAAGAGAGTAAATATGTGTTAGTATATGTTTGAATAAGTAAGGTGTGTATAACTGTATAGTTGAGGAAATGGAAGTGTGAATGATTCTTTGCATGACTGACTAGGTGTGTGATTACCTCCATGGATAAGTGAAAGTCTGTGAGTGTCTGTTTATACTGATTGTATCTAAGGTTATATTAGAGTCTGAAGATGTTCATTGTATTATCACATAAATGATATCATCAGTGATGTGATCAGTAATGTCAAATGAGATGTCATCAGTGATGTCATCAGTGATATCATTTGAGATGTCATCAGTGATGTCATTTGAGATGTCATCAGTGATGTCATCAGTGATGTCACTGACCATGTCATGAATGATGTAATATGTGACATCATCAGCAGTGGATTGCGGGTGCGCGATATATAGTTAGTGCAACTAACTATATATGCGAATTTCAATGGTTTTGTGCGAGTAAAATAAGGTTTTGTAAATGCTAATCCCTAACTATATATGGTCTATAACCTATGGTTTTTTCAGTGAATGTTCAAGGTTTTGTAAATGCTAATTCCTAACTATATATAGTCTATAACCTATGGTTTTTTTCAGTGAATGTATATATATATATATACATATATATATGTATGCATGTATATATATATATATATATATATATATATATATATATATATATATATATATATATTTAAACAAAATGCCCGTCACCTCCCGCCTTCCAGGCTAAGTGTGCTGCTTTGCATCACTTAGCCTGGAAGGCGGGAGGTGACGTGTGCCTTCTCAATGCTCAGGGCATTTTGTTTAAAAAAATATATATATATATATATATATATATATATATATATATATATATATATATATATATATATATATTACCTACTGGCGATAGCCAGTAGGTATATATAGTTAGGATTATTTCTCTATGGAACTTTTGAAAATTCTATGTCTAATAACTTTGGTGTTTGTGGACGGAATCGGCTGAAATTTTCAGGAAAATGGCACATTTTGTTTCTGAGCAGCCCTTGAAAATTTGGGGGGGCTGAGAAAAAAGGGGGGTCCCAAAACGCGTTTTTCCCATGTTAATTTCCATAGGGCGTTTGGCCTCACTTTTAGCTCGAACGGCTGAATGGATTTGCACGAAACTTGGCAAAATTGTAGGGACTGTTAGCCCGATGTGCCTTTGCTGGGTCTCAATATATGTGCTCCAGTGGATTTTGAGAAATTAACGTTTTAAAAAATTTATATATCTGTGACAGCGTCCCAGATAGCGCTGCAGATCGCGTACTTTTCGCGTCACGGAGCTTTGCGAAGCGATGCTGATTGGCTCTCCGGTGTCTGTCAACATTCTAAACAGTCCGGTGCGGCCGCCATCTTGTCTCTCGGTAGGATCGAGAGACAAGAAGAGGTGAAAAACGAAGGGGGAATTTAATGAAAGGGGGCAAGGTAGACCCCTCTTGACCCCCTAGGAATGATGTTGGGGTTATTAAAGGGTCCCGTGGGGAAAATAAAAAAAATTTGATTTTTCACGGTAGAAGCGCTTCCCGGATCGCGAACCGGGCCGCAAACTGGTAGCGAAACGGGAATTCGCCATTTTGTGTTTCGGTTTAATTAAATTACAGGGTATAAGGGGGTACGGGAGACATATCCTGATCCCTTATGTTTTCTGAGGGTGGCTGAGGAGGCTCATATATGTTGATACATGTCTTCCAGCGGCTGTGCGTGAGCGTTTTATTTTTTTTGCTGCGTGACGTCTGTTAACGTTCGATTCGATGGAAATCAGGAAGTGTTGACCGCCATTTTGTCACTGCAAGTAAATATTTTATTTGTTATAAATAAATCAATATTGATAAACATTGTCTGCGCCATCTTGCCTTTTTTGCAATGCCACACTTTTGTCGAGCACAGCAGCCATTTTAGATGCCTTGACCAGACCTACTGTCTGCACCCTCGCAAGCATCTCCCCCACGCACTGGTCACTCCCGCTCTCTTTCTCATGTATGGGCTAGAAACCTCCTCCCATCTGCGCTGTTCTTCTCTGAGAATCACACCCTGTGCCCGCCCGACACCTGCCTTTCACCCTATTCACTACCGCACCCTCTGACACTCCTCTTCCTCTGTGTCCGATTGTCCAGGCCCGTCCCAGGCTATCACCTAGCACTGCAGATGTAGTTTATGGCCTCAACTGTAAAGAATCACCCCTCTTCAAAGAAGTTACAGTAGATCAAGGCCCCCACCCGATGAGATCCGTCACACTACACGCGTTCCTGCAATCTGATAACCATCCTGTATTGTGATTGGAGAGGGGATTCTCACTCTGAGGGTGTGTGGGACCGAGCCTGAAGCGGAAGATTCCAGGGATGCCTTTTTGTACATCAAAGTCTTCACAATTATGTGTCACATTAAAAATATATAGCACTCCAACAAAGTAGAAGGAAAATAACACTTTAATAACTTATAAATATATACATCGCAACAAAAACAGTAAACACCTTAAAACATTTTTTATTAAAACAGAAGCAACAATGGTCAGTAGCGGTCTGCTGTGCGAATAGTCCCAAGGCAGCATATTTACCTAGAGTGGTTCTGTGTAGGACATTCTGAATGGAAATTAACCAGAACTATAACCATCTACTTCCAATACGGGATGGTGCATATATGTGGCAGTCCAGCCGCAGAGTATGCACCACCCCGTTAACGTGGGGGTCACGGCAGTGAAGTAGCAGCCGTACATGGGATCGAGGACGGGCCCACCCTTGGAGTCCATCCAGGACTTGATTGTGTGCTTTCCGCACGACACTTCCCAGAAGTCTCATTGGAGCCTCCCATCGGCGGGTGAGTTATACGTATTTGGAGAAGTGTAGCGGGTGCGCACACCGCTTCCGTTAAAGCCCCTGAAGAGAAGCAGATGGAGCTTCGAAACGCGTCGGGCAGATCCATCACGGAGCGGCATCTACAAGCGGATCCCCATCCTCACCTACACATAAATAAAGCTGCTGCTCGCGTGCTACTCAATGGTGGACAACCTTGGAGCGAGAATTTATATGCGGCAGTCCAGCCGCAGAGTATGCACCACCCCGTTAACGTGGGGGTCACGGCAGTGAAGTAGCAGCCGTACATGGGATCGAGGACGGGCCCACTTGTGGAGTCCATCCAGGACTTGATTGTGTGCTTTCCGCACTACACTTCCCAGAAGTCTCATTGGAGCCTCCCATCGGCGGGTGAGTTATACGTATTTGGAGAAGTGTAGCAGGTGCGCACACCGCTTCCGTTAAAGCCCCTGAAGAGAAGCAGATGGAGCTTCGAAACGCGTCGGGCAGATCCATTACGGAGCGGCGTCTACAAGCTGATCCCCGTCCTCACCTACACATAAATAAAGCTGCTGCTCGCGTGCTACTCAATGGTGGACAACCTTGGAGCGAGAATATATATTGTGACCAAGAGCCCGTGTGCTCGAAACGCGTCGTTTATGCCCAAATAAACAACTTTGAAGTACCTGAATGGTGTGGCTCGTCATCCTTGACCAAACGAAAGGATTCTGTGGATATATATATATATATATATATATATATATATATATACACACACAGGATTTCTTTACCATTCACAGCCCCCCATCCCAAGGGAATGGAAGAAAAACAGCACAGTCAGGTTATTGCAGGTTCAAAGTAAGTCCTTTATTATATATTAAGCCACCCACAATACAGTGAGAGACCTATGCTTTTCGGCCTGAGCCTTCAACTGGGTCATAGTATGTGTGTGTAGACAAACCATTTAAAGGGAAAGTTTCCTCTAAAATTACCCTCACAATTTAAAGAGATATATACACAGTTATTTTTTTCATGTATTTTCAAATTTTTTAGTTCTTTTGTTTTTTTTCGCATTTTATGCACTTTTCATACATTGGAGGTGCTAAAAATACGTGTGATAGACCCACTTATCGTAGTTTCAATTATTCCTTCTTCTGGTGTTTGGTTGTGACATGTCATTGATTTTGTATGTTATGGAGGTTTCCCAATTACAGTTAATCATCACATGTCATTTCCTTAGTTCAAGTTGTAATTGTTTTTCAGTCATGGTAAAGTACCTGTTTGGCCACAACTAAACTAATCACCACTATGTGGGTCACATATCGTTTAACAATTACCTCCAAGCCAAGTTTGGTAAGATGTTTCCAAAAAACGTAGAAATCCTAAACTCTTCAGTCAATCGTGAGATCTTATCTATTCAAATGTATTAGTACATGTCTAAGGGTACTGTTCTTCCATCTATTTGTTAAATATACCTCCCAATAAATAATCAGAAAGACAAAATGGATAAAATGTAATCAATTATATCAAACAGTAGCCCAGTAGTCTAATTATATATAAGGTGCTATCATGATTATAGACAGTACCCTGATACTGAAAGGGCTTCTTGTTCTAATAAACAGTACCTTAATTTTTAAAGTGGCATTGTGCTGTAAACAGGACCATGTTTTCATATTTAAAACTGACCTCAACTATATTTAAGAAAGAGAAGAGTTATATTAAGTCCTGGATGATGTTTTATTCCTGGAAGCATAGCAGCTTACTTTTCGTTAACTTTTATAGTGCTGTAAACTTTAACAAGTTGTAGATTGCGACTTTATAAAGTGCAGACAGAGTACTATAGATATTGCAAATGACAACATAGCAGCCTATTTACTTGAAGTGCATAGTGCTGTAAACATTACATGTTGTGGACTGCAACTTCAAAAAGTGCAAAGTGCTATAAATATTGCAAGAAACAACAGTAATGTATAATCTAATTGGCAGTGAGGTCATGCCCGGTTAATAAAATACTATACACAAGTTATCAATCTCTACAGAAGGGTACCTGTTGGGCGTGGCTTGCGCGCCATCTGCAGAGGACGTCTTTCCCGTGAGCTCCGCTACGGACTGATCCGCGGATGCCGTGAGGACCCTTCCTGCCGTTTTTCAGATGGCTTTCTGGTATACAGCAGTGTCGGAAGGTGGACAGTCTACAATGGAGCACTTGTGCAGCCTCTACGAGCGACATTTCGCCGAATACTTACAATGGTAACTTTTCTCTGTCCTCTCAAAACGGACGGCCGCCATTTTGTTTGCCGACTGCGTGAATGTCTCTCTCCGCCGCTTCTTCAGTCCCTCTTTCTCCATTCCAGCGTTAACTCGTTTTGGACATAATATTATGGTGCTGCTCTCTTTACAGACTACTCAGAGTTTATTTCTACTTTGTGCGCTTTACCTATTGAAGTCGACTGCGAACCTGCTCCTCTGAGGGAAAACGGCCGCCATTTTGAGTCTCCTGACTGCGATGTTTTCTACTTCTAAATGAGGGCTTTGTGGTGATTGCTTCACCGTCTTTTCGTGGCACTCGCTCTCCTGGTCTCCCATGATCATCTGCCTCCTGCATTTTGATATTACTGCGCCTATACTTGCCACTACAAGCCTTATTGTGTTTCGTCTTTTACTTTGTATTTTCCTCCGGTCCGACACCTTATAAAGTGCTGTGCTATACCATCTTGTCCATGTACTGGTCTTGGTTGATGCCTCTCCTATGGTGCTGTGTGGCTTTTTTTTGACTTAGCACTGAAGTGTAGTGCGTTTGCTTGGCGGTTCCTTTTTTTCGCCTTATATTTGCCACACACTGTGTGCCCCTATTATCATAGTGCATCTCTGAACCAGTTAAAACTTTACATTTTCTCTGGACTCTGCTTCTCACGGTGGTACATATCTACTTCATATCTGCTTTTGGTGTCCTGTACCATGGCGAATGTCTCTACCTCGCCGAAAATGTCACAGACCGGAACCAAACCTAAAAGGCCTAAAAATGACCCGCCCTCCCCCATTAACTCTTCGACTAATCCTGTACTGGACTCCATCCTTGAAGAGGTGCGTGGTCTTCAACCTTTTATGTCTGCTACTAATGCTAAACTTCAACAGATTGAGGAGCGCTGGGTGGTTATGGAAAATAAAGTTTTGAATTTAGAACAGCGTGTGAGCGATATCCAAGACCTCTCAACTAAGATTCCACTATTGGAACAAGAGATCCATAAGCTCAAACTTCACACCGAGGATTTGGAAAATCGCAATAGATGAAATAATCTACACGTTTATGGTGTTCCGGAAAATTTGGAGGGGGCTGACATGGTCTCCTTTATTCGGAAATTTCTTCAGGAACTTTTGGAGCTCCAACCATCGTCACACCCTCTCAACATCCAACGAGCGCACTGTCTTGGCCGCATCAATTCCAATTCCTCCAAACCACGTGGCATCATCATGCTGTTCTTGGAGTTCACAGAGTTAATGGCTGTCTTGAAGGCTGCCAGGGCCAAACGTCGTCTCCAGTGGTCTGGTCACAACATTTTTATTTCGCAGGATCTTTCATCTGCTACAAATGCTCGGCGCAAAGAATTCTTGAACCTTCGTCCCATGATGCGACAGCTGAACATTCAATATGGAATCCTGCATCCCTGCTTCTGCAAGATCACACGCAATGGACGTACCAGATCCTATGATGATCCACAGAAACTTCGCGATTATCTTCTGAGTGTCTCTCCTTCTACTATGGACACTGCTAGCTAATGCTTTTATGTATTTCTTTGTTCTCCATTTTTATTGTCACTATTCTATTCCATCTGACCTCTGTTAATTTACCTTCCTTATCTATTTTCGTGAGATACTTCCCTCACATCCTTGTGTTTTTCTTTCTACTATCGTCCGTCTCCTGACTGCTCGTGGGTCGAGTTCTCTCTCTGGTGTACCCTCGCCCCATATGTTTTGGTTGCTCTCTTTTTCTCAGATCAAGCATTCGTGCCTTGATCTGTTCCCTTTTTTTCTTTCTGTCCTTACCTATCTTTCTTCTTTTTCTCTCTTCTCTCTTTCTCTTTGCTATCTTTTTCCTAAGTGGTCTCTACTTTTACCTCTATTCGTACAATTATTGCCTCCTCGTTTTTTGACTCTTGTTGGTTTTGTTATCGTGAGCGTCCTACGAATCCACTGTTTAACTGATATTTTTTGTCTTCCCTTTTGTAGTGATCTCCTTGCCATGTGTCGCTTCCATTTGTCGCCCATCCTCCCCTTCTCCCAACATGTGTAATTTTGTCTCTTGGAATGTGCGAGGTCTTGGTCATCCTGTCAAGCGTCAGAAGGTATTGTCTCACTTAACCAAATTTCATTCACAGGTTGTTTTCCTTCAAGAAACGCATTGCTCGGATGTTGAATCACTCAAGCCTAAGAGACATTGGGTGGGTCAGGTTGTGTTTTCACCTGCTGTTCACAAAAAAGGAGGGGTTGCTATATTGTTTCACAAAGCTTTAAATGTTCAAATTATTTCCTCTCAAAATGATAGTGAAGGACGTTGGGCAATGGCTAAGGTTGTTATACAAAACAAGACGATGGTTTTGCTGAACATATATGGCCCTGTTCGCCCAGACCCAAAATTTTGGAAAGATATCAAAGTACTCATTGCATCCATAGATTGCCCTGATTTTGTAGTGGCTGGCGATTTTAACCAATGGTTAGACCCTTTTTCAGACCGATTGTCCTCTAGTAAATTTCAACCTGACAAATCTCATAAGAGTTTTCAATCTGCCATTGCCTCACGTCCTTTGTATGACTCCTGGAAAATGTGTAACCCTGATTTATTGGAATATACTTTTTTTTCTAATGTTCATCACACACGTTCGAGAATTGATTATATAATGGTTAGTAAGTCTCTTCTACCCTCCATTCAAAAATCCGTTATTGGCTCTATTTTTATCTCTGACCATGCTCCTGTATACACTACCCTAGATCTTTCCCTTAGCCCCTCTAAATTTAGTGGCTGGAAATGTAATTCTTTTCTTTTATCTGATGCCACTTTCATGAAAAAAAGTACCAAGTTTTTCAATGAATACTTCTCCTTTAATAAGCCCTCAGATACCTCAATTCCTATCACCTGGGATGCTTTTAAGGCTTCTTTTCGAGCTTTTGCTATTTCATATGTTTCTACAAAAAAAGAAGCTTAATAGACAACAGTATGAAGATCAGCTTAAACAGATTAAACATCTCAAACACATATATTTTTCTTCTAAATCCTCAACTGCCCTCCAGGATTTGATTCTCGCTAAAACAGACCTTAACAAAATTATCACTAATGAAGCTTGTCACACCCTCCTTAAAATAAAATCTAAATTCCCTGGTGGCCAGAACAAAGCAGGGAAAATGCTGGCCAATTACTTGAAAATAAAGTCAGAACGCAAAGCTGTTGGCCCAATCTTTAATGATTCTCTTAATAAAATGGTTACCTCTGATGAAGACATTGCTGAAGTATTTCACAATTATTATCAAGCCCTATACACTGATGATACACATCCTTCTGATGCAAACTTAACGACATTTTTTGAAGGCCTCCCTTCCCCTCCTTCCCTCTCGGTGGACTTTTCTCACTTGGAACGTGAAATTACTCTCCAGGAAATTACTACAGCCATCCACTCTCTCAAGAAATCAAAAGCCCCTGGCCCCGATGGTCTACCTGTCGAGTTTTATTCCTCCTTCCATTCCTTTTTTGCCCCTAAACTCCTTCAGTTATTTAATTCTTTTATTTCAGATGCTAAGGCCTCTGGGTCCTTTTTGGATGCTCTCAATGTCATTATCCCCAAACCTGACAAGGATCACTCACAATGCAAAAACTACCGCCCCATATCTTTGATTAATTATGATAGTAAGATTTTTGCTAAAATCCTTGCCTCTCGCCTTGATTCCATTATCCCTCGCTTAATCAAAACAGACCAGGTGGGTTTTGTTAAGGGCAGACTTGCTGCTGATAATGCTTGTCTTTTTTCTAATGTCCTTGCTCATAGTAAAAATGTCAAAGCCCCCTTGGCAGCCCTTTCCCTGGACGCTGAGAAAGCCTTCGATCGTATTAATTGGCAATTTATGTTCCGTACCCTCAAATGGTTTGGTTTTGGTCAACTTTTATATCCTTGGTTAAGCTCCTTTACTCATCCCCCGTGCCAGTATTTTTGTTAATAACCAATTTTCCAGATTCTTTTCATTGACCAGAGGCACAAGACAAGGTTGTCCCCTTTCCCCTTTATTAGGTATTTTATGTCTTGAGCCCTTTCTAGAGCGTATTCGTTCCAACCATGCTATTACTGGTATAAAATTTCCCTCTGTTGAAACTAAATTATCTGCGTATGCTGATGATGTCCTCATTTACATGTCTAATCCGGAATCCTCCCTTCCACCTTTTTTAAATGAAGTTCAGTTGTATTCCTCCATATCAGGTTATAAGCTTAATTTATCCAAAACGGAAGTCCTACCCCTTAACCCAATATGTTTTCAATACATGTTTAATAAGACTGATTTCGCATGGTGCCCAACTAAAATTAAGTACCTTGGTATATGGTTTTCTTCTTCTCTGAGGGATACCCTTAAATTAACCTTTGATTCACTGACTTGCAAAATTCAATCCCTTCTTCAAATTTGGTCCCCCTTATTTCTGTCCTGGTGGGGTAGATTGGACACCATCAAAATGATGATCACCCCACATGTTTTGTACACAGTTTCTATGCTCCCTTTCAAAATTCCCAAATCCTATTTTTCTCGTATTAATTCTATATGTACAAAATTTCTGTGGAATAATAAACATCCCCGCATTGGTTTGCATAAGTTGATCCGACCTAAAAATGAAGGTGGTGTTCGGTTCCCTGACTTTAACTCATACCACTCTGCCTTTTTGATCAAACAATCCTTCTCCTTGGCTTATGATTTCCTTGATACTCCTGTCCCTAAGTGGGTTATTTTGGAACACTCTCTTCTGAAAGATTTCTCCTTTCAACATATTACCTTTATGTCAAATTGTACCTTTTTATCCAAATATCCCATTTTGAAATATTCCCAATCTCTGTTACACAATGTTTTTTCCTCTAACCTTTCCCCTCTTCAATGTTTTTTATCCTCTGTGGTTTGGTATAACAAATTTCTTAGATATAAAGGTAAATTGTTCTATTTTAAACACTGGAAGGAAAAGGATATACTGTTTGTGCATCATTTTTTCTTGACTCCTCTCTTATCTCCTTTCCAGTATTGCAAAACATGTTTAATTTACCCTCCTCATTTCTCTCTGAATATACTATTATAACATCTGCTATTCAATCTCACCGGTCTTCTCTATCTTCTTCTTCCGAATCTTTTTCTTCCTTCACTCCTGTCACTCCACTTTATCCTTTATTTTCTACTCAACTCCCTAAAGCTGCTCTTGTGTATTCACTTTTATTATCTAATACCTCTGTTCGCTCCAAATCTAAAGTAGAGACTGCATGGGAGACTGATCTTGATGTCTCCCTCGATAATGCAATGTGGGATCGTTTATGGTCCAAGATTTTTAAAGTCTCCATTGCTGCACGCATTACCCAATCCTTACTCTTTATATATCATAGAGTTGTTATTACCCCGGTTAGTATTCATAAATTTTCTCCTACCTCATCTCCTTTATGTTGGTCTTGTTCCAAAGCTCCTGGTACTCTAAAACACCAACTATACGATTGTTCCCCTGTTTTATCTTTTTGGACTACTGTTTGGAATATTTGTATGAAAATGTTATCTCTCTCTTCCCCATTATCTTTTTTACACATATTTTTAGGTTCTTTATCTGATGATATTAATATTGTTACACCCTCTTCTGCTAAATTGTTAGACCTATTTATTGCTCTTGCACTTAAAGTTATTTTATCGTGTTGGAAAGACAATTCTAAACTTTCTGTCCACACATGGTGGAACTACATTTGTGATGAACACAGAATTTCTATTGCTTCCTCCACCTCTGTCCCTCTAAAAATTAAATCCGATCTGCTATGGCTTCCCTTCACTTCATATCTTTCCTCTAATCCCTCTCCTTTACCACGTGCTATTAATCCCACATGATTCCTCTGGTTACCCTCTTTTTCTCTTCTCTCTCTCTTCTATTCTTTCCTTCTCTTTCGCTTTCTTCTTTCTTTCTCTTTCCTTCTTTTCTTTCTCTCTTTCTTTCTCCCCTTTTTCCTTATATAAATTCCTCTGGACTGATGTAATTTAATAATATATTCATATGTACTTTTTTCTAACTTTTCATGACATGTCTTTTGTATTACTTTTCAATGCTTAATAAAAATTTCTTAAACAAAAAAAAAAAGAAGGGTACCTGTTTTCCTAACGTTTTATATTATTATTCCATACAATCCCTCTAATCGCAAAATTATCTCCACTAGCCCAAGTTCATTAATGTCATTCTAAAAACCAATTCATCAGAGATTTCTAAGATATAAAAAATGTTAAACATTCATCATATTAGCACAGATTTAGAATATATCAAGCTCATGGGTTTCAGGATCTAAAAGCCATCCACTTTAGATGTTCATAGTCATGTTAGTAACATGAGTATTTCTATCTTCAGATTGTATCAAAGTGGAGCTGTCCATGGAGTAAATCCTTCTTCACAGTGTGTTAACATTTGAACAGTTCTCATCAGTTAAATGTGAATATATAATTCTGCATAGACATTTAACCCATTTGGACTCTCCGTGCCCAGTAGGATAATCATCTTCGACTCCTCACGTGTTAGTTCTAATTTCGTGTTTCCTCCTCTTGTTTTTTTCTGTACAAATTTGAAGCCATAGTATGTCATGTTTTCAGGTTTGCCATCATGATTCTCCCATATGTGCTTTGTCATGGCATATTGTTAATCTTTATTTGTAATTGCTCTTAGGTGTTGCAATATACGTAACTTGAGCTCATTGATAATACTGCCTACATATTGGATCCCACATTGGCATTCCAAGACATACACTAAGGATTGTGTTTCACAGGTGATTTTCTCCTGTAATATATACACAGGCCTAAAGAGTACAAAAGCATAGGCGAGTCGACTTGCGCAGCTGAATGATATTTTTTTTGATGGCTGTACGTGTGAACAAGGTTGTGAGACTTAAACACGTTAGGATGGACAATACGTTTAAAAATAACGAAGGATTGCCCAGCTGTCAAACAATAAAAAGAAGGTTTGCCAACCTGTGAGTGCGACTCACGCTTCGGTATTAGGAAGGAATATTGGGCCATATTACCAACGATAAGCGATATTTCTCGCTAACGATGCTTAGCAACGAATTTTTTAACGCTAAGCATCGCCGGAAATTATCGCAGAGATAACTTGCTATTAGCAAGGTTTATCTCAGAAGTGATAAAAATCCTCACGCTAACTGCCAATTGAGAGATTATCGCTGGAAAACCAACGATAATCTCTCAAAGTTTGGCGTTAGCTTGATGATAGGCTCACAAACTTAGCCATGATATCCACCTTCCATAGGATATCATGGATAAGTCAGGAAAATATCAGTTTTTTTATCACTAACAGGGTTAGTGAAATCCTTGATAATAGGAGAAATGTCGCTTAACAACATTTCTCCTATTATTTTCTCTGGAACGCCCCCTTTGCATCTCATTAGAGATGCAAGGGGAAGCGAAGAGAAAAAGGGTGTTAACATGCAAATCTGCGCGTCAGCACCCAGTTGCTGATAGGGAGATAATTTTATCTCCACTTTCTTGGCTTTTAAATCCAAAAAAGCGGAGATAAATCCCTTGATAATATGCCCCATTGTTTCATATATAGCGGCTTGGTCCTGCCACAGAGAAATGCGCCACCAGTTTGAGCGCCATTGCCTACAGGGAACCACATATTTATTTGGCGTGAGGAATGCCTACAAGGCAAAGGCAGCCAATACAGATTACTGTGCTTATGGATCCAATCAGCCCTGATAATAAACGGTATTGAAACAAGAGTTGCAACTCATTGGGGAAATCATAAAAACAAGTGCATGATTAAGGCATGAGATACATATCATCATGCTGGGGCGACATTTTAACCCAGAACCAATGGCACAGCCAATACTGCCTCTGCATTTTTTCTTTAAACCATTAATTGCCATTTTGCTCATTTTTCTCCATTAATTCTCCTTTCTTTTATTTAAAACTGGTTAAATCTGCATGCAAGGAAATGCATTTTCCTGGGTTTCTCATGTTCGAGATGGACTAACGGAGAAGACGGAAAAAAATAAGCAAAATGGAAATGAATGGTTTAAAGAAAAAAATGCAGAGGCAGTATTGGCTGTGCCATTAACTCTGGGGCAAAATGTCGCCCCAGCATGATGCTGTTTGAGTTGAGTCCACGTGCAGTTTGGGCTACGCACGTCACCAGTGAGCATGCAAGTGAGGACAAAAATGTGTAAGAGACATCTGGTTTAGTATTGTTTTTATCACCAGAATATTCAAAATATTTCCATGCCTTTGAGAAGTTGGTAAAATAAATGAAAACATTACTCACGTTTTACACTGCAAAGAGTTGTTCAAAATAACAAGTTTTGCTGTGCGATGTTAATTACCCATTGGGAAGGTCCCCTAGGGGGCCTAAAGACTACGAAAGCATAGGCAAGTGGATTTGCGCAGCTAAATTTAATCTTTTTTGATGGCTGTACCTGTGAACAAGGTCGTGAGACTGAAACGTGTTAGGATATATATATTCCACAATAGTGATCCATAATTTCCGATGCACACTGGCAGCGGGTGCTCGGTGTAGTGGTTGGACCCGGACCCTTAATTTCATTTCTCCACACCAAATGACGCGGCACTCAAAGAAGGATATAATTTAGAAAGTTTTATTCAGGAAAGCTTAACCATTGAGCTTTCCTGAATAAAACTTTCTAAATTATATCCTTCTTTGAGTGCCACGTCATTTGGTGGGGATATATATAATAGACACTTATTTAAACATTTATTCTTCCATCGACCTTTACATATACAGATATAAAACATATTTATTTTTCAGAAAGACACACATTCACTGGATGGTGTCATCAGTGATGTCATGAGTGATGTCACTGACCATGTCATGAGTGATGTAATATGTGACGTCATCAGCAGTGCATTAGACGCGCAAGTTATAGTGAGTCCAACTAACTATAACGTGGAATTTCAATGGTTTTATGCCAGTAAAATTTCCAGCTAACTATAACTGGTGTGAAACCTATGTTTTTTTCAGTGAATTTAATAGGTTTTTTAAATGCTAATTCCTAACTATAACTGGTGTGAAACCTATGTTTTTTTCAGTGAATTTCATAGGTTTTTTAAATGCTAATTCCTAACTATAACGGATGTGAAACCTATGGTTTTTTCAGTGAATTTCATAGGTTTTTTAAATGCTAATTCCTAACTATATATAAGGCCCCAAACCTATATTTTTTTCTTTGAATTTCAAAATTTTGTTAATAGCAAATGTCTATAGCTATAAAATGTAATATATTTGAAAAAGAATGAATCCTATATTTTATTTGTATTTTTAATGTATATATTTTTTTAATGTATATATATATTTTTTTTTTACCCTGGACCGCTCCCGGGGCGCGCCCCGATGAGCACCCCGGAAAGCATAAACTTTTGAAGCGCCCCAGAGCACGCTCCGGAGAGGGTCCCGTTAGCGCTATTGCCGCAAACGAAAACATCATCGTGAGGTATCGCGTAGCCGCGTCCACGTGATACGCACGGCATAAGCGCACCCGGAAACACTCGAGCGAATACGATCGCGCAACGTAAACATGTGACGCGCTTACGCGACGCGCCCGGGTGCGCGCCGCGTAAGTGCGTCGGTCATGTGACCTGAAAATTACATTTTTTATTGGTGCAGAACAGTTTTGGTTTCATAATGATGAAATCCCTGGTCTTGTGACCTGAAAATAACACTTCTCATTGGTTCAGGCCTTTTTTTTCCAAATGATGAAAGACCCCGCCTTTTTTCCTTATTCTGACTTTGTCCTTTGACTTAGGAAGACCTGTTTTGCAATCTTTCAGGTATATTTTGTACTTTGAAATGGCTTCAATAGCAGCAGCAGCTGGAGCATCTGCACCACCACCACCACCACCACAACCACCAAGAGGACCACCAAAAGATTGCATTGGTGGTCAACAAGAGGAGGAGGAGGAGGAGGAGGAGGAGGAGGGGGGGAGAAGATGGCTGCAAGAACACAATACCCCATACCAGCCAAAACCACACATTGTATGGGAGTTTTTTTCGATCCCAGAGGGCAAGAAAAAAGTAAATGCAGCCAAGGTGACTTGCCTAATCTGTGGCGTGGAACTTTCCAGGGGAAACCCTAATAAGAAATACTCTTTCGGAAACAACACCATGATTCGCCACATGCAGCGCAGGCATCCAATCAACTATTCTGCTTCAGAGATGAGGGAACTGGCCAGTAACCTTCCCCAATCTTCAAGCTCCACCTCCCAAAGAAATCAATCCACTCCAACGGGACCAGAGGCAAGGGAGACGATCCCTTGCATTCAGCCACGGTTTGGGGATTTCCGTATAACATGTGTACATTGTGGTAAGACCATCTCCTATGTTGAACTGAGCATAAAGCTCATCGTCCTTGCTGGGGACAACCACAAATGCCCCAAAAACCCCTAATTTTTTCTTATTTTTTTTCTGCTCCAGTTGAGCCATTTTCAATTCCCTGTTTTTTTGTTTAACCCCATAAAAATACCCAAACAAATATAAAATAGTTCATAAAAGCCAAAAAAAGTACAAAATGTTCCAAAAACACAAAAAAAATATAAAACAATAAAAAGAAGAAAAAAAACAGTTCTTTTTAGAACTACCTCCAATTTATTAAAAAGGCTACATTTTTTAATAACTCTGATATTCTTCTTTTCCCATGGCCCGCTCCCCGGTCCGCTCCCCGGTGCGCGTACCGGGCGCTCCCCCGCTCAAATAAAAAAAAAATATATATATATTTTGCACGTGGGGCCCTTTTATAGCCCCCACATCAAACCTAGGGGTTCAAGGGGGTCTACCCTACCCCCTTATGGTCATTTCCCCCTTTTTTTTCCACCTCTTGTGTCTCTATCCTACCGAGACACAAGATGGGGGCTGGTCCGGACTGTTTCGAATGTTTACAGACATCCGAGAGCCAATCAGCTTTCCGTGCGCACCTCTCGTGTCACGCCCGCTGCGCTCCCCGGTGCGCGTACCGGGGCGTGGCCATAGATATATATATTTCTTTGAACCTAAATTACTCAAAATCCACTGGAGCACATATCTTGAGACATAGCAAAGGCACATCGGGCTACCAGTCCCTACAATTTTGCCAAGTTTGGTGGAAATCCATTCAGCCGTTCGGGCTAAAAATGATTTCGACCACCCTATGGAAATTAACATGGGAAAAACACGTTTTGGGACCCCCTTTTATCTCAACCCCCGCTTGACGAACCCCCCCCCAAACTTTCAAGGAAGGACCGGAGCTCTGCGAGGCAAATTTGAGGACATTTTCAGGCAGATTCGTCAACCAGTGCCAAATTTATTCCAAATAGAATTTGGAGATTTTGCATTGAAAAAAATCCTAACTATAACTACCTACTGGCATATATATATATATATGTATATATATATATATATATACTGAAAAAACCATAGGTTTCAAGGACGTTATAGTTAGTTGGACATTTCACTCATACATGTCATGAATGATGTAATATGTGACGTTATCAGCAGTGCATTACGGGTGCGAGAGTTATAGTTAGCTCAACTAACTATAATGGGGGAATTTCTATGGTTTGAAATGTCAAACTAACTATAACATACCTGAAACCTATGTTTTTTTTCAGTGAATTTCAAAGGTTTTTTAAATGCTAATTTTTAACTATAACGTGCCTGAAACCTACGGTTTTTCCAGTGAATTTCAATGGTTTTTTAAATGCTAATATCTAATCTGTGTTTTTAAATTATCATCCCATTCTCAACCTGGTCAAAACTGCAAATGTCACCACTTTTCCATTGATGCCTTCCGCCAAAAAAATCGCCACAAATGAGAGCCACAACTAACACTAATGGAATGCAATGTAGGCGTTCCCGTGCAATAAGAAAACTGAAACACCACTTCCCCATATTTTCAACGACTAGTCAAACCTGCAATGCAATCCAAAAAGCAGGCGATAAGCAGAGTTAGCAGTAAGAAATTACCATCAACATTTAACTGGTGTAAGGAGGTCTACTATCTACAGCGTGAATTGGACCCAACTGACAGTCACATCTAAAGACCAACACATGATAGAACTACTGATCATGCAGCACCAACACCCAACAAGGCCACAACACCCAGCGCCACCACCAACAGAACCTCCCCCCGGATCACCCCCCTACTACCACAGGTGCAGCGCAAAACAGGACAATGGACCATTCCAATACATCATGGCCCCTCAGCCGCACAATAGCTGAATGTTGGGAGATGTGTGAACCAAATATGTGTGAAGGAGGCAAGTCACCCATCAATATTAATGCACACAATACCAAGTGTAGCGGTGATGTGCTGGACAGACCTCACTATGCAAAGCACAAACCTCTCCATGTGGACATATACTGCAGATACTTGTAGTGTTGTGCACAGTGGACACAACTATGTTACCTCAGGCAGTGGGAAAGACATCAGTCATGTAGCTGTGTTGTCCCCCCTGGAAGCGGAAGCAGAGTAGGCTGGTCCAACGTACGACACTCCAGCGTAGGTGTATGAATAAATAGGCTGGTGTTCTGGGCGTGGTTCACTTGTGGGAAGGCCAAAGTGTCTGCCAAAGTGGCAGCCTCACCCTGCCACGTGGCTGCTGCCATGACCATGGGCCTCCACAACACAGACCCCCTGCAAACCCAGCAGCACAGCACTGTAGACTTATGTCTGTACAGACTACTGCTTTCAATCTACCCTGAGTAAAGCAGGGCTCATAATTCAGAAGCAGTGGTGATTGCAGATGATCCAGTCCAGTGGGCAACAGACATTGCTACCAGTGCGGCCCGCCCGGACCAAACATGACCACAGGCTGCACACACGCTGACTGGCAAAGGTACCACTAACTGAGTACACTACAAGTCAACGCCAAGTGGCCTTATCAAGGCAGAATAATTAGACAAAAGACATTGCTCCCAGTGTGGCCCACTGGGACCACGTATCATCGCAAGGTGCGCTCATGCTGAGTGCTCCAGGTACCACTAACTGTGCAGCTCAACTCAGTGCCACGTGGCTGTGTGCCCATCCTGACTACTGCCCCCGGCCTACACTGCGATTAGCACGGTTCACAATTCATGATTAGTAGCGATGCAAACTGTGTAAGAGACTATAATGAGTTAGGAAGACCAAATAGTACCAATCTGTGCAGCTCAAGTCAACGTTACATGGCTGTGGGCCTTTGCTGACCGCTGCTTCTGGCCTACACTGTGGAAGACCGGCCTCACGTGATGCCACTAACCCTGTACAATACAAGCCGATCCCACATGTGTCACTGTGTGCTGAGTCCTAAATGGCAGTGACCCCAAGTCCGTGGCAGTGCCCATAGCACCAGATTCCCTTCGATCTGTGACGCATATTTTCATATGCAAGACTGGTGACACGTGATGCCACTAACCATGTACAACACAGGCTGATCCCACATGTGTAACTGTGTCCTGAGTCCTGAATGGCAGTGACCCCAAGTCCGTAGCAGCGACCACAGCAGCAGACTCCCTTCGATCAATGAGGCATATTTCAATATGCAGGACAGGCGACACATGATGCCACTAACTCTGTATAACACAAGCCGCTCCCAAATGTGTAACTGTGTCCTGAGTCCTGAATGGCAGCAACCGCAGCACCAGACAACCTTCATTTTTATTTGTTGTTGTTTTCTTTAAATAAAATTATTTATATGTAAATCTATACATGACTAAGATTCATGTTTGTCCAACCCCACAGGGACACTTCCGGGCCCAAGAAGGTTGTTGGGGGTTTGTTGGTAATGTGTGAATAAGGTGCGTTACCTGCTGGTGTGGGAAAAAGCAACGTGAAAGGGGTATCTCTCACAGCAAGAACTCGGGTATGTTTTCAGAAATGCCTCAGACAGACCCAGCTGACAGACTGAATAACAAAATGGTTTTTCAATACTTATGTAGTGTGAGTTATAAACAGTTCGCACCCAGTCTCACAGAGGGACAGCTGCTCAACTGGCAGAGGGAGAACTACAAGCCATCCGCTCCCAAAGGAACAGCAGCGTAGTAAATTGAAGAGATGCAGGCACACTAGCGTACTAGCTCGCATAGGTAGAGAGCTGCGATCCGGCGGACTGGCTTCTAACGGCATTGCTGCAAAGTGGTGATGTGGGGCAGAGGGAGCATGAAAGAGTTATCTCGCACAGACAGAGTTCCGCTATATTAAATTGCCCCCGAGACCTTTCTTGTATATTTTCACTCAATGTAAGAAAGCGCGCTTTCTGGACCAAAACCTTTCTCCCTGTCAAATTTGGCATAATTCCATTCAGCAGTTTGACCTGTAGCCTTGTCTAAAGTTTCCTATGGAAAATCCATTGAGAAACACAAGTTTCCCCCCCCCCCCACATAGCTACCTGTCGCAGGCGTACTCACTATTGGTGTGCAGATCAGTGGTCCAGATGTCAACATGTTATGGCCACTCCCTGAGGGCAGGTTTACGCACACACCATACCCATCCGGCACATGCATCACAGGCCATGTGACCACGCAAATATAATGGATCGACAACGTCACATCCTTTATTGAAGGTGGTGACTGGATGGTGGACGCTCCACAGGTCTGAATCATAAAGAGTCCATGAAAAGTTGCGCAGAGGGTTAGTCGCACCCTGAGCTGTTTGGCCATCAGGGGCCTACTATCACGTGGCGCGGACTTGAGTTGCACAGGGTTAGTGTCACCCGAAGCTGATGTGGCTGTCAGGGGGCTTCCATCATGTGGCGCAGTCTGGAGCTGCAGAGGGTTAGTGCCACCTGAAGCTCATGTGGCCGTCAGGGGCCTACCACCACGTGGCGCACACTTGAGTTGCACAGAGTTAGTGCCACCCGAAGCTGATGTGCCCATCGGGGGCCAACCACCACGTGACACAGACTTGAGTTGCATAGGGTTAGTCGCACCCTAAGTTCTATGGCCATCAGCGGCCTACCACCATGTGGCGCTGACTTGTGTTGCACAGGGTTAGCTGCACCAAAAGCTCATGTGATCTCCACCATTGATGACTCAGGACTCAGCGATAGGTGTGAGATCTGCCGGGCCGTGGAGAAGCTGATGTGGTCTCTACCATTCATGACTCAGGACTCAGCGACATCTGTGAGATCTGCCAAGCCACAAAGAACCTTATGTGGTCTTCCCTATTCATGACTCAGGACTCAGCGACATCCGTGAGATCTGCCGGGCCGCAGAGATTTGACGGGCACATGAAGTGCTCACTGGTAGACACTCCGCTGGCAGCAGGTTAATATTTGGTCATGTCACTCTCTCTCTCTCTCTCACTTCCCTCTCTTCACTCTCTCCCTCACTCTCTTCCCTCCTTTACTTCTATCTCTCTCACTGTCTCTCCCTTCTCTCTTTTTCACTCTCTTTCTTTCCTTCCCTATCTTTTTCTCTCTGGTTTATTTTTATTTTTCCCTGTTTCTCACTCTGTTTTCTCTGTTTCTCTGTGTCTCACTCCTTTGATAAGCACATTACACACGTCCTTATTTTGTGCTTTATTTTCCATGCTGTCGTCGACATTCATGATCCCCACAGGAATGTTCCACCTTGTTGTTTTGTGTTTTTTTGTTAAATTTAGTTTATTAGTTTATATCTTATATTTATGTTTATGAAAAAATTTAGTTTGAAAAAAAACATTTCAAGTTTTTGGTTGTTCTATTAAGTGCTGTGTGACTCTTTCTCGTTCTTATTACTGTTATTTGGTATTGTCCCCCATGGTGTTAAAATTTGGGGTAGTTATCGCGGGAATACTGGTGATGTCTGCAGTTTGAACCAGCTTCTGAATACTGTGTTATATTTATCTCAACTTTGGTTGCATTAAAGTGCTAATAATGAAATGCAGAGTAGCCTTTCGCGTGCAAAAAGACACTAGCTGCACCTTTGCGATTTTTTCTGAATACTAAATACCTGTATTGAATTGCACTGTGATAGTGGGTGCACTTACAGTGTACACACAAAATCAATGAAGAAATCTCAATCTATCTATATTGATTGGGAATAGTGGGTCAGGTGCTGGATCTTGACTGGATACACTGCCCAGTTCATTTATTTTTCTGTACACAAAAAAATCACATCACAAATTTCACAACAACTCTGATGCGAAACAAATTCCGGCGATAAGCCACGTTAGCACCAGGGATTATACACCTGCTTTCTGCTGGTGTTAAGCAGGACAACTACCTGCAGCATGAAAGGGAACACAGCCAAGAGCCACACCCACAGGTGCCATAGAGTCAATGAGCATGATACAGGGATACCCATGAGGTCCACAACACTCATTGCAACAACCCCAGGACCGCCAACGCCCCCCATACCTACATCTGAGCATGTGTGTCTATGTGGTCATTGTGTTAGCATGATAGGCACGGGCACTGCAACATCACAGTTTACTGTCTTCAGCAGAGGTTACCATGTCACCTCAGCGTTGGTAGTGACCCTGGATATGTAGCTATGCACACATCCTCCTGCATGCACAAGCGATATGTACTGGTCCGGTGTACACAGGTCAGCGCAGGGGTGTGCCTATCCAGCAAGGGGAACGGGGTGTGTCGAACATGTCCATGTGCAGGAAGTGCGGTAAGTGTGTCTCCGTGTTCTGGTGTGGCCTACAAGGGCCGCAGCAGTCGATGTTGTAAAGTGACATGCACCACCTCCAAACGGCAGTGTCACAGTGTGGTTGGAATGCCGCAGGACATGCATGCATAAATAGGCATTACAATGGTGTGCACGGGATACAACAGTGCACCGCACAAAAGTGTGGTGGCCTGTGGGAGGGAGAAACAGCTGTTTGCAATGTAACACACAGTGAACCGGCCCATGTGCCACATGCTGGGCATCTCAATCATGATGATTAGGGTCGCAGACATTCCACATCACCAATGACCGGCCTTTCTACACATTCTGTATGAAGCAGCTAGAGAAGTTACTAAAAAGAGGAAAGGTTCTTTGTCTGAGATATCTTCCGAGCATTTGTGTCCTGTGTTTGACTGTGCAAATGTTTGTGTTTGGACAACATTGTGTTGGATGTTGGTGTACTCTGCTTCCTATGTGTGTGTGCTGTATTGTGTGTGAGATGTCCCTTCATATGTGCTTTTGTTCACAATTCTTCCTTTCAGGCAGTGTGGTTTTCCCTTCTATGCTCGCTCAGTGGTGTAATGTTGGCGGGTTGTGTGACGTGTGCTCCTTGTTGTGTGTTTCATTTTGGCCGCGGTTTGTCTATAGATCTGCTGTACTTAATTGTGCATGTGTGCCATTGTGCCCATCTCCCCCTGTCAGTAATTGTGTTGCTCCACACATAAATACATGTAATGAACAAATTAGATATAGTTCCTTGATTCTTTTAGGTTTCAAAACTTCTCTCTATTTTTTTTTAAATGATTTCCATATAAACAGTTTTTTTAATATTCAAGGACACATGGAATTTAGAAGTGTAACTTATTCTATCAACACACTTTCTAGAACATTCTACAACACGTGCAGGTTAAAAGTTAATCAATTTTTTTAAACCTAAAGATATTTTTTTGCAACATTTTCTCGAAAATTTAATGGCCCATGCAGGTTAAAAGTTCACGATTGTTTTAAGTTTGAACAGTACCTTCCAAATGCAAGTAGCAGGTGTGGTTAAGTTGAGCAGATTTTATCCTATGATATGTACGCCACGTTTAAACTGCTTTTTCTTAACCAATCACAAAGATGCTTTTCAACAAAATGAATGTGCAGCCTACTTTTAAAAAACAATGCTTTTCATCTCCCAATCAGGAATCGTTTCGTATGGCAAAAAAAGTAGTTGCCCATCTTTAAACATATCTCTTATTCTACGAATGCACTGCATGAGCTACAGACATCTATCCATTCCTCTCAGCCATACCTTCAAAATGCTAGTGTGGATCGTAGGTATGCTTTCTGGTGCAAGAGGTATGCAGAACAGAGATTTATTGACTTAGACCTAGGTTTACAAAATGTGGACATTAAATGGTTTGGACAGAGAGGATTGAAGTGGCACCAGTTGTTGCCTTTGGTTTAAAACTGTTTGCATCTCCAACACCCTGACGTCATGATTGTGCACTGTGGTGGAAACGACCTAGGCACAATGACTGCGCTAGGTTTGGAAATGCTAATGAAGGACACTGTTAGACAATTGATGTTGCTTTTGCCTCAAACTCTCTTGGTATATTCCAATATATGCCAAAGACAGAAGTGGAAATGGTCAAACCAATTTTGTCCTCAGATTGAAAAATCTCAGAAGAATGTCAACAAAGCTGTGTCTGCATACCTCAGAGACCATAGAATTGGGTGGATCTACAACAACAACATACATTTTGATATGACTGATATCTACAGAAGTGATAGAGTACACTTCACAGATCAGGGAAATCGAGTTTTTCTGAATAACCTAAAGCTGTGCATCCGCACTTATATGTAGCTCCAACTAATAAACACAAGGGCTCTTTTTAGAGCCGCCTTATATTCCCAAATCAGTTTGCAGAGTGACAGCTGCGATCTGGCTAGCACAGGAAGACCTGCGGTGCCGTCGAGCAGCCTTGAAGAGGGACACCTGCAGCCCGTGGGATCAGCTCGCACATGGAGAGCTACGGGCCATTGGCTCGGCTCGCACAGTGTGAGCTACAGGCAGTCGGCTCGCAAACGCACAGCAGCATGCTGACTCGCAGAGAGAGAGCTTGGGGCTAACTCGCAAAGAGACAGCCCCTCCTACACTATTCAATCCCAAACTTTCAATATAGGAGCTAATAAAAAAAAGAAACCTTTTGGATCATTTCATAAAGATTCGTCAAACGAGGCCAAAGTTACAAGCACATAGAAGTCACCAGGAGGGGGGGCCGCATAAACTTTTTGGATAATTTCATGATGATTTGTCAAACGACGCCAAAGTTACAAGCACATAGAAGACTCCAGGAGTGGGGCTGCACAATCCCCCTCCCAACATGAGTGACGCTCCAAGGCTGCTCGGACCCCAGCGGACCCTCGCAACCCCTGCGAGCCCCTTCTGCTATTTTTTTTATAATACCCCTGGAACCTAGCCCACCCAAGGGCCTCATTAAAATAAAACGCGAGAACCCATGACCCCAGTGTAAAATGTTGCCTATTTTTTAAAAATGATTTTGCGGGCCTTGGGGGTCCTTCTGGGATCCCCTGAGCAGACCTAGGGGGATCAGGGTTTTTCTACCCTGCCCCCTTCTCTTGTTTTATACCTTTGTTTCTCCATTTCCGGGTGACTCGCTTCTACCGAGCCTCAAGATGGCTGCCAACAGTTCCTGGTGTGGAGTGCTAGGAGCCAATCACAGTAAAGCTCGTGCATGCGACCTAGGCTCCGCCCAGATAGTAAAACTTTTATTTTTCTAATTTATCAGCAACTACTGAACGGATTTACACCATTTTGAAAGCACTATCTTTCTGCCAAATTTGGAGTAATTCCGTTCAGTAGTTTCAGCTGCAGCCTTGCACAAAGTTTCCTATGGAAAAATGATTTTTCACTCCTATTTTTTTGATTTTCTCAAAAACGACTGAACCTATTTACACCATTTAAAAAGCAGGTTACTTTTAGAACCATGCTCTACCTTTCTGTCAAATTTTGGGTAATTCCGTTCAGCAGTTCGAGCTGTAGCTCGTCGCCAAATTTCCTATGGAAATTAACATGGAGAAAACGACTTTTGGGACCCCTTTTTTCTCAGCCCCCACTTGATGAATCACCCCCAAACTTTCAGGACAGGAGCTGACCTGGATAGACTTTTATTGGGGGAATTTCAGAAAGATTCGTCAAACAACGCCAAAGTTATTAGCAAATCAAAAAATCCTTTTCCTATGGAAACTGGGTTCTAACTATACCTACCTACTGGCGCCTGCCAGTAGGTATTATGTATATATATACTTAGGACACAAAACACAGTAGTCAAAAGAAGTATACATATAACCAACCTTAAAGAAGTTCAGCATAGAATCTAAATATCTAAATAAGACCTAACTTATTCATATCTAGAGAAAATCCCAAAACATGTTCTCCTGGAAAGGATAATAAATAATACAAAAAACATACACAAAAATGTGCAGGGCTAATTATTGAGGGCCATATTTATGAGAAGAGTTGCATCGCTGCAAAAAAGCAGCAGTGCAACACTTCTCAGTGCGTCCTCCTTGCGATACCATAGAAGTTTCCCTGAACTTTTTAGTCGGATGTCCCTAGACTGAGCGTGGCCAGTTCTCCTGCCGCATAAGTTTTAGTGTGGCTATTCGTGACATGACCAGTCTGGCTTGTTTTTTACATTGTGACTAAGTCTGATCTTTGAGACATAAATTCTTGTGCAACCGTTTTGTCCTGAAGATGGTCCTAAGGATCTACTAGATCACCGGGGGACCTAAACGTGACACACCACACCGTTTTTGCATAATTATCAAAATTATTTGGATTCTAATTTACCAGTGCACTGTGTTTAATTCATGTGAATGTGGTTGAATTGAATGTCCATATTTTATGTGAAAGGTGTTCTTTATACTACCACTTAATTTGTTATGGTTGTATTGGTAGTACTTTGTTGCCAGACATTTACTTTGTAGAAATGTTACATGTGAACAAGAATTAAATAACTTATATTTTTGATACATTTATATTGTCCTATATTGAATCCCTGTGATTACAATAGAATTAAGTGTTCATGTATGTGACACCATCTAAAAAGTGAATCATGATGTGAATGTTTCCTTTCGGGACATCTTGCTTTTGTTATATTTACAGTATGGTACAATATGTTGCATGGAGTTATAGATACGTTAGTATTACTGCTGTATCTGTAGGCGAAAAAGTGACGCATTGCTGAGGTGTGTCTGAAAACAGATGCAACTCCAGCAATGTGTCCATTCACATGGGGTAAGCCAGTGTGAAAGGGCCTGCGTCACCCTTACGCATGCCATGAAGCAGGCGTAAGGTTTCGACGCATTGGCGTCCTAGAAGTTGTGCTGTGAAATTTCATAGATTTCACTGCACCACTCCATCAACCCTTTCTTGTGGGGAATGCCCACCCTGCAAACATTATACCGGACACAGGTATAATTTAGCGCAGGGGTTAACGAAGTGACGCATCTGCCTAGATGCGTCACTGGGTAAATATGGTGCAACGAGTTGTATTATTTAGGCTACCGCAGCATCACAAAAAATGATGCAATGGCAGCGTAAATGTGATGCAAGGGCTCATAAATAAGCCCCTAAGAGTAAGATACATCCCCTTATGTTTCAGGAGACTGATATTATCTATCTTTCTCATTTATAGCCATCAAGCAAATGCCTACAAGGGAGCAGAATCTCCAATGCACCAATGAGAATATCTCAGATAAGTATAAGTATATATTATACATTAGTAAAAATAAATGTTCCCACTTGGAAGACGCAGATTCTTTGTGAGAAATTTCTTGTGCACCTTTTATTTTGTAGGGAACACCTGAAGGCCCCCGTGGCTTTGGGAAGGAACAGCAGAACAGAACCAAGACTTGAAGGCCCCCGCTGCATCTGGAAAATAACAGCTAGCAGAACCAGGATTTGAAGGCCCTGTGGCATCTGGAAAATATTTGCATAGCAGAACCAGGATTTAAAGGCCTCTGCGGCGTCTGGAAACGTCAGCGGTGCGGAACCAGGATTTTAGAAGAGGACTCCAACAGCCGTTGGAGCTACCTGGAAGACGTCAGGTAAGTATCACAAGGCAGGACAGGAGACATGCGCGCATCAGGAAGAACGTTAAGCACTTTTCCATCCTGCCCAGCCCCTTTTGTCTCCAGCTTGCGCTGCCCCCACACACTCATGAACGGAGCAAGCCTGACACTGACAGCATGGACAGCTGGCTCAGCTGCGTGGTAACTGTACCCCTGCTCTGTCATTACAATAAAGAAAAATATTGACCTAGGTGCACCAGGTGGGGTCAGGACACCCAAGATAGGCAAAAAACAGCATACCCTAAAAAATGAAATCCCTGATGTCTTATGAAACAACCCCCCATTTACCTCTCCATAGGGACAGAAAGACTGTATGTCCATTTTGTGGTGTAGACATGCCCAGTACAATGGTGGGCCACACCCATCTCTTTTGGTTTCTTCCAGGTGAAACTTTGTACCCCCCAGGGGGAGGGCAGAAAGGCTATATTGCCCTGGGTGGATAAAAAATAAATCTTGGGGGCTTAGCAGGCTTTCTGTCCCACCACTAAGCAGATTGGGGGCAAATCCTCCTTTCTGCCCCCCTGGGAAGATTCTCAGTGTGGGAATAACAATGTCTCCTGATCGTCCAGGTCTTTCTCCTCCTTGACCAGCTCCTCCTCCTCCTCCTCTTCTTCTTGAACAGTGTTGGCCACTGACATACTTGCTTGGAGGAGAATTTATATTTCTCCTTTGAATGCTTGCTATCTTCCTCTTGAAGATAGTTCATCATCTACCACACTGTCTCCAGTACCGGAAGAAAATATAAACAATTGAAATACATCAAATATAATTTCTTTTCAAAGCTGTACAATCTACTTTAATTGACATTTAATGAAAAAAATATAATACATTTATTACCATATGAGCATAAAAAAGTATGTGAAGTTAAGGGTTGATTCACGCTTGGAATTCATGTATCTCAACAACATTAATTCACCAGCTCAAGCAACAGATGTTTCATTTCTTAATGACCCACGTTATGTCAGCTGGTGATCCAGTGTCCTCGTATGTGTTGTTGCCAAGGTATCTCCTGATCCAGCAGCTATTCATAATTATCTTCAATTATTATTGACACACTGTAAAAGTACCAGCATTTCTGAAACATTAGAAATAATAAATGAAAGGAAAACAATCAACACCAATAAAAACACTTTAAACTTTTTACAAAAAATACAGAATATGAACAATAAGTTAGGAAAATGAGTGAGGTGATGTATAAGTAAAAAACAGAGGTCACCAGCATTTCTTGACAGATGGAGGGCAGAGAGTCTAATTGTTGCTGCTAGGATAACCCCTGATGTCATCCTTGTTCTGTTCTCAAGGTTGACAATTGGGGCTATTGTATGACAGAAGCTGGCAAGAGAGGGAAAGACAGATATAGAGGAGTAAGCCATCCTAAGTCATACATGGTGATGATATTTTGATGGTTTAAATACAAAGAATGAGACCCAAAAAGATTTCCCTCCTTCAAACTAGGTTAGGACGTAACAGGTATCCAATAGTATTTGCCTTACAATATGAAGTCTAAGGACAATTTTATAAGGCAATGTGTAACTTAATTAACAATTGATGTGGACCAGGTTGCAAGTAAGGTTGTGTGACACCATGCATATGGCTTTCCTGTCAGTTACAAATAAAGGGATAGGTTAGACCCATACCCAAAACAGAAGGCTTTTAACTTACCACTCTCTAACACCCATCTGGTCTCTGGTGCCAGTATGGGTTTTGGTGCAATGCTAGTAGAAGAATCAGATGTGGTGACAGGTTATGGATGGGACAACAGCACAGGGCCTTAAAGGTGAAAAAGAAAGTGCATGAGCATATAATGGTTTAACAATACCAATGTCATCTTCAGGTTTGACTATAAATATGTCTTTAAATAAACATTGGTGGCACAAGGACTTACCATGGTCTGTAACTAACTTGTGTTGAGGGACCTGTCCTTTGCGTTGCTTTGCTACACTTGCAATTACTCCTGCCCCAGCTGAAGCACCTATCTACATGAAAGAGTGACTGTATGAAAAGAGTACAAATTAAAAAATGCAATCAAAACATCTAGGTGTTCATAGGAAATGCGTTAGAGGCGGATTCCGAAGGGTTTTTATGTGATGTGTGCCTAACAATGCATGTATGGAAAGGGAATGAGTCATTTCAGTGTTGTTTTTAGTGAGAGAGATTTATTTAGAATGTTACCTAGAACCACATTATTATTGTTCAAAAGAGCCAGTTAAAATATTACAGATGGAGGCTGATTGTGAAGAGCACAGCGTCTCGAGGGGGGGGAGACACAGACGGAATCAAGTAGCACCTCCAAGAAGCGCTTGTGCCAGATGACTCCAGTAGAACATCTCCTTTACCACTTTCTCTCTTCTTGCCACTTCTATTTAATATCCCCACAGTGGGTCTCTTCTTCCCGAATGGATTGACAGATTCTGTCAAATCCCATATAAAGCTGCCTTCTGTGGTTCACTGAGGGCAGTGCTTTTACCTCAATTTTAACAGCAAAGGTTGTCTCTTTTTCAATAAAGTTTATCTTCTTCAAAATTGGGACCTGCATTTTTCTAGAAGAATGGCAAGATCCGAAATATTCATAGGAAAAAAGATTTGATGGTGTGGACAGTATTTAGATTGTCGGTAGGCCATGGGTATCAAAGGGGTTTGATTTGAATTACATGAATGTAATTCTCTAATTCCCTTACATGTATCGGTCGCCATTATGGATGCAAAGACCGCCAACCTGGTTGAAGAGGTCCCCGCCAAGTAAGCGGCCCGTAAAGCACAGTTATAAAGTTACTACTAGTAACTTTAAAAATTCCACTTATGCATGCACCAGCTCCTGAATTAAGGAGTAAAGACACCTAGGAGGAACCGTACATTTGGAAATGTTGAATAGAGAAAAATAGTAAAGTTACTCATAGAAAAGAGAGCATATTTACATGTAAGAAATATACACAAGTACATTTACTTTTGTGAAGAAGCCCCATACAATTAGCTGCTCTGCATCAATGGTCTGCTGCCAGCCATCTAGCAGATGGTATTAAATCCCTGTTGGAAAGAAGGCAGTATCTGGAAAATGGCAAACCATGCTTAATTGGGTAGATTAAATTGGGTTTAATTCGAGCTTGGAGCCTTTTTCTATATGAGAGCCATTATGCGTCTGCTGAACAGCAAAGGATACCAGTAAAGGGCATTGAACATTTAGCTGACATTCCTGGCTAGAAGTTGTTGACACCAGAAGAACACTTTCATCAGTGCTATGCACATTTAGTTTCCTCACCATGTCGCTGTTAATACACTCGCCCATGATATTAAAAAATTCAATGGTCCGCCGCCTCCCGTAGCAGTAGCCCTGCCCCACGCCCACACCTACGCCATACGTCAGCATCAGTGCAAGCGCCAGCGCCAGTGCACTATCGCGCCAACGCCAACGTCGACGAGGAGGAAACGAGGAGGAAAGCGAGCGGAGACGGCTGGCAGCGGCTGTAGAACACAGTACGGCTTGGCAGCTCCATTGCGACATTGCATGATACGGGCACGGGCTCGGGAAATCTGATGCGCACAACAGAGGTAAGTGCTGCGTTGGAGAGAGCTTGAGAGAGCCTGAGAGAGCCCGGGATACTGGCTGTTTGACGGGTTGCTGGTTGGATGGTAGTTGCTCTCCCTGAGCTTTCAAAAGAGCAAAAACCCAACTCGAGATTGTGGAGTCTGTAACCCCAGAGTCAAGCATCAGGGATGGCCCCTAAGAAAGCCAAAAATACTCCAGAACACAACCTGAGGTCAAGAACAATTCCAGGAAAACCGGGTGTTTCTGAAGAGAGCGGAGGGAGTCCGGAGTTGAACGCAGAGAAGGGGAGAAAGAAAAGAGCAAAGAGAGCTATGACTGTTAGTAAAAAACAGGGTAGCACCGCCTCAAGGTCAATAAAAGAATTTGAGGGGAAACATTTTAAAAAAGTCTTCTCAACTGCAAAAGCCCTTGACATAGAGATAATAGAGACAGTGCCACTGAATGAGAGTGTTAGTATGGATGGGAATGGGAATATCTCCCTACCTTTTGAAGAGCATACAACTGAATCACTAATCCTGGCAAATCAGTCTCTACAGCTCTTACTGGACCATAGGGGACTATCGTGACCACGGTTGTCCTCTACACCACAAGGTCTTTTTACTTACGACTCGGAGACAGCACCCCGGGATAGTCCAATCTCAAAGGAGGACACAAGGATAGAAGAAAAAGGTACACCGAGTAGCGAGTCAAGACTGAGAAGAAGTGAAAGGCAAAGTCTGCTTGAGAACCATAAAGCAGTGTTAGAACAAAGCGTGGAATTGAATTTAACCCCTGAGTCGAACCTGGAACTTTCGGCAACACCCGCCTCATCGATGCTGGACCTGATGCTAATACTACAAAGAACTCTACAAGGACTTTTAGGAGTTACACTGACAAACAATGATATTTAAAAAGCTCAAAAATGTACTTAGCTAAGATATAGGATGAGCTACGGGGTATTAGATGCCAAATGCCATCTATGGTAAGGCCAGTCACAGACCCCGACCCACAGCCTATGGTAGAGAAACAGGCTGTAACAGCTTACCTACCTAAAGTAATACATGAGGTATATATTTCAAAATGGCCAATGAGAATAATAGGAAGAGGAGAGGCGACCAGATTTGGGCAAATAAATAGAGTGAGGCAAGTAGGAAGTGAAAGGTCCAAAGGTGGATAAGGCGTGTGGGGGGGAAAGGGTGCAAACATCTAAGTCACTAAACCCCAATAGTTGGATATCAAGGAAGAAAACCTCAAAGAAGCAAGACACAAGGGCGCATTAGATAGCAACTCATGTACGCGGAAGAAACAAATTAGGAAAAAAATTCCAATACAGCCTAAAGAGCCTGGTAGTCAGCCAAGTCATGTCTATGGAGGAAGATTACAACCCTGGATTACTCGGGAGGTAGGAATTAGTAGGCCAAACAATCAGATAAATAAGGCTCACATGATACAACATCTGGCATTAAAGAGGCAAAGGAAGGAGGGTAAAGAGAATAAGTGGCTATGTCTTGAACCAATACCATTAGGTAAAGGGGGTAAGAAGCTGAGGAAGAGGTTGCCACTAAATAGGTCACAACTCCTTCAAGTGCTTGCCAAGTGCCCAAATTTGAAAGGTATAGTATCAAACAACCTAAGACAAGTGGGATTTAGGCAAAATAAAGAAGGAAAGAATGTGACCAGAGTATTGATGTACTCTGATCTGGTAAAGGGAATGATCGAGAAAGCAGCAAGTGAGATACAGAAAGAGGGGATACGGATAATATTTTAAGAGGAAGTGCAAATAGAAGTAGAAGGGAAAGAGAGGAAATGAAAAAACGTCCTAAGGTGCCATGCAGGATTAAGAAAGAGGCAGGAAAGGATAATTGACCTAGGAAGGCTTGTTAGATGACGTTGAATAGGTAAAGGGGACACCACATTGCTTAAGAATAGCTTCCTAGATGGCCTTGGAGAAGAATCTAAACAAAAAAATGTAAGGGAATTAGGAAACAATACCGAGATCATTTGTATCCAGGAAACTTGGCTATGCGGTAAGACCCCGACATTCCATGGTTTCCGCCAGCAAAGAAGCAAAGATTTGGCCGCCCAGTGAGGGAAATAATGACACTGTTGTCAACCAAAATTGTGAAAAAGGTGACCGAAATACCTGTAAAATGTAAATGGCTGCTTGCATGTAGGGTAACATTATCTGCCATTGACAAAAAGAACATGATAATGCTTTTAAACGTGTATATGCAATGGAGTACTACAGAGGAATACGCTGTTGAAATGGGGCATTTTAAAGAAGATATGGACATAATTTGTGAAAAGTATGGTACGATATGATTATGTTAATGGGTGATTTCAACCATAAATTACACCCTAAGAAATAGATTGTTGGTTTCAAGAATTGCTGGAGGCTTATGTTATAACACAAGCAACTTTCCCAGACTGTGCAGCTGCTTTCAAAGACATTCAGCTGGGAAATAATTTTTTGGGGACTAAAAGCCTCTTTTGCCTAAACGGAAGATCAACCCTAGACTGCCTAGCAAAGAAAACGTGTAAATTAGGTTCACAAAATTGCCCAATTAATTATGTTTTTACGACACCCTGGAACTTCCAGTTAATTAAAGGGTTTAGGATTTCTAACAGAGAAGGGAGCGATCATAACCTTTTAGAAGTGGATCTCCTAGATGTACATTTGAACCCCCCGTACCAAATGCATCGAACAAGAGGTGGGATACCCCAGACAGATCACAACTTGCTTAACAGAAGAATATGTAGCCCGGCTAGTAAAATTGCAACAGAATTAAGAACTGGGCACAGTGAGTGATCAGTGCCTAGATTGGAACTTGTGTAAAATTGAAGAAGTGGTCCAAACCCTCAGCGATGGACTGAGGAAAGATACAATAAATGATAAAATGAACCAAAGAAAGCCGGAGAGACAAAGAAGGTGGTTCACAAAGGAACGTTTGGAAAAGAAGAGAGAATTGAGGAGAATAGCACGTAGGTTAAGCACCAAGTATGATCAAGGTAGGGGCAATGTTCTCCCGGAACTAAACAGAGAACATAATATGATAATTTGGAGGGCAAAAAGAGACTATAAAGAAGATTGTTGGTCAAAGCTGCTCAAAGCAATAGAAACAAAGAACATACGCCAGTTCTGAAAACTAGTTCATTCAGCAGCGGACCGTCCGGCGGCCACAATGAACTGTGTGATAAAAGTAGCAGCTTGGGAGGAATATTTGTTGGACTTATATAGCCCAGGGAGAGATCCAGAAGAGGGTTCGCAACCATATTGGAGCGGTCTGGTAGCAGAATTAAAACACAACCTCAGAAGTGAAAAACACGATAAAATGTCTGAATTTAACAAGAGTGGTTGGTCGAGACAACCTCCCTGCGCTGATAATTAAAACCCAGATGGACTGGTGTGCAGAATTCTTTGCTAAGATGTTCTGAGTTACTCTAGATACTGGGAGGTTCCCTAACAACTGGATGGGGGCAATAATAAGGTCCATACACAAGAAAGGCGACATGCAAACCCCAAAAAACTACAGATTAATTAATTTGATAGATATTGGGGAGAAGATCTTCGCAAAAATAGTCTTAGGCAAAGTAAAAAATTGGGCAGACCACAACTCAGTTGTACCGGTAGAACAGGGGGGATTCAAAGAAGGTCATTCCACTGTAGACCATTGTTTCGCCCTGTGGGCACTTGCCCGGAAATCAATAGAACAAAAGGGGAAAATGTATTGCTGCTTTGTTGATTTCCGGGCAGCCTTTGAGTGGACCGTAAGAGCTTATGGGAGTGCCTGATAAAGTATGATATACCGGAAGGCCTACTGGCCATTCTAAAGGAACTGCATAGAGGGACCTGGGCCCGAATATTTAAGGACACACAAGGGGGATCGACACAGAAACTAGCCATAGGAAATGGGCTAAGACAGGGTTGCGTCCGGGCCCCCCTCCTCTTATTAATTATTCTAGCAGATCTACCAGCATCACTGGAAGTCAAAAGAAGCGCAAGCCCCAGAATGAGCGGCAGGAAAGTAGCAAGTCTTTTATATGCTGATGACCTAGTGATAATTGATCAAACGGTACTTGGGCTCCAAAGGAAATGAAATTCTTTTAGGGATTACTCTGAGGCAAAACTTTTAGTTGTAAATATGGATGAAACAAAGATTTTATGTTTTGGTAAGAGAGACAAACATTTTAGCTGGTATTTAGGTCAAACAAAATTAGAAATCGTGAAAGAATATTAATATCTGGGCCTATGGTTTGACAGCTCCCTAAAATGGTCTACCCACCTAGAAGCCCAAAAATAAAAAGCTTTTTCTTCCATCTGTGGGCTGAAAAAATGTAATAAGCACTATGGAGACATGTCGCATAAACCAATGTTAAAAGCTTATGAAGCTTTGATCCTGCCCCAAGTACTGTATGGGGCAGAAGTCCTCCACCTAAGTGGTAAAGGAGGGTGGGATCGGGAGGAAGGTAAGGCCCTAAAAATGCTATTGTCCCTACCAAGCTCCGCAATGATACAGGCAATTAGAATGGAGACAGGAACAATAGTATGGAACAGACAAGGTACAAATAGCCTTGGAAAGATTCTGGAGACATAAAAATCCAGGGGGAGGGCAGAAAGTCTCACATTGGTGTAGTGAGGAAATCCGGCACAGTACCCTACATTAAGGGAAGGAAGCCAGAAGGAAAATTCAGGCTATAACTGGGAGCTTAAATGTGAGTTCAAAACAGATCCCCCTGGATGTAGATTTTACCAAGAGCTCGCTGAGGTTCCAAGGCATAGAGCAGTCAAGGAATCAAGACCTTGAATATCTGAGTAAGAAAAAATCTGCCCAATGCATGATAAAATCGTGGGAAAATGTAGCATTGTATCCATATTTAGAAACTCTTCAAAATCATGGGCTCAGGTGCGAAATCCTGAAGATACGAATCGGCACTGACCCATGGCTAATGGAGGGAAAAATAAAGGCAGAAATGTTATATCCAGATGGAACATGCAAATGTGGGCTTGGGACTACCCTGCACATATTGTTAGATGGCCTTATGGTCTTAGACTTGAGAAATTTTTTTTTACGCCCAGTATTCTTAAAATACGGAGTAAGTTCACAAGCCCAAGCTATTGTGTTATTGATAGAAATGACAAACCTTGATATTGCTATTGCACTAGGAAACTATATGAAAGGCATAAACCATTTTGCAAAGGAAAAACTTAAGTAAGGGTAGTAATTTTATTTATCCTTGAAATCACCCTACAGATGTGCATATACATATCTAAGCCCAAAGAATACCTATAGATCCAATGGTTTTAAACAACTGCTGCTATTGAGGAATGCTGTGTATAAAGTACCCCTTTTTTAAATTAGGGTCTAATGGCACCACTGTTTAATTATGTTGTTATGCTATTTTAAATTATTTAACTGTGTTTATGAAATTGAAAACGTAGTGGCTGCTAGGGGAGAAGATGGATACTGTTTTATTACATATGTATTAAGCTAAGCTGGTCTTAAGGAATTGTGTGGTTTTATTTGCTTATGAGATTTTATGTATGGTTTTATGTATTTATGAGATCCTTGGAGTTTAACCCGTTTAGCGCGTCGAACATTCCGCCCCAGTGCGGACGTTCGATTGCGCTAACGGGATTCGGACGTCCAACGGTCGTGCGCAGCACTAGCGAGGTAGTGCATGCGACGACCGTTGGACGTTCGCAGCACTAGGGGTTAAAGACTATGGTCTAAATAAACAAAGTTCTCTCTCTCTCTTTCTCTCTCTCTCTCTCTCTCTTTCTCAATGGCAACCAGTGTGTATCCAGGCCCCTGTGGCAAACTCTGGACATCTATCAACTGCAGTTTACAAATCAGTGCACATTCACCTTAAGAGTTCCATGAAGATCACTTCCCGTCATCATACATGTCATTTAGTGGTCCCCAGAGATCGCAGCTAAGGCCCCCGGCTTGCTCCGTGCGACACTGGCCTCAGAACTCACAAAGGTAGTGACATGAGCAGAAGGAAGACGGGGCTCTCGAGCCCTGTTTACGTTCTGTTGGTCAAGCAGAAAAGGGGCTTGATGATTCATTTGAGGTTGTTTCCTACTTCAAAACATTTTAATTTGCAAACAGACAACATTCTGAAGTGCATGTAATGCACACGCAATTGGAATTAAAACCTTGCTTTCCTGCAGGCTTATTGCAAAAGCATAATTTAATTTTATGAGCGCCAATAGCAGTGGTGGCTGGTGAAATTTGAAAGTGGTGAGGCGTACAATTATTGGCATTAGTGACAGGGACAATGACGGGTTTTTGGGAGTGTGATTTTGCAACTGAAAAGTACCTGATGCTAACACCACGTGCCTCTGTGCTCCATGAATCAGTCACAATGGAGACTGTAGAGCATACTTCTCAGCGTGTCTTTAGAGGAGCTCTCATTACAGCCTTGTTTCGCTCTCTCTCAGGCACAGTGGGATGATAACAAATAATTACCGGCACAAATAGCAATAGGCAGCTAGCTTTCTGTTTGTGATCTGCAGTTTCCTACCTGTACACAGAATTGTCAACTCGCCCAACGTCATAATCACAACCACTTTGCATGCAAATCTAAAGACCACAATCTAAGCTCCTGGGCGTATCCACACTGAGTCAATATGCAAATGTCCAAATGTAGATAAGACTCATGTATACCGGTCTGGAATGGGGTTTGTTTTTTGTATGCATTAGCAAATGTAACCAATGAACTGTGTATGTACTGCTGTGTTTTGTTGGAAAAATCAATTTAAAATAAAAAATAAAAAAATAGCATGAAAAAAATGGCAGAAGTATTAAGCAAGAAGAAACAAATGATTGACTACCACCAAAGTGAAAAAGACCTCTGCATGACAGCCAACAAACACAATACCAAAGCAGTCTCCAAAGCACTGGAATCAAACGTTCAGCCTTCTTAAAAAACACGGGTTCTGGCTTCCATAAAAAGAAATCCGCATAACAGGCTCATTAAAACAAAAAGAACAGCCATGAAAAGGCATCACTCGCAAGAAGGCAGAATTTCATATGGGCTGGATTTTGTGACCGCAACAAAAGGTTTTGACTGAAAAAAAGCTCCCTCACTATATAAGGCACTGGTAACAAACATAAAAATCGAGGCTAAAGTGACTGAAGTAGAATGGATTAATTATATCGACACTATATGCAATTCATATTTGGTGGGTGGGGAGGTATAATGTAACAAACATTAGACATTTAAGACCACAACATTTCGAAAAACGGTGGCTCTGCAGGATCGGATTCGGAGATCTCATCTTGACATGTCTAAGCAAACAAAAGATTAAACATCGTCCACTAGATTAAAACTGGCACTTCAAAAGCTACAGACTGGCAAAGCCCATCTCTAACACAACACCAGATGTGTAAGGCAGTCTCAGTGGGAACTGGTACTTTTGTACTGTCCCTACAAAAGACGACAACCCAGAATCCTGGAGAACAAGCACTGTGGTGCCAGAGTACAAAGAGGAGCCCCACAAGATCCCTGCCCTGTGAGTGTTTCATCTTCCAGGGAATTATTGTTCTTTCCCGCCCGCTGGCCAAAGTCAAGTGTACACTGTCCAGAGTTCCCCTCGGCCCGCTTACCAGAAGAGGCAATCAGCAACAGTGAGGAGAACACCGCACCCCCACCCCCAGCATCACAACCTCTGCCACAGCACCCGGCAAGGGCTGGGATCAAGACATTGCATTACGGGCAGGTGGGGGTGGTCATAATGGGGTTGTCGCGCTGCGGTGGGGATGGGGGGAAGGCGGGATAAATAATAAAAATAAAACTTACATTCCGGTTCTGGGACTCCAGACTCCCGCCGCCGTCCTGGTTTTGAATTCCTGCAGCCAGGCTCGTCACGTCATCAAGAAGGTTGCAGGCAGCCTCCCTCCCCGCGTTGTGATTGGTGCGGCCGCTGCCCCACCCGTGTCATTTTCTCTCTGTACAACCACTACAACGAAGCCGTTTCCACGAATGCACTAACCATGCATGCTTTACAACGCATGCGTGATTACCACTATAACCTTTATCACGCATTCCTTTGCTACGAAATACGTAGTAAAGGAATATGAGTTAAAGGTAAAAAAAAAGGGGGGGCTGGGGGGTCCCCCCCCCCAAAAAAACGAGAGGGTTTAAAAAAAAGAAAGAAAACTTACCTAAAACACGCTCTTCTGTGCCTCTGTCCTTCATGGAAAGAGCCTCCCTAACAGACGTGATTACGTACGTGCGTCTACGTACTGTATCAAAAATAGAGAAAGGACCACTTAAAGAGTTAGAAGAAGGAGAATACCGTCGAAAGAAAATGTAAGTATATTTTTTAATTAAAATAATTTATTAGGTTAGGCATAATTAAAAAAACATATATAGATTTGAACTACATAATCAATCATGCAGTCGGTTTAACATGAAAATGCCAATATCATGCATAGTAAAACAACGAAAAACCTTGTTAAACTATGCGTGGTAAAGGCATTTTCATGGTAAACCATATGCGTGGTAATGGCATTCCGTTGTAACACATGCGTGGAAATGGCATGCGTTGCAACAGAATGCGTTGTAACATCATATAACCGTATGCTGCAGCATACAGAGAGAACAGGGAGAGTGGGCGGTGTTACTCGGGGGCAGGGGGAGTGGCTTGCCCACAGTTGTTAATACTGTCTGTTTGGGCAGCCTGAGGCCGCCCAAACAAACAGTATTACCAACAGTGGGCAAGCCACTCCCCCCTTCCCTCGAGAAACACCGCCCACTCTAAACCAGGAAGTTCTGCTTTCTCGCCGTGCGAGAAGGCAGAAACAAATGGTAGTTATATAACTACCATTTGTTTCTGTCTTCTCACACGGCGAGAAATCAAGGGGGGCGGCACCCAAACGCCCCCACGAGGAGCCGCCACTGGCCAATAGCAGCAGAGTTTCTATCACTTTCTCTGCTGCTGCTGAGCTTTCCTGAGCCTTTTCAGGACCTCGCTCCCTAGAAGAGAGAAGAAAAACAAATCCTAGGGATCACCTGGCAGCATATTGCTGCATCCGACTGAGTTATGGTCAGTCATTTGGCTGTCTCTATCTGCTCTGTTGCTGCCCATTCGATTAATGACTGGTGTGTGTTGGATTCTTAAAATAAGGGCTGAGCCATTCATTTGAGGGTGTGTGAAAGAACTGAAGGCTGTGTCTGTGCATTGGGTGAAGGGTTTGGCCCTTGACTGGGCGTGGGCATGTTCAGCTGTCTCTAAGCATGTGGGCCTTGTAATAGGCATGTGGGGATGTGTTCCCTCTGGCGGTATCTGGAAAGATGATTTATACAAACCTGACCTATCAAGGCAGCACTCCTGGTATTTAATGACTGCATTCATAGCATATTATAGCACTACACAAATAATGTATATTTATGATACAAAAATAGATGTTCAACTGCTTTAGAAACCTGTCCATTATGTTACTTATCTTTCATTTAATATTTACTCTTTCTTTTATTTTTGGCATTTTGAATTCGGTGGTCTCACTGTCTCACTGCCAGTATGTAAAAGATCATGTGACAACCCTTTATCTAACACCATCAACATCAAATCGTTATATGATGTCACTTCCTGTGATGGCATCAGCGCTGACCGTTGGGATGACGACGTCCCTTCCCCTCACCCCCAATTCAACTTATCTCAAAAAAGCCTTTCTTGGAGTACTCATAAGGCACGTTATATTTTGGTGTTACACAGGTCTTTGTAAAAGCTACAGGGAAAATATATTCTTGGGCCCTGATAGTGTCTCAGAAACAACTAACATAGGATGAAGTCATGGCATTTACAGTTTAACAGATTAAAAACAGAAAGTTACAACCCATTCATCTTGTCTCTTTGCTTGGAATTTCCTTGCTCATTTTCTCTGCAGTTGAAGACCTTGGAGGTCAGCTTGATTCTGATATGACCTTTTTAGCTACAAGCAAGGTCTGTCGTTAAAACCTGCATTTTTTGTGGTATATTTTAAAGAAACAATGCGTCTTTTTTTCAACGGTGATGTTTCATTTTTATTCATATTTGTAAATTAGATCATCACTGGTGATCAGGCTCGATATGGATAATATTCAAGAAAAACATCCTATTGTTCTCTACATATACAATATATGTGCAAATGTTATTTTGATGTTCAAAACAAGTAATTTAAACAGGATTGCAAGTAATACATTCTAATTTCATGCTGGGAACACGATTGTTCTGTTAAGCCTTAATTACTGTTGTCAAATCATAGGTTCCCGCACCCTGCATCGTCTCGTGATCTGTAATAGCATTTAAGGTCGGCATTTTGTGGCAGAAATGGAATGGTGTGTGATAAACTTCAAGGTGACAGGCAGAGCTTATCACTCCCAATCCTGTTATTACCTAATTACATCTACTGACTGTGACATTACTTCAAACAGATCTCAACAGAGCCAGAAACAACTGTGTAATCGTGATCTATAAGTTTATTAAAGAGAATAAAGTATACACCACGTCATAACAGTGTGGGTTAGAAATGACACACAAATCCCCTTCCACCACCTATGAATTACCGTGTCTACTTCCCATTACCATTGAATTACAAGCCTGCAAAGCATTTAACTACGGTGACAATGAACAGTGATATTTTAAAACAGTAGTGAAAGTGTGAGATAGAAAAAATAAGTGGATTTTTTCAGCACACCGAATTGAGAGAATATTTCCAGCGTTTCTTTTAATAACTTTTTCTCAATCACCCATTTGAGGGAGTTAAATACCAGCCAATCAAAGCTGTGAATGTATGAATGAATACAAGTTTATATAGCAAGCTATCACCCCAAATAGACACATCTTCATTCTGCTTGTAGCATGAGAGGGAGGGCTTTCAATGCCTTGTTGGTGACCACCACAAAGGAGTATCTGCCCAGTCTATCTCTCCTAAAACCTAGGCGCAGTTTGAAGACATCCAGAGCATCGAGACTTGATGAAAAGATAGGACATGTAGCAGTTGTTTGAGTGATCACTGATGGGCTTGTGACGGAAGCAAAGAGCTTCAAAGACACTGCGGGGCATATTTAAAGGGATTTGGCGCAACCTTGCTGCGCTGACCTGCGTCAAAATGATGGGGCATGAATGTGCCATATCTATAGCATACGGTGCATTCCTGTCCCTTTACCCTGCACTGGTGCCTAGCCTAGCGCCAACAGAGGCACCCTAGGACCATGGTTCAAGGGTGCCTGCATTGCATGCAGGACTGTTTTTATGCAAAAAGTGTCCATTCAAAGCCACTCAAAGCGGCTTTGCATGGCGTTATGCATATAAATTAGTGGCTTGCCCCACCATTGAATCACAAACTGTGATGCTACCACAGTGCAAGGAGCTTGTAAATATGTCCCTATGTTTGTGGACCAAAGCTAGCGAAACAGAGGAAGGCAGTGAGTAATTTGTGTAATTTTACTGAGACCGACAACCAAACAGATTGACACGTTCGAACCAGCTGGAATATATAAACCAGATAGATGGGAAGACCTACAAACAAGGAACTGCAATAGACACATCTGGATGTGATCTATACATTCACATGGGTCTTCCTGAAAGAGTAAGGTAGGAAAGACAGCATCCTTCTAATGATGCTAAGCGTTGTGTTTTTGTGTGTTGTCGTCACGCAGCCAGCGGCGTGCACGACAGGGCCTCGCGGTCGTGCTGGGGAACAACTTGGCCGCGTGCAGGCCAAACAAATTACAGAGTCAGTTGTGGTTTAGAACTGAGCTCCCGCGTATGTGCAGCTCTGGCATCACTTCCGCACCGGCTCCCCTTTATTGCCCCAATCACCTGATACACGACTACCATCTTTCACTAGGTCTCGGCGATTTACATGAACTCCCCTCCGGACCTGTTCCACTACTGACACAGTCCCCAGTTGCGCCTATTACCTCATAGTGCCGACATAACATTTCTCCCCAAACATAGTCTAAAATACAACAACACTGCGGATAGCTTGCACATTTGAAACATAAAACAATAGAACCGTCTTACATGGAATGGTCCTTCAGTCTACAGGAGGGTTCAGGATTTCTTCTTAACCCCTCCCATGCTCGTGACGGAACCGTTCCGTCACGAGCCTCGGGTGGGCTGAGCTGGTGACGGAACGGTTCTTTCACGGCCCGCTCGCCGCGCCTGCGCGGCACGAATTCCGCGCCTGCGCTGACGTTCTGAAGAGCGGGCGGGGCCGTGAAGGAACCGTTCCGTCACAAGCGCAGCTCACCCGCGGGCCGTGACGGAGCAGTTCCGCCACGTGCATGGGACCGCCGCGCGGCCCCGCCTCCCCCTTAGCGCTGCGGCGGAATAGCCACCCCAGCGAAGGGGTTAAACAATACTGGGAGCTCCGCCTGCCTCCAGAAACACTGACATGAGGCACCGACATAGAGCTCTCCGGGGGACTCGGGCTGGTCACTGGTCCCTCAGGATTTAACCTGTCTGTCACAGGTCAGCCCACTACAGAACTTCCCCACTCGTCGTGATTGGGAGAGACCTTTCGACCGGGTGCAGGCTCCCTCACATCTAGAGGGACAGCTCGGGAGGGATGAAAACTTTTGAAGAAGGACACATTCCTTGTGACTGTCTCTGCACCTCTCTGAGCAGTGTTTCAAGTGCCATTCAAATGGGTAATGATCCACGGCTCCTTCTCATAAGGCAAACTGAAATTGCTGTTGGTAGCATGATTCTGCAGGAGAACCATGTCACCCACTTTCAAGTCAGACAGCTGGGATCTCCGTCGCTGACTGGCCTGATCATTTTGACGTTGGCGCTAAGCTTGATTTTGATCTTCCTTCAAAGACTCCGGACGCCACGGAGGATGATGTGGGATGGAGTCTATAACCACACGACCCATGTAAAGATGTCCTGGATATACTCCGGTCTTGGAGTGCGGTATTTGTCAGTACACCCGGAGGAATGGGAAGATGGCTAGTTCCAAGCTGTGTTGACGGTCATGAGCGATGTGGACAACTTGATTGAAGGTGCGCATGAACCTCTCCGCCTCCCCATTCACTTGGAGCCACCTGGGAGTTATCTTCTTGTGGCTAATGCCGAGAGATGACAGATAGTTGGCTATTTCTTGTTCCTGAAATGGAGGGCCATTGTCAGTCCTTAGTTCTTGAATGAACCCATGAGTGGCCATCACTTTCTCCAATTTAGGAATGACCTCACTCACACTAAACGACTGGAGTACTTCTACTTCGGGATATTTTGTGTGTTCATCGTTCAGCACAAAGGTGTGCCTCCCATCCGGGAGACACCCAAAATCCAAACTGACATAGGCCCAGGGGCGGTCTGGCCGAGGTTCAGTGATTACCGGAGTTGGTGGACAGCTTTCTCCTGTGGCCTGGCACCATTGGCAGAATCTCACCGCCTCTTCTACTTTTTCGTCCATCATGGGAAACAACACTTTAGTCCTCAGGTGGGTTTTTGTTTTCACCATCCCCTGGTGCCCGGCATGTGCCAGTTGGATTACCTGTGTGGTCAGGGCTGAAAGGATCACAAGACGATGACCTTGAAGTAGGCAGCCCAGGGAATCTTCATTTAGCTCCTGCCTGACTTGACGTGACACAGACTCTCCATGATTTGTTTGGCCTCAGTGGTGAGTACCTTCCACTGATTCCTCGCGCTGTGCCACCGACCATGCTTCATGATCAGCCTGGCTCACTGAAGACACTCAGCATGTCGGGTTTCTTTTTTTATTTATTTATTTTTATCTAATGCGATTTTCTATAGCGCGAACATTACCCGAAGGTGTCAGAGCGCTTTACCTAAGAACCAGTTGCGATACATAAGGACTTAGGATTACATGAGTTACATAAAAGATACAAACAGAAATTTTTTTTTGCAAATGTACAAGTTATAAAGTCACACAAGGAAGAGATATTCAAGGAAGGGATACGAATGGATATACTCTAAGAGTCACATAGGAATGGTAGATAGTACACAGCTCTACTGCATATACTAGTGATTAGAGTTATCTCTATATACATAGGGAAGTGATATGAATGGATATACTCTAAGAGTCACATAGGAATGGTAGAGTACAAAGGTCTACTGCATATACTAATGATTAGAGTTATCTCTATATACATAAGGAAGGGATACAAATGGATATACTCTAAGAGTCACATAGGAATGGTAGAGTACAAAGGTCTACTGCATATACTAGTGATTAGAGTTATCTCTATATACATAGGGAAGGGATACGAATGGATATACTCTAAGAGTCACATAGGAATAGTAGAGAGTGCAAAGGTCTACTGCATATACTAGTGATTAGAGTTATCTCTATATACATAGGGAAGGGATACAAATAGATATACTCTAAGGGTCACATAGGAATGGTCGCGAGTACAAAGGTCTACTGCATATACTAGTGATTAGAGTTATCTCTATATACATAGGGAAGGGATACGAATAGATATACTCTAAGGGTCACATAGGAATGGTAGAGAGTACAAAGGTCTACTGCATATACTAGTGATTAGAGTTATCTCTAGGGGAACATCCATTACAACGCGGATTTTAGACCGCAGTGCCATTACAACGCGGGTTTTACAACGCAAGTCGTTACCACGATTTGCGCTGGAGGGCGCTCTAGACTATTCCTAAGTCCAGCACACTACAGCGCAAATCGTGGTAACGACTTGCATTGTAAAACCTGCGTTGTGATGTACCGCGATCTAAAAGATCGCGTTGTAACATCATACAACCTTATCTCTATATACATACGGAAGGGATACAAATGGATATACTCTAAGAGTCACATAGGAACGGTAGAGAGTACAAAGGTCTACTACATATACTAGTGATTAGAGTTATCTCTATATATATCGGGAAGGGATACGAATGGATATACTCTAAGGGTCACATAGGAGTGGTAGAGAGTACAAAGGTCAACTGCATAAAGTAGTGATTAGAGGTATCTCTAAATACATATATATACAAATAGTAGATTTTCTCAGGTCAAGACCCAAAAAACAGGAGAGCAGAGTTCCATTAAGTGGGGTTGGAGGGGGGACGCAGTCACAACACTAGGAGAGGGTGGGAGGGATACAAGTGTATGGAGAAACAGGAGAGCAGAGTTCCATTAAGTGGGGTTGGAGGGGGGACGCAGTCACAACACTAGGGGAGGGTGGGAGGGATACAAGGGTATGGAGAAAATGCAAATCAGAAAAAGGAAGAAACATTTAAGGATCATCAAGGGGGAAACGAGGGAAAAGGGGAAAGGACGAGGGAATGGACATGATGGCGGGTTAGGGTCCAGAGAAAAGCGGCCGAGAACAGCAGCAAAATGGCAGTCAGGGCAAAAGAAAAAACGTAAAGAAGTCCATGAGAGTGACCCAGTGAGTATGAATTAGAGTGCCAGGAGAAGTCCGGGGAGGGGGGGTACATAGTTCAGAGATCGAAGTCAGGAAGGGAGAGGAGGCGTGGTAGGCTCAGGTCCACAGGAGTAACTTCGAAGACAATCAGCCGGTTATGGCTCCCTCGCCCCCATACCTGGGAAAAATTCACTGGTTCCTCGCTCCTGACCGGCTGCAGCAGCACTTTGATTGACTACAACAGAAGTTGTTGGAGAGGGGGAATACAGGGGTTGAAGGGCTGAAAGAAGGCTGGGCTTTTACCAACACTTCCATGGACATCGGAATGGGGAATGACCAGGCAGTTATGCACCAAACATATTCCCCAGTGTCTTTGGCCTCATCCTCCTGAGGGGGTAGCCGCCCGGTGTCGACAGATAGGTAGTCAGCACGACCCTGCTGCAGCAGAACAGCTCCAAGGCCCTTTGGACCAGTGTCAACAGCAACCATGGTCAATTTCCATGGGTCAAAGAAAGGCAGTGTCGTGGTGGTAGACAGAGCATCCTTAATAGCATGACAAACAGTATCAAGTTCCTGACCCCATGTCCAGGAAACGGAGCCTCTGGTGAGCTCCCGGAGAGGCTGGGTGAGGGTGGTAAGATCTCGGATAAATCGGCCACAGTAGTTAACCATGCCGAGGAAGCTTCTCAACTCAGTGACACTGGTGGTACCAGGGGCCATTTTTATAACACGCACCTTGTCCAGGGTTACCCTGGAGCCAAGAATATGTAGCCAAAGAATGGAGCTGCTGTTTCAGGACTTCGCACTTGTCTCGATGTAGGGTGAGACCAGACTCTTGGATCCTCTGAAGCACTTGGGTCAGCCTGGCATTGTGCTATGCAATGGTTTTGGCGTACATGAGAATGACTTTACTGACGTTCACCACTCCCGGAAGATCCATCAGCAACTTGTGAATCACATTCTGAAATACCTCCACTGTGCTTGACACCCCAAAGCTCAGGCGAGTGTACCTCCTCAGGCCTGTGTGGTTAGAAAAAGTTGTGATGTACCAGGACTCTTTGCCCAGCACCAGCTGAAGATATCCAGATCGAAGGCCAAGCTTTGAGAACCAGCATGCTCCACTCAATTCCAGGATGAGATCATCTATAGTGGGGGTTAGGTGATTTTCCCTTTTCATTGCAGCATTGGATAGTCCCATGTCTACACAGATCCGCACCTCACGTGGTTGCTTTGGATTTTGAGAGACAGCAATGTGGGACACCCACAGGGTGGGCCCCATCACCTTCTCTATGATTCCAGCAGACTCCAGTTAGGCTTGTTCTTTTTCAACTAACAGCCTTCAGTGGAAGGCTATGCGTCTGTGGTGTAGTGCTACTGGCTGAAAAATGGGATCGATATGCAGGTGCACCTCTTTCCCTCTTAGTCTCCAAATCCCGTCGAAGATGGCTGGAAATTCAGCTAAGATGTGTCGGATCATCTCCTGGTGGATCCCAAAACCAAACTTCACAACTCCCAGATCCTCTGCAGCATGACATCCTAGCAGCATGCCCTGTCCATCTTCTGCCACGTATATTTGTGATTTTATGGAGAAGTACGAGATTGTCGCTTTGAAGTTTCCTCGCATCAGCTGGGGTTGGTATTGTCTGTACGCAAAGACTTTCATAGCCATGGCACTCAGCAGTGGAGTTGGCTTCATCACCTTGCAGAATTCTGCAGACTTGATGTTAATGGTGGCCCTGTGTCTACGACAGCTGTGACAGCCTGCTCTCCCGCTCGCACTTGACATTGCGGAAGCTGGCGTTATGTTTGGGAGGCTGTGCCTATCATCTAGGCTGTGTGAACCATTTGTTCTTGCAAAAAACAACTAAGGAGTGACTTGTCGGTGCTGTGGGCAAAGAAATAAAGCCAGAGACACCAAAGAAAAAAGCCTCCCACCAATAGTGACAAGGCGATATTGGAACAAAAATTGGAGAAAAGAGTGACAACACATACAAAAAAGTAAAGAACAATAACTCATATTTGTTTAAGAAGAACCCTCACTCACCCTAGTGGTGACATGCTTCATCATGGGGTTCCCACTGGAGGAACCGAATGTCCCTCCAGTGTGCTTCAACGCCTGATTTGCAGCGGAGCAGGTTATTGTGAAGTAGACTTGATAGGTATGTGTTATGTGCAAGTGATAGTGAGATGTTAAAAAATATTAGTTGTACCAAAAACAACTTTATTTGGTGGTCAGCTAATATTATTAAAAACAGTGTATAGGATATTGGTAGTGGTAATATTCTTGACCACTTATATCCCTTCAAAAGTAGGTTGACATGTTTCAGCTGTCTATGGTAATTGCAGCTTTCTTCAGGACCATAAAAGTGAATATCCCTGGTGGTCCGCGCTCGCTAAGACGTGTCCAACCAGTGGATATATAGTATGTGAAAAATTATTTGACAAAAAATACCGGAATTATTCGGTTTCTGCAACCCTAGTATTTCCAGGGGCCCAAAAATAGCACGATATTATGGTGCTGTGATCAGTAGGCTACGCGGGGGAGGCTCTCTTCACGCTGCGGCCATTCGCTAGTAGCGGCTCGCTGCCATGAACCTACTTGATCCACTGCCGCCGCCCGAAAAATATAACCATTTGTTCTTCTCTGTTATAATCATCAATATCACTGTTCCCTCTTAGCTCTTCAGAAATGAGGTTAACTTCAGGCCTGGGTCTTCGGTTCTTCCACGTGCGGCACTCTCGTTCGAGGTGGTTCATTTTTCCACAACCTGCACACCTTTACCCACATGCTGGACTTTCTGTTGCATTGTGGGGGCTTCCTCTGCATTAACCGCAACTCAAGGCCTTCCCCTTTTCCTTCCGGCTTGATGTGGTGGATGGAATTGTCGCTACTGCATTGACTGACTCGACCTTCACTGGTTTTTATAGGGCCATTCCATGTAGGCTGCCCTCCAACTCGCCAATTTTTAGGGCTAGGATGTCGGCCAGGGTCTTACAAGATTCCTCCAGTATTCAGTATTCTCTCTCTCGGAGGAGCAGCCCTGAATAATTTGACCCCTTATCTCTTCCACCTCATCATTGAACCCACAGGTGCTTTCTAAGTCTCTGAGGTGAGGGTGAAACATGTCAATGGACTCATCTACCTGTTGTCACACATGATGAAATACAAAACAATCATAGTCTTGATTCGCCATGGGTTCAAAGTGTGCTGACAGGGTCCCAATTAGTGTGAGATGCATTTTGGGGGTCGGCTCATTCAACAACTTGGCACTTCTGTAAATTTCTTTCTGTAAATTTCTTTCCCCCCTAGATGAAGGAGCATGGCCCTCTTTTGGTAGTTGTGCACTCGCTTGGCTTCAAAGAAAAATATCATCCACTCCACCCATTCCTTCCATTTGGGTGCCTGGGCAGAAGGTGGGCCCTCCACCACGAATGGTTCAAGGGGGGGTATTGTGGCCATTCCACTGCTTTTCTTAGAGAGCTCCTCCCAGCAACATTAGGGGCATCACATGGCCCAGACGGTGTATGTTCCTCCTCACAGCTGGCTGTGTGCAATGACCACCCTCCAGTGTGCTGCTGACTGTCTCAGGCTAGCTTGTTGCAGCACCTGACTTTGCCCTGAATGCAGTCTACTCTATAGACCCTGTGCCACGTGTGCTTGCTCACCTCTATGCAGGGACCGGGGAGCAGGTTCCAGGGAATTGACACCGCTGGGGTCGATACCGCTGCCGCTCAGCCCCAATCAGAATCAGGCACACAATCACACAATGAGGAGCTGGTGCGCTCTTCTGTGCACTCCATGGTATGAGCACTGCGTGCCTTCCCTCAGCATTCGCGGCCGCCACAGAGCAGACTTGGGAATCGGCTGCCCCCCTCTGTCACCAATGTTGTGTTGTTGCGTGTTGTCATTGTTCAGCCAGCAACGTGCATGACAGGGCCTCACAGTCACGCTGGGGAACAATGGGCTGGCTTCGCGCAGGCTGAACAAATTACACAGAGTCAGTTGTGGTTTCTAACTGAGGTCCTGCGTATGTGCGCCTCTGGCGTCACATCCGCGTGGGCTGCCGTTTATTACCCCAGTCACGTGACATGTGACTTTACCATCTTTCACCAGGTCTCAGGGATTTACACAAACCCCTCCTGGCCCTGTTATACTACTGGCACAGTCCCCAGTCATGCCTATTACCTCATAGGGCCGACATTACACTAAGTAAAGGGAAGCAGATGAATGATAACTTGTTAATGTGTGCCTCAAAAGTCTAAATTCTGAGCTATATGAGAAGGAGGAGGAGGAGGAGGAAGAGCTCTAACATGTATGCCCACCAATCCAAAGACCAGATGGCAGAATTATCAAAGACTAAGACGTTAGCCTTCCATGCATTCCGAGTTAATGAATTTAGTTTCATCCAGGTAGCCACATCACCAAGACAGGACTTAAATTACAGCTGAAGCTATGGTAGATGACTTTCTAATCTGAAGATGATTTGTGTATCATACATTTAATTAACAAAATACCTAGGCCATATGGATCAATAAGGATTGCCAGTGGTGAAACACAAATATTGATTAAAATAGGACATAAGGTAGAGTCCTGACGAACACTAGTAGTAATGCCTTGGACAGCAAGGCAAAAATTTCAAGACGAAAATTGTTCATTAAAAAAGATCGGAACCAGTTGAATACAGAGACCTCAACCCTAATGTCCTTAAGTTGGTGAAGTAAAAATGGCAGGGGAACAGTGTAGACAAGTTTGTCTCAAAAACACGAACATGAGTGAAATTGTTGTATTCAGACACATTATCAGCGACTGAGTAATTCAGATTAATTGTGCAACTCAAAAACTTAAAATATAAAAAATTTCTTTAGCAGGGGCTAAGAGGTGGAGAAAATGGCAAGTGTATGTGGTGTAAGGTACACAATACAGCAGGCCTGCTTAAAGGTCTACCATTAGAGGTACTGGAGAAAAAATATATTATCAAAAAAATAAATATCCCAATGCAGTAGTTAGTGTGGTTCTGGCCTTTAAAGAGCACTAGCGAAATGGGAAGAATGCTCCTTTTAATTTCTTTCCTTTTAAATTGCTATGGTGTGCTGAGCATAGCTAGTTTCAAAGAACATGGGGGAGGAAGGAGTACATGGCCAGCATTACACTGGCCATTATGTCCTTGATTTGCAACAAGTCAGAAATGTACTCCTGTAGGTTTCCTGGCTGAAGATGGCTGATAGCCAGAAACCGGTCCTAGGATGCTTGATTCCGGTCCAGGAAAGACATGGCTTGCCAGTTCGGGCTGGACTGTTCCCATGAGGCACAAGGTCAAGGCTGATTTGCATATGGCCATGTCTGAACTGGGGTGGTGTGGACTGCAAAAAAACGATGGATTTAGGCCCATATCACTGTACTGGGCTGAATGTATGACATTGTTCTGCATTCTGTTCATCAACTGTTGTTTTTGCATTTGTCAACCTGAGTGGGATGGATATTCTCAGACTTGAGTCCCATGCTCTCCACACCACTGGAGTCAAGCTATCCTGGCTGAAGACGGCTGATAGACAGAAACTGGTCCTAGGAGGCTTGATTCCGGTCCAGGAAAGACATGGCTTGGCAGTTCGGGCTGGACTGTTCCCATGAGGCACAGGGTCAGACTGATTTGCATATGGCCATGTCTGAACTGGGGTGCTGTGGACTGCAAAAAAACGATGGATTTAGGCCCAGATCTCTGTACTGCGCTGAATGTATGACATTGTTCTGCATTCTGTTCATCAACTGTTGTTTTTACAATTTCTGAAACAACATTCCTTTTAACCAGAACCCAAACTAATTTCCCATGAAATTCCAACGTTTCTCAAATTTCTTAAGAGACCCTGATCTCAAAGTGTATATTCTCTCTAACTCTTTGACTTTATGGAGTTTAGCTCTCCGGGCTTGGTATGTAGGTACATTGTTACTAAGCCAAAGTTAGTGATCTTGCCACCAAGGCGGATATAAATAAGGCACTCTTCTTGCATACTCTTCAGTGTTGCATTTGGAAAGCATCCCAGAACTGCAATGTAGTTATCAATAGTTAGGGATTGCCCTATGGTTTTTCTGAGATATTTCTCCATTCCTTCCCAGAGATTTTTAGACAATCCCAGACAATATGAGTCTAAGTGCCTCCTCCTTCCCTAGAGCAGCGAAAACACCTATGGTAAATCTGAGGGTATATGTTATGTAGAAATAATGGAGTCCTATAAATTAACCATTTTGTGTAAAATTGCTTTAGTTTAAAATTGGCACCTCTAATTACTGTAGCATTAAATTTGCTAATTCTGCTCCATGTTGCTCTTGGGGTCTGCAGATCTTCTTTTCTCAGCCATTTATCTTGTACTTTTACATAGATAGCAGCAGATTTATTATCATTAAACATTCTCACCCGAAAGCTTACTGACCACTTGTCAGAGGCTTCTAGGGCTTCTCTAAAATCTAAACTTGCTGTTAACGTTCTTGATGTGGATAAATGACCATTTAAGCATGTCCCTGGAGTGCAGAAGCTTGATTTCTATCTAAGGACACTTTTTCCAGGAATATGAGTTAAGAAGTCTCGCACTTTCTTATACCTATTCTCCTCCCACTTCTTTAGTAGCAACTGATCCTCCCCGGTGTAAAGATGAGCCAAACTCATTTATCTGGAGGATACAGTAAAATGCTCCAAGTTGGGTTTTTTGTTTAAGAATCCATTGGAGAACTGTATACCACACTTTCTTCGGGTTCCTAACTATTCTCATTGGGTCTGTAATTTTGTACTCCTTTAAAATTGTATCCATAAAAATATTATCTATCTCTGAAAAGTCAGACTGGGTATAGAATCTGTGATTGTTATGTGCAAAATTTGTGTGATTGTATTCTCTTTTATTTGGGAGGGACAGTCCTCCCTCATCAGTCAGGTAGTTTAAAGTGGCTAATGCTAGTCTTGGCACCTTGTTGGCCCATAGGAAAGATGTAAACAGGCTATACATCTCCTTAAAAAAAGGCGTTTGGAGTGCACATGGGGCTGCTGCAAATAAAAAGTTAAATAGTGGTAGGATTGACATCATTATAATTGCCACCGGGCCTAGTATTGATCTTGGAAGTTGATTCCATTTTGCTAATAGGCGTTCAACTTTTTGTACCAGGGGGATGTCATTCACAATTAATAGCTCCTGTACTCTTTCTGTCAAATGTATCCCAAGTATCTCTTCGATGGAAATTATGTACTAGTCTGAAGCTTGGCAGTTGTGTTTTTGTGGAGCAATTACATGACAGAATTTCTCTCTTGGCTTTATTTATTTCATAGCCACCTATTCACTGGATTTCCCTCAAAATCCCTAAAATTTCATCCTGGGTGTGCTCCGTGGGATTTAAAAATAGAACAATGTCGTCCGTATGAAGTTCTATATTGGTCATGCCTTATAGGGGCGCAGTGTGTGGTATTGTTTGTCTGATAGCTATTGCCAATGGTACTATAAATAGGGCAAATAAAATAGGGGATAGGGGACAGTCTTGCCTTACACCTCTGTTTATTCTGCAAGTACCTATATTTTTAGAGTTGATTAATATTTTTGCCTATGAACCTTATATAATCTTCTTATTAACTGTATAAATCCTTCTGGGAAGCTAAATCTTGCGAGGATTAAAGAAATACAGTTTCAGGACACCAGATCAATGGCTTTCTCAGGATCTAAAAACCACACCTGAGCCATTATGCTATTCTTATTAAAATAATCCAGTGCTTCAATGAAAAATGTTGTGTTAGTAGAAAGTTGCCTAGCAGCCAAAAAGCCACATTGATCTACATGGATCAGTGAACCCACAATACTATTGAGCCTGTTTGTAAGGAGCTTTGTAAATATCATCTACTACAGACTTATTGGTCTGTAGGAGTTGATATTTTTCCTGTTTTTATCCATCTTCAGAATGATGACTACCACTGCTGTTTGGAAAGAAGCCGGAGGTACACCTCCCTTTAATAGGTGATTAGCCAATTTCAAGAGTTGTACGTTGAGAGTTGGGGTGAACCTTTTATATCATTCTACTGGCAATCCAACCTTACCCAGTCGTTTTACATTTAGCCATTGAGCCTATCGCCATTTCTATTTCTTCAATGGTAAATTCTACAAGTAATATTTCTCTGATCTCACTGTTTAGGGAGGGGATTGGTAAATTGTCAAGGAATGTGGTCAGGCAGTGTTTGGTGGTCTGTCTGGTACATTTTCTTATAATGCCTCAGAAAAGACTCCCAGATGTCCCCGGACCTGGTTAGTTGAGCTTTTGATTCCTCATCTCTGATGTTTTCAATTCTATTTTGGACCTGCCTCTCTTTTGCCTGCCACGCAAGTAATCTCCCTATATATTTGCTCTTTTCGTACATCTTTTTGAGATAAGCCATAATTGCTGTGTCCCCAAATTGGTTGTAATTTTCCTGCATTTGTAATTTTGCTTGCACGAGCTCTTGTTTTGTTGCTAAATTTCTATCATTATTGTACTCTGTATTTGCCTGTGCAAGTCTTGCCTCAATCTCTAGCCTTTTTCTCCTTTTTGCCCTTTGTTGAGGGATTTCTTTCGATGTAATTATCCCTCGAAATGTAGCCATAAATGCATCCCACACTGTACTTATTGGGGTGGTATCTGTATTGTTAACAAAGAAAACACTCATTTTGTTAGCTACCTCTGTATACCAGATCTAATTTTCTAAATTAATTTTATTAAAATACCATCTCTTGAGTGCTTTTTCCGGCCCCTCTCCAGCTATTACCGTTTTAACTAGTGCATGGTCTGAGAAGGCATTCGGAATGAGATCCTACAAATTAATAGTAAAGCCATGCGAGATCAGGAGCAAATCTAACCTGGTAGCAGTGTCGTATTTTGCTGAGAAGCATGAAAAGTCCTGTTTTCCTGGGTTTTGGAGGCGCCTTCGATCTACCATGTCTAAATCACTTTTACTGCTGGCCAGAGCAATAGCCACCTGGTGCTTGTTTTGTTTTCAAGCCTTCTTGGAAGAATCAACTGATGGATCCTGGAGTAATTAAACTCGCCCCCCTCCATATAATAGGCCCAGGGATGCCGGATAAATCCTGTTTGAGCTGAAGCAGGGGTAGAGGGTTATCGAGAACTGGTGCATAAATTGAAGCCAAAGTGAGATTTGACTGATTCAGTTTTCCATGCGCGAGAACCCATCTGACCCCTGGGTCTGACTGTGTATTCTTTACTTGGAATTGTACGTGTTTACTTACATATATTCTCACCCCCGTTCTGTGCGCATCCCGAGCTTGCCAAACAATGGAATGGTACAGAAAAACAATGGTCCCAGACTTTTGTGATTCATAATTCCAAACAAGTTTTTTTCTACTAGGGACAAAAGATCAAAGGCACACAAGAAGGTCACTTCCAAATGATGAACTGAAAACATAAGTTTATTCAGTCACACAAAGAAATACTTCCTTTGGACACAATTAGTTATTTCAATATACAATACTTTCACGGTTATCATCAACGAGAAGGAAGTATGTGTAAAATAAGTGCTCATGTGAAAGAATAAATGAAAAAGAAAGAAGGTTATATATATAAGGGAAATTCAAAGATTTGGGACAACAAAAAAGAGAACCTATACTGGTTGGAGACAGTATCCCTAATAATATCTCGGCCTAACCCTATAAGTACATTTGCGTACAAAACATTAGTTGAACTGTTTCAATTCACAGTGTAACTTCATCTGTAGGTCAGGAGTAAGTTCAGAATTAGGGTGTAGGCCTATAAAGGTGCATCAACGTTTCCACCATATTGCCTACGGGTGGGTGCAGTCCTCAGCAGCGGGTCTTCTTCAGGACAGGTGTGGGGGGTATCAAGGTTCAGAGTAGGGTGAGTACCAAGGGCTATGGCCTCAAGGAATAATAAATAGCGGGTCCTGTCGATCCATTAGGAAAAAAGGGGAACTTGTCCCAACACCGCTCTGTGGAGGTTCGCAGTGTTTTTTAAATTACAAGTTAGAGCTGTCCTTAAGCCTAAAACTGAATCCAGACATGAGTGGTTCTTGTATTAGTAGATCAGTCCGTGGTTAGTCTGATACCTAACAACGCGCCGTATCAGTCAGTCAGTCAACTAATGTTTTGTACGCAAATGTACTTATAGGGGTAGGCCTAGATAATATATGGGATACTGTCTCCAACCAGTATAGGGTTCCTTTTTTGTTGTCCTAAATATTTTAATTTCCCTTATATAACCTTCTTTCTTTTTCTTTTATTCTTTCACATGAGCACTTTACTTTACACATACTTCCTTCTCGCTGATGATAACCGTGAAAGTATTGTATATTGAAATAACTAATTGTGTCCAATTGAAGTATTTCTTTGTGTGACTGAATAAACTTATGTTTTGAGTCCATCATTTGGAAGTGGCCTTCTTGTGTGTGCCTTTGATCTTTTGTGCCTAGAAGAAAAAATTGTTTGGAATTATAAATCACAAAAGTTTTGGACCATTGTTTTTCTGTACCATATGATGCCCAGGTCGCTTTGACTCTATAGGGTAACCCCAATTTTGATAATGCCAAACAATGGAAGCCAGCCTATGTAATCCGATGTAATCCAAAAAATGGGTTTCTTGTAGAAAAATAGCATCAGGGTATGGCTTCTGAGCCAATTTTCTTTTGCCTGGGCCTTGCACTTGTTATTCAGTTCATTGGCATTAACAAAGAGTACAATAAAATATTTTCTACTTATTGTCAACTAGTACTAAAGCTAAGAATGGACCTCTTTGCTAACATGGTTAAAGACCCTCCAATCAGATATTTTAGCAGCTATCGTAGTTGCATTTAAGAAAGTGCATAAAGTGACTTGTGTTGTACATAGAACACCCAATTTGAACAGCTGGAAGTCTTAAGTACATATAAAAGATATTTAATACTTAAAGTATATAAAGTGACTAGTGCTGATGTAAATCAATGCTGTACAACACAGACCATAAACCTGACAGCCTCAACAGACTCTCTTAGCAGACACTGTATCCAAAGAGAGCCTTCTAAGGTGCATATACATTTGCTAAAAGTGGCCTGAGTCTCCATATGAGGTACATAAAGTGCTTGCAATGTCTAAAGTGAGTAGTGCTATCATAAACCAATTCTGTGGACATAGCCTGCAAGCATGTACCCCCAGACTCGCTTTGCAGGCGCTGTATTCAGGTCGGCGTTCTAAGGTGCATATGTATTGAAAACAGCAGTAAAAGCCTTCTTATTATCCCATCCCTAGTTGTAGGTTGCATCAAAAGTGGAACTACAGTATCTAGTCTGCCTTAAAGTGACTTTTGCTGTGCAAACCGAAGCCAAAACTAAAAGCTTCCAAATAAATCTCATGGCATCTAAGGATCTAGAGTCTGTGTAAAGTGTATGCCTAAAACAAGTCTCCAATCCTTAGAGAGAGTATTACACTCATAACTGGATACCCTAGCGGTTAAGGTTGTAAAATACCTGTCAGAGTGCATATAGAATATGAAAAGTGCATAATGTGCCTTGTGTTGTACATAGAGCATCTAGTTGAAATCCATAGCAGATAGAGATCTAAAGTGCATACCAAACATATACAGTACCTATAATATATAAAGTGGCTAGTGCTAACATAGTTCAATACTGCAAACACAGACTGTAAACATGTTGCCCCTATGCGCTTAGTATAGCTGATAAACAGGTCTCTGTAAAGTGTGAAAATTGCATAAAATGACTTGTGCTCTGCAAAGAGCATCCAATTGGATTTCATAGCAGCTAGAAATCTAAAGTGCATACAAAATATATACAGTACCTATGATATCTGAAGCGGATGGTGGTAACATAGATCAATACTTCAAATACAGATCATCAACAAATTGCCCCCCTGACTCGCTTAACAGACACTGTATTCAAATATAGCCTTCTAAAGGGAATTTGTTTTTTCAAAAAGCGACATAGGCCTCCTCATTAGCCTAACCCTTATTCTAATTGTCGTTTCAAAGTTCGGCCTATGCATCCTGTAATGTTTTATCCAATTTTTTGAGCACTCATACATGAACTCTCTTTTTTGTGATTGCTTCACCCTCTCCATCTTCCTCCCTACCACCCAACCCCGATGGACAGAATTACCCACTATCCCCTCCTTCCACCCCTCTTTGCTGGATGCCATATTGTGATAGATAAATAAATCAGAGACCCATAGGCATCTTATTAAATAGCTCATATGAAACTATGCAGTGACCTGTAAACATGTTAAGCATAGAATAATATATATATATATATATATATATATATATATATATATATATATATATATATATATATATATATATATATATATATATATATATATATATATATATATATATATATATACTTGACCTGGACTGCAAGTCTCCCTCAGGCCTTAACACCAGTATGGACTTCCATACATGCCTCTAACCTCTTAGCCTTGGTGTTTTTGATCACCTTCACTCTAGCTCAGATTATAAGTTCCATCACTTCTCATCTCACCGGGGTAAAAATGATGCGTTTACAACTGTCCCGAAGAAAGAAATTAGGGAAAGTCACATTCTCATTTTTTCCTTCTTATACACAGTTCAGTAGTCTGAGTAACACTTGTCATTCTTGATTTTAATATTAATTTTTCATTGTAAAGAAAAAAAGTGATTCTATTGTATGTTTTGTTTGCACAGGTAATGCACTTCCTATTTTCACCAATGTTACATTACATGGTCGTAAAAAAGTCTGTTTGGTAGTTTATCCAGGGAGGTTCATAATTTCTCTATAATGTTGAGTGTTGTACCCACTCGGGTCATCCCATCAATGAACTCCCTTGGTTGTGAACTTATTTTAAAAAAAATTGCACTTTGCGCTTTATTTAAAACCATTTTTTTGAAATTCTGGGGATATACTCTCTACACAGGATTGTTTTTATACCCACTCGGGGTATATTCGGTCAAATTCCTCGTTTATTTGATTTGATTTAACAAATCAATGAATGTTAATGGAACTCTGTTAAACTAGGGTTTTCTTAGTAGTCATGTGATCATCATTTTGAGTACCTTTTATGTTATATTGGTATCAATATTGCATTACATTTTATCTTGCTGTTTTAAAATCTGTAAGATAATGTTTGCCATCATATTCAAGTCTCAATATGAACTATGAAATGCAAGGCTATGTATATTAATGCGTTGATTACCTCGCACCCAGTATTTTTTCTATGTCTAGTTAATCTGGCTGTGGTAACTACCAATCATGTAACATGATTTTGCACACTTGCACTTTAAAAAGAAACTGCTGCTCTAATAGCGTCATGTGACCAAGGACTTTGGGTAGGCCGAAACGTTATGCTGGTGGCGAAATTAAATATCGAATAATTTATTCACCTCAAGCTTGGGTCGGCTCTCGTTTCTTGTCTCTGGTGGAATACTTTTCCAGGGAGATTTGCTGGAGGTGCTGGTTAGAGGTTTTGCTATATATATATGGCTATCGTAAACATGGCTATCGTAAATAACGATAGCGCCTATCCTCTCGCGAGGCATTTTAAGATGGTCCATAATAATAATCTTGACTGTCTTACTTATTTTGTATTAGCTGCTGTCCCCGAACTACGTAGGGGAGGAGACAGAGACAAAATGCTCTGGCAATTGGAATCTAAGATGATTCTTGAACTAGACAGTAAGGTCCCAAATGGCCTTAATACAACGGAAGTCCTTTATCATTTTCTATAAAATGTGCAACTGTTTCTACACTCTCGCTATATTTGATCTGATCTTAGTTTGTTTCCTAGGAATATCAGTTTAATTATTAGCACCTTCCAAACTCGTGTAATACAACACTGTTTCTTAGCCATTCTTTTTTAAATGTATATATTTTCCACTAGGGTGCAGAAACTGATCTATAGTTTTACTGCACCATGGAAACGCACCTGGGGTTTTTCTTCTTGTTGTTGGTATAATACACACATAACTATCAGCATACACCTCAATATAGTCGTATATCATCTTAAGAAGGGTTGCCATCTTCATAGATGTCCCTATTATCTTTATTTATTCATATCATTTAAACATGTATATTTATTGTTATAGTCTATTGTAGTATATATATTATCATTCGCGTATTTTGCACAATTATGATGTTTACTTTTTCTAGATGAACTGTCCAAATTTTAATAATTATATATGTTAATTAATTTTGATAAATTTTAGCTACTATTTATTGATTTTAAATCAAATCGATAAAGTATTATTAAAATTGCGTATATTTGCATTCACTATGTTTACATCTGATGAAATACAATGTTCAGTTATTACATGTTTACATTTGCAATTTTGCATTAATACTAGTTAGACTATCACAACGTTTATCTTGCATTTAGGCAGATATATTTATTTATACATGTTTTAAATGAAATTTGTCAAATAACAAATGACATTACTGAATGTATTCAGTCTAAGATTGTTTTCATGGGCTTATATTTACATCTATTACCCTTCTGTTCGAAATTTAAGAACTCTAGACATTGTGAGTAGTATGTTGTCTATATCTATTATCACATGGTGTCCACTAATGCATTTAAAAATAATGGCACACACCGGCTAAACTATCTGTGAGCAAGGGCATCCGCCCGAAAGCGTCAGACCGTTGTGCTGTGACAACAAATTAACATCTTGCCTGAAATTTATGTGACTCGCCGGGGTTTTCTGTTCGCCGATGTTGGAGGTGCAGAACCAGTATTTTGAACTCCAATAGCCAACATCCGGCTCACTTGATTCGGAGCATTCCCTTTGGAGAGATGCTCCGAATTAGGAGAATCTGCAGCACGGATGCTGAATGTGCGGCTGCACAGGAGGCATGCAGGTTACGTTTCCTGGCGAGGGGCTATTCCACTGAAAATCTCACTAAAGCGATCAGGCGTTCTAATTCAGTGAGCAGACAGGAGGCACTGATTCCTAAAACTAGCAACACCCATTTGGATGTTTCCTTGGCAGGGGATGGTCAAATCAGCTCCCCACGACTCATTTTGACATTTAACCGTCAACATGGGGCTCTTCGCAAAATTATGAACAACAATTGGAACCTGGTTCGAAGTGATACAGTAATTGGTCACAAAATAGATATCAAACCAGTACTGACATTCAGAAGATCCCCTTCAATGTCCAAGGCTCTAGTTAGCAATACCTTGGAACCCAAGACCTCTACCACCTGGTCAGTATTGAAGAAGGGCTTCAAGGCATGTCCTCAGTGCAAAGCCTGCCGCTATGGCAGTAATAGGACCCATTTTAAAAGTCCCTTCCATGAACATCCTACTGCCATCTCCAAGTGGCTTACTTGTAAAACCGATTATGCCATTTATGTGTTGGAGTGTCCGTGTGGGCTCCAATATGTGGGCAGCACCAAACTGCCCGCCCACAAATGGATACTCCAACACATACGTGCAATATCTGGGCATGATCAAAATTATCCGGTTGCCAGGCACTTTCAGGATAAACATCTGGGCATTCCTGATAAACTCCAATTTTTCTTAATTGATTGTGTCGAAGCATCAAGGAGAGGAGGTGACCGTGAGGCCAAACTCCGTCTCCTTGAGACGAGATACATTTTGGAGCTCAACACCAAAAATCCTAATGGCCTTAACGACAGGGAAGACCTTTATACTTGTCTGTAGGATCAATTAGCATGCCTGTAAGACCTGTCCGGATACACTAAAAAACTTATGTTCCCCATATGATGTTTCCAATTTGTATATATTGATGAATTATTTTTTAACAACACTACTTTCACACTTATTTTTAAAAATGATTAGTTCTTAATTTAAAATCTGGAATTTCTTGCCATACCATTTGCACTTTATTGCCAAATTTGCACCATCACTTTAAGCACTTTTTATGTTCTAGGCAGACATTGTGACTCGCCCACTTGGGCTCTATTTAGATTGTGTACAATTATTGTGTCATGACTTTTGGATTAATGCTGCTGGTTGACATATGAGCATTTTACTTCAAATTTTTAACACATTTGGGTTTATCAGATTCAACACACAGTAACGAGCTAGCGCTCAAAATGTACATAGATAGAATTAATTATCATGTATATATATTGATGTGCTTTTTCCACCAAATTGTGTCCTGTAAATATGCTCCTATCTTTATAAAATCTGTATATATGATCTTATCTATGGTGCAATCTTACCGGGTAAAAATTAGGTGTTCCACTTGGGCACTCTCGATTGATTGTACAAAGGCAGCGTTATAATGTATAGTATTTCTTCCATTTTCATGACACACCTTAATGCACTGCCACTTTAAATGCTCTGCTCACTGTTATGCAGTTTGTCATGTGATCAAGCCTCCTCGGAGGCGAAACGCGTCATGGCGGCAGCGCTGGCTTCATTGAATTAAACCACCTTTGCACCAGCACCTTTGGGTCGACTCTTTGTTACTTGGTATTTCGGCATTTCTTTGCCCTTGAGTGACAAGCTTCGTGATATACATATATATTTATATATATTTTGTGCCCTCTGGCTTACCGGCTTCTCTGCAAATAAAAGATCCTGTGCAGCGCACTCTGTGGTCCGTCTCCTATGTTCCCTCGCCGGTCCGACGTTGGTTGACCTGGAAGTGGTATTTGGAGTTTTCTCGGATATATTTATATATATATATATACTGGATGGTGTCATCAGTGATGTCATGAGTGATGTCACTGACCATGTCATGAGTGATGTAATATGTGACGTCATCAGCAGTGCATTACACGCGCAAGTTATAGTGAGTCCAACTAATTATAACGTGGAATTTCAATGGTTTTATGTCAGTAAAATTTCCAGCTAACTATAACTGATGTGAAACCTATGTTTTTTTTTGTGAATTTAATAGGTTTTTTAAATGCTAATTTCTAACTATAACTGGTGTGAAACCTATGTTTTTTTCAGTGAATATATATATATATATATATATATATATATATATATATATATATATATATATATATATATATATATATATATATATATATACTTATATAAATGCACAAACAAACAAAAACACGCTGCACTCCTGGGAGCTTTTTAGTTTCCAAGTTGTTTTCGCCAAAAGAATACGGACGTGGTTCGACTCTTAAAATCTTGTTCAAAGTAATTGAGCCATTCTGGTCTTAGTTTTGTTGATTTGTGGTGATTTATGTTAGAAAGCTACCAAATGGTGGTCTGACCATGTGACTGGAGTAATCCTTTGAAAGATAACTAGTTCTGGATTTGCAAAAATGACGCTTAGGATGTGCCCAGCGATGTTTGTGTACAATCTGATATAGGTCAGTGTGACTAGGCCAGTGATGATAGTTTTGGATGGGGCATATTGGGGTTCTTAAACCAAATATTTAGGTCACTAAGAATGCATAAGTTGGAGTGTATTGTTATATGGGTTGAAAATGTGTCTAGCAATGTGTCTGGGAATGTTGCATTTCTAGGTGTTGGTCTGTAAAGGAGGAGGAAGTTACAAGAGGAAGTTGGCGTAGGGTTGCATCTGGTGAAGAGGGCCACGCAACCTTGTATGGAAACATTATCAGCTTTTAGAAGATTATTTGTTTTCTCATAATGGTCATCCTATCTAAATAATTAGGTCTGGCATTGGCCAAAATATTTCAATTTTAGTAAATAATATATGTATTATTCTCATTCCTGTTATGACTTATTAAAGTGGTAAATGGTTTGGAAGAATATTTGTAATTTTATATATATTTTCTTTTAAAATCAGGAGTACCGCAGGAGTACCACAGTACTGAAAAAATATCTTAAGAAAGGGAAACAAGTTGCAAATACACTATAAGACACTATATTTTATAAATATAGAGCGCTAAAGTGTATTCTTAATATTTTTACATATTTAAAATTGTACTAGAAAGTGTACAGAGTAGCGCACTAATTAATATAAATTACAGTGCAACTTCACAAAAAAAAAACAGAGTTCAAGGTACACTGTTATAAAAATTTATAGAAATTAAAATTGAAAAACGTTCACCGTACAAAATGTTTTTGTAGTGCTGCAGTACTAACGGGCTCTCTGTATTTAACAAAATAAAAATATATAGAAACTTGTAAATATTTTGATCTACCTATTATTAATTTACTAAAGTAATAATAGTTAAGGCAAAAATACCACACCAAATACTTACCTACAGGTCTAAAGTAGAACAGGTGCAAACTATACCTAAAAACAGCACAGCTCCAATTTAAGCCAGTGATAAAACGTTCAGCTTATGACTTCTAATCACTATGCACTGTGGTACTATTTGAAGAACAGATATCACTAGCTTTAAATACCTTAAAACGTATAAAGTAGTTACACTTCTTACCTAAACTACAAAAAATAATCATGTGGGCACTATGATATGTAATCCTGCCACATTGAAACAAAATGCAACTGATGTTTTTTGCGAAGTGCAAAACACAAAAGTGTATGCGAAATCCATTGCAATTTAAAAAAAATAGGGTAACCTCCTTTTTTCTTTGGACCCCTTGACTAAACCCCACATAACTTTCACTCCTTCCACAATGAAATGGTGGAACAAGTATGCTAAATTTTACAGAAATTCAGCATACAGGTCCAAAATTATTAAGGGAGAAAATATAAAAAAAAATCCATAGGTCGATCATATCTACACATTTATAAACAAAAAAGGTAATCTATTACCAATGAAATGAAGAGGTAATAGGTTGTTAATAACAATAAAACATAATACTTAATTATGTGTAACACCCTAAGCCATAATTCAGCAAAACAGGGACCGCACAATAATGGTAATTTGTGATAAAAAAACTATATGGCTGATATTTACATTTGGTGAACACAGCAATGAACCAATCACATGGTCAGTTGTGAGCCCCATTTGCCATGGTATACCATGAACTTAGCACAGTACACTATAGCACAATATATATATATATCCATTTTATATAACATATAAGTTTATCATTACTTTCACTATTTGCATTTACAACCAGAAAATTTACATTTATGTATTATAATATAGATTTTGCAGATATAAAATTGAATTTTTTCACACACTTTCACCCTATGTTCCCATATAACTTACACACTCCACTTTACGCCAATCTACTTTAGGGCTGGGCGTAGTTTGCGAAGTAGCGCTATGCGAAGCTATGCAAAGTGCGCTTCGCACTACGCGAGCTATGCGTAGCACTGTGCAAACTGCGTAGTACCCTATTCGCACTGTGCAAGATGCCATTTTTAATGATTGCACAGTGCGGACAAGCATCCGGCACTGGGCAATCATTGAAAACAGCATCTTGTACAGTGCGACCTGTAGTTTTCTGTCGCTCGAGTAGATGTTTACTCGAGCTGCAGCTTTCTCAACGCGGACTGGTAGTTTCTCATCGCAAGTGGTCGTGAGCATATGCGACCACTGGGAATGAGAAACCTGACCCCCCCGCATTGAGAATCTTGCCGGGAGGTTTATTTTCCCCGCTCGCGATCGGCAACTTGATGTTGCTGATCAAAAACGAGGAAAAAGTCTCGCCGGGATGTAATTTTGATTGCTCGCGGTCGCCAACTTGACATTGAGGACCGGGAGCAAGCAAAATATTACTGTTGCACTACGCTACGCTATGCATGTTTGCACTGTACCTCGTGCAGTTCACGTAGTGCGAAGTAGCGCAAACATTGCAAACTACGCGAGCGTAGCGTAGTGCTTTGTCCAGGGTTATTAACAATTCACTTTCCAGCACTCCACTGTATTCTATTTAAAGTATGCCTGTCCACTTTACGACACTCCAGTATACACCCCTATGTTATACGCGAATCTACTGCACGTTAGTCCACTTTACTCCACCAAACTCCACTGTACGCCACTTCGGTCTACAACACAGTACTTTGCGCTATTATACTGTTCACCACTGTATTCTATTACACTATTGTGTATGACAGTTTCTGGATACTCCTACACTGAACTATTCACTGTACGCAACTCTAGTTTACTCTATATCACAATATGATATTCGCTATTCCGCACTTAATAGTACAGTACTAGAGAGTAGGCTATTCTAGTGTATGCTACTCCACTTTATGGAACTCCATTGTACTTAAATGCAGTATACAACAATGTACTGTACTACAATCCAATGTATAGTATTACACTTTACAAGACGACATTCTGTGCCACTGGACTAAAAGAATCTTCACTGTATATTACTAGACTCTACGATTTGATAATTAACCCAATTCAATTGTACAACCCTCTACTGCACAGTACCCCAGTAAATTCATTCCAATATACGTTTGAGGGTTCTACACCAGTAAACTGAACATTATTCCACTAAAGACTACTCAATTTTTTGCTTCTCCACTGTATGACACGGCACTTTACGCTAATCCAGTATATGCCACAACAATGCACTCTATTGTACTGTACCCCAGTGTAGTGTATGCTATTCCACTCTGCACCACTCACGGCACTCTAATATGCACCACTGCACTCTATGAAATGTTGATTTACAACACTACACTGTACCACCCGTAACTGTACGTAAGCCCACAGTTCACCGCTAAACTGTTTGCCACTCATTGTACGGTTTTCCACTATACGACACTCCTGTGTACCACTATTCTACTTTACATCACTCCACTATACCAGATTCCACTATATGCCACTGGACTCTCCACTGTATTCTATCCCAATGTATACCACTGTAGCATACACCACTACACTCTATACCTCTCCAATATGCACCACTGAACTGTATCTTCATTCACTCTACGCCACTCCACTGTATGCCATTTCACTGTACACTGGTCCATTCATCCTGATTCCACTTACTCCACTACGCCACAATACACTATACCAAAGTAGACCTTAAAACACCCTCCTCCATTATATTGTACTACCCTCCACTTAATAACACTCCACTCCACTCCACAAAACTAAACTAGATGACTATTTCAAATGTGTTACTAACATTAGAAGAACCATTGAAATTCACAAAAAATACTATAACTTGCCTCTTCTCCATGCACTACCTGTACATTTGCATACTACAGATGTTAGAGCATGTGAAATGATTGCATTAATAACAACACTTATGACATCTGAAATCATATAATGTGGCAGAACAAAGAACATGGTACAGTGGCAAGTTATAGTTATGTAGTGTGGCGAATGAGGTGAGAAGATGTGAGTTACAAGTATGTCATATTAATTTGAAAGTGGAGCATAAATTATGAATTAAATATATTACCTACTGGCGATAGCCAATAGGTATATAGAGTTAGGACCTAGTTACCATAGGAAATGCCGAACGTTCTATTGGGAATAACTTTGGCGCTGATTGAGGGTTCTGCCTGTAATTGTCCTTAAATTTGCCTCGCTGCGCTCCGCTCCTTCCCTGAAAGTTTCAGGGGGATTCGTCAAGCGGGGGCCGAGAAAAAAAGGGGGTTCCAAAACGTGTTTTCCCAATGTTAATTTCCATAGGGACATTCTGACAAGGCTACAGCTCGAACGGCTGAACGGAATTACACCAGATTTGGCAAAATGGTAGGGACTGGTATGGAGCAGTGCCTTTTGTATGTTTGGTGTAAATCCCTCCAGTAGTTTATAAAAAAATTGAATGTGAAATTGAGTCCAAAGCAATTTTCCAAAGGACCTTCAGACACAGCTTCAGCCCGAACGGCTGAATGGAATTACTGCAAACTTGGCAAAATGGTAGAGCCTGGTATGCAGAAGTGCCTTTTGAATATTTGGTGAAAATCCCTCCAGTAATTGTTGAGAAAATCGACTTTTTTCAAATTATATATCTATGGGCGAGACACGGTGCGCGCACGGGCATGCTCCGTCCTTGCACTGTCCTTGCACGTGCGCGGACCTTAGCGTGCGCGCGCGGAATTCTGATTGGCTGTTGGACGTCTGTGAACATTCCAGTCAGTCGAAATGAGGAAGTGTTGTCCGCCATTTTGTTTTTGTGGCAGATGATAGTGGTTGTAAACAGAAGTGTAATAGTTGACAAGGAGGCAGGGTAGAGATTCCTGAGCCCCCTAGGTTTTGTCATGGGGTCTGTAAAGGACCCGGAAGGTTGAAAAAAATAAAAAAAACATTTTTAAAAATCGCGGGGTCTGCGCACCGTGCGCGGACCGCGGCTCAAAAAGACAAAAAAGAAATACATTAGAATAACAAGTTTCAGTGTTTAGATGTTAGTTGAGTGCAACATTGAGTGATGACTCTTTCACCTTTGGGTTTAAGTAGGTGTTTTGTGGAGAATTAGTATAGTAATTGGTAGAGAGCATTGGGGGTAGGTTGAAGATTATGTGAGTTTGAATGTGTTGATAATTTGAACCAATTAAAATGTTACTTTGGTTTTGATTTTGTGTGTGATGAAATGTGATTGGCTGGGTATTTGAATATGTATGAAAAATGAGAGGGAAACACAGCCATTTTGAGATTTTAGTGTTTGAGGTATACTTCTGAGGTGTGAGATCGAGACAGATTTTACTGTACAACAGTTTTCTAGAAGGTGAGTTGTTAATTTGTAAGAACTCTGTTGTTCACTTTAAGTTAATAGGAAAAATGTTTTCTGTTAGTTATTTAATGTTTTTCTGTTATACTTATGGATTGAGTAGGGCAACATCAGATGCAGTGCTTTATATTTCTAAGTCTTGCTTGATACTATAAATTGTCCAGGGATATACGGCCATTTTGTGACTGTAGGGTCTGAGGTACTTTTGTGTGGAATTTTTGGTGTTCAATTTCTGGTGTGTGTTTTACACAGTAGTAACTCTTCTTATAGAATTTAATAGTTTTTCTCTGCCCTATCTCACTCTTACCCTGCAACATCTCACTGTCTTTATCTTTCTTTTAATAGTACACTAACTTCAATAATGGCAGAAAATGAAGAGTCATTTGACATTGAAATCACAGCAACGTTTATTGAACCTATAGATGAAACAAATCATGAAGAACATGAAGATACCATGGCAGATTTTTTTGGATGAAACACTGGACATGAAATTAATGGAGCGTGTAGACATTGTTGAGTTCGACAAATCATTTAAAGACACTTTGATGGATGACATTTCTGATGAAGAAATGCTCCAAGTTCTTTTAGATTTTGAAAATTCTGATAAATAAATTTTAATTTATTAATGAAACATTTGTTTTAATTTTTATACTTATTTAAATGTAATTTATGAGGTAGTAGCAAAGTGATACAATTTTGTGTTCTTCATGTCCTGCATCCTTTCTTTTACTGACTGTCTCTGATTCACTAGTTTACAACATAAGTAATTATATAGAAAAGCAAGTGTGTTTCACCAGAGTAGGAACTCATGACCCCCTACGCCAATTCTGACCACACATTGAGAAAGGAAGGAATCATGTGAACAAATCTGTTTCTGCTTTCCTGAAAGACTACAGTATGGATTCAATATACCATAATAACTTGCATTACAACCTTCAAGGTATCTACAGAGGAGACGATGTCCATTTCCATTTAGTTTTATTTAAAAAAAAAAAAATCAATAGGTCCGCGCACCGTGAGTGCTCGGTGAATGCACGGTGCGCGAACCCTTTCGCCGCCACTTTGTGGTTTCAGAAGAGAGTGAAAAATATAACTTAAAAACGTGGGAAGGGGGTAGGGTAGAGTGTCCCTGACCCCTTAGGTCTTTCTCAAGGGGTTCTTCAAGGACTCCTAAGGTTAAAAATAATGTTTATTTTTTTTAAAATACCAGAAAACACGATTGGTCCGCGCATGGGGAGTGCTCAGTGAGTGCTCGGTGCGCGGACCTCAGTAAAAATTAATAAAATTTTTTTTGTTGAAACTCATATTTGAGTGTTTACATGTTAGTTGGCTCTAAAAAGAGCTGTTGTGTTCATTGTGTTTTTTTTGGTACCTACAAGTAAGTACCAATGCAGAGTCTGATGTTACAGAAAAAGACTTTGTTCCCTTCATCGGTGAAATGTACACCATCTGTCCTATAGATACCTTGCATGTTGTAACGCAAGTTGTTGTGGTATATACAACCCATTCCATAGTCTCTCATGTATGCAGAAACAGATTTATGTTTCCTTGCTTTCTCAATCTGCGGACTAAATTGATTAGACCAATTCCATTTTTGCCTTTCGCATATATTGGAATAGACAAAGGCAGTTTGAGGAAAAAGTGACATCAATTGTCCAAAGATGTCCTTCAATAGCATTTCCAGACCAACACCAGTCAAAGTGCATAAGTCATTTCCACCACAGTGCACAATTATGAGGTAAGGATGTGGGAGATGCATGAATGATTTCACAAATGGTATCAATTGGTAATATCTCAATCCTCTCTCGCCAATCCATAAAATATCCACATTTGTTAAATCAAGGTTTAAAATTCCTCTGTTTGTTGCATACCTTTTAGACCAGAATACAAAGCTGTGTCCTACAAACCATACTGAAAGCACTTTCAATTCAGATTTGGTTGTACTCAGATGAGGGCTGTAAATGAAATGGCAGTTGGAAAGCTTGCGGTTTAGAAAAAAATGAGAAGGACATTCACTGCACCTGAAGCTTAAGAAATGATTAGTGCTTTCTGAAAATGCAAAAGAGCATATATTAGGGTGCATAGTTTTGTTTTTTAAAAGGAGCAATTCTAATGGTTCAGAAAAGGTTATTGAAAGGAACATTGCACATGATTAGCTGTTATATTGAAAGCTCTAACAACCTTGATGGATTCATTTGCAACATAGTATGATGAACTTTTAAACTCTGTTCTTCCTTAGGTGGGAGTTACCATGGTAACAGGTTGAATGAGCAGTAGGGGATGGGTGAATAATATGTGAGTTTGAAAGTGTGGAAATGTAGAACCAATTGAAATGTTAGTTTAGTTTTGAAATAGTGTGGGAAGAAATTTCATTGGTTATGAGCAGAAATAAGTGAGAAGAATGAGTGGGAAACTGCCATTTCTGTTTCCAGTGTCTGAGCTGCAGTTTAGGGATTGTGCTTAAGAAAATTTGGTGTGTGTTTCACACTGTTCTACATTTTCAAAAGCGATTTTAAAGGTGAGTAATATAGAGAGAGTGCTGTTTGCAGTATTGGGAAGCATAACAAGCATATTGGGCTTCATTACTGTTGTATTTTGGTTGTATTCAGGTTTCTGCATTGTAGTATAGTGCTCATTTAAATGGGTTGTGCTCTGTGTGTAAAATGATTTACCATGCTAAATGTTTTTTGATAAAATGTGTGGCTTAAAGATTTTTGACAAGGATCACAGTGAGTGTCTGTGTGAATTAAGGATTTCACTAATCGCATCCATTGAGATGGAATATAAGATAAAGAGGGGCATGTTTACAAGCCCCTTGCGCAATGTTTGACATGGGTGCAAGCAGAAAATGCATGCAGAGTAATAAAATTGCCACACAGACAAGAATATGAAATGTCGTGAGAGATGCTTAAAAAGAGAGGCATATTTACAAGCCCCTTGCGCAATGTTTAACATTAATGCTGGTATAGAGATAGTGTATTGGTTTCATTGGCATATTTACAAGCCCCTTGCGCAATGTTTGACATTAATGCTGGTATACAGATAGTGTAATGGTTTCATTGGCATATTTATAAGCCCCTTGCGCAATGTTTGACATTAATGCTGGTATAGAGATAGTGTAATGGTTTCATTGGCATACTTACAAGCCCCTTGCGCAATGTTTGACATTAATGCTGGTATAGAGATAGTGTAATAGTTTCATTGGCATATTTACAAGCCCCTTGCGTAATGTTTAACATTAATGCTGGTATAGAGATAGAGTAATGGTTTATTGGCACATTTACAAGCCCCTTGCGCAATGTTTGACATTAATGCTGGTATAGAGATAGTGTAATGGTTTCATTGGCATATTTACAAGCCCCTTGCGCAATTTATGACATTAATGCTGGTATAGAGATAGTGTAATGGCTTCATTGGCATAATTACAAGCTCCTTGCGCAATGTTTGAAATTAATGCTGGTATAGAGATAGTGTAATGGTTTCATTGGCATATTTACAAGCCCCTTGCGCAATATTTGACATTAATGCTGGTATAGAGATGGTGTAATGGTTTATTGGCATATTTACAAGTCCCTTGTGCAATGTTTAACATTAATGCTGGTATAGAGATTGTGTAATGGTTTCATTGGCATATTTACAAACCCCTTGCGTAATGTATATTCTTGTCTGTGTGTCAGTTTTATTACTCTGCATGCATTTTCTGCTTGCATCCATGTTAAACATTGTGCAAGAGGCTTGTAAATATGCCCCTCTTTTTTGTATATTGTATCTCAATTGATGCCATTAGCAAAATCCTTTACGCTTCTCTCACACCATTTCATATGGTTTTCTATCTGCTAATTCTATCCCTCTCCATACATTCACTGCTTCCACCCATGTTAAAGATTGCACAAGGCACTTCTAAAAAAGGAGCATATTTACAAGCCAAATTAAACTATTAGCACTATCTCTGTACCAGCATTGAATTTAAATATGATAAACACTTTTAAAAAAAGTCTACCCTGTAACCTAAAAGATACAAATTGTTAGCACACACAGCTAACATTATGGAAAAATATAAAAATATAATTCCTTAATTCACATACGCACTCAGTGTGTTCCTTGTCAAAAAACGTAAAGCCAGACATTTCAACAAAAAACATTTAGTATGGTAAATCGTTTTAGACACAGAAAGTGAGATGAGACACACACAAACAGACAGATGGTGTAGGCAGAGATTGAGATAACACACACACATACAAACAGAGAGATGTTGGAAGGAGAGAGTGAGATGAGGCATTGCAAAGACGGAGATGGTGCAGGCAGAGAGTGATATGAGACACACAAAGAGAGATGTGAATTAGTGTTTATATTGTTTAGTTCATGTAATTGCTATGTGCTATGTTGGTAGTGGTCTATAATATGTCATATTTTTCTTTTCAACAGATTGTAAATATCTACAGAGTCATGATAGACTATGCCTACCAAGAACCGCAAACAAAGACTTTATAAGCAAGTTTTATCAATCAAGAGGACTCAACTAGAAAATGCTCCTTGTTGCTTCCTGTTTTTTTGCACGATACCTTGAATGGACTCTTGTGCAAAGGTTATTAGTTTCTGGCAACAAATGCATTACATCATCAAATTCTTAAGTTCAGGTGGGATATTTGCAACCATTGATGCTTGCATTGGTGGTGCTGTTGCTTCAGAAGAAGTGCTGGGAGCAGAGCCCTGCTCCTTTGATCATTTTTTTTATTACAGCTTTACTCCAATTGTTTGGGTGTATATTCTGGACATGGCATTCCATGCTACAAGTTCCAAAGCTGTACTGTTTCTGTGGATTCCCTCTTGAAAGTACTGTGTGACAGATTTTACATGTGACAAAAGGCGCATTTACCTTTTTCTCTCTTTCTATTTTATTTTTAATTTCCATACTATGGACTCTCTCTGAGTTCTAGAGGTTTCAGGAACAAACTCTTCTGAAGATGAAGTAGAAGAATGAACTTTTTACACAAAACAATTGTTGCATCTGTGGTTCCTGTTCTTCTGCAAAATTACAATGGACTGTTCTCCGAAGACTACCAATTTATTGCAATGTATGCATTGCATCATTACATTTTTCAGTTCTGGCTGAATGCTGGCCACCATTGAAGATGGCATTGGTGGTACTCTGGTTCTTGCTGTAGATGTACTAGGAGAAGAATCCTGCTACTGACATCTTTGCACCACAGCTCTATTCCAATTGTTGGGGTGTATATTTTTTACATGGCGATCCATGCTGAGGGTTCCAAATGAATATTTCTTATTAGGATTTCCTCTAGATAACACTGTGTCACAGATCTTGCAGGTGACCAGTGGTGCATTTGCTTTCTTCTGATGTTCTGGAAAGCTGAAAAACTTCCAGACTAGAAAAAAGGTGTTGCTTCTCTGAAAGCTAAAGAAGAATGATGAACATGGGAGGGGTCTTTCAAGAATTAGAGTAGGAAGTATTATAAACCAATAAAATCTTTTGTTATAAGGTCACATGGTTGAATGTAAGTTTATGGAGTGTTTACAGAGCGTTTACGGCGTGCTCACGTAAGCTTATGTTGCGTTTACGTTTTATTTACGGAGCGCTTACGTCATCTCATGATGTGCTTACGCGGTACACACCCTCGTGACATTTATAATTGTTTACATAAAGTTATATATGTGGTTTAGAAGTTTAAAATAAACATGTTCTTTGTTATCTCAGTTAATATGTTCCTTTATATTGTATAATGATTATGTAGATATAATGATTTAGCACATTTGTGAGATTTATAATTGTTTAAATAAAGTTATATATGTTGTTTTAAAGTCTAAAATAAACATGTTCTTTATTATCCCAGGTAGTATGTTCCTTTATATTGTGTAATGAATACGTAGATATAACGATTTAAAGTTTATAAAACTTTCAGAGGTAAATAATAAATTCCTGTGTACATGTGTTTGACACGGTCGACCATACCATCCTGGAGGAGTGTGGCTCAAAGCTTAGAGCGGCAGACCTTGATGCAGAACGCTGGCCAGGGACCAGGGTTCAATTCCCGCCTCGGCGGGTTTCGGGCTTAAATTCCTCTGACGGGATATTCTCGCCTCAGTGCCGATTGTAAGCATGGGTCCCACGCTGCAACTCTGGGCAATAGCTTGCTTAGTCTCCACAAAGGCCCCCTGATACACAAGGGATGCCTGGTTTCACCATGGGCTGCCCAGGAGTGGACACCCCACAAGGAAAAGCCAGGAGGGGTTCCCTTGTGGTAGGAGTACAAGCGCCGGGATGCCTCCGGGTCACTGTTCGCGCTATACAAATACACCACATTTACATTTACATTTACATCCTTCTCGACCGTGTCAGCGCAGCCGGCATTAGGGGAACTCTAATAGCAAAAAAGGGTTTTGACTCCTATACTCAGCAAGGCTGAGCCAAATGAAACTAAAGAAACAACACACTTGCCAGTGCTGAGAAACTCATTTTTTCAAGACATGTATAAAAAAGCATACATGAAAAATAGCATGGACACTTGCTTTATGAATTACAACTTTTGCTTTTAATTTTTCAAGACTATTTTAGTTTTTAGTCGTTTTTCTTTTTGTGCATGGAAATACAAAAACATGAAGAATTATATATACATTTATATACAAACATGAAACAGACAAAATTGGTATGTACAGTGATTCAAACAACTTCACAAACAACACATTCTTGGCCAACCATTCATACTATACCACATTCATACTAGTCCCGGTGTCAAAAGATATCCTATATATACAAAACGATCTTATTTGCTGTATTTAACACTTTTCACAGTTGTTTCTCAAAGTTTGAAAAAAGCAAATTAGTTCTGTGATCAGTTGACAAATCAAGTTCAGTGTTTATTCACACAGATGACCCGGGACCGGGTCGGTCGACGCGTTTCGAACCCTGTGAGTGCCAGGGTTCTCCTCAGGACCAAAAAGAAACTACAAAGCAAAGGAAACAATCATCACTACCAAAAAACTGAGAGATCAACACCTCAAACGCTAATCAGCTTGTCTCAGCCTACCTCTACTGTTGGGTCATGGCTCCAACCGTGGTTAAAAGACAGATGTATTCCAAATTAGGTGGAGCAAAAGGTACTGGAAAACATTAAAGACAAACGAAAAGTGTGCTAAGTATCAATGTTGGTGTCACACATAACCATTCTCACACTACTCTCTCAGTGTCGGTCTACACGCTTACCTTAGCCGTAATGCGTGCTTGTTTCGGGTCGTGTCCCCGACGAAATGGGCTCTGTCGTGTTATTCGATTCCGGCGCCAAAAATGCTGAAAAGATTGAAAAACATGTGTAAACCCAAAGTTGTTGTGCGGTGCCTCAACGATTGGTGGTCCCCATAGGTGCCATTCTTACCGTGGCCGTGCTCCACGCTGGTACTCTAAACTTTCTATGGTTCGTGATTCTCCGCTCCTTCCCCTTCGAACTCCAGAAGGTGAATGAAAGCCAACCGAGCTGTTGGTTATGGGTGTGGTTTGACTCTGGGGAATTGTGGGAAATGTAGTTTTGTTAGTGTTGATTCCGGGAGATGTAGTCCTCATTCCAAATTCATGTATTGGGTTTGTAAATTTCGGAGATCTCATTCAAACCGTTGACTGCTGTGTCGTATTTCATAATAAGCAGAGCTTCTCTTTGATTTAGCCGTGTTTCCAGGTTGCCCCCTCTCGGATCATTTTCAATTTTTGACAGGACCGTCCACTTTAGTTTGTTTTTATCGTGGTTCTTGGCCAGCCAATGGTGTACTAAGGGCGCATTTTCGACTTCTCTGCGTAATCTGGATTTGCCTGACCTCTTGTGTTGTTTTACCAATATATAACTTTGGACAGGGGCACAATATCGCGTATACGACGTTCCTAGTCTTGCAGTTTTTGAAGACTTCATGCTTCCAATTGATATTATTGAATGAGAACACCGTCTCCTCTATAGTTTCGGGACAACAGATGCAAGTACCACATTTGTGGTGTCCAGTTGTAGGAGGAAAACCAAATAGACTTCTTAGAGTTGAGCCTTTTTCAACAGGTAGGGCTGCCCTCACAATGTGGTTTGCAACACTCTTTTCTTTCTTATATGCAAACAAAGGTGGATTTCTGAAATCCTCATGTAGATCTTTAACCAGATGCCAATTTGATGTTATCAATTTTTTAAGTTGGTTCGCCGCAGGACAGAAAGTAGACACGCAAACCACTCAGTTTTGCTCCATTCTTGTTTTCTTCTGCATTAATGTTTCTCGTGGCGTCCACCATGCTCTTTTGAGAGAATTCTTTAGTAGTTTTTTTGGGTATCCTCTTAGGAGAAGCCTCTCCTTCACTAAATTCGCATGCTCAAAATAGTCTTCTTTCCATGAGCAATTCCGGCGAATCCTGAGGAATTTTGTATTTCCATGCACAAAAAGAAAAACGACTAAAAACTAAAATAGTCTTGAAAAATTAAAGGCATTAGGGGAACAGCACTTTCCTGGCTGGCGTCCTTCCTTCAAGACAGGTCACAATCCGTCCATCTTTCAGGATTCTCCTCCCCCCCCCGTCCAGTCATGTGTGGGGTGCCCCAAGGCTCTTCCCTTTCTCCCCTCCTTTTCAATCTCTATATCTATCCCCTTATTCTTTCTCTCCGCGAGCAGGGGGTCTCCGTGTATAACTACGCGGATGACCTCCAGCTCGTCTTTGACCTTTCCACCTCATCGGATTCCTCCCCTTTTCTCAGCTCCACTCTAGTATTTATCTCGGAATGGATGAGCTCTAAACATCTTAAGCTCAATCCGGATAAGACAGAGCTTGTCCTCACGGGTGGTCCTTCCAATCCTTAGTCCCCGATTCACTGGCCCCTTTCTTTTGGTTCTCCCCCCTCACCAGTTTCCTCCGTCCGTACCCTGGGCATCAAGGTCAGCAATGATCTCACTATGCATGGCCAGGTCAGTTCTGTCGTTTCTTCTTGTTTTTTATCCCTCCGTCTTATCCGGAAAGTATCCCGGTATTTTTCCACGGATGCCCTCAAATCGATAGTCATGGCCCTTATCACCTCCCGCCTTGATTATGGGAACGGCCTCTATGTGGGCATACCAGTCGTCGAAAGGCGACGACTACAGGCCATTCAAAATCAGGCAGGCCGTCTCATCTTTCACCTCCCTAAATCCTCCCACATCACGCCCGTACTCAAGTCCCTACACTGGCTCCCTGTGCATTTTAGATCTCTTTTTAAAATTGGCCTGCCTAACTTTTCGGGCTCTCACCCATTCTGCCCCCCTCTATATTGGCACTTTGATTGTTCCCTACACCCCGGTCCGCACTCTCCGCTCTTCATCTCTCTCCTTACTCTAAGTCCCCCATTTCCGCAAATCCAGAACCGGGGGCACCCGATTCTCGGTTCTTGCCCCCCAGCTCTGGAACAGTCTCCCTCTTCCTATTCGCTCCATTCCTACTTACTCTTCTTTTCGCAAAGCCCTGAAAACCTTTCTTTTTGCTCAGGCCTTCCCTGACTAGCCCCGTCGGATCATTTGCAGAGCTAGGCACCAGATTTTCAGCGCCAGGAAGCCGCTTGGCCACAGTGCGCTTTAGCAAGTCCCTTTTTACAATACATTACATTACATGCATATCTGTGCATGTACATTTGTGCCATGTGGCACACATACATGTCGTAAGACCATGCATGTGTGTGACATGGCACACAAGTCAAAATCAGGGATGCAACAGGCTGTCAAAGTGACAACCTGTCTCCCTTGTCAATTTGGTAATTTTATTGATTCAGTATTTACCGATTCAGTAATTGCCATTGATTCCTATTGGCCTCAAGACTTATAGGAATCAATGGCAATTACCAAATCGGTAAATACCGATTCGGTAAAATGACTGAATTATACAGATTTTGTTATTTCAAAAGAGAAATTACCTACATCCAAATTACCTACTCTTAAATATTGAAGTGGTATGATTTGGTATTTATGAGTAGGTAAATCAAGATTACGTACATTTGGCCTATTGAGTTGTAACATATTTATATACATATGTTACATTTCAGTGCTTTGAAAGTAGTACAATATACTATAGGTAAACACCTTATAGGTTTATGCTGTACCACATCCTTATAGTTTTGCACTTTGACATTCAGTATGACAAACTTTTACATACAAACATAAAAATGTGGTTCTTTTTTAACCAGTAGAGGTAGTTGTAAAAAGAACTGTTTGGTACGCACCCTTACAAGATTTGTAATTGCTTAAATAAAGTTATATATGTTTTTTAAAAGTTGCTTAAATAAAGTTATATATGTTGTTTAAAAGTTGCTTAAATAAAGTTATATATGTTGTTTAAAAATTAAAATAAACATGTTCTTTATTATCCCAGATAAGGTGTACTTTTATATTGTACAATGAATATGTAGATATAACTATAAAACTTTTGGGGGTAAAAAATGAATTGCTGTGTACATGCACATCTGTGCATGTACATTTGTGCCATGTGGCACACATACATGTTGTAAGACCATGTATGTGTGTGACATGGCACACAAGTCAGAATCAGGGGTGCAACAGGCTGTCAAAGTGACAACCTGTCCCCTTTGACAATTCGGTAATTTTACAGAAACGTTATTTACTGATTCAGTAATTGCCATTGATTCTTATTGGCCTCAAGGCCCATAGGAATCAATGGCAATTACCGAATTGGTAAATACCGATTTGGTAAAATGACTGAATTAAACAGATTCAGTAATTTTAAAAGACAAATTACCTACATCCCATTTACTTACTCTTAAATATTGAAGTGGTATGATTTGGGACGCGATGTTGGTAGGCATTTACCAGTTGGTAACGGCTGAATTTGGCCGTTGCTGACCGGTAAATGCCTTTTTCTATGTAGGAGGCATTTATTTACAGATTTGGTATTTTTACCGATTCTGTATTTACCGAATCGGTAAAATTACCGAATCGGTAAATACAGACTCGGTAAAAATAATAAATCTGTCAATTCTAATGTAGGTAGCACTGTTGACAGTGCTAGAGGCATCTAAGAATTTGTTATTTACCACCCAATACAATTGGGTGGTAAATAAGGAATTCCTGTGTACATGCACATATGTGCATGTACACCTGTGCCATGTGGCACACATACATGCCCTAAGGGCATGTATGTGTGTCACATTGCGCACAAGCCAAAAACAGGGGTGCTACAGGGTGTCAAAGTGACACCCAGTTCCCCCTGGCAGGATTCGGTATTTACTGATTCGGTAATTACCGAATCGATATTTGCCGTTGATTCCTATGGGCTTCAAAGTCCATAGGAATCAATGGCAAATATAGATTCTGTAATTATCGAATAGGTAATTACCGAATTTTACTGAATCAGTAATTAATTTGGTAAAAATACCTACATCCCCATTGCCAGTTCTTAAATACCGAATTGGTAGGATTCGGTATTTAAGAAGTGGTAATCTGGGATTACCTATATCGGGCCCTCAGTATTTATTAGTAGGTAAATCAAGATTACGTACATCTGACCCATTGATTTGTAACATATTTATATACGTATGTTACATTTCAGTGCTTTGGAAGTAGTACAATATACTATAGGTAAACACCTTATAGGTCTATGCTGTACCACATCCTTATAGTTTTGCACTTTGACATTCACTATGACAAACTTTTCTTTAACCAGTAGAGGTAGTTCATTTGAGATGTCATCAGTGATGTCATCAGTGATGTCACTGACCATGTATTAATTGATGTAATATGTGACATCATCATCAGTGGATTGCGGGTGCGCAAAATATAGTTAGTCCATCTAACTATATAGGAGCAATTTTAATGGTTTTTTAAATGCTAATTCCTAACTATATATGACCTGAAACCTATGTTTTTTTCAGTGAATTTGCAAGGTTTTTTCAAATGCTAATTCCTAACTATATATAACCTGAAACCTATGGTTTTTTCAGTGAATATGTATAGCTTTAGAATGTTTAATGTTTGTGTAGCTTAAGTTCAATTTGTATAGCAAACACATCTTTACCCTTGTTTTACGTATATATATATATATATATTTATATATATATTCCTTTTTCAATGCACTCTTATTGACTGCCGCAGCACACCAAAGTGAAAGGTGCATCATCTCTTCAGACTCAACAAGAACGGTCCGTGTAATATTCCAAAACCCCTTCACAACAAAGGATGACGATGCTGTGTGTGGTTGCTCACAGATTTATTCATGTCTGCCCTCCATTGTTCGAGTTTTGGCTGCCACCAGCATTGTTCATCAATATTGTGGTGCCATACAACTGCTCTTTTGCTAGTTTCAATTGTGACATGAAAATCATAGATAGTGAAAACAGACTGGTAGTTTTTTGTTACAATCTTGTCATAGTCTTTCTTTACTTAACAATATTTTCACAGAGGGCTCACTGCTGCAAGGTTTTAATATTATATTGCATATCCGGCATCAATAATACATTTCATACCATTCTTGTGCAATGCTCAATATATTTGGGAAACATTACAAATCATGCTTACAAAAATGATTACATCGTTGTTATTGGTAAGTACCATTTGTGCAAATTTATATTTGACTTGTGATTAATCCCAAGTGGGTATTTCAATCACCCTGCATTTTTTTATTCATATAGGTTTTAAATAGTGTAGCTAGACCCGTAGGTATCAGAGCGCTCTACATATTAGTGAACAAGACAATAATCAAGTCGCTGAGCATATGATGCGAGTCATATTAGATTAAAATCAACACAAAATCAACACAAAATATATACAGGGAAAAAAAGTTAGGCAATGATGGAGATTAACCATATGTGGTCAATTAGCACAGTATGAGTTAAGGGAGAGAAAGACATAATAGACAGTAGAGAAAAAACAAATAAAAAATAATTGACAGTCACAGGCTGTTTCTAGTCTTTAGAAAGATAGAATATTTAAACATAGTTCAGTTTGCTTCTGTGTTAAAGTATTTGTGGAGGAGATGGAGGTTAAGGTCTCGTTTGAAGCAGGAGAAAGAGGGGTTGCAACGTAGATCTCTGTGGAGAGAGTTTCATATGCTGGGTCTGTTTCCAGAAAAAGAGCAAGTCTGGGTTGTTTTCCTTTTTAGCTTGGTAGGAACGAGAAGAAATGTGTGGGAACTTCTCAGAGTTCTGGTTCTTGCTGCTTTTGTGAGTTTTTTAAAATAGTCAGGTTATGAGAATGAAGGGCTTTGTGGGTAATACAGGCAGTCTTGTAAGTAAATCTTCCTTCGATGGGAAGCCAGTTGAGGATCTTGAGGGCAGGTGTGATGTGTTCAAACCATTTCAGTACCAGTTATGCACTGGGCAGCCATGTTCGGAAATGATCTAAGGGGGGTGAGGTGAGTTTTCAGGGTCCCTGTGAGGATGGCATTCCCATAGCCAAGTTTGGAGAAGGTTAACCCTGGGCGGGGCTGCAGAGCGGGACTACGCGGAGGCCCACGGAGTTGGGAAGAAACTCAGCTCCACCACCCGCCTCCACCCACCTTGTTAAGAATTAATTACAAATACATTAAAGGTAAAAGAATAAAGACTTACCTTGACTGCAGCGTCCCTGGGCTGCTGTCCTCCTCTTCCTCACCGTCTCAAGGTGATTTGCGCATGCGCGCTTGCCCGCGCACTCGCATTTCTCGTTTAGGCCACTGATAAGTCGAGAAAGAAAATTAGGCATGCGTCTCCTCCGTCCAGGGATCTATGGATGTCATATGAAATGTTGAGCAGGGCAGTTTCTGTGCTGCATCCGTTCCTGAACCCTGATTGGAAGGAGACATGAAGGTTGAATTTCCCTATATGAAGCTTAAGAAGTTGTAAAATGCATTTTTGCAAAGTTTTGGCTACAGGTCTGAGGTTGTTGAGATCATTTGGGTCTGCGCTGGGATTTTTGAGTATTGGTGTGATTTGTCCTAGATAGAGGGAATCCGGTACACATCCTGAGGCGAGAGATGTATTGATGATTTTTGTCCAAAAAGGTGAAATTAAGTGGTTGAGATTTTGTACTATAGTGGAAGGAAGGGGATCTTTTGTGTGTGAAGTGGGCTTTAGTTTCACAATTATATTGAAGAGTTCAATTTCTGTCATGGGTTAAAGTCTGTCCAATTGGCATTGTTTTTCAATTGGATGTTCAGATGCTTGTTGTTAGTTCCTTTTGTGGCCATTTGGTTGTTGATAGGTTCAGAGGTAGGAATTGCCATGGAAGGCGGTGAGTTAGTGTCAGCGGTTAGGAGGGAAGGTAGGTTGCAGACTTGAAAGAAGGATTGCTCATTTTTTGTGATTTTGTCAGTGAAGAAGCTGACATTTTTTTCACATCGTTCATTAGTGGCGGTTATTCATGTGGGGAAGGAGGAGTGATTTATCATTTAACAATGTAAAAAAGTTCCCTGGGCCTGTTCTTTGCACGGCCATGTTGGCTGCGGAAGAAGGAGGCTCTTTCTCTAAAAATGGGCTTCTGATATGACAGCCTTGCAGTTGTAAGTAGAGCTAGGTGGATTATCAAGGGGTTTTGTCTCCATGTTCTTTCTGCTTGTCTGAGATATCTCCTTTCATTATTCAGATCAGAATTAAACCAAGATTTTAATTGGGTTGATCTCCATCATTTTAATTTGAGCGGCGCAACTTGGTCTAGAACCTCCGACATTGCTGTGTTATAGTGGTCTGTGAGTCCATTAACGGTATGAGTGGAAGGGAGACGCTGTAATTGCTAATGAATCTTGGATTCCAGGTCTTTCATTGGGTCTTGTTTGGGGTTTCTAGTCCACTGCTTGGGTTTCTTTGTTAGGTCTGTGAGTGGTCTGATGTTGGTATCAATATTGAACAGTATGAGGTGGTGGTCTGACGAGTTGATGGGTAGGATGGAACTGAGAGAGACCAGTTTAATTTTAGTGATAATAGCATCGAGTGTAGAGCCTTTGATGTGTGTTGGTTCATTACAGAGCTGTTTTTGTTTGTTTATTTCAGTGAATATTGAAGAACACATCCTTCGGGTCAGTTGTGCTACTAATTTTGTAACTCAGCACAAGTAGGCAAACCACATATTTTACTCCTCCCATTATGTTTGACCAGTCTCTTAAAGTGTACTTTACAAAATGGGAATTAAAACCCTATATATCTTATTTGAAAAATAATTGCTTATCCAGGTCTGAGAGGTACTTCTACAGATAAATTGTTTCTATGTCTAGTTATATATGTGTATGTAGATCTTCTTCCACTTTAAGGCCACCAGGGGTCTTGGTGGATAACCCAATGATATAACAAGAATCTAGTCTTCTGAACTGTTTCCCTCTAGTTCCTCCTTTAATGCTAGGAGCCACTGCATCAATTACACAGTACGTCAATACCCTTAGGTCACCATTATGGGGGTCATTGAGATGTAGGGTGGAATCACTCCGCCGGACACAACATCGGTTATGGGACCAACCGAGACCCAGTCGGTGGTCCTGACTGCCCCCTTAGGATGCGACAGAGCACTGTTTGTTGCATTCTTATATTTTACTATGGGAGCATGCATTCCGTCCGTAAACCGGCCGTAATGCATGCTTGCATAGTAAAATGAGAGGTGTGGTTTGTCCCTACACCCCGAAGTAGGCTCCTCAAGGTGCCTGCCACAGGGTGCAGGGACCAACTAGTGCCACGTCGGCCTCCAAGCAGAGGCAGTGAACCCAAGAGAGCCCTGCTGGTGGCCCCCCAAAGACGCTTTTCAACATGGTTTCCATGTGGGACAGGCCGGCATGGAAACCATGTCGGAAACCGTCATCGTAATCTCAAAGTTGGAAATACCCACCATAGAAATAACAGGCCGGCTTTTGACTGGCAACAAGCTCTCTGAGCCCATCGGAAGCCAGCCGGAATGACCGTCCGGTTTCCTTTCCAACCGCCCCCATCAAAATGAGGCGGTTGGAAAGGCAACCGAACGGCCCATTATGATACGGCTGTAAAGGTTTTGACCGTAGGTTGGAGCCTTTATGAGCTGCATCATAATCGGCCCCTGTGTGTCTCCTCAAAATGACATGCTACTGGATAGGTTGTAGCTCTATTTTGTATGGCATGTAAATGTTGTCAAATATGTTTGTGGACTGCCAAATTTGTGCTCCAAAATAACACAATCCACATGGACATTTCAATTACTACACTATAAAATCCGTTTTACATGTGTATTTTCCTTTGATCTTTTTTAGGTTAGGTGATAGTCATGTTTTGTATGTTGTGGTATTCTTGCCATGATGGCATGCTTTACATTTCTTGCATCTTAGGAAACCTGATTTCCTACTCAACCAGGTTTTCTCTTCCTTATTTGCAGTCTATAAGGTTACTACTAACTAGTACCTCTCGCATTGATGTTGCTCCTCTGAATGTAATCTTAGGTCTATGTGGTGTTGTTTTTCCTAACAATGGATAATTTCTGATGAGGTGGCAGTATTTACCTAGAATACCTCATAACTTTGCTTGTTGTCTGTTATATGTCATTATGAATCTGAAATGTGGGTCACCCACAAGGTGTTTTTGTGTCTTTCGTTTCTTGAAAATAATCTGTTCTCTGGGCCTTTTCCTGGTCTTAGGCAATGCTTCTTTAATGCAATTCTGAACAACCTCTTGCTTTGAATATAGCTTTTAGGGCCTTAATTGCCATATTTTCCTCATCTGCCTCACTACAATTGCGCCTTGTTCTCAAGCTTTCTCCATAGGGGAGGCTTCTGATGAAATTCTAAAGATGAAAGCTATTTGCATAAAGTAACATATTGCCTGCTGTAGGTTTTCTAAACAGCTTTGTTTCCAAATTTTTGTTCTTAATATACACTGTGTGGTCCAAAAAATGTACACTTTCTGCACTGATGGTTCTTGTAAAATGCAGATTCGGATCATTAACCTTTATGCGATTTAAAAACTCTTGAGCTTCACTCCATGAACCTCTCCGTACTATGAAGAGGTCATGGATGAAGTGGCACCAATGTATTATGTGATTGTCTCAAACATCCTGGTATTAAGCTCTGACCACCTGCTCCCCACACCAGCCCAGATGCATAACTGGGGGCAAAACAGGTGCACATTGTTGCACCGCATAATTGGTGAAATAACTCTCAATTAAATCAAATGTAATTACTTGTGAAACATCTTTCCACCCTCTTTAAGAGTATCTGCGACCAGCTTTAAAGGTCTAGCTCCTATAAAATGCTTATTTGCCTTTAGGCAATGCCATGCCTTATACTTGTGTATAGTGTGGATAAATCTGTTGTGATCAGTAAACTATCATCTTCCCAAGGAAGATCATAGATTCTTCTAAAAAAATCACCTATGTCCTGTATGTATGATCCAGGGGGTCACACTTTACTAAAGATTGAAGGTCCTGAGGATTGCCTTGTGGATTTATCAATGATAAGGCCGAAACGTCGACATATTAGTCCACATCTTTTGTTTTCAGATTAACTCTAAGCAGCGTTATCTTTGTATACAGTGAACAAGATTCGTTGTTACTTAACTTAAAAGAGTGGACTGCAACGCAAGTGGATTTTAAAGAACAACTAGCCTACATCTTGTCCACTTGTACATTGTTGATTAATTTTCACTGTTTTTAAAAGAAACTGTACCCTATAAAATGAAAATTTGATATATAAAACATTTCACAAAATATACTTTCCCGTGTAGCTTTTTCTATTGAGAGTTGTTACCACTTTGTTGAATAATCAAGTGTTTAATCAGATGAAAAACAGGTTTTAATTGATTTAAGTTGGTCTTAAGTTTCTCCCAGTTAAGATTGATCAACCTCCTGTTATACTAATAATTTACAAAGAAAATTCCCTTGTAATGAATTTTTTTCCATATCATATTTCAGCCCAAGCTCGCAAGGGTTTATTGGGTCACCCACTTTCAATATAACTAGATAACAATAGTGGCAGAGTCCGCCAGAAGTCCATAGCTGCTCGTAGGCTGCAGTATGCCCTTCCTATATTCCCCTCGTAGAAGTCTGACCAGTCATGGTAGATGTGGGCCCTCAGATATAGCAAACAATTAGTTTCCCACTGCAAGCAGGCCAGGTCCCGCGAGGGTTGGCCCGTTCATGTCCCTGGAAAGAGGCAGGATTTCATCCATCTCACCCTGAGTCCAGATATGGAGCCAAATCTCCATCAAATCTCAGGCTCCCGCTAAATTCCCATCCCCTCCTCTTAGAAACAACAACAGATCATCCGCATATAATGCTATATGATGACAGTCTTGTTTGACTCTCAGGCCCTCATATGATTGCCCTGCCCTGGCTGCTATAGCAAGTAGCTGCATAGCCAGCGCAAATAATAGTGGAGAGATCTGGCATTCCTGTCTAGTGCCGCGCCCTATCAGTCAGCTTCGTGATACTCTTTATCCTGTGCGTACTCTGGCAATGGGTCCAATATAGAGCAACCTAGTCCACTTTATAAACCTGTCTCCCAGTCCCATGTGTCTTATCACTTCGTATACGTAGGGCCATTCTAAGCTATCAAAAGCTTTCTCAATATCAAAGCCAAAAGTTGTGTTGTGCTCCTGGCTGTCCCTGTGTGCCTCTAGAATGGTTAGCAAACGCTTAGTATTTCTTGCTGTGCAGCGTGTTGGGAAGAACCTTGCTTGGGCTTTGTATACAAGTGTGGTCATGAGGGGCAATAGTCGTGTTGCGAGGATCCAGCTTAGGATCAATATTAAGCATCAATAGTGGGCGGTAGGCTGTCCTATCATGGGGGGCTTTATTTGGTTTCAAAATGGGAACTATTACTGCTTCCCTCATAGTGTGTGGTAAGGAGCCTATGTCATTAGCTGCTTCGTAAAGTGCCAGGAGATGGGGTATTAATTCAGCTGAGTCTGTGGAGTAGAACTCCACCCGGAGCCCGTCTGCGCAAGGTGTTTTATTGCGTGCCATATGATTAATAGCCGTGACAATCTTGTGGATTGTTATGTTCCCCCCTAGGTCATCTGCTTCATCATCTGTGGTATCTGTAGGTCAGCTAGTAATGTGTTCATCTTAAGTAGCCCACATGTGGTTGTGCTGGTATAGAGAGTGGAATAGTAGTCTGCAAAGATGTCATCAACCTCTGCTGGCGTGTAGGCCCTTGTTCCTCCCGCAGTCTCCAGTTCAAAGATATGGGAGCCTTGTTTGCTGGGATTATCCAACCACACTAAGAGTGACCCCGATTTGTCTCTTTCAGCATGGGTTTTGTCCATATAGCCTTATAGTCAAAGCATCTTGATCTTTCTACTTGGGTCGCTACTGCCTCCCTGGCCTCTTACATCTCCAGTGGGAGCTCTGGGTGCCCTGGCTGCCTGCACTCAATGTCTCTTAGTTGGTCTTCTGCCCTCTCAACCTCAGTTAGTATTGTCTGCTGGATCCCTTTGGATTAAGCAATGCAGTGGCCATGTGTTACACCCTTAAAGGCATCCCGTTCTATTTGGGGGTAGATGCTATTGGGTAATTTTGGCTCTGATCATTTCTCTGAAGACCTGGTCCTCCAGTAGTTCTATCTTTAGTCTCCAGGTGGGTATTGAGGGTCCCATCGTAAGTGCTGTAGAACAGGATTGTGGTCTGAGATAGTGCGGGGTCGGTACTTAATCATCCCAATGAGATTGTGTATGTCAGGGCTGGTAAGGTATATATATAGTCATACATGAACCTCATGAAGGCCCGAGAAGAAGGAATAGTCCCTATCCTGCGAGTTCTTATGTCTCCAGGAGTCTGCCAGGTTCCACAGTTGTTGCCAGTCAGAGAACATCCTAGCCGTCCGAGTCATCTGGGAGTCCCTAAGAGGGGGATGTGAGTGGTCCAACTGGGTGTCAGACACATAGTTGAAATCCCCCCAATTATTGCAGATGCCGTGAGCCATGGAGCCCAGTATCGCAATATTGACACACTGGTCATTGTTAGGTAAATATAAGCTGATCAGCGTTATGTCTTTCCCTTCTGGTTGGCCTCTTTTAGCCACATATTTCCCTTCCATATCAATGTTAGTATCTGTGAGTTGGAATGGGACCCCTGCTTGTACCCATATAAGTGCTCCCCTGGCATATGCCGAGTACCTGGTGAAGTAAGCCTGACTTCTCCATCGCCTCGTGAGTGCTTGAACTTCTGATGCTGTGCAGAGAGTCACTTGTAGGAGCGCTATTTGCACTCCTCTCCTGTGCAGGTAAGAGTACACCTTGTATCGTTTAGTCATCGCATGCATACCTCTGACATTCCACGTCATACATGTGTATGCCAGGTTACTACCCATCTGTATACAGCACGAAAAGAATGTTTACCCTTCTCGCCCATCCTGCACTCCCATCTTCCTCTCCCAACGCTTTTTCTGGGTATTCCTGTAATCTGCTGGTGTGACTCTCTAGACCCCACACTTAAGCACAACAACCAACAGCCCCAACTTCCACTCCCCAGGACAAGTAGCAATGTGCTAATTGCCCAAACGATGGTAATGGTCCAAAAAGTGTGTGGGATAATCCCACAATAGTCTATAGTATAGGGGGGTGCCTCGCAATGGTGTACTCGGCCGGGCACTTCCCCGGCTTTCGTAGTTGTGGCATGCTGTAGTGCTCAGGGGAATGTTCGGGGCACTTCCTTCGCTCTTTAGTTCTGTTCAGGTGTCGATGCTAAGATTTTCATCTCATATGTCTTTGGCAGATGACTCCCGTGGTCCTATATTATCTCGTCTGCTGTGGCCAAAGTGACCACCGGCAGTTCCAAGCTATTTCTCTCAGATACATTGGAGTCCCGATCTGATTCCGTGTCCATATGAAGGGACGTCTGGTCCATAGTTTTGTGGTCCGATTGGCTCCCATTCAGGAGGATCACTGCCTCTACCACTCTGCGGCGTCCTAGTTGAGCCTTATCTTGGGAGGGCATAGCTGAGCTCTGTTCGGGCCGCGTTCCCCTCGAGTTCCTTCGTCAGTGCCTCTGTTTTCCTTCTTCTGCAGTCGGCTTTGGTCCGTTCTGGGTGTCAAACCAATCCCATGCCTCTTGTGGAGTTGGGACAAACCTTGTTCCGCCAGGGGTCACTACTTTCAGTTTAGCTGGAAAGATCATTGCATATTGAATTCCCTTCTGTTGGAGGGCTTTTTTGATCGCCTGGTCAGACGCCCATTGTCGCTGGACCTTTCTGTAGAAGTCTGGGAATATTCTCACAATTACGTTGTTAATCTTCAGCTCTCCGCTTTTGTGCGCTTGTACTGGAACAAAGTCCCAGTCCTAGTAGTAGTGGAGAAGACGCATGACTATCGGCTGAAGGGTGGCTCCCGGTGGGGGAGGTCTGGTGGGAACTCTGTTCACCCTTTCAAGGGCAAAAAATGGAGATAGGCCCTCTGGGGCAACGTTCATTTGTAGCCAGTCCTCAACATATTTCACTGTATTTGTTCCCTCAATTTTCTCTGACATACCCACAATGCGAAAATTGTTGCGGCACAACCTGTTTTCAGCATCTTCTAACTGCTTTCTAGTGTTCTAACTTTTGAGTCCAGGTCATGTAGGTGTTTCTGCATCGCTGCTACATTCGGAGTCACTTCAGTTAGCGTGCGTTCATTAGAGGCAACTTTCTCTGCCAGTTTCTTTTGATCATCTTTGAGCAGGCTAAGCTGTGTGCCAATTGTATCTATTTTATGCTCTAAGGCTGCGCTAATTGTTGTAATAGCGTGCAGTATATCTTGTAGGGTGGGGCCCTCTGTTGAAAGCGCCATTTATGGAGGCGCTTCCGTGGTCGCATTTGGCCTATTTGCATCCTCCTGCTCAGGTTCTTTCTTTTTGGTAGACTTGCCCATTGTTTTTGATGAGCTAATATTCCTGCATCTTAGGCTACCTCTGTGTGCCTCAGCTCATATCTGTTCATTTGGGCCCAGTTAGCAGGGTCCACATCCGCTTCCATGCAGCGAGTGGCATCAGTGTTGTTGGCATTTGGAGTAGGCAGTTTTCTTCCCGACATCAATAATTCGCTCAGCTTTGTGCTGCTCACTGCTGTGTTCCTCTCTCTCTCAGGGGACACTTCGTTTGGGTGTCAGTGTTCTTCTGCTCTTGAGCCAGTTGCAATAGTCTGCTCTGCTTCTGCGTTCTGTTGTATGGTCTCTTTCCCTGCACCAGGGATTTGTGGTTGTACCTTGTTCTTCCCACAGTTCCAAGAGCTGGTTGTCCAGTTCTGGGATCAGTGTATTCTCCTCTGGCCCCCCACTTTTGCTCACAGGGAGTTGGGGTCTCTTTTTTTAGACCCCTGTTTGCGTCCTCCGGGCATGTTCTCAGGGCGTCCGTTATCTCTGGTCAGCCCTCTCTCTCTTATTCTTGCGACTGAGTTGTCCCTATGGTTCAGCAACCCCCTCCATCTCCCCATTCAGGGCCAACCTCTTCTATAGTGGCTGTTCTCCCCCCAGTGTTCACCCATGTTGCTGGTGTGGTTGGGCCCCCCTCCTACCGGTCTACTCGGGGTGGCATAAATGCAGCTGTGCTTCCTCATCACTGGTATTTTTAATGGAGCTATCAACTGTGAGATCAGTAATCCCCAGGCAGGAGAGTAGTTTCCTGCCCTGTGCAGGGTCCAGCTAAGGTCAACGATCACTATCGTCTCCAACACAGTCCCAACACAGGTGGCTGTTGATGCATCATTTCGTGCCTTTTAAAGGATGTTGGGTCTACTACTGTTCTTTAAATCTTGTTGGCACCTTTTTCTGCTGCGGAACCCCCCTTAGTTCTTGTGTCAGGCTCAGACGGGATCCTCCTCACCCCGATGAGCGCAGGTATCTGCAAGTATGGGACAGCCCCTCCTCCGCAGGTGCTCCAGGTCAGTCTCAGACCCTGTTAGAGGTATCAGTCAGCTCCAGGTAGGGGTGCCGCTCTGATCCCCTCATGCTGTGTAGTTTTAGGCCACAGTTGCCGCCACTTATATTTCGGCCCGCTGGGGGCAACAGCTGATAGGATGCCCTGTTTCAGCCAGTGGCAGCGGTTCTACCACTTTTAGTTCAGATACCCTGGGCGCAGACGGGGCCTCTCTCACTGCCTGTGTTCGCGGGGTGACTCAGGGTCAGGTAGGTCTCCCCTCTGCAGGCACTCTGATCCGGCCACGGTGTCCAGCAATGGCGGCAGTCAGTGCTGGGTAGGAGTGCTCCAGGCCACATTTCTTCATTATATGATATGTCTATTCCTATAGTGGCATATTCCAATTCCCTTAATTCCACTATTAAGTCCATGTCATCAACTGAATTGTGGTTGGAGCAAGAAATATTTTCTAAATTTCATTGTTCTTATAAACCGGAGGAAATCAATTCTTGTTTCACATAGTTCAAATCTTGCCCTGAACAATACGAAAGCCCCAATCTCAATGTTCTTATATCTTTCTCTGTTAAATTTATGTCTGTTAGGTTGACAATAGTATTGTCAATGTCAGTTCCTGTCTCCATAATTTCCTGGTCAATTTCTTTTCTGCTCCTCTTCTGTGTTCTGTTGTATGGCGGCTATCCTTTGTTTAGCACCTGTCCGCCTCTTGCTCCTTTGCCTCATCTTCTTGGAGGCCTTGCGTTTTGTGGCTGCTGTCTGGGGCATATATTTAACCATCTGTCCTGACATTAAAAATCCAACTGTATGAATTACAAGAACTGTACATATTTTTAAAAAGCTCCAATGGTATTTATACCGAGATAAAATGTACTGTATTGCGTAATTTGCACATTAGCACATGTAAATTTGCACGGAAATGTATTTGTTTGCCTAATAGTAAGAAATGTACAAACAAATGAATTCAAATCTGGTATTTCACCGAGATTAAGAGAAAAATGTCACATAGTAGCGTTATTTGCACAGTTAAAATAAGCACTGTCACTTTAAATTTGCATCACAGAAAAAGAAAAAAATTTGAAATGTTGGTATGTAAGAAACCAGGTGACCTTTCGCTGTGTCATGTGATCAAGGTACGTCAGTACCGAAACGCGTAATGGCCGACGGATCAGCAGCTAAATAAACCAGCAAATTTTGTAACTACCTTGGGTCTGTGCTCCACGTTTCTTTTCTAAGGGAGAGAGCGCAAGCAGCTTGCTCGTGGGAGTGGAGTGGCGAAGATATTGTTGACCGGTGAGCTTCCTTCTCCGGTAATACACAGACCCCTCGTCTGGAAGAAAAGGGCTCTATTTCGTAGTAAAGAGGAGGCGTCTGGCATCGGACTAAAAACCAACGAGTTATCCTGGAGGATTGAAAATTTACGAAGAGCCCCCCAACAGTGCTATGAGTGCACAAGTTCTTACAGAGTAAGCAGAGTAGCGGAGGTCACGGGTCGGAGGACGCGAGGCGTGCCGTCGAAAAGCCGAAGGTAAGAACAAACTGCACGGCATTGAAAAGTTGGGTGACGAGTATGTTAAAGCGAGGTCACGCGACCGGTAGTGTTTAAACATAGTGTAAAAAACAACCGGGGACAGTAGTGACGAATCGCCAAATAACTGGGAAATTAAGAGCTGCTGGAATGTCGGCAGACACGTTGAAAGATCGTGAGGCAAAAGCGGTTGAGATGTTCGACGAGGCAGCAACACCGCGAGTGAACAACAAATTCTAGAATGCATCTGGGGCATCAAGTACAAGATGCGAAACACTTAAAGAGAAATTCCGGGCATTGGAAAAGTTGTGCAAACAAGAACAAGGCAAATGGTGGGAGGGGAGATCGTTGCAGAGATATTTAGACGTGAATCGGGTGCCGAGGGGTTTCTGCTGGCACCAAGCTACGAGACACCCGACTCAAATATGCTCAAAGAATGGGCGGAGACAAATCTGGAGTCATCACGGAGGTTGATGGTAATTTTGGTAAAGTACGCGGAAACGGACCGCGAAAAATTACAAGTGAAGATTGATGAAATAAATGAGGAAATAAAAACCATGGAACATGCAGAAGAAGAAACAAAATTAAGGAAAGAAATGATAAGTCGACTTCAAAAAGAAGAAGAAAAAATTCGAGAACGTAAAACATACAAGTACCACCGAGATAAAAATGACTATGAATGTGGTAAATTTTTCACCTTCGCCAAAAAATATGAAAACATGAAAATCTCAAAATTTAGTGGCATAAAAAATGTAAATAAGGACAGTCGACAAAATATTCAGGGAGGATCATCCACCTCAAGTCTAAGCTCTGCAATAGAGAGCGAATCTGAAGATACAAGAGCAGGGCGAGTACCAACACCCATCTCCTTGGTTGAGGAGCTGGATTTTTTAGTAGAGGAACAGAAACAAACTCTTCGAACCAAAGCGCCAAACAACAAAAGCTCCGGCCAAATTAAAAACCGCACCCGAAAACGCAGAGAAAGGAGACGGGCAAGGAAAAGGAGAGCCGGCCAGGAGATATCAAACTCGCAGGTGGAATCGGAAGTGAAATTAATCAATGCAACCGTAGTGGAAAAGATAAACAATATAACTGTAACTAATCTTTCGGATATAATATTAAATACAGCAGAGTTGCAGTTGTTATCCCTAGGACTATCCTTTGCCCCAGAAAGCACCTTTGATTATGCATCAACGCGAATTGATATTTACAAAGGAATTAGAAAATTATAATTGCGGAAACACCATTTGCTCAAGGGTGATACAGAGAGATCAATATCAGAAATGCCAATGGCAAATAGCCAAGAACAAACGGAACAAATATTCAATACTCAGGAAAGAATATTCATTGATGAGCTGGCGGTAATGGCATCTACACAAACAAAGAGCAGTGGAACACAACCTGTGAGTGAAATGATGCCAAGAGATGAAAACATTGGAATATGTACCACGAAATTCAAACCTCGGTCAAAATTTGTCCCAATTATGCCAAGAGTCGGAATAGATATCTACCATGAACAAATCATGAAGGAACTCAAAGAGTTAAACATCGCTATAAATAAACCCAAAAACAGAAAGAAAAGAAAATTGGAACTTAGATACAATCAACTAATGAGCAAATTATCCAAAAACAGACAAGTGGTGATACGCAATGCTGATAAGGGAGGCAATTTGGTAATCTGGAAAAAATCTGAATATTTGCTAGAGGCCCAACAACAATTAATGGACAAAGACTGTTATTGCAGATGTGATCAGAGCATATTGAAAAAGACAAATGAGAAACTATATGCAAAATTGTTAGCCTGGAAGAGCAAGGGGCTTATAAATAAAGAAGAATTTCTATTTTTGAAAAACAACACACCAACTACACCAGTGTTTTACTTCATACCTAAGCTCCACAAAAATCCACAAAATCCCCCGGGGCGTCCAATCATCTCAGCAATTAACAGACTTACAGAACATATGTCCCAGTATATTGACCACTTTTTACAAGACTTTGTCCAGAGGTTGCCCTCATACCTAAGAGATACAGGGGACTTTTTGGCTAAAATAAGTGATCTAAAATGGCAATCTGATTATTTATTAATCACAATGGACATTACCTTGGTATACCCGAACATTAGCCACAGAGATGGTATGCGGGCAACAGAATTTTACCTAAGACAAAGAGAGGAAATTTATAAACAGCATAGCAGAATGCTTCTAGACATGATGGATTTTTGTTTGTATAATAATATGTTTCTTTTCCAGCATATGTTATACCAACAAATACGAGGTGTAGCTATGGGGGCCAGTTTCTCCCCAAGCTACGCCTGTCTTCATATGGGGTGGTGGGAGGAACTGGTCCTCCATAGAGATTTTAAAAACACACTGAATGACCACGTTAAATGCTGGTGGAGGTATATTGATGATTTGTTTATTATATGGAGGGGCACAAAAACAGATGCTGAAATATTCATCAACAAACTTAACCAAAATGAAATCAACCTACATTTTACTGCAGACATCAGCCCTACTAATGTAACATTTTTAGATGTTGAGGTGTATATAGAAGAGGGTAATTTGGAGACAAAAATACACAGGAAACCGACAGCGGTAAACTCCATTTTACATGCTAATAGTCATCACCCCAAACATTTAATACAAAGCATCCCGTATGGGGAAATGCTAAGATTGAAACGTATATGCAGCACATCACAAGAACTAACGCAAGCCCAAGAATCAAGTAAAATTAGATTCCTACAATGGGGGATACGAGATCGTGTATTGAAACAGCGATAAAGAAAAGCAACGAGGTATATAGAACCTCACTCTTAAAAACAGCCCTAGCAAAAACAAATGTAAACATAGAAGTACCGGAAAAATCGTCACAAACAGAAGAAGATTTTAGAATGATTGTGAGGTACAACAGACAGCACAGGGAAATCCGACGCATAATTCAAAAGAACATGGACCCTAGTAAAGAACGACCCAATATTGGGTCCACATTTACCTAACAAACCAACTGTTACCCATAGGAGAACACCAAATATGAGGGATCGTCTGGTAGTAAATAACCCCGTGGAAATCCCCAAAAAGAACTGGTTTAACCAGAGGAAAGGATTTTATAAATGCCAAACTTGCAAGGCATGTTTAAACGGAGTGAACACAAAAAGTTTTGCCTTAGCATTTGGAAAAGGAGAACAACAGATCAAACAAATGCTAACTTGCAAAACGGAATATGTAATCTATATCCTCGAATGCCCCTGCAGACTAAAATATGTGGGGAGCACAAAGCTGCAGGGGCATAAAAGAATTTTGCAACATATACGTCCGATCAAGAATCGAGACCCAACTTATCCGGTTGCCCGGCATTTTAACGAGAAACACCAAGGAGATGTCAGATTGCTCAAGTACTTCCTAATAGATACTATACCCTCAAGCAAGAGAGGGGGGGTTAGGGATGAAAAACTTAGAAAATTGGAAACCAGGTATATCCTGGAGTTAGATTCCAAACATCCCTATGGATTAAACTTGACGGAAGACTTGTATACCGGGTTGTAAAAACTGACAAATATCAAATAGTTTGGTAAAACCATACAAAATAGATAACCTGGAGTAATAGATAAGAACTACTGACATACTCCCACTTAGTAAAAAACATTGGTGAAGACTCGTTAAATCAAAGTTTAAGAATCAAAATAGTCTCACAAAAATGGAAGAAGTTTTTATAAACATGAGGCGCAACCTTTTAATCTATGTATATAATCATGGTTTATGATACTTTGGTTGTTGGTTGCTTTTTTAGAAAATAAGTTTCCTTTTTTCACCATTTAGGTTTTGCACAGAAATAATTCGACTTCACTTTTCTTTTTTACACCAAACACATATCCCTACCAGAGGCTTCTGAGCAGGGTAATGAATTCCGCTACTAATTCTAAAGGGAATAGTGACACCAATACTCTATATCTGGGATAAGGAAAAACTATATAAAAGTACTAAAATTCTAAATCAGGCAAACACAAGAAAAATGAAATATCATGCTCTGAAGTGTTTATAATAATTTTTAAAGTATATAGTATATGGTTTTATAAAAAATTCTTATTTATTGAAAGATTTGAATTTGCACTATATTTATACATTAGGTGTATTGCGTACTTTTGCACATCTAACTTTGCACTTCTCAGGGTCGGTATTTATACCGCACAAAGTATATACTATGTGGAGCTTGAGAAAAAATATGGTTTTAAACAAATTCCTATTTATTTATTTATCTGTATTGTATGAATTACAAGAACTGTACATATTTTTACATGAGACAAAAAGCTCCAATGGTATTTATACCGAGATAAAATGTACTGTATTGCGTAATTTGCACATTAGCACATGTAAATTTGCACGGAAATGTATTTGTTTACCTAACAGTAAGAAATGTACAAACAAATGAATTCAAATCTGGTATTTCACCGAGATTAAGAGAAAAATGTCACATAGTAGCGTTATTTGCACAGTTAAAATAAGCACTGTCACTTTAAATTTGCATCACAGAAAAAGAAAAAAATGTGAAATGTTGGTATTTAAGAAACCAGGTGACCTTTCGCTGTGTCATGTGATCAAGGTACGTCAGTACCGAAACGCGTAATGGCCGACGGAACAGCAGCTAAATAAACCAGCAAATTTTGTATCTACCTTGGGTCTGTGCTCCACGTTTCTTTTCTAAGGGAGAGAGCGCAAGCAGCTTGCTCGTGGGAGTGGAGTGGTGAAGATATATATAGAGGTCTGGACTTCCTGGCTGCTCTACGGGGCTTTGAACTTTCCAGTGTGGTTGCACTTAAGTCCAGATCCACCACTACGCCAGGATGAGACTGCGGTTTGTAGGTATTTCACCTGCAATTTTGGACGACATGCACCGTCATGTTAGCCCCCGTGATGGACACTTGGCAGAAGGGTGGCGGCGGTTACGAAGAGGACCCGAGGAAAGCGCTGATTGCGGGACTCCTGTTACCTCCGTGGTTTCCTCCAGCGCTGTGCCTGTCAAGTTTCCCTGTTCTCCGAGTGCCTTCCCTCCCCCGGCTTCACTGGATCAAAATGCACCTTACAGCCGCATTCTGGTCGGTGTAGTCCGCTACTGGAGAACTGCACAGGTGAGCCGCATCAGCATCAGGAGGCGGAGCAGGGTGAATTTAAACGAGACAGGATTGCACTCGTCACAACGGCAGAGGAAACACTGTGTGAGGGAAGCGCTGAAGAAGGCACGACACGCCGAAATGCATCCGCCCAACAAGAACCCTCAATAAAGCATTTCTTCACGTTCCTCTTTGGGTGCCTGCTCTTTTCTTTCGGGAGAAGATACTTTTCGATATATATATATATATATATATATATATACATATATATCTCAACCAACAATCCCAGAGCTCCGAGGCTCGCAACAGTAAATCCACCAAATCCAAAGGAAAACTCAGACACTAATAATTTAATTCATAGCTTCCCCCACGTGTTTCAGCATAGTCTTGGTGATGGTTCAAGCGTAAAGCTGACAAACGCCATTTTACATACTATTAATAAACAGTGAAAACAGACTCCATTGAAAGACATGAAAATGACAGGTACCACATGCAATCATAGTGAACAGCCGTCATATTGGAACATGAAATAAATCATGCAGAATATACTGTCACATCAAAATAAACCTAGCAATCCATAACTCATAGCACCAATCCCTACTATTAAGGCTCATAGTAACAATGAGCTAAACTGGTCAGTCCATCAATGCCCAAACAAATTCTAGAGTAAATGCCAAAATGTTACCATCTCTGTCAGCCTGAGAGAACAGGAAAGTTATAAAAGTCCCGCGTTGCAGTGTCACAAGAACCATTAGTGCATTGAGTGCAAGGGACCCAGCAGCTCCCCGAACAATGTTTTATAAAACCCTGGCACATCAAAACAAGCATTGGCAAAGCTAGATTGATTGCTTTTGTCAATGCTTGTTTCTTACATGATGGCAGTGCTTACTGTAGGGTGTAATAATATCTGTTTCTATCTTTAGTCTGATGGACATCACCAGAGCATCAACTGGATCTTTCTGCAGGAGGGAGGCGTGAAAGTGACAGCACAGTAGTAACACCAATGCCGGCCATAAATTGTGTGTCTTTTACTTTCTTGCCCTAAGTGCGCCGGGTATGCCCAGACGTGGGTCCCGGGCTCAATGTGCCACTGGATTCAAGCTATCCTGGCTGATGAGGGGTGAAACCCCTAAACTGGTCCTAGGAAGCTTGTTTCCGGTCCAGGGTGGACCTGGCTTGGCAGTTCAGGCTGGACTGTTCCCATGAGGCACAGGGTCAAGACTGATTTGCATATGGCCAGGTCTAAATTGGGGTGGCATGGTGAGCAAAATAATGATGGATTTAACCCAGATCTCTTGAATGGGGGAGAATGTTTTGATTTATTCTGCATTCAGTCGTCCATCAATTGTGTGTCTTTTGCTTTCTCACCCTGAGACAAGGGAGCTTGCAATACAGATTGCATTTAATTTCTATGAAAAACATGATGAGATGGCAAGGGACCCTTCACTAATAAAGGCTCACTTGCCATCCACTTAAAAAAACACACAGAGAAGAAATACTGAGTCCAGAGACACTTAGGACAAGCAGCTGCATGGGAATTGTAAATTGGAAAGGAACTACGAGCCAGATGTACAAACATTATACCGATTTCCTAATTACAATTCGCTCTTCCTAACATATGAAACTCTTTTGAGTTTCATTAGCAATTCCTCTTGGGTCGCAAATAGACCTACCTCATGCATATTAATGAGGTCGTTTGCAGCTTGTGACTCATTGGAAATTGCAGCCGTCACAGGGATCATGGCCTGCTGAGGGTAGCAGACCACCATGTCTGTGATTGCTTTTTAATAAAGCAATCTTTTTTTTTTGTTTATTGCAGCCCATTTTCCTTAAAGGAAAACAGGATGTGGTTAAAAAGAAAAAAATAAACGTTGCAATTTAATTTTTTAAGAGTGGTTAGTGGTTAGTGAGACCACTCCCTTTCCCTTGGCGAATAGATTACAACCCCTTTTAAACTGTTGGTTAAGTGTTACTGTTTTGCAACCTGAATTTGGTTGCTAAACATTAATGCATACCATTCTGATTCAGCATTTGGAAGGAATGCCCATCCCCAATACCGAATCAGTGTTTGGTAGTAAATGCAAATTGTGATTTGATAAGTTACTGAATCACAATTTACCTTTTGTACATAGTAAAAAGCTTTTTTGCGGTCGCAAACAGCCCGAAGCTTTGTACATCTGGCCCGCTATACAGAGAGGAAAGATTGAAAAGGGGTGGTGGGCAGGAGAAGCAAAGCGAAAGATACATAAGAAAGAGGAAGGGACAGCATGGAAGAACCAGAGGGAGTTGTAGGTTGGAGGAACAAGGAGCTCCAAGCAGTCAGTGGAAAGAAGGGGCAGAACGGAGAATGCAGGAGCAGATTTAAATTGTGAAACAGAGAGGACAGGAAAAAGTATCAGGGCTGACAGAGAAGCCTTTAGTTGTTAAATACTCCATCATGGCTTTAAAGCAAGCACTCCATAGGAGGTACAAAGATGCACAATAAGAGCAATTGGGATTTGGCAAGAGATTACTCCTTTTGTTGAACCGCCATATGATTCAAAAGGCTTAAGCAAACCCTGAAAAAGGCGGGTCGAAAAAGCTCTTAATTGAAAGTATATTCTGGAGATTAGGCCTGTTTAACAGTTGTGCTGCCAAACCTCAGAACTAAATGTAGGTCACAAAATGTGTTTCATCAAAACATTATCGATATATCTATTGCCTATAAATTGAAGAGTAATGCATGCTAATCTGCAAAACCATAAAGCATCCTTGACAGTACATATCTTAAACAATTTTGTGACAACAATAGTTCAGCTCTAGAAGGTGCACTAGAATTTCTTCACACACATACCTGCCACAAATAATACGGATAAGCAAGAACAATTCCCAACAGGTTTTATTCGAAGACAGTTTTAGTAGTGTATGCAATATGCATTACTGGAAGGGAAAGAACCAAGGAGTCAATAGATTTTCAACAGAAGTGGTATTATTTACCAAGAAGCAACAGGAAAATCTCACATGACAATACAGTTAAGACAGCATTGTACAGAGTGGATCATGTGACAACCCAGTGACACTTGGTGCAAGGTGCTATGTACAATTGGTGATAGTGAATGTGCAAGTGCTAAAAAACAGCAGCGTGGACGGCGCATGAAACAAATTATTTACATCAAGTAATGGCTTCTCGAAACAAGTTGTAATTACTTAAAATACAATTATTTAAATAGAAGCACAAAACGTGATATGCGTCGTATCATTCAAGCTGTATAGTCGACGGCGTTTCGATCCCCTTTAACTCGGGATCGTCATCAGGACAGGGTTGTCGATGGGAACAGTGCTGTGGGCAAGAAGGGGCAGATTAAGCGGGAGAACCTGGTTCGAAACGGAGGGAGGGGAGAGGGAAAAAGGGGGGGGGGAAAGGGGAGTGAGGCAAGTGGATTGGTGATTGGGTTACCTGCAGGATAGTGAAAGTCAAGGTGTGTATGAGGTGCAATGGCAGTGGTGGCCGGACCGGGATTAGTCAGGTGTAAATAGGGGGTGACTAAAGTATGGTACAAGTATTAAAAGGGCGGATAAAGTTCCAAAGGCTAATTTACATGTGACCAAGTGCTATAGTGTGACAATTGGGTAACTGCGGTGAGACAGGTGCTTGAAACTTAGAACCAGCTTTAGTCATCTAGCTACCACCTGCTCCCGCCATTGGATGGTGCTTGGTATCGATACAGCTGTGGAACATAGCCGCTTGGAACTGAAAGAAATAGAAGAATTGGAAAAACTGATCCAAGCTGACACCACCCTCACTGATGCCAAAGGCCTACTAGATAAAATCAACAACACTATCGCCACTTTTAACAACTTTGAAGTCAATAAGAAGGTTAACAAAATAGAAAGAGACATTAAAAACTATAAAGTTGAGAACACGTACCCTTATCTAAACGAGGAATTCTACAACACCCAACAGAACCCCCCAAGGACACAGAACTGGGGTCGATATAGAAACAACCAACGCGTCACGTTCTCTGTCTCCTCTAATAGCTCTGCAGACGAAACAGACGCAACATCATCCGGACCACAGCCACTTTTACCACCTGGTTTTTTAGGACGAGGCCGAGGACGCGGCCAACAACTGCCACCACAGAACCGCCAAACCAGGGCCAAACAATATCAACCTCCAGTCCCAGGCTACCGCCAAACCCGCAACCGATACTACCAATGGGGACAACCCCAGTAATTGACAACCAGGACGCAACCATCACTGCGATGCCTATCCCCATTTTCAATTTATCAGACCACATTCTGACCCCTGAAGAAACCAGACTTCTCTCACGTGGTCTTTCATTTGTGCCAACAGTCAGAACCAACTTTCTGGAACTGCAGTCTAATCTTTTAAAATTCTTCAGAAGGATTCGGCTTAAATATTTCTTTGCAGATAAATCAGATGCCGGAATGAACCAAGTCTCTCCTTTTCGGCCTCCTTCGACCTTTAACCCTCCATCTAACCAAATGACACCCGAAATCCTAGCTTTTGAACGACTAGTCCTAAAGGAAGTTATGGATCTCAAAACCATACCCTGTTTCATCCCCTACAACCTACCCTTGATGGAAAAGGAAGCCCTCAATACTCTCCAAAATAATTCGGAGATTGTCATCAAACCCGCGGACAAGGGCGGAGGAATTGTCGTTCTAAATAATACACAATATGATAAAGAGGTTGAACGACAACTCACTAACAATGAACATTATCGTGTTCTCTCTAAAGACCCTTTGGCAGACATTAGAGAAAAGATTCTCTCTATCACTACCACAGCCAGGGACAACAATATCATTACCAAAAAGGAAATCGAGTACCTGAATAATCCTCATCCCAGAACACCGGTCCTATACGTCCTCCCCAAAATACATAAAGACGCCAGGAATCCACCGGGACGTCCCATCGTATCAGGGTGAGGCTCCATCCTAGAGCCACTGGGAAAATATTTGGACTCAGTCATCAAGGAATTTGTGCCCATCACAGACACCTACATACGTGACACCATGGACTTGATTAACACCATAGAAGACCAACCATTCAATCTGGACACTCAAGTGATGGCAAGCCTGGACATCGAGTCCCTTTACACAAATATTCCTCACTATGAAGGGCTCGAAGTAATAAAAAATCTACTGACCTCCAGACCTCAACCTACCAGGATCCCCACCGACTTTGTCATGAACCTCCTACGAGTAGCCTTACAAAACAACTACTTCATGTACAAAAATACATACTACCTTCAAATCAAAGGAGTATCAATGGGCGCTTGCTTCGCCCCTAACTTTGCCATCCTTTATGTCCATGACCTGGAAAAATCACTGATACTCAACTCCATCAACCCGTATCGACCCCAAATCCATCTGTGGCGTCGATACATAGATGACATTTTACTAATTTGGAATGGAACGGCCGATTCCTTACAACCCTTCATGGTCTGGCTAAATTCCGCACAGGAACATCTCAGATTCACGAGTGAGACCAAGTTAAATGACCTACCATTCCTTGATGTCATTATACATGCAGAAGATGGAATACTGGGAACATCACTCTTCCGCAAACCTACCGAACGCAACACTTTGCTACACTATTCTAGCAATCATCCCAGAGGACTACGTGATGGGCTCCCTTTTGGCCAATTCCTAAGAATTCGACGTAACTGCAAATGGCGCAAAGATTACTTCCGGGAAGCAGACATCCTGGCCTTGAAACTCATCAACAGAGGCTACCCGCGACGACTGGTTAAACAAGCTAAGAAACGAGCATGGTACAACCACCGCGAGGACCTGCTGACGCCGAATCAAAACAAAAAATCCATGGATAGAATCCCCTTTGTCTCTGTCTTTAGCCCAGACAGCAACCAGGTGGCGAAAATAATCAAAAAGAACTGGCCAGTGTTACGTTTTGATGAACATTTTCACGCACCACCTCTCTTTTCCTACAAGAGGGGCAACAACATTGCCAACCATCTCGTACGGGCAATTACTTGGCCCACCACCACAACAGAAAAACATACCATCACGGCTGCATGGGGATTAAGTCCGGTCATTGGACACTTTAAATGTCAATCATGCAGCGTTTGCGAATTAACCTTTAACACCAAGGAGTTTGTCTATAATGGCCACACCCACCAACTATCCCACCACTCAAACTGCAAGACCCAAAATGTCATCTACGCTATCCGTTGTCCATGCGACCTTATCTACATTGGCCAGACCACCCAAATGGTCAAACAACGGATAATACAACATAAGAGCAGAATTAACTGCAAAGTACTCACTGCTCCACTTGTCACTCATTTTCTGGAAAAATCACACACGGACATGGATTTGAGATGGATGGTTATTGAAAAACCGACATTACCCATCAGAGGGGGGAACATGTCAACTCTACTCAATAGAGCAGAATGTAAATGGATTGCACGAGTTGACTCGGTCAACCACGGGCTAAATACTCTTGATGAGTGGACAAACACTATCTCAATTTAAGCACAACACTGCTCTAAATAGCCCCCTGCCTTGTACTTCTCCAATTCATTCTTAGTACATCACCGCCCTAATTAAACTATTGCCTTGTATTTAACCGGCTGGTTTTATACCTTGGAGCCCCATGAACTGTATTTGACTTCCATGTTAGGATGAACTACTCTTGCTTTTCTTATAATCAAATAATTGTTACACTGTGAACGTTTTGTGCCCCTCTTTCTCTAGTCCCGTGATATGTACTTAATCATCCGGTTTTAAACCATATCTGACCATATGTAACCCCCCATATGATATTGTGATTTCCTTTGCGTGATTTGCTATACCAAAATGTAATGTAACCCTGTACCTTTAACTTTGTGCTCGCAACGTCGATCATGGCATGAACTACCCCGCCTCCCCCGTATTCCCAGCTTATGTCCACCTGACACGCCCTCCAAAGTGTCAGACTTATGTGATCTGTCCCGCTAAACTTTCCTCTCGCCTTCCTGCCTGTCAGTGCAACCCTGGTAACGCCGCGACACGCCCCCATAGCTCTAGACCTGTCAGGGCTTTCCTTTCGCCGACCACTTCCCGCTTCACAGTGTTACCCGGACAACGCCGTGACACGCCCCCTCCCGGCCTCTCGCGATCCCGGGTCACCGCCCCCAGCCCTTCACTTCCTGATTTAGTTGCCGGTCTCTCCCAGACACAGGTAGCTGTAGCATTCACTGCTTGGAAATCGAACCTCCGGATGAGCCTTGATTGCCGTCTGCCGCCCTGCTTAAGTCAGGTAAGACCCTGTGCCTAACGATCATAGCGTTCCAACTGTAGACCTTTTCTCGTCTACTTACGCTATCGGCGCACACTCATTCCCACTCCCCTTTTTCCCCTCAGGCATAGCAAGTCCCGCCGCTGATCAAATATAACTCTTCGATCAGGTAATTTGACCGCTCCAGATAACTAGGTCTGTATCCATTCTTCCTAACTTGTAATTGACCTCTGCATATCCTTGCCTCCCCACAGTCCTTGACTTTGAGCGACCACCTGGACTTCTTATACCCATACTCAATATCCTGGGTATTATTGTAAGTGTTTACCTATCTTTACACCCGTCACTTTCAAGCACCTGTCTCACCGCAGTTACCCAATTGTCACACTATAGCACTTGGTCACATGTAAATTAGCCTTTGGAACTTTATCCGCCCTTTTAATACTTGTACCATACTTTAGTCAACCCCTATTTACACCTGACTAATCCCGGTCCGGCCACCACTGCCATTGCACCTCATACACACCTTGACTTTCACTATCCTGCAGGTAACCCAATCACCAATCCACTTGCCTCACTCCCCTTCCCCCCCCCCCCCTTTTTCCCTCTCCCCTCCCTCTGTTTCGAACCAGGTTCTCCCGCTTAATCTGCCCCTTCTTGCCCACAGCACTGTTCCCATCGACAACCCTGTCCTGATGACGATCCCGAGTTAAAGGGGATCGAAACGCCGTCGACTATACAGCTTGAATGATACGACGCATATCACGTTTTGTGCTTCTATTTAAATAATTGTATTTTAAGTAATTACAACTTGTTTTGAGAAGCCATTACTTGATGTAAATAATTTGTTTCATGCACCGTCCCCGCTGCTGTTTTTTAGCACTTGCACATTCACTATCATCAATTGTACATAGCACCTTGCACCAAGTGTCACTGGGTTGTCACATGATCCACTCTGTACAGTGCTGTCTTAACTGTATTGTCATGTGAGATTTTCCTGTTGCTTCTTGGTAAATAATACCACTTCTGTTGAAAATCTATTGACTCCTTGGTTCTTTCCCTTCCAGTAATGCATATTGCATACACTACTAAAACTGTCTTCGAATAAAACCTGTTGGGAATTGTTCTTGCTTACACGATATCTCCCATCCCAACGAGGTCTATGGGTTTTCTCCTGTTGTTCTTACACAAATAATACAGAGGCTTCCAGATTGTTAGGGCCTTAATACGATGTCGGACCGTCGTGGACTTGGGACCGGCCGACCTCTGGTCGGCTGTCCCGACATCGCAATTACAATGTGACCACACATGGTTCAGCCCATTCCTCCCATTTCTCAATGGGAGCTTGTGCTATGGCTGTAAACTGGCTGTAGCCCAAGCTCTCATAGAGAAATGGAACATAGGGCCCCATTAGGATGGCGGGCGGATTGCCCCCGCCAGGCTGGCGGTAGCCACCGCCAGCCTGGCGGGGGAAATCTGCCGCCATCATCCCCAGTATTCCCCCCCGCCATATTAGAATGGCGGGGGGGACCACGGCGGAGCAAAACACCGCCCGCCACTTTTCCGCCCCAGTCGCCTTGCGGCCGGGGCGGAAAACGAGTAACATGCAGGCGGTGTCTGTCAGACACCGCCCGCATTATTACAATGGGCATTTTACAATGCCTTTCCGTGGCGGCATTGCCGCCACGGAAAGGCATGCGGTGTTCACTCTAGGGGCCCCCTGTGGGCCCTCAGAGTGAAGGCCAAAGGGGGGTGGCACACAGGGGTACCTGTGGTACCCCCCAGCATTTACATAATCAAAGTGGTAGGCACCGCGCGGTGCCTGCCGCTTTGATTATGCAAATCCAATCCAAAAATTCTTTATTTCGGCCATATAGACCATAAAAGATACAATACAAAACACAATAACATACATTTTAAAATACATTTTTAAAAATACAGTATATAAAAGTTCCCTTCTTGTCCAGCGAGGAAATAAAAAGAGTGTCATAACAGTGTCCATAGTTTAAGGGGCTTTTTTCTTCCTGATTAGCCATACTGCCATTAGAAATTTGGATATGGTGAACACAATGTGGCCCAGAGTGCTAGTTTTCAATACTCTAAATGCCTGTGAGTAGTTTCTGAACCCCAAGTTTCTGCAGAGCGGCGCTATCCAGTATTTTCTAGGTCTGTGATAGGCAGGGCACACAAACATGATGTGGAGGTTGTCTTCCTCGTGGGTGTTACAACATGGACACATTTTATCACCCCCCTTGGACCATTTGTGGGTAAATTTTTTGGTGGGGAGTGTGCCTAACCTCCATTGTACAAACAATTTCCTTGCATGGATAGGGAAGATAAAGTCCATAAAAGATTCAAATACATAAGAATTTTTGGATTCCAGAAATCGTGCAGTAAGGGTGCCGCTATTTTGAGCATTCATCAGAAGTGAGAGACTCTTGTCTTTGTAGATTTGGGTCAGGGCTTTACGTGAGATCCTTTGGCAGCCTTGCACGGGATCCTCCCATAGCTCAGATAGGTTCATAGTGAGCAGTTAATTTTTTACGAAAGCAAGCCAGGGGATTTTACTATTTCGGTTCAGGCTCATGACATGGATAAGGTCCTGCCTATAATGATGTAATTCGTTTGTGGACCAAAGCCTGTGCCAAAACTTCACTGGCTTGGACACAAGCTCCTCAGCAATAGGGGGGAGACCCATGTCTAATCTCAATGGCAGGAGTGGTGTGCCTCGTGGAAGAGCTAATAGGCATCTGAGAAAGTTGTTTTCCACTCTCGCCAAATCTTGGCCTGCCTTGTACCCCCATAGCTCACTCCCATACATAGCCGCTGCCTTGACTTGAGTCCGATAGGTTTCGAGAGCCGGGCTTATGGGCTTAAAAGTGGAAGTGTTGGCCACCTTCAAGATTGCGCCCGACAACTGGGACAATTTAACCCTTGATCTTGCTATCTGTCGGTCCCATGATAGATTTTCCTGTAGTGTTACCCCCAAGTATGTAAAGGTAGTAACCCTCTCAAGGCTGGCAGTACCCAGGGTGGGATTGGGCCTGGCTTTATTTGGTGGATTGAATATCATGAATTTGGTCTTTTCCGTATTCACCTCTAGACCGTGTTGTCTACAGAAGAGACCAAATCCATCCAGAATCCTCTGGATCCCCATGGGGGATTTGGAGAGCAGGAGGGTGTCATCGGGAAACATGATTGCCGGAACCCTCCTGCCTGCCAAATATGGGGCATCATTGTCCTTGACGTTTTCTAGATGGGATATAACGTTGTTGATGAAGAGACAGAACAGGGTCGGTGCCAGGACACAACCCTGCCTCACCCCTCTACGGACAGGGAACCTGGACGAGAGATTGCCATCCCTCCCGCACCTAACCTGCGCATAATTATTCTCGTGCAGCCTGGTTATGATACTGAGTAACTGGGGGGGTACTCCTAACTTTTCCAGGACCTCCCAGAGTTTCTTGCGCGGGGCTAGGTCAAAGGCTGACCTCAGATCCACGAAGACCATGTACAGCCTTCCCCCCTCTAACCTCGCCGTCTTCCAGTAAAGGAGGACGAGGCGGAAAATCTGATCCATGGTCGACGTGTTTTTTCTGAAGCCAGCCTGTAGGGGGCTCATGATATCATTGGCCTCCACCCAGTCTAGCAGGTGGTTCAGGATGAGGCGCGCAAAAGGCTTTTGGGGGACATCTATAAGGCCAATCGGCCTGTAATTGGCCGGGAGCAGAGGAGACCCCTTCTTGTATATTGGCACGATCTCTGCCCCCAGCCAAGAGCAGGGGACCGCCATACCTCCTAAGATGGCATTAAAAAGAATAAGAAGGTACGGGCCCCAAATTTCAGGGTGATGTCTAAAGAGGTCCCCCGGTAACTTATCCAACCCCGGAGCCTTTCCCAGCGCTAAGCGCTCCATTACAATCACCACCTCACCTAGAGAAAATTCCAGGGCCACTTCCGGGGAGACGGGGGGCTCAACCGCCACTCCATCGGGCAATAGGATAGTATCTTGGTAAAGTGTCCCAAAATGGGTCTCCCAGACAGAGGGGGCGATGTTAGGCTCCACTGCGGGTTTGAGTTCCCCCGTCCCGGTATTTACCAGGGCCCAAAATTTCCTGGAGTCTTTAGCATTTAAGGCTTCAGACAGATCATGCCAATGGTTCCAATCCCACTCCGCCCTTGCGTTGGCCATTGCTGCTTTATACTCCCTCCTGAGATCTGCAACCTTGGCCTTGTTAGAGCCCTCTTTAATGGTAGCAATTAACTCAGACTTGATTTTCCTACAGGAAGAGTTGTACCAGGCCGGGGTACGAGTCTTTTTCCTTCGTGACGGTACCACCGGATGGAAAACCTCGGCAAGGGCCCTCACTAGTTCCTCATGAATGTTAGCTAGTCTCTCATTGTAATCAGTGGGTCTCGGTTGGTTTATGAGATCATCCACTTCCTTGAACCTGGGGAGTGCTAAACCATATAACTTGTTTATAGCATCTTCTGTGTTAAGCAACTTTCCCCATTTAACGCGGCACCTGTTTGTGGAGAGAAGCAAGTCCCCCTGGTCGTCGCCGCAGGGAGTAGTGGGCGACCCTTCTAGAGGAACAGGATGCTAAATCTCCAGTTGAAGGGCATTGTGGTCGCTATCTGTCCTTGCTAGCACCCTGAAGTCGTGAACTTTAGGCCACATGGTAATATCTAATAATATATAATCCAGCCTTGACTCATGGTCCTTTCTATTGAAAGTACACAATGAGGGGGTATCGGATGGAGTAAATGTAATGTAAATGTAAATGTAAATGTATAGGCATTTATATAGCGCACTACTTACCCGGAGGGTCCCAAGGCGCTTCGACCGCTGCGAAACCCTTCCTGGCTTCCCTGAGAGATGGTCCCTTAATGGGTATCTCCAGGGTGAGACCAGGCATCCCCGGCGGTCTGGTGGGGCCGTTAGTGAAGATGAGGCAAGCTAATGCCCAGAGTTGCCGAGTGGGATCGCTGATCAGAGTGGGCACCGAGGCGAGAGAATTATCAAGTCCGCTGACCCTGGTCCAGAAACCTGCCGCGCCGGGAATCGAACCCTGGTCCCGGGCCGTCCTCTGCTCTCGGGTCTGCCGCCTCTAACCAGTGAGCCACACTACTTCACTACACTACGCCCATTGCAAGCCCTCATTGCGAAGTTCAAGGTAAGGGACATAAGCTGTACTGCCAGCGGGGACCAGGCTTTAGGGTGGGGTGAAGACGAGGGTGGGACTCCCCAATAGTCGTCCTCAGCGGTGAGAGCACCCTCCTTTAGTCCTTCTAGGGGTTCGAAGTGACAGTTGAAGTCCCCTCCCATCACTATCTTGTGGTCGCCTGACAATTGACCTAGAAAGGATGACAATTCATCTAGAGTGGGGGATTCATTGGACGCAGAGACTGGGCGCGAGTAAACGTTGACAATGGCCCATGATGTTCTACCAGGCCATCTAAGCAACACACACTGGATGTCCTGCGAAAGTGTGTCCATCTTTCCCGCCTGGCACCCAATGTGACTCGCTACCCAGATCGCCAAGCCACCCGGGGGCCTCCCCCTCCCATTCCACTTTGCTGGGATTTCAAAAATTTCGAACCCCCTTCTACTCTGGGGTTCCCTCGCCCATGTCTCCTGAAAAAGGAAGATATCACTACCGTTTATCAGGAGATCCCAGTCTGGTGTGTCTACCTTATTTGTGATCCCCGCCACATTCCAGGAGAGAATTCTCAACCCTGGACCTTGTGGTGGTGGTTCTGGCCCACCGGGTGGAGTTGGTGCGGTGACTGAGGGAGGGTCAGGATCTCGCGGGACGATTGTGGTAGCCAGAGTGGTAGGCGATACAGCCACATCTACTGGTGACGAATTAATGTCAATCGGGGTATTAAGTGGTGACTGTGCTTGGCCCCTGATGCTTCTAGGAGGAGCCCTTTCCTCTTTAGCGAGATCCTGCGCCCGATTATCAGTTACATGAATATCTCTCACTTCCCCCCTGCCTGCCGACCCGATAGCAGATCTTTCTGGGGGCTGTTGAATATCACCCTTTTGTGGTCAGTCCACCTGATCAAGGCAGGAAAATCTGTTCGGGTGGATAAAATTACCATGAGTGGAAAATACACTGTGCTTGGGCCTGTATCGTGAGCCATCTACTGCAAAGCCCACTCTAGTCCAGCCCTGTTCCCTCCCCACAGCTGGGTTACAAGCATTTGGATAGAAATGTGAAAGAGACACTAATTCAATGGAGGTGTTATCAGGCCTTACAAGCCAATTGCAAATATATGGGGCAACCTGTGGGCTTTTAAAACTAACAATGATACAGTCCCCCACTCTATTCTTAGGAGTAGATCCAATCCATGGAACCCTTCTGACCATCAAAACATCTCCTTTTAGGTTAGGTGGAAGGGGCCTGTTGATATTAAGCCAACTAATTACCTTATTGCGTAGCGAGTCCTGCGGCTCCCTTGCACCACCAGTGAGCTCAGGCACTCCCACCATAATCGCAGTGTATGCCACTGCCTCAGGGGGCAGATTGACCATCCTGCGCCTAGCGTTGGGGCTGATGGGGCGGCCAATGTGGCCGTTGGTAGAACTCTCCTCTCTCGTTTGTTGGGAAGGTGCGGGTTGCTTAGACCTTCTAGGAGCAGGAACGGGGGCATCGTCATTTGGGATGTCGATGGAAGCAATTGGGGGCAGAAACAATATTGTTGCTAGACAAATCCCCTGGCTGGACTGATGCCACATTTGGGGCCTGGGTAATAGTTACAGAGGTCGGAAGACTGTTCCCAGCAATCTCCCTGGGGACCCGCTGTACGTTTGAACCCGCCCCTGAACCAAGACCGTTTTTCTTGTGAATATTTTCTATAGCCATCAGTCTAGCCTCTATAGAGTCCAATTTTTCAGACAGAGGATTCAGTAAGTTTCTAAAAATGTCCGTGAGTGAACTGATGAGCAAGTCTGTGGTATTAGGGGGGCCCCACCAAATATGAATGGCCCTGTACACACTGGTAGGGATGTAGCTGGTGGGGGGCTAGAGTGTTCCGACCTGTTTCCCGGGGAAATAACCCCAGGCGAGGCCGAAATGTCTGTGTTGGCATCCAGGTTTTGCTTAGTTGAATCAACTTTAGCCCTCTTTGCACCTTTTAGCTTCCTTGACCACTTTCTTTTAGATGGTTGATCCCCTCTGCTACTTGCGGGTTCTGTTGGAACTGCAACCTGGCCCACCTCCTGCAACTCAGTTTCCGTACAATCCACATTAGGAGAGGGATCTACAACCCCAGAGAGGCGTAATGACTCTCTATCCCTCTGGAGAGTTGACAGAGTCCTCAGTTGTTGTAGGACTGACTCGATAGTCTGGTCAATACTATCCATGAGCGACAGGTGAGTGGCATCAAGAAGTAGTGGTGTGCTAGTATCAATTGAAGATTCCGGGGAGTCCAGTGACAAATTATCTATACCCTCCTCAGGTTGGTTGTCTAGCACTGTTAGTCCTCTGTTGGCCATAGCACTGGCCTTGGGGAAAAATGTTTCCAAAGTGCTAGAGCACTGTTGGGCAGCCTTGCTCCTGGATACCCTGGTGTCCATATTAAATTGGAGTAAACAGGGGTCGCAAACCTAAGGAGGCAAAATGTGCTTGGAAGGAGCACGGCGTAAGAGGGATGGCCCGGTCCGGTCTCTGCCGGCCTCTAACGGCCTAAAACGGCCCGCTCTTTGCCCGGTCTTCGCCCGGCGTCCGCCCGCGTGCGTCCCGCGACGCGCGTCCGTGGTAAGAAGATATAGTTGGTATGGGGTAGGAGGCGTGGCCAGCCGGGAAGAGTCTCCAGGTGCAGCGCCTCAGCAGCCGCTGAGGAACCTGGGACTCACAGTCCCGCTGCGCCGCTGTTGGTGACTCTGTCCTCTTCTCCACGCGAAGTAGTAGCCCCACTGCAGCCTCCTCGGAAAGGTAATGGGAGAGTAGTTGCTGCCGGTGATCCTTAGCCTCGAGCAGCTCCCGCGAAGCGGGGGCCGCGAGGCGTGATTTTAACTGCACAGGAGAGGGAGGCGCAGCCAGCCGGGAAAAGTCTCCAGGTGCGGCGTCTCAGCAGCCGCTGGGGAACCTGGGACTCGCAGTCCCGCTGCGCCGCTGTTGGTGACTCTGTCCTCTTCTCCACGCGAAGTAGTAGCCCCACTGCAGCCTCCTCGGAAAGGTAATGGGAGAGTAGTTGCTGCCGGTGATCCTTAGCCTCGAGCGGCACAGCATTTTTAGTATTGTGGCGGGCGGAGCACAGAGCTCCGCCCGCCACAATACTAAAAATACAGGATGTGCCCGCCACAGTGGCAGGCACATCCTAATGCTGCGTGCGGGACCCCCGCCCTTAGGGCGGGCGGTCCCGATTTCCGATAGGATGGGGGGCGGGCAAAGCCCGCCCGCCTTCCTAATGGGGCCCATAGTGTTCATCCCTGCACTGCATGGCAGTCACCTCATGGTGCCTGCCAAACAGTGCAGGGATCAACAGAGGGCACCATTGATGCCCCTTCGGCCCCCAACCGGAGGTCACAAGGAGAAGGGCGCCCTGCTAGCCCAAACTCGCTTTCTGACAGTATTTCCATGTCCAAAAGCCCAGCATGAAAGTCTGTCAGAAACTGAGCATCCTAATCCCAACGGCGCAAACACCATCCATTGGGATTATGCACTGGTTTCTGACTGCCCGAAGGGCTCCTTGAGCCCATCAGAATCCAGCCGGAATGACCGGACGGTTTCAATTCCGACTGCCTAGATTACAAGTAGGCGGTCGGAAGTGAAACCGACGATGAGTGTCATAAAGCCTCTGACTTCAGGTCGGAGGCTTTCTGACACTCATCATAATCGGCCCCTAAGTGTTTTGTTCTAGAAGCCGAACTGTAGGGGGGTGCGCATTGAAAATCGCAATAGGCTGTATTATACGTTCCCAACATTTACATGACAATCAACACTTTTGCAACAATTTAAGTGCAAAAGTTAAAGTTTCAGAGAAAAATGCAGCATACATCAGCCACTGCATGTAGAAAAACTCTTCAGATGACTTTGACTAGAATGAAACCCTTTTGCGCAATGCCGAGAAAGTTACTTCTCAATGCACGAAAACATTTTGCATGTGAGAAGGCAAACCGAAACAAACTTTGCAAACTTAGCAAAAGGAAAAAATCGGGACTTCTCAAAATGTTGGTGGTGTAAAAAATAATGTACTCACCAGTAATGAGTGCCCAATCTGAAATGGGTCTAAAGAGTTCTCACACATGTCAGGTTCGTATGCATTTCTCTGTCCTCCGCAACTGTGAACCTTAATAAGAGCTATCAATAGAGTTGTACAGAGTTCCCCAAGGGGAGCTAAAGAATTTTAGCTCAGCCTTTCCTCTCTCTCACTTACTAAAAAAGTGGGGGTTAAGTGCATGGTGTAGACCCTTGTCAGAATGTAAGGATACCTCACACAGGCTATCGGCAGGACCACAACTGTTGCCCCAGCCGATGACCGTCCAGCGTCATCATCGGTATCCTGCTCCTACGGCAGGCTGGCGGTGCAATGCCCGTCGGGCAGCTAGAAAAGCTGCACTTTGGCGGAGATCTTCTATTCCGTGCCAACGGGTGTGTGGGTGTGAGGGGCCTGTAAAAAAGTGCAATAGTGAGCGTGGTGGTGTGTTAAAAAAAGTCAGTAGAGTCCTAAAATAGAGAGAATTTTATTGGTCAGGCTCACTGCTTTATTAAAAAAGTGAAGGGGTATTAAGGAGTGGTGAACAATGAGACCAAACCTTTATTCAACCCTTGTTGTGGAAACGGTCAACATGTTTCTCGCCCTAAGGGCGATTCATCAGGACCTTGTGCTCATATAATTGCTCGCATCCCCCGGGATTTGGGAGGACACTGGTATACGACCTGTATGGTGTCGCTCGCGGATGTTTCCTTATAACAGAACTCCTGGAAAAATGAAGAAAAACAAGCAAGCAAACAATGATATTAAAGGTAAATCATTATTGTGCCTATGTCCAGGGTGTCGGCGGATACGTGCCCAGTGGTTAACGTTCTATTAGGCAGTGGTAGGGTCAGGTAGTGCTGTGAGTGAGAATTGTTTTAGAGAATTTATAAACATATATGTGCAGTGCGCCTAGGTGAGCCGCTCTGCATGGTGCTGCCATGCTGCATCGCTATAGCATGCATCTAGGTGAAGGCGTCATATTTTCGCCTGTGCATTTGTACAAGGAAGTGGTGCATCCTCATATAGTCGAGTGGTGGATTGCACCAGAGGTATATTATTACACAAGCATATACAGGCTGAGATTTGAGCCGAAAACGCTTAAAAACACTGAAAAAGCTGAAAAAACCGCACAGTTAGAACCAAGAGGTAGTGTGATGTAATTTGACACTCTGTAGCTAAGTAAGTTCGATGCTGGGGAGAGGTTTGTGTATCCCAGCAAGGAAAAAAATGATTATTTAATTAACGTGAGTCAACATGCCATGCTGGATCCATGCGTCTGAAGTGACGCGTACGTCTATGCAAACGCCAGTTAAAGAGTCACTATTCAACTTACCCAGAGGAATTCCTGTATAAGGCCTCACAAGCTGTCCAGGTGGGGCCAGCAGCGATTAGGGAATTCCTATGAGGAAAGTAACGTGTTATAGCGGGAACGTAAGGGCAAGTAGCCGGCTGGTGACCCAATAGCATGAAAGGGGCTGCGTGTGAAAGCCAGGGGCTGCCCGTCAAACCCCAGATCCCCACCTTACCTCGAACGTCGCTGGTGGCAGGCTGCTCTACACCTACCCAACCCACAGGAACTCCGGTGACTGGACAGCCGGTCGCGTAGTACGGCGGAGTCCAGTGTTGATAACGGTGAGTGAAGCGCGCGCAGGGGGTGTGTCAATCCAGTCGCCGGATTAAGGCGCGCGGCAGTAGAAACCAACGAGGGGTTGGTAGGCGATAGCGCGGACCAGGTCCAGAATAAACCGGCGCCATCTTTGAATGGGTTTGAAAAGCTCGCAAAGCATGTGTGGGGCACAACGGAGTGGATCTCGGGTCCAGAGTGGAAATAATGATAATGTTCCAGCGGGTTTCCCCTAGCATGCGCAAGTGTGGAGCGCCAAAGGCTTGGCCAGAGTAGGTGTCAAGGGCATCCCAGACTGGATTATGCAAAGACTGATTTATGTATATAAATAAATATATATCCAGTGGGGCATGTATTGATAACAACATTCTAGCGGGAATCCCCCTAGCATGCGCAAGTGTGGAGCGCCAAAGGCATGACCATAGTAGGTATTCAAGACATCCCAGAATGGATTTGTAAAGAAGATATATAAATCAAAATATCCAGTTGGGCATGTATTGAAGCGCTTGGGAAGGGATAACTAGGCTAGTTGTAACTAGGTACTGGGTCTCCCCTTGGCATACACAAGTAATATGCAAGGGATGAACTAGAGATGGCACTGCACAAGTTATGCAACACGGAGGCCAACTATAATTCGGTATGGGAGTGCAGCCAGGCATGTTGAGACATTAGTAATTGGACAACTGGTCCGGAATGTTCCCTATCTGGCGAGTGTCGCCCAGGGCACCCCATCGTTCAATCCCAGATCGTCGCTCTGAAGCCGATGTATCCATCTCTGTTCATATCTGAACAGGGCTTGTTGGTTCAGGTTCGGTAAAGACTCGATGACAGTCCATCGGATGTTCTCTGGAGAGTGATTGTTGTCCTTGCAGTGTTCGTACAGTTTAGTATGTGTTTTATGACATCGGATGTTGCTATTGTGTTCCATTATACGTTGCTTCACAGGACGCATTGTCATCCCGATGTACAATAGATCGCAAGGGCAGATCAAAGCATAAATGCATTTGGAACTGTTGCAGTTGGTATGTCTGCTCATTGTCCAAGTGAAGTTTTTATTCAGTACAACGGTCTTACCCTGGATAGTCTGGGGGCAGACAACACAGGATCCACAGCGATAGTGTCCAGTCACTGGGGGGAGGTCCCAGAGTGTATTAACAGACTGAGTGCTGGTTTTCTTGGGACGGGTATGGATGAGAGTGTCCTTAAGGTTAGCTGTCCTTTTAAATGCAAACCGTGGGTGCGGTAACTCCATACCTGCGGAGTTGAGAATACCCCAGTGGGTACTGACAGTCTTTTTAATGAATGAGGAGTTTCTTGTGAATGAAGTAACACAGGTGATCTTGTCGTCCGGCTCCTTGGGGTGTGTCTCAAGAAGGGCCTCTCTATTATTGTTGAGGGCCCGTTTGGTGGAGTTTTTTAGCAGACGTGTGGGGTAACCCCGGTCGAGGAGTTTAGTTTGCAGGGTTTGTGCCTGTCGTTTGTAGTCGGCGGTTGAACTGCAATTTCTCCGAAGACGGAGGAATTGTCCAAAGGGGAGGTTATCCCTAAGGGATTTCGTGTGGTGACTGGAGTAAGGCAGGAGACTGTTCCTATCGGTCTCCTTCATGTAGAGACTGGTGCTGATTGTAGTTGGCTCCAGGATTATGCTGAGGTCCAAATAGGGTATGGATTGATCCGAGATGGTGCCCGTGAACTTAAGAAAGGGGTCTTGTTGATTTATCCATGTGCAAAAGGCCTCACATGTCGTCCGATCCCCCTTCCAGAACACCAGGATGTCGTCTATGTACCGACGCCAACACGTGAGGTTTTCACGGAATGGGTTGTATTCAGGGGGGTAGATGCATTTTTTCTCGAACGATGCCATGTAGAGGCATGCCAGGCTCGGCGCAAAGGTCGAGCCCATCGATGTCCCGCGGATCTGGTGGTACAGGTTGGACTCGTATTTGAAAAAGTTTTCGGTCAATGCAATATGTGCCAATTCCATTATAAATGAAACAGGGGTAGGGGACGACCACTCTTCTTGTCGTAGAAGGGCGTCCACAACTTCCAGCGTTGCCTGTTGGGGTATATTTGTATACAACGCTTCCACGTCGAGAGTTAAGAGAAGGTCAATGTCCTCCCTGCCATCCATGTCGTCGATGAGCCGAAGCACATCTCTCGTGTCCTGCAAATATGACGGGATGGATTTGACCAGAGGTTGCAGGAAGGCATCGCAGAACTGAGAAAGAGGTTCTAAAATTGATCCGATGCCAGACACAATGGGTCTACCCGGGACTGGAGTGGTACCCTTATGTATTTTAGGCAGGGTGTAAAAGTATGGTATGACCGGGTCGGTGGTCACCAGAAATTCTGCCTCTTTTTTACTTATCCATTCGTTGGTCTCTGCTTCGATGACCAGGGACATCACGGTGGTGGTCAGTCAGTTGGTTGGATCCTCTGTCAATAATCTATAATGGGACGTGTTAGCTAGTTGGCGTCTACACTCCTGATCGTAGTCGTCGTAGTTTTGTATGACGGTGGCTCCCCCCTTGTCAGCTTGCTTGATGACAATTGAAGTGTCCTTGCCGAGGGAGGAAGCTGCCTGTCTTTCAACATTGGAAAGGTTGTTAAACGGTTTGGTAGAGGGTTTGTTCTTCATGGTCTGCAGAACAGCTCTTTCAAACGTCAGGACCTCTGGTGGAACCATCCCATCGGTGGGGGTGAAGGAGGAAGGCTTCCTGAGACCCGTGTCCTCACAGGGTAAGTCAGGCCGATTGTTGAAGAAGGCCCGGAGACGTATCTTTCTGAAGAACTGCTTAAGCTCGATCATTTCCTGAAATGAGTCAGGGATCGGTGTAGGGACAAAGCCCAGTCCTTTTTCCAGGACACTCTCCTCTGTGGTGGTCAGATTTCTGTTGGAAAGGTTCACGATCAAACTCTTCTCCCTCTGGTTGTCGCGCTCCTGGTTTCCACTCCCGTTGGCTCTGGCATCTGGTCTTGCCACTGTACACCCTTGTTCCCGCCTCGCTTTCGCCCTCTTCCTCTGCCCCAACCTCTGCCTTGAAAAGGAGGCGGATTAAGGGGGTAGAATTGCGGGGGGCCCTGAGGGTAGAATGGGTATTGCCATGGTGGTGGTACATGGGGTGGGCCATGGAACACTGGTCCTTGGTGGTATCCTTGTTGCCATGGACGTGTGGGTCGTGCATTTCTCACTGGATAGCCTCCACTGGAATCACTACTCGTGGAGCCCCTCCTGGTGTCTGTGCTTGAACGATGGGGTGCCCTGGGCGACACTCGCCAGATAGGGAACATTCCGGACCAGTTGTCCAATTACTAATGTCTCAACATGCCTGGCTGCACTCCCATACCGAATTATAGTTGGCCTCCGTGTTGCATAACTTGTGCAGTGCCATCTCTAGTTCATCCCTTGCATATTACTTGTGTATGCCAAGGGGAGACCCAGTACCTAGTTACAACTAGCCTAGTTATCCCTTCCCAAGCGCTTCAATACATGCCCAACTGGATATTTTGATTTATATATCTTCTTTACAAATCCATTCTGGGATGTCTTGAATACCTACTATGGTCATGCCTTTGGCGCTCCACACTTGCGCATGCTAGGGGGATTCCCGCTAGAATGTTGTTATCAATACATGCCCCACTGGATATATATTTATTTATATACATAAATCAGTCTTTGCATAATCCAGTCTGGGATGCCCTTGACACCTACTCTGGCCAAGCCTTTGGCGCTCCACACTTGCGCATGCTAGGGGAAACCCGCTGGAACATTATCATTATTTCCACTCTGGACCCGAGATCCACTCCGTTGTGCCCCACACATGCTTTGCGAGCTTTTCAAACCCATTCAAAGATGGCGCCGGTTTATTCTGGACCTGGTCCGCGCTATCGCCTACCAACCCCTCGTTGGTTTCTACTGCCGCGCGCCTTAATCCGGCGACTGGATTGACACACCCCCTGCGCGCGCTTCACTCACCGTTATCAACACTGGACTCCGCCGTACTACGCGACCGGCTGTCCAGTCACCGGAGTTCCTGTGGGTTGGGTAGGTGTAGAGCAGCCTGCCACCAGCGACGTTCGAGGTAAGGTGGGGATCTGGGGTTTGACGGGCAGCCCCTGGCTTTCACACGCAGCCCCTTTCATGCTATTGGGTCACCAGCCGGCTACTTGCCCTTACGTTCCCGCTATAACACGTTACTTTCCTCATAGGAATTCCCTAATCGCTGCTGGCCCCACCTGGACAGCTTGTGAGGCCTTATACAGGAATTCCTCTGGGTAAGTTGAATAGTGACTCTTTAACTGGCGTTTGCATAGACGTACGCGTCACTTCAGACGCATGGATCCAGCATGGCATGTTGACTCACGTTAATTAAATAATCATTTTTTTCCTTGCTGGGATACATGAACCTCTCCCCAGCATCGAACTTACTTAGCTACAGAGTGTCAAATTACATCACACTACCTCTTGGTTCTAACTGTGCGGTTTTTTCAGCTTTTTCAGTGTTTTTAAGCGTTTTCGGCTCAAATCTCAGCCTGTATATGCTTGTGTAATAATATACCTCTGGTGCAATCCACCACTCGACTATATGAGGATGCATCACTTCCTTGTACAAATGCACAGGCGAAAATATGACGCCTTCACCTAGATGCATGCTATAGCGATGCAGCATGGCAGCACCATGCAGAGCGGCTCACCTAGGCGCACTGCACATATATGTTTATAAATTCTCTAAAACAATTCTCACTCACAGCACTACCTGACCCTACCACTGCCTAATAGAACGTTAACCACTGGGCACGTATCCGCCGACACCCTGGACATAGGCACAATAATGATTTACCTTTAATATCATTGTTTGCTTGCTTGTTTTTCTTCATTTTTCCAGGAGTTCTGTTATAAGGAAACATCCGCGAGCGACACCATACAGGTCGTATACCAGTGTCCTCCCAAATCCCGGGGGATGCGAGCAATTATATGAGCACAAGGTCCTGATGAATCGCCCTTAGGGCGAGAAACATGTTGACCGTTTCCACAACAAGGGTTGAATAAAGGTTTGGTCTCATTGTTCACCACTCCTTAATACCCCTTCACTTTTTTAATAAAGCAGTGAGCCTGACCAATAAAATTCTCTCTATTTTAGGACTCTACTGACTTTTTTTAACACACCACCACGCTCACTATTGCACTTTTTTACAGGCCCCTCACACCCACACACCCGTTGGCACGGAATAGAAGATCTCCGCCAAAGTGCAGCTTTTCTAGCTGCCCGACGGGCATTGCACCGCCAGCCTGCCGTAGGAGCAGGATACCGATGATGACGCTGGACGGTCATCGGCTGGGGCAACAGTTGTGGTCCTGCCGATAGCCTGTGTGAGGTATCCTTACATTCTGACAAGGGTCTACACCATGCACTTAACCCCCACTTTTTTAGTGAGTGAGAGAGAGGAAAGGCTGAGCTAAAATTCTTTAGCTCCCCTTGGGGAACTCTGTACAACTCTATTGATAGCTGTTTCTCAGGACGAGTACATTGGACCCCATTCAAAAATCGTCCACCCCCATTCCCCCTTTTTTGATACCAGCTTCAGCGTGCTCCCTGCACGGGAATTGCTTTGTTCTAGGTTACCAGGGGCAAGAATTTCCGCCCCTTGGACCAAGCCGCACAGAAAACCTTGAGTACACTCTGTGGAGTGCTTCTTTGACACTCTGCCCTGGCCACGTAGCACAGGGCACCCCGACCCCTGCCACATCCCACACCAATATGGAGGATGTCCCTGGTCTCAGCTTCAATGAAGATACTATTGCTGAAACACTCAGGAACACTCCTTCACTCCTCACCAATCCTCCAGCAGCGGTGCCAGGTACTTCTTCTGATGAGTGGTCCACTCTATGTGAGATGAAAAAAGAACTGATCAGGATAACGATTCACGGGTTAATGATGACAGAATACCTGAGGAGCAATATAGCACCGCAGGGCCTAATTGTAAACATCGTCCCCAGGTTGTTCTTAGACGACAAACGGTTCAAAGTAGACTGGTGCCAGGTCTCCTGGAAATGCACCAAGGACCTACTGTTTCTGATCAGCCAGACGGCCAAACGATTGTCTGAAGCGCTCCAAGAGAAAATCCCTGCCATAGAAGCAACTATGAAAAATGCCACTTCCAAAAACAACAAACCAGCTTTTACAACTAAACTCGCTGAAATCAACCAAGAGATGGCTGACCACTATGACTTCCTGCTCAAACAGAAAACCACCAAACTGGAGAAAGATATAGCCAAATTTGCAAAGGAGAAGGTCTATCCCTACCTCAAGGATGACTACAAGGGAAAGAAGAACACCTACTCTTCAGACGATAATTCAAGCACAGACACCAGGAGGGGCTCCACGAGTAGTGATTCCAGTGGAGGCTATCCAGTGAGAAATGCACGACCCACACGTCCATGGCAACAAGGATACCACCAAGGACCAGTGTTCCATGGCCCACCCCATGTACCACCACCATGGCAATACCCATTCTACCCTCAGGGCCCCCCGCAATTCTACCCCCTTAATCCGCCTTCTTTTCAAGGCAGAGGTTGGGGCAGAGGAAGAGGGCGAAAGCGAGGCGGGAACAAGGGTGTACAGTGGCAAGACCAGATGCCAGAGCCAACGGGAGTGGAAACCAGGAGCGCGACAACCAGAGGGAGAAGAGTTTGATCGTGAACCTTTCCAACAGAAATCTGACCACCACAGAGGAGAGTGTCCTGGAAAAAGGACTGGGCTTTGTCCCTACACCGATCCCTGACTCATTTCAGGAAATGATCGAGCTTAAGCAGTTCTTCAGAAAGATACGTCTCCGGGCCTTCTTCAACAATCGGCCTGACTTACCCTGTGAGGACACGGGTCTCAGGAAGCCTTCCTCCTTCACCCCCACCGATGGGATGGTTCCACCAGAGGTCCTGACGTTTGAAAGAGCTGTTCTGCAGACCATGAAGAACAAACCCTCTACCAAACCGTTTAACAACCTTTCCAATGTTGAAAGACAGGCAGCTTCCTCCCTCGGCAAGGACACTTCAATTGTCATCAAGCAAGCTGACAAGGGGGGAGCCACCGTCATACAAAACTACGACGACTACGATCAGGAGTGTAGACGCCAACTAGCTAACACGTCCCATTATAGATTATTGACAGAGGATCCAAACAACCGACTGACCACCACCGTGATGTCCCTGGTCATCGAAGCAGAGACCAACGAATGGATAAGTAAAAAAGAGGCAGAATTTCTGGTGACCACCGACCCGGTCATACCATACTTTTACACCCTGCCTAAAATACATAAGGGTACCACTCCAGTCCCGGGTAGACCCATTGTGTCTGGCATCGGATCAATTTTAGAACCTCTTTCTCAGTTCTGCGATGCCTTCCTGCAACCTCTGGTCAAATCCATCCCGTCATATTTGCAGGACACGAGAGATGTGCTTCGGCTCATCGACGACATGGATGGCAGGGAGGACATTGACCTTCTCTTAACTCTCGACGTGGAAGCGTTGTATACAAATATACCCCAACAGGCAACGCTGGAAGTTGTGGACGCCCTTCTACGACAAGAAGAGTGGTCGTCCCCTACCCCTGTTTCATTTATAATGGAATTGGCACATATTGCATTGACCGAAAACTTTTTCAAATACGAGTCCAACCTGTACCACCAGATCCGCGGGACATCGATGGGCTCGACCTTTGCGCCGAGCCTGGCATGCCTCTACATGGCATCGTTCGAGAAAAAATGCATCTACCCCCCTGAATACAACCCATTCCGTGAAAACCTCACGTGTTGGCGTCGGTACATAGACGACATCCTGGTGTTCTGGAAGGGGGATCGGACGACATGTGAGGCCTTTTGCACATGGATAAATCAACAAGACCCCTTTCTTAAGTTCACGGGCACCATCTCGGATCAATCCATACCCTATTTGGACCTCAGCATAATCCTGGAGCCAACTACAATCAGCACCAGTCTCTACACGAAGGAGACCGATAGGAACAGTCTCCTGCCTTACTCCAGTCACCACACGAAATCCCTTAGGGATAACCTCCCCTTTGGACAATTCCTCCGTCTTCGGAGAAATTGCAGTTCAACCGCCGACTACAAACGACAGGCACAAACCCTGCAAACTAAACTCCTCGACCGGGGTTACCCCACACGTCTGCTAAAAAACTCCACCAAACGGGCCCTCAACAATAATAGAGAGGCCCTTCTTGAGACACACCCCAAGGAGCCGGACGACAAGATCACCTGTGTTACTTCATTCACAAGAAACTCCTCATTCATTAAAAAGACTGTCAGTACCCACTGGGGTATTCTCAACTCCGCAGGTATGGAGTTACCGCACCCACGGTTTGCATTTAAAAGGACAGCTAACCTTAAGGACACTCTCATCCATACCCGTCCCAAGAAAACCAGCACTCAGTCTGTTAATACACTCTGGGACCTCCCCCCAGTGACTGGACACTATCGCTGTGGATCCTGTGTTGTCTGCCCCCAGACTATCCAGGGTAAGACCGTTGTACTGAATAAAAACTTCACTTGGACAATGAGCAGACATACCAACTGCAACAGTTCCAAATGCATTTATGCTTTGATCTGCCCTTGCGATCTATTGTACATCGGGATGACAATGCGTCCTGTGAAGCAACGTATAATGGAACACAATAGCAACATCCGATGTCATAAAACACATACTAAACTGTACGAACACTGCAAGGACAACAATCACTCTCCAGAGAACATCCGATGGACTGTCATCGAGTCTTTACCGAACCTGAACCAACAAGCCCTGTTCAGATATGAACAGAGATGGATACATCGGCTTCAGAGCGACGATCTGGGATTGAACGATGGGGTGCCCTGGGCGACACTCGCCAGATAGGGAACATTCCGGACCAGTTGTCCAATTACTAATGTCTCAACATGCCTGGCTGCACTCCCATACCGAATTATAGTTGGCCTCCGTGTTGCATAACTTGTGCAGTGCCATCTCTAGTTCATCCCTTGCATATTACTTGTGTATGCCAAGGGGAGACCCAGTACCTAGTTACAACTAGCCTAGTTATCCCTTCCCAAGCGCTTCAATACATGCCCAACTGGATATTTTGATTTATATATCTTCTTTACAAATCCATTCTGGGATGTCTTGAATACCTACTATGGTCATGCCTTTGGCGCTCCACACTTGCGCATGCTAGGGGGATTCCCGCTAGAATGTTGTTATCAATACATGCCCCACTGGATATATATTTATTTATATACATAAATCAGTCTTTGCATAATCCAGTCTGGGATGCCCTTGACACCTACTCTGGCCAAGCCTTTGGCGCTCCACACTTGCGCATGCTAGGGGAAACCCGCTGGAACATTATCATTATTTCCACTCTAGACCCGAGATCCACTCCGTTGTGCCCCACACATGCTTTGCGAGCTTTTCAAACCCATTCAAAGATGGCGCCGGTTTATTCTGGACCTGGTCCGCGCTATCGCCTACCAACCCCTCGTTGGTTTCTACTGCCGCGCGCCTTAATCCGGCGACTGGATTGACACACCCCCTGCGCGCGCTTCACTCACCGTTATCAACACTGGACTCCGCCGTACTACGCGACCGGCTGTCCAGTCACCGGAGTTCCTGTGGGTTGGGTAGGTGTAGAGCAGCCTGCCACCAGCGACGTTCGAGGTAAGGTGGGGATCTGGGGTTTGACGGGCAGCCCCTGGCTTTCACACGCAGCCCCTTTCATGCTATTGGGTCACCAGCCGGCTACTTGCCCTTACGTTCCCGCTATAACACGTTACTTTCCTCATAGGAATTCCCTAATCGCTGCTGGCCCCACCTGGACAGCTTGTGAGGCCTTATACAGGAATTCCTCTGGGTAAGTTGAATAGTGACTCTTTAACTGGCGTTTGCATAGACGTACGCGTCACTTCAGACGCATGGATCCAGCATGGCATGTTGACTCACGTTAATTAAATAATCATTTTTTTCCTTGCTGGGATACACGAACCTCTCCCCAGCATCGAACTTACTTAGCTACAGAGTGTCAAATTACATCACACTACCTCTTGGTTCTAACTGTGCGGTTTTTTCAGCTTTTTCAGTGTTTTTAAGCGTTTTCGGCTCAAATCTCAGCCTGTATATGCTTGTGTAATAATATACCTCTGGTGCAATCCACCACTCGACTATATGAGGATGCACCACTTCCTTGTACAAATGCACAGGCGAAAATATGACGCCTTCACCTAGATGCATGCTATAGCGATGCAGCATGGCAGCACCATGCAGAGCGGCTCACCTAGGCGCACTGCACATATATGTTTATAAATTCTCTAAAACAATTCTCACTCACAGCACTACCTGACCCTACCACTGCCTAATAGAACGTTAACCACTGGGCACGTATCCGCCGACACCCTGGACATAGGCACAATAATGATTTACCTTTAATATCATTGTTTGCTTGCTTGTTTTTCTTCATTTTTCCAGGAGTTCTGTTATAAGGAAACATCCGCGAGCGACACCATACAGGTCGTATACCAGTGTCCTCCCAAATCCCGGGGGATGCGAGCAATTATATGAGCACAAGGTCCTGATGAATCGCCCTTAGGGCGAGAAACATGTTGACCGTTTCCACAACAAGGGTTGAATAAAGGTTTGGTCTCATTGTTCACCACTCCTTAATACCCCTTCACTTTTTTAATAAAGCAGTGAGCCTGACCAATAAAATTCTCTCTATTTTAGGACTCTACTGACTTTTTTTAACACACCACCACGCTCACTATTGCACTTTTTTACAGGCCCCTCACACCCACACACCCGTTGGCACGGAATAGAAGATCTCCGCCAAAGTGCAGCTTTTCTAGCTGCCCGACGGGCATTGCACCGCCAGCCTGCCGTAGGAGCAGGATACCGATGATGACGCTGGACGGTCATCGGCTGGGGCAACAGTTGTGGTCCTGCCGATAGCCTGTGTGAGGTATCCTTACATTCTGACAAGGGTCTACACCATGCACTTAACCCCCACTTTTTTAGTGAGTGAGAGAGAGGAAAGGCTGAGCTAAAATTCTTTAGCTCCCCTTGGGGAACTCTGTACAACTCTATTGATAGCTGTTTCTCAGGACGAGTACATTGGACCCCATTCAAAAATCGTCCACCCCCATTCCCCCTTTTTTGATACCAACCTTAATAAGAGCGTCAGGGGTCTTCCAGAAATATCTGAGGTTCAGACATAATTCATCTTTAATATGGTCTTCTTAGGGTAAAGAGCATCTCTGGTGGCTCATTTGTGCTTGCAATACCGTATAAATACTATCATACCACATTGACCATGACTGAACCAAGCATCTTAGAAGTCAAGGGACCGCCATATGTGCCAGCACTCTATTGTGAAAGTCAAAACACAATTCATATCATCATTGGTGGTGACTGAGATAACCTCTCTCTGATTTAAAAGCAACAGAGTCCGACCAAGAAATTAAAAACTATGGGGCATATTACCAACAACTAGTGATAATTATCGCTATGTTGGCGTAGCGGCAATATTTTTATCGCCGAACTGCGGCAATTTTTATCGCTTAGGAGCCTTGCTATTATCAAGGTTTATCTCCTAAGCTATAAAAATCGGCCGAAATGCATGAATATCGCTGGAAAGTCAGCGATATTCATGCATTACCGAGCTAATGCTCTTAACCATGTTATCCACCTACCATTGGATAACATGGCTAAGAACTGCTCAGGGGCAGGTGTTAGCTTTTGGAGATATTCGCGCTTAGCGCAAATAAATATCTCCAAAAGTTGGTAATAGGAGATAGCGATGTTAGCGACTGTTTCCAGTCGCTAACATCTTGGCACGCCCACTTTGCATGTCATTAGTGATAAATTTCACTGACATGCAAAGCGGGGCCCAAGATGGTCACTATCTCCTACTAGCTGTCGCTAACTGGTGTTATCGACAGCTAGGTAATAGGGAGATAATTTTATCTCCGCTTTCTTGGCTTTTAAAGCCAAAAAAGCGGTGATAAACCCCCTTGATAATATGCCTCTATATCCTCACGGTCTCTATAGTTAATCAAATGGAGAAGCTAACGTTTGATAAAATATCTTCTTTCCTTAACAGTAACAATAGTTTAGCCGCTTGCCAAGAACGCTACCTAGAGGCAATGGCAACGAAGCAGTCAGATGGTTTAGTCATCTTAACTGCAAAGTATGCCCCGTCTGAAAAGTGCTAAATGTTTCTTAGTTAGATAGACCTTAAAGATGTGTTCAACTTTGTTGAAAGAACTCCCCTTTAAGTGTCAATAAATAAGAAGTGGTTGGAATTTGCACTTCTGAAACTGTGCAGTGTCACAAACATACCGAAGAATTTGATGGTGGAGTAACTTCTTATCTGGTTGCTAAAGTACTATGGCAGGGATGCTTCCTGCTGCCCAACCTTTTACCATCTTCATTGATAAAATGAGTGCACATCTAAGGGATTTACTAATTTGTAGCGATACGCAGCACAGCAACCAAAGCTGCTTCAGTGGCCTGATCAAGGGGGCAGAGCATCACAGAGCCCTACAGTCAAATTTATGGTGCTGACACTGGCGTTACACATATTTATGGGATTTCCTGCAGAGTGTTAGGGGCAGCCCCCAAGGCTCTCATATGTAACACATATTCATAGGCTTTGTGCTGATTGAGGGTGCCCTAAACAACAGGGTCCTTCTTCTCTCTAAGGGCTGCCGGGGTCTGTGTTACGCTCCTTGGCACTGCAAATCTTCCTCATCACTGTTGCTCTCAGATCCTGCCTAGGGCCATGCACACACCTTTGTACCCTAATAAAAAGATGTGTGTGAGATTTTAAACATAGGTTTTACACTCAAAGGATACCTTTCAGTACAGATGCTGAGCCTAGACATATCCTAGACCATCCAAGGACTCTGCAACCTACCGGAAGTGGTAGGACACTTCAGATGTACAACCTGCAGAGCATGTCCCACTCGTTGGGAAACAAAGAAAGTGACCCATAACAACCTCACCATAGATCTCAAGGCCCTCACAAACTGCAATACCAGTGTAGCTATCTATGCCATTCTGTGTCCATGCGAGCTTATGTACATTGGACAAACCAGACAAAAGATAAAGAACCGGATCTTCCAACATTGCAGCAGGATCCGTTGTCAAACGACAGGGGCACCACTAGTAGAACACTATGTGGACAAGAAACACACCCCAGAATCGATGAGATGGGTGATACTTGAGAAGATTACCTTGGGCCCCAGAGGGGGAAACTTGAATTCCATTCTAAACACTAGGGAGTGTAAATGGATGCATACTTTCAACACCATAGCAAAAGGACTGAACGAACTTGATGCAAAATTTGCACAATTGGCAGGACTAGATCCTGAGTAAACACACCCTAGTAGAAACATACCCAATGCACCCCACAGATATTTAGTGCCATAGTAACACAAACTAGCCTACAACCTGTCTATATGAAACCTATGGGCTGGGTATTACATACATAGGAATTATCCAAAGATGGACTCAATCACACCTCTGTGTAACTAACCGTTAATGTAATGATCTACTGTAAGGGTTCTCATTGTGAATGTACATGTATACTAGCCTAAACACAGTAATGCCTAGATTATAAGAGGATTGATTGCCTACTCTCTGGCTTGTTTTGCTTAACATGCGATCATACAATCTTTTGTCTGCATACTATGATTGATTTCCTGCTCAAAATGTATTATGGTATTACTTTGACCACACTAGGATGTAACCCATATTCATAACAATGTGTCTATATTGGTGAATCCATGTGATGTTGCACTGTGAACAATTTAGAGTCATCCAATGGCACAGCCCTTTATTTTGGGTACCTACTGTGATGTATTTACACAGCGAGAACAATTCTTCACAATACCCACATAGAAACACCGGACAGTAACGATACAAAACAAGGGTAGACTATGCCTCAGTACCGAACAGGGTGGTTACCAAAACGAGCCTCTTTTCAGACGCCCCCTTGATCACATAGTAGGCTTTGACACGGCCCCCTGCGATATTCGCTGTTGATTGGCCTAGAGCCACCAAGCCTCCAAGACTAGCATTCAGCGGCGGCACCACGAGATACTTATGACTCATCCTGTCAGTGTCTCGCCCTGACGACTGAGAAAACGCTGACCATGGATCAGGTAGGAACTCTTCCACCCGCTCTGCCCCGAGTCCCCGCAGAGGCGCCTGAACCTTTCGAATCAGAATGCCATACCGAGCCCTACGATGTAGAATCATCACAAGTGATTCCATGCCTCACCTATACAGATTTAACTATTTCAAAATTCCAATGGAACGATGTTGTCGTTTCCCCTCACTATTCCTAACAAATAATACCTCCCCATTGTTATTGCCGCCAAAACCGCCGACAGTGTTTGACATAATGCGGCATTAATTTCATTTGCGCATTCGATTAATCTCCCTATCAGGTGCGCAAATGTAATGGTGGCATACTATGACTCTCTTAATATCACCACTGTGGTCTTGCCCAAATAACTTCCAATAGTGCCTGAATGCAATGCGGCATCACGACTGTTAAATAGTTCATTTGATTCCTGAACTGCTCGATTATACTCACTGAGCCTTTCTTAACGTCAAAAAACCGCTACAGTTCGTTTTAAAATAACGAAACTGCTCTCACTACTAGCTCTCAACACCTGATAACGATACGAGCATTAACGATTAATAATTCCTTTTTATGCCTTTCAGAATGGTGCCAGGCAAGCACTGAATTAAGAAATCGTCCTCCACTGGCCCAAATACGCAAAATAGGTGCAAGAGTATGCTCAACCACTTGAGCATTGCCCAAGTAAGTTCACCCCCCCCCCCCCCTTGTTACCCATTTTTTCGGGTACATGGCCCATGAGCCAGTGAATTATATTGAGATTTGTCCTTTCTTCTTTAGAACCTTTAGAAGCCCACGCTGGCCCACGCAGTGACGGTTCAGACGCCGACCGTTACATTAATGTAGGTATTCCCCTACTCATAGCTTTCACTATGACCAAAGTCCACCATAAGCATTTAATGCCGACTTTATATTTTAGGTGCTCACGTTTATATCCTGATGAAGAACAACAAGAGGCAAGAGTAACCCTTCCATATCCATAGGGGTCGAAACGTAGACTACACCAACCCAGCACACCATAGGACTAAATACAATGGATTTGCCTAGCCTATGTGTGATGTGATTAGGGAACATGTGTACTAGCTTAAGTGTAAAGGCCTACTGATTTTAATGTGATGCTACCAATGTCACACCACCTTTACCCTGTCCCTCACAAACCCGATCACATCCCTTCCTTCCTTCACTGAGAGAACTATCGCTGTGATGTTTTGAAAATTACGCTTATATATTTTGAAGACAAAACGTTACTTTTGTGATGCAGCAATTCACAATCGACACGATTGTAAGAATAAATACAATCATATTTTGAATATTGCAAGCTTTATTGTTCACTTTGTTTAATAATGCATAATGATACATATATGTGGTGAACGTTTTTTCATGTAATAAGACAGAATATTTAGAAGCAACTGCGTAAACTCGGACCACTTTTTTTGTACTGTAACTAGAATTGATATGGGTATGGAATGATTTCTGTGATACACGAAAGAGTGTACTCCTTGATGGTGAGTTATGATACCATAGCCTCTGAGACTTGTGAGCAGTGAATTACTCTAAGATATGGTTCTCTTAGTACTGACAAGCAGCCTGGGTTTCTGCCTCCCTATATTGCAGGTACTGAGACAGGCAACTTGGTCTCGAAGCGTCCCTATCACTAACATAGGGTCGAAACGTCGACTACTATCTCTCTTGGTTCTCAGATCATTTACGACCCACATTATGCAATATTGAATACACATGTTTGATATAGAGCAGCATTGTATAGAACCAGGGAGCTTTCACAGTGTCTTTTTGTATTAGTGTATGTATTTATTCACTCACTTGAGCACTGCGTCGTCTGCCCTTTTACGATTTTAAGATGCAGTGTCATTTGCATATGTATACGAGAATACACAACATGAACAGAAACTCTTAGTTGTTTTGTCCTTTTGTACATTCAATCTAAGTGTTGATTTACCACTGGATTGTTGAAATAAAACATGTAATGTTGGTCTTCCTAGTCTTTTCTGCAGGAGGTTGACTTACGTGCTAGAAAGAGACCCAGAGTAGATTGTGTTGGTATACCTGTCCCCAAGTTATTGGCGTTATCGGAACAAGGTAGACGGGGTTTGGTGGTCAGTATTTTCTGAGCGTGGGCAGAATTTACTTTCCTTTTCCCAGCTCACACTGCCACAAACCTGACATTGTTGACAGGCACTGAGCACAGCAGCAAGAGCAACTCCTTCCCAAACTCTAAATAAAGGGAAATCAGTCCCACCACCTACAGGTGCAAACTATAACCATGAAACAATGTGGCCAATCACTCACCCCTCAATCACAGCAGATTAGGTGCTACCAGCATTCGGTGACAACAGCCGGACAAACATGTGAATGTTCCGGTTGTATGCCTCTAACATTGCTTACAGCCTTCTATTGCATTGCTTACATTGGCAACTTGATAATAGGCCTGTTGTAATATCTGTCATGAAGCTGTGGAGATTTCGGATTACGTTATGATAAAGATTCGGTAGTTTGCATTTTGCGTCTTCCATTGTGCACTTATATTTGGATACTTTTCTTGACGTTGTCATAGTTACTCAGAACAACAAAGAAATGATATGCACGATTAATTCATAAATGTTGTCCTGGCAGTTTATATCCTTACCATTATGTTGATTTCAGTGGATTGTCCGAGGCTTATACCACCTGTTGAGGCCTCCACATACTCCTTGGTCTCATATACGATAAGATATTCTGATATTGTATTTCTTCCCTTAATCATGTCTATCTATATAGCAAGTCATTTTCAACCCACTTCAACTCGTGCAGATTTTGTTCAACAATTGGACACCCTCTCTTTTGATTTCTCTTTTTTAGTCATAATTTTCATTAATTAATGTGTCTGCAGTTGAATATATTTTGTTGCGAAATACCCAAAAATATGAAAGTAGATATTGTTTTTACATATCCAACTATTGTAAAGTACAATTTGTTCTCTTGCAGTAACCACAGACTCAGACAAAGCAATTAAAAGAGTTTGCTTCTCATCGGCCGGTCTAAGCCCCTACGGGGTTAGGCGGCACGAATTGCACCAAGTTATCTTCACTAAAGCAGAACTAATGGACAGCGCCAGAACAATGACAAATGGGGACACAGAACAAACAAACCTCTGAGTGGAATAAATTCATATACCACCAGAGACGAATTAACGATAAGGAATATATGGTGTAACTTCTATCGGTGGTACTTGGTAATAATACCCACAGAACGAAAAAGAAATGCGCCAGGAGGGAGGTAGGCCAGTTGTTGCTGTAGCCTTTATACTCAATGTGGAGAGCAAACTGTAACTGATGATTGCGTCATTTAAATAGTTGAATATATGCGTTAAAAACAGTCATTACGTTGGCTCTGGTAGCAACAAGCGAGAGTGGAGAAAGTGGACTATAAAATACAAACCAATATTTACTTCGGTTTCGCAAATTCCCAAAACCTCTACTCCTCCTAATTTCACCCTACCCTAACCAGTTTTGGAAACGGGTTTATGCCGAATTTTCCTGTCTTCTTTGAGAGCATTTTCTTTCGCTTGGGAAAAAGCTTTCAGTTTGGAGAAAGCCATCGCTGAACACCCCACCATGAAATACAAACAGGTTCACTTCCGTTCCCACTTAAGCAACATATATATAATCATACTTTTTTTCTTCCTTTGTCATCGCACAGTATTTAACTTTCTGCTTTTCAAAGCAGTTACAGTTACATCACACCATCTTCCATCCGCACCCTTTATTATTATTATTATAGAGGCTTTTGTAGCGCGCTCTGTTACTAAAAAATAGTATCCTGGCGCGAGGGAGAGGGGGAGCAGATCACATATATCCAGATTGGAGAAACATCCGTTAGGCAGTGATATTAAAGAAGTGGGTTTTTAGGCCTTTCCTAAACGCCATAATGGATGAGGATGTTCTCAAATGGAGAGGAAGAGTATTCCAAGCTCTTGCCGTTCTGACAGAGATGGATTGGCCGCCGAGCCTGCTATATTTAAACCTTGGCACATTCATTTGGTGGAGATTGGTTGACCTGAGATGGCGGTTGGGGACATAAAGGGAGAGTCTCTTCCTCAAATAGGTTGGACCCGTTTGATGGACTGCTCGGTATGCTAGCACGAGGACCTTGAATAGAATCCTTTGAGCAACTGGGAGCCAATGAAGAGTTCTAAGAGGTTTGCGAACACTAGAACTTCTGGGTATATTAAACAACAGCCAGACCGCAGCATTTTGGATAACTTGGAGGCGATGGATCAGATAGGCCGGGAGTCCACAGAAAAGGGCATTCGCATAATCCAGTCTGGATAATATAAGAGCGCGAATTACCATCTCCTTGGCCTCTCTCGGAAGCAAAGGGAGAAATCTGCGCAGGGTTTTAAGTGTGGAAAAAAAAATTCCAGTAAGTTTTTTCAGATGGTCCTCAAATCTGAGGTTGTTACTAAACCAGACTCCTAGATTTTTTGCAGGTCCACCGATGGATTTGGGGCATGGAAGGTCGGTGGGCCAGAGAGAGTCACTAAAGTTATCAGGAAAGGAACCATACAGCAAGATTTCAGATTTACTCTCATTGCATTTAAGTTGGGCACAAGCCAGCCAGCGAAAAACCGATGATAAACAGAATTGAGCTCTCGACGTGTCCGAGTTGTTTTTGGACCATGTGAACAAAAGCTGTGTATCATCGGCATAGGCCATAATTTTGGCTCCTAGCTGTTCTGCAAGATAAATGAGGGGGGTCATATATATATTAAAAAGCAGGGGGCTGAGGGTAGAGCCCTGTGGGACACCAGTTGAAAGTTTTTTGGGAGAAGAGGAAAAAGGCGGCATCCACACTTGCTGGGACCTGTTGTCTAAAAAGGATGTCAGCCAGCCAAGAGCGGAGCCAGTTATGCCTATGGCCGCTAGTCTGGTAAGTAAGAGGGAGTGAGGAACCGTATCGAAGGCGGCAGAGAGGTCCAATAAAATCAGAGCCGCTCTGCCACCTCCGTCCAGACATTCCCGAATATCCTCAGAAACCTCAACTAAAGCCGTCTCTGTGCTGTAGGCAGCTCTGAAGCCTGATTGCGCTGGATGGAGAGCCTGAGAGCTTTCAACAAATTTATCCAGCTGTGTGAATGCGACTTTTTCACATATCTTTGCCAGGGCCGGCAGCAATGATATGGGCCGGAAATTAGCGGGGGCCTTCGGGTCTAAGCCATTTTTTTTAAGGAGTGGTAGCAGTTTGGCCTGCTTCCAACATGCCGGGACAGTGGCAGTGGAAAAGGAGAGGTTGACAATATGTGTCACCTCTTGGCCAACTGTATTAGCCAGGCCCGCAAGGACTCTGGCAGGGCAAGGGTCAGCGGGGGATCCTGACTGTAAAGTAGCAAGAATTTTGACAATATCTGTTTTATCCACTGGAGTGAAAAGGGCAAATTGATCCGTAGGGACAGGCATAATGGGGGAAGGGATAGTCATTGAGGATGGGAAATTATTGCAGACAGTGAGCAAATCGTCTTGGATTTTTTCAATTTTGTCCACGAAAAACACAGAGAGTTCTTCACACCATTTTACCGAAGAGGTTAAAAGAGGTTCAGCGGCACGGGGAGAAATAAAGCTTTTAACAACAGCAAAGATTTCCCTGCTATTGTTATTAGCCTTGGTTATACGCCCGTCGTAATATAGACTTTTTGCCGATTTAATTGCTGCGTAGTACCTCTTTTGTGCCGTTCTCAATTCTTTCTTAGCCTCAGGGAGATAGGCTTGTCTCCAACGTCTTTCAAGTTTTTTGCAACCTGATTTCAGATCGCGGAGAGTATTGGAGAACCAAGGTTTAGAGGGGGTGGAGCGCACTCTACAAACACGACCTGTTTTAGTAGATGAAGCAGCACCACATTCAATCCATGAGTTGAAAGAGCTAACGGCTGACTCAATTTCAGAGGGAAGTGTAGGGCGAGAGGTATCTAGTTGATCACAGAGCGTAGCTATATTAATTTTCTGTGTGTGAGCAGCAGAGTGATTAGTCTCGGCGGGGCGGGACAGGGACCAGGTGAATCTGATCAGCATATGGTCAGACCAGGTTACTATTTCAGAGTCGGACATATTTATATCGAAGTTAGTGCATACTAGGTCAAGGACGTGACCCCCTGAATGGGTGGGAGCCTTAACCCACTGTTTTAGCTGGGCCACCCTACAACCTTTTTATCAGTTTCTTTCCACTGTTGCAGCAGAAACACTATTTTTCGCTCTACCACCTCTGACTGTACTGGGCACTTTACAATTAGACAATTTGCATCACTGCTCTTTACCACAGAGACCATGGTCCTCCAATAGATCTTTCTTTGTCGTAGTGTTGGGTGAGAAATTAGTATGTCCAAAATCTGTTGGCCACCTAATGTGGACCACTAATTGGTAACCAATGTTATGTTATGTTATATGTGATTATAGAGAGCTCGAATCACCCCATAAGGGTACCTCTGCGCTAGGACCGCCTAGGTGTGTTGATGAGAGATGATTCGAACAGCAATGTTTTCAACACTTTCCTGAAAGCAAGGTAATCCATGCATTGACATAGGAGTAAAGGAGTTTGTTCCAGTAGTGTGGGGCAAGATGGTAGAAGGCCTTACCTCCTTGGCGTTCTTTTTTAAAGCGCAGAACTTGTAGCAGGGCTTTGGCTCCGGAGCGGAGGGGTCTGGAGGGAACATAATTGACACATTTATCATTTAAGTAGCTGGGGCCTGATCTGTTTATGGCATTGTATGCATACAACATGTTTTAAATTTGAACCTTTTTCATATGGGTAACCAATGTAGTTTATGAAGTAAAGGGAGGGAAGCAGTTCTTGGGGGGGTATTGGTCACTAGTCGGGCCTCTGTGTTTTGGACTACCTAGAGTCGGTTCATGGCACTTCGTTGGCTGAAATAAGCAGTGCGTTGCAGTAATCTAGGCGGCTTAAGATTAGTGCCTTGATCAGGGTTTTCCTGGAATATAGAGGCAGGAAGGGGAAGACTCTTCTGAGCATGCTGAGGCTATGGAAGCAAGCTCCGACGGTGGAAGAGGCATGGTCTCCCAGCATACGTTTATGGTCCAAATGGACTCCAAGGTTTTTTTTCACCTGTTTTGGACATGGGGTAGGGCCCTATTCCTCTGGCCACCAGTTAGGGGACCATCTCATAGTGACGTCGCCAAACAACATTATCTCTGTCTTAGCAGCGTTGAGTTGGAGAAAATAAATTTTGATCCACTCTGCTATGGTCTTCATTCCTTCACCAAAGGTGATTTGAATGTTGAGGTTAGATTTGTCAAACGAGAGGAGTAATTGGGTGTCATTCGCGTAAGATATGGGTATGAAACCAAATTTCCTCAACAGTCTCGCCAAGGGAGTAACATAAATGTTGAATAGGGTTGGGCTCAGATATGAGCCCTGCGATACTCCCTTGGTCACCTTAGTGGTCTTAGAATTGTATGGGCCTAAGGTAATGGTCTGTGTTTTGTCAGACTGGAAGCTAGATAGCCATTTCAGAGCCTTTCCTGTAATACCTATGTCGCTCAGTCTTCTGAGTAGAATTTGGTGGGAGAGGGTGTTGAATGCTGCAGAAAGGTCAAACTGCACCAGAAGCACCACTTGAACCTTATCCAGCAGCATCCTGATGCTGTTCGTGACTGCCATTAGTGTGGAATCTGTGCTGTAACTGGGGCGGAATCCTGATTGTGAGGAGTCTAGGCATGGGTGGATTCGATGAAGTCTGAGAAGTGTATATTAATGTGTTTTTCAAAAATTTTAGTGTGGAGGGGATGAAGAGAGATGGGTCGATAATTGGTTATGTCTTCCGTCAAAATTTGGGGATTTTCTTCTGATCAGAAGAATCTGTGCAGCTTTCCAATCAAGAGGGAGGGCTCCTTCCTTTAAAGAGCTATTTAAAATATTGCAGATGGGGTTAGCTAGTTGCTTGGATAAAGTGGCGGCTATTTTTGAAGGTATGAGGTCAAGTGGGGATCCTGATTTGGCTCACTTTAAAAGGGCTTCTGTACCTTCTGTTGTGAGTAATGGGAAGTTCTCTAACGAGCGGGATAAAGGTGGTATGGGTGGGAGTTCAAATTCAAGATTTGTTTGAGGATCTATTGAGGTAGTGATTTTATTGTTGCTCATGTCAATTTTCTAAATAAGATGGCAAGCAATGTTGTCGGACAATGTTTGGAATGGAGCCGATGCAGTGTCACAGGCTTTTTAGAGCGCTCCCATCTTGTTCAAGAGTTGTTGCTATGTGAGTTTTCCTTGCATTTTTTAAATTGCGGTGGTAATGAGATAAAGCATGTTTAAACTTTTCTTTATCTGTTAGGTTGTGTGAGCTCCGCCAACAGCGTTCACATTTTTTTGCATCAACCTTTTTCTAGCTGCAGGGAGGCTGAGTACCACAGTGCATGGCGGCGTTTTGTGTTCGTAGGGCATTTGTAAGTAGGCTGGCATTGAAGGAGGCTAGGCATTTTTCCACATTTACCAACTCAGAGTGCTGAGGTGGGCGGAATGCAACTTCAAAAAGTGCAGGTGTGATTGTATGCCATTGTCTGTAGCTTGTATTTTGATAGCATGAGGGAATAGTCCGTGCTTTGGGGCTGTTAATGTGGAACTCGATCATAGAATGGTCCGACCATGTCAGGGGGAGTGTAGCTACGTATGATATGTTGGGGGAGTTAGTTAATATTATGCCTAAAGTATGTCCAGCTTGATGGGTTGGGGCTTTTTTTACTATGGTAAGATTAAGTGTAGGCATTTCAGTCTAAAGAAGTGACTCGTCTAGGTTGTCTTGGATTTCGCTGTGTATATTGAAATCTCCAAGTTGTAGGAAATTCCTGGAAGATATGACGTGTGGAGCAATGAGTTCCATAAGCTGTGTAGTGGTGTTGGTAAGTGGTCCCGGTGGACGGTACACTACTGCTCCTTTCCAGCTAAGATTATGGTGTAAGTTCATACTAAAAAACAGTATTTCCAACTGGTCTTTGCTTACTTGATCTAGAATGGAAAGCGTGACAGTGTTTTTGTAGATTATGGCTATTCCTCCACCAGACCTGTGTGGTCCATCTAGTTTTTGTATGTGGTAGAAATTAGGGAGTGCTACTGATATGTCTTGGTTGGAGTGTGGTTTTGTCCAAGTTTCTGTTAGGAACCCTATATGGGGGTTAGTGGAGGACAGCAGGTCCCATATATGAGCTGCATGCTTAGGCAGAGACCTTACATTAGCCAGAAAGCAGTTCCAGCCTTTGCTACTATCTGGTCTGGAAGGCAACATACTTTCTGTGCAATCGTGATCAGATCCAATGCACTGCTTTGTTTCTGTATTGGTTCTCTGTGAATGGGCTAATGTGCTTTGGTATTGACAGTTGTTGTAAGAAAATGGACACATTACTTCAATGGAAGTGGGGCAAGCCCTATTAGCTGCTAATATGTTAGTATTGCAGTTCTTGATCTCTACCAGCTCTCTGCTAGTATAGGTGTGAAGAGACCTCACCTTCGTAATCTGAGTTTGGGCAAAACTGGCAGGGATTCCTGCTCCTGACAACGTCCAGACGTGGATGATCGCAGAAGCGCTTGCCTTAAGCACGACCGCTGCACGCGTCTTGCCAGACATGTGATTAATATACTACGGAGAGCTAGACTGCTAACCTCCCGTCAGAAAAAGGAGGGAAGTGGTCAAGTCTCACTTCCGATCTGTGGAGCTTCCCTCCAGACAACCGGAACAATCCGTGCTGGACCGGGGAGGACACCAATTGCAGGGTAGGAAAAATTATTTAATATACAGTAGGCTGGTTATTTAATACAATGTGTGCAAAAGAGGCAAGTTTAAAAGCCAATTAGCACAGACATTAAAAACGTTAGAGCCGGGGGGCGGAGCTAGCCTGCAACGGAGATGGCCGCCTTAATCTGAGCTCCCCCGTCTCTTTCACCTATCCTGCCGTTATCCTGGAGAGTTGAGCCCTGCTTACACTACACAGTGGTTCATCGAGGTGTGGAGCGGCTGCGGGCACGAAATCCTGCCGATTGCCCTGCTTGTCTATCCGGTGGGGATTGTGAATCCTGTTGCGGCCGGCGCTGTGCAGAGACCTAGCAGAGCAGCGGCCTCAATTACTGCGAGCCCCGGAGCGTGGGACGTGGCTCCTCCTCCTGCGTCTCCCACAGGTGCCCCTGGCTCTGGAGTGACCCTGGCGGCGCTACCTGAAACAGGCGGTGAGCGGTGGCGATAGCCTGGGGGTGGTGCGAGATCATGGCGGAAGGGGCCTGCAGCCTTGAGTCTTCCCCCTCCTGTCCCCCCCTTCGGAGAGACCTACGCGCCTCAGCATCGCGCTGGAGCCACGCGTGTGGAGTGGAGCGGGAGGCCTGCTGCAGCTCCTGGCGGGGGCGTCTGGTGCTCTTATTGAACCGGGCAGTGCGACACCCCATGTGCCCTCTCCTCTGGTCTGCCCCGGGAGCATTGCACGAGGGGACGACCATGGAACCTAGCTACCTGTCTCGTGGTGCCCCCCTGGGAGGATTTGACGTGCTGCTCCCCTCGACGGCCAGTGGGAGGGGATGAGAACTCTTTGCCTGCTGTTGCGCCCTCCCTGCATCCCTGAAGCACCCGGCCTGAGGCGCTGGAGGCCTTGATGTGCTTTGGCCGCCATTTTGCCACCTTCACGCTCTACATGTGCGGGATAGCCTCTGGAGCGACCCGATCTTCTGACCCGCGTAGTGGCCTGTTCAGTGGGCACTCTACGACTCGCGGCACTGCGGGTGTCGCTGCGCGCTTCCCTGTGCTTGGTCCCCTCCATGGTGTTGCTGCCTGTTGGCAGTGCCTACAGACGGTCTGGTGGATATCTGACGCAGTGAGTGCCGGCCCTAGCGATCTGAACTGGAGTCACTGACGAGTGTGGGCAGAAGATCCTACCCTGTTTGCTTATCTATTTGACCCCTTGGCCGGGTGAGCACCCACGCCCTTGCGCTGACGGTGGGTCTGGCCCTGCGGAGGGCGTGCTGGTGGCACTGGAAACGGGCTACCACGACCTACCTTGACCTGTCACCTCTCGGCCCCTGGAGTGGGACCTGCCCGGGGTGCCCCTTAAGGCAGATTGCGCAATCTTAGAGGAGCGATGCCTGTACCCCATTCATCGGACGTCTTCTGCACTTGCTTCTTCGTGGTGGGCGCATGGGTCTGGTGGGCCGCTCTAAGATAGCTTGAGGCCCCTGGTTTACCTACTGTCTTCAGAGTGCTTTTTTATTGCAGATATAGGTCGCTCAGACAGAGCTCAACCTAAGCTCTCTTTTTGCCCCAGGGGATCCAAGCCGCTGGATGACGCGGGGGCAGCAGTAGCGCAGAACGCGACATGCCAGAGGAGACCCAGCAGCAGGACTTGCGCGGCTTGCTTATTGCCATGAAGAAGAATCTACAGGGGGAAGGACTACCTTGGGAACCAAACTTGACGCTCTCACGTACCGTATGGATCGCATGGCCGAATGACTGGACAATCATGCGCAGCAAATTGATATGTCAGAGCGCTGTCTCACTGAGGTTGAAGAGGCGCAGTCCTCTCTAGACACTGAGAATAAGCAGATGAGCAGAGCTCTGCAGACCTTAATTGATAAAACCAAGGATTTAGAGGCACTGTGTGTCACGATTCCCCGCCCTTCTGCTCATTTGACAATGACAATCATTCTGGACAATTGAATGGGTATGGGGCTTTGCTGTGGGGTTTGTGCTTCTCTGCTATGCCGGAGGATCAACGGCCTACTATTTCCGCTATGTGGGGTAATTGGTTATGACTGGAAATGTGTTTTCAACTACTAACCTAATACTTTTTTGAGACGGGGGGCGGCGGGGGGCGATGTTACCTATTCCTTCTTGTTGACTGTAGATTGTATCTGCGGCCTACTTCTGCCCTCGTGTGATAATCACTGAGTACTAATGTGTGTATGGGGGAGGGGGGGTTGGGATGGCAGATTTGGTTGTTTTAGTTTTGAGCTTTTTTGTGATGGGGCGGGATGGGGGGTCGGGTGGGGATTGGGATGAGGAAGGGGGTGCGTGGCCAGGTTGGGGTAGGGCAGGCGTGGAAGGGTTTCTGGGGGGCGTTTAGAGGGAATGAAGTTTTTGAGCATTGGAGAAATCTTGTGTTGTGTTCTTTGGATATGGCTCATAGGCTTATGTGTACGATGAAGGTAGATTATATTTGTATGAGTAGACTTGGCATGCTTTTGGAAGGTGACACGCACACACTTTGGATAACATGATATCAGTAGAGGACGATTCTCCTGATACTTTAAGGTTTATGACCTGGAACGTCCGGGGCCTCAATGACCACCGCAAGGTGCGAAAAGTTTTTAAAATACCTCGCTAGGCACAGGGTTGACATAGCGCTGCTGCAGGACAGCCCGATTCTTCGCTGTAGCGGACATGGGGGCAATGTGCATGCGGCAGGGTTCACTAAACACGATAACGTGGTTCAACCCAAAGTCCCCTACTGACGGATGGTGATGGGAGGTATACGATCACTAGATGCTATGGCAAGGGCATGGACATGTGCGTAGTGAATACTTACGGTCCCAACTTCGACTACCCGGACTTTTACACTGCATTAACTGCAAAAATCATGCCACACACTGAGAAATTGACTTGCTGGGGTGGGGACTTTAATTTGACGCGACACCTGGGGTTGGACAGGTTGGACGGCCTGGCCCGATTACCATCGGCCTCTGATCGGGTGTTGACTGCGCAACTAGCTAATCTGGACACGATTGAGGTCTGGAGACACAGGCACCCGACTCTGGGAGGGTTCACACACTATTCGGACCCACATAATATTCACACGAGAATTGATTACTGGTTTGTTACATCCCAGTTCCTTTCTAACATACAGTCCTGCACTATCTTGCCTCGCACATATTCGGACCACTCTCCTATACTGATGGCTTTCACCACTCCCACACGGAGGATTCCGCCCTTTGCTTTGCGCTTCCCCCGTTTTCCCTGCTTGATGCCCTCTTTCAGGAGGAACTGTTGATGGCTATTGTTACCTTCTTTGAGGCCAACGTGGGCTCTGTCGACTATTTTCAATCTGTCTGGGAGGTCTTTAAACTTTTTGTCAGGGGTGTCACTATCTCCAAGCATACTGGAGTGCTGAAATCGATTAGGGGCAAAGTACAAACCTTAGAATCCAAGCTCAGGGACCTGGAGCTCCAGCGGCTGCAGTCGCGTGACGATACACTGACCGGGGCTATAGCTGAGGCCCTGCAGGAATATAATGAGAAAGCGGATGCCGAGGTCAAGCATCTGGGCAAATATGCTACTGCTAGGACATATTGTGAGGGAGAGCGTCCGGGCTTGGTTCTTGCACGCCTCGCCAAACGTAGCAGAGATAGGACAGGAATCCCTGTGTTGAGATCTGAAACGACGGGCGACCCCCTCACGAACACCCAAGTAGCGGAGCGCTTTCGAGTATATTATTCACAGCTATATGCTACCCATGGCCCTGCTCGGGAGGAAAGCATTACCGATTATCTTTCCCATATCAATTTGCAGTGGTTCTCTAATTTGCACCGCAAATTTCGGGCTCGTCCATTCGACCGGGAGGAAGTTGTACTTGCGCTTTCCGCTATGAAGGGGGGGACCGCGCCTGGCAGTGATGGCCTCATGGAAGCCTTTTATAAGGCATTTTCAGACCTCTTGATTCTCCATCTACAAGGTCTGTTTGATGACATGGCTAACTCGGGAACAATGCCGCCCTCAATGAGAGAGTCGATTATCAGAGCGATTCTTAAACCCGGCAAGGACCCGGGGGAGTGTGCGTCATATCGCCCCTTGTCTCTTATGAATGTAGACGCGAAGCTATTTGCAAAACTCCTCTCCAACCATCTCCAACCTTTGGTCACCACGTTGGTGGCATCGGAACAGACTGGATTTGTCCCCACTCGTAATCTCACCTACAATATCAGAACCGTTTTTACGGCTTTTCAACATACGTGCCCGGAGGTATCGGCAGTGCCCGTTTTTTGGGACATGGAAAAGGCCTTCGACTCTGTTGAATGGCTTTTCCTCTGCCGGGTCCTAGACCGGATGGGGGTGGGGCAGTTGTTTCTGCAGCTTTTGGCAGTGCTATATACATCCCCTACAGCTCGAATTCGTATTGGTTCACATATTGGTTTGTTTATTTTGAGGCGGTGGCAGCACCTCATCACGACGCTTGAGAAGGCGAGCAGATTGCGAGGGCTCTCCTCTGCTCTTACCTGTTTCCCACTGATGCATATACTCTGACTCCTTTTTAACACTTTTAATTGATTTTAAGAATTACTGTGTTATTACTGTGTGTATTTTAAAAGCATTTACCGCTACTAGCACTGCTTGAATTAGGTCCCCCTGTGCCCTGTTCCACCGCGGCTCCAAGTGCCAATTGTTGTGGAGGGCTAGGTCGGCCGCCATCTTGAGTGTGGGCCGGACCCTGCGGGACCCGAGTTAGCGGTCCAGCGGAGGGTGGGGTTTTGCCTACAAATAGATCTGTTGCTCGTGGGACGGTGCGTTTATTTTGAGGCGGTGGCAGCACCTCATCACGATGCTTGAGAAGGCGAGCAGATTGCGAGGGCTCTCCTCTGCTCTTACCTGTTTCCCACTGATGCATATACTCTGACTCCTTTTTAACACTTTTAATTGATTTTAAGAATTACTGTGTTATTACTGTGTGTATTTTTAAAAAATTTACCGCTACTAGCACTGCTTGAATTAGGTCCCCCTGTGCCCTGTTCCACCGCGGCTCCAAGTGCCGATTGTTGTGGAGGGCTAGTTCGGCCGCCATCTTGAGTGTGGGCCGGACCCTGCGGGACCCGAGTTAGCGGTCCAGCGGAGGGTGGGGTTTTGCCTACAAATAGATCTGTTGCTTGTGGGACAGTGCGTTTATTTTGAGGCGGTGGCAGCACCTCATCACGACGCTTGAGAAGGCGAGCAGATTGCGAGGGCTCTCCTCTGCTCTTACCTGTTTCCCACTGATGCATATACTCTGACTCCTTTTTAACACTTTTAATTGATTTTAAGAATTACTGTGTTATTACTGTGTGTATTTTAAATTTTTTTACCGCTACTAGCACTGCTTGAATTAGGTCCCCCTGTGCCCTGTTCCACCGCGGCTCCAAGTGCTGATTGTTGTGGAGGGCTAGGTCGGTCGCCATCTTGAGTGTGGGCTGTACCCTGCGGGACCCGAGTTAGCGGTCCAGCGGAGGGTGGGGTTTTGCCTACAAATAGTCATGCACTTTAAGACGCGCAGCGGCCACGCGCAGAGGGCGCACCGTCTGCGCGCCGAAGGAGCGCCAAAGGAGGGCCCGTCTGTGCCCGTCCGTGTCCCGGACGCGGCCAGCGCTAGCCCCCCTGTCGGTGCCCCACTAATACCCCACAGGACCAGGACTCGCTACTCCCGTGAGTACCTCATGGCACTTAAATTGCCCTCCTGCCCCTGCAGTAACACATGGGAAGCAGCCGGCGATCCCTCGCGGGTCTGTCAAGCCTGCAACTTTCGCTATCAGCCCATTCTTTCATGCCCAACTCAGCTCCCTGGTGATCCGTCACTCATCCGTGCAGGCCTGATCAATGCTAGATCACTGATCAAGCACACTGAGGACATTTTTGAATTACTGAGTGACAACCAGTTCGATCTCCTCTTTGTCACTGAAACCTGGCTAAATGAGACATGTGGACCTGTGGTCGAATTTGCCATCCCACGGGGCTTCAAAATTGCTAGGAACGACCGCTCATTAGGCAGAGGTGGTGGCCTAGCAGCCATATTCAGAGAACAATGGACTCTTTCTCTAGAACCCCAGGGCCCCCCAGCTGATGCTGAGATACTGCATTTTTCACTTTCACTTGGGGCGCACTTCACTCTAGGGGGTTTCCTGGTCTACGGACCCCCAGGCCATGTTGGTAGATTTATAGGCACATTGGAGGACATAGTAGTCCCACGGGCGTTGAGATACTCCAGATACCTTCTTCTGGGGGATTTCAATATACATGTGGATAATCTAGACCTCCCTGACACGTCCCACTTAAATGAAGCTCTTGCCATGGCCCAGCTCAAACAATGGGTTAAGACTCCCACCCACTCAGGTGGACATGTCCTCGACTTGGTTTGCACCAATTTCGACATTAATCTAACCAATCCAGAAATTGTGCCCTGGTCCGACCACATGCTGATTAGATTTTCTTGGACCCTGACCCGCCCGGCCAAGACTAATGACCCAACTGCTCATAAACAAAAAATCAATGTAGCGATTATGTCTGAACATCTTGACACCTCCCGCCCCACTCTCCCTTTTGAAATTGAGTCAGCCGTTAGCACATTCAATTCCTGGATTGAAGGTGGTACGGCCGCATCAATAAAAATAGGTCGGGTTTGCAGACTGCGTGCCACCCCTTCTAAACCCTGGTTCACTCCCACCCTCCGTGATCTTAAGTCAGGTTGTAAAAAACTTGAACGGACATGGAGACAAGCCTATCTCCCCAAGGCTAAAAAGAACCTAAGGAAGGCGCAAAAGAAATATTATGCGGCGATCAGATCCGCAAAAAGCCAATATTTCGAAGGGCGCATAACTAATGCCATTAACAATAGCAAAGAAATCTTTGCTATAGTGAAAAGCTTCACCTCACCCTGCGCTGCCCAACCCATACTTGCCTCCTCGGAGAAATGGTGCGAAGAACTCTCTGTTTTCTTCGTTGACAAAATCACCAAAATCCAGGACGATCTATTCACTGTGTGCAACAGTTTTCCACCCACACTGGTCATTCCGTCTCCCGTGTTACCTATCCCCACGGAACGGTTTCACCAGTTCACCTCAGCAGAAAACACGGACATTGTCAGCATCCTCGCCTCCCTAAAATCAGGATCCCCTTCTGACCCTTGTCCTGCCAGAGTGCTTGCACGTCTCGCAGACACAATCGGCAATGAGGTAACACATATTATCAACCGCTCTTTCCTCACTGCCACGGTTCCGGCCTACTGGAAGCAAGCTAAACTGCTCCCACTTCTAAAGAAAAATGGATTAGATCCTGCTATCCCCGCTAACTTCTGGCCCATATCACTGCTTCCGGCTCTGGCAAAAGTATGTGAAAAGGTCGCTTTCACTCAGCTAGACAAATTTGTCGAAAATTCCCAGGCTCTACATCCAGCGCAGTCAGGCTTTAGAGCAGCCTACAGTACCGAGACGGCGCTGGTGGAAATATCTGAGGCCATCCGGGAGTGTCTGGACGAAGGTGGCAGAGCGGCTCTGATTTTATTAGACCTCTCTGCCGCCTTCGATACTGTCCCTCACTCCCTCCTGCTTACCAGATTAGCGGCCATAGGCATCACAGGCTCCGCCCTTGACTGGCTAACAACTTTTTTGAACAATAGATTCCAACAAGTCTGGATGCCGCCTTTTGCCTCCTCTCCCAAGAAACTTGCAACGGGTGTACCTCAGGGCTCTACCCTTAGCCCCCTGCTTTTTAATATATATCTAACTCCTCTCATTTACCTCGCTGAACAACTGGGAGCAAAAATAATGGCCTACGCTGACAACACTCAACTCCTGTTCACGTGGCCCAAAAACAACCTGGATACATCTGGAGCCCAAGCCTGCTTGTCATCTGTCTTTCGCTGGCTTGCCCTCGCCCAACTAAAATGCCACGAAAGCAAATCCGAAATCCTGCTGTATGGCTCCTTCCCAGACAACTTTGGCAACTCTCTTTGGACGGCCGATCTACCATGCCCTAAATTCATCGGAGGCCCTGCCAAAAATCTTGGAGTCTGGTTCAACAATGACCTCAGATTTGAGGATCATTTAAAAAAACTTACCGGGATCTGCTTTTCTACACTTAAAACTTTACGCAGGTTCTTCCCACTCCTCCCGAGAGCGGCCAAGGAGACCGTCATCCGCGCCCTCATATTATCCAGATTGGATTACGCAAATGGCCTCTTCTGTGGCCTACCTGCCTATCTGATCCACCGCCTCCAAGTTATACAAAATGCCGCTGTACGGCTTTTGTTTAATATTCCAAAAAGTTCAAGTGTCTGTCAACCTCTCCGCACCCTACACTGGCTCCCAGTTGCCCACAGGATTTTATTTAAAATCCTTGTCCTCGCCTATCGAGCTGTCCACCATGCTGGCCCAGTCTACCTGAGGAAAAGATTCTCCCTATATGTTCCCAACCGCCCCCTCAGATCAACTAACCTGCACCAAATGACTGTCCCAAAATTCAAATACAGCAGGCTCGGTGGCCAATCCATCTCAGTCAGAGCGTCGAGAGCATGGAACACCCTTCCGCTCCAGCTAAGAACAGCCCCTTCCATCACTCTGTTCAAGAAGGGACTGAAGACCCACCTTTTCAACATCATTGTATAGGGTCCTCCCCTTCTCTCCACCGTGCCGGTTTACTCTGCCTTGCCTCTCATCCCTTTCGCGCCAGGATACTATTTTCTTAGTAACAGAGCGCGCTACAAAAGCCTCTATTATTATTATTATTATTATTAATGACCCTAATGAGATTGGTCAGGGAACGAGGCAAGGCTGCCCCCTTTCCCCAATCCTCTATGCGCTAGCAGCTGAGCCCCTTGCCTGTGCCTTACGAGAATACCACAGCTGTAGAGGCATCCGTTTCCCTACATATAATCTGATCGTCTCCACTTATGCGGATGACACTCTATCATACGTCCAGGACCCAGAGACGCATCTATCTCCAGTCCTCCGCGAGGTGGTCCTATTCGGTTCCCTCTCTGGTATATCTGATAATTGGGATAAATCTATTATGTTTCCTTTGACGCCTGCTACGGAGCGATTTGATCCAGAGTACCCACTGCAGTGGACTACGGACGCGGTGCGATATCTTGGGATCCGTCTCCACACAGATTCGGAGATCGTCCTGAGGGAAAACTATGGCAGGGCTGTGTCCAAATTGGAGGACGATGTCAAGAAATGGAATGCTCTCCCGTTGTCGCTCTTGGGACGCACTTCGCTCATGAGAATTATAGTTCTCCCGCGTTTTTTATTCTTGTTTTGCAATGTCCCAATGGTTTTATCGTCTCATTTCTTCTGGCGGCTATGGGCGCTGATTGTCCATCTTGCATGGGCGGGTAAGCATCCTAGGGTCGCGTGGAGCCGTACGGGGATTATAGACTCCTTGACTTCTGTCACGCACGTTGGCATTATATGATGGACGCTCAGGCGTGCTCTTTGTTATATGCTCCAAAGGCGGTGATAGAGTGGTGTTCCTGGCTCGCACCGTGTAGGGAAAAGGGAGTGTTGTCAGCGATGCACCTGTTGAACATACACACCATGGGAGATCTGTTTGTAGGGGGAATGGTGCGTACTTGGGAGGGGATTGTGTCCTGTGACACACCATTTCCGATGCTTGCTTGCTTCCAGTTCCATAGGGTGAGACATGCACTAAGGGACCTTCTGGGGGATGATATGGAGGAGCCTCCGACGGTCATGGCATATGACTATGTGGTCAACGCTAAGTCCCCTGTTAAATTAATAACCAACTTATACCGTATCACCATCTCTGAGAGAACGACGGACTATGCGAAGCCGAGACTGGCGTTGCAACTTGATTTGCAAATTGAGCTTCGAGAGGAGATGTGGCAGTATTGCTGCACTCATATCATTCAGAGTGGAACTGTCTCCAGTCCCCAGAAATGCACAGCATAACGCCACTTTTGGCTGTACCTTTCAGAACCATTTTAATTCCACTTTTATACAAAGTAATCCATAACCCTTTGTCATTAGTATTCCAAATCTTTTGAAGACGGGAACACGCACCCCGTGTACACGTAATTTTCAAGTTTCTGCTGTTCAACTGGTGTCACTAAGGACTTTTACCAAGAACATGATCGAGACGTAAATTCAGTCCAAGCAGTGTTTATTCATATCACATAACCCAATGCATTTCGGGCTTCACGCCCTTCTTCGGGGGTCACTGCCGATACAAAGTTAAAGGTCACATTGTCTCGCTTCTGGCTCCAACAACCCTCGTGGAGTTAAAATGGTTCTAAAAGGTACAGCCAAAAGTGGCGCTATGCTGTGCATTTCTGGGGACTGGAGACAGTCCCACTCTGAATGATGTTAGTACCCCTGTGCATATGGGCATGGCACTACAGTAAATCGCACGCACCTAAGGAGTAATATGGATAAAATGGTTGAAAATCGAGAAGAAAGGTGTGCGTCCTGCTCTCTTTCAAAAGTATTGCTGCACTAGCACCAGAAAGATATCCCTAAATGGACGACAAAGGCTCCTGCACTTTAAGTTCTTGAACAGAACTTATTATATCCCGGAGAGACTATACCAGTATAAGCTGCGGGATTCCTCTAATTGTGGGAGGTGCAATGAGCAGGTCGCTGATTTTTTGCATGTTGCCTGGTCCTGCCCTACAGTCCTGTCATTTTGGCACGCGGTCTACCGGGAGATCAACAGAATCGTGCAATTGACATTGGTTCCGGATCCACTCTTAGCCATATTGGGCTATTTGAAGCCCCTACATCCTGCGCATAGGCGTTTAATTGACATGACCTTCCTTATAGCCAAATGGATAGTAGTGTGGAGTTGCCGAACGAATTACCGAGCACTGCGAGTAAGGTGCCTGGGTAGTGTGATGATGCTGATTCTGTGTTTCGAGTGAGACAGTGCTTTTCCGTAGATATGAGGACGCATCTCCTATTACAATTGCTCAGGTGTGGGACCTTGGATGTTTCTGGGCGCTATGCCTGGTCTCGTTCCTCTGTACTGCTTTGATTTATGTTAGATGTGCTCCTATTAATGTTGCTGTGTTTTCCTTGCCTATTATTTGATGCCAGAGTATATCGCCAATGCTTATGATGTGTTTACCTTGGTTTGTCTTTGTTTTTCTTTTGAAATGCCAATAAAATCAACAATTTTAAAAAAACGTTAGAGCCCTTTACCTGGTGCTCTCTTAGTGCATAAAACGAGTTCTGTACAAAATGAAAACACGGTAGCCAATATTAGTAGGAGCCCTTTCCCAGGCACTCCACTTTCTCTAAACACACAATCACAAACCAACAACAGTAAAAAAAAAAATCTGGTTCTACAAGATATGGAAGAGTGATACAGGAGTGTCCCTTTTAAAGGATAGTTTCCCTCACCCACCAGAAGGTGGCATGGTTCATCATAGGGTAACCCCCCGTATTATGAACCTAGTCATAATGCAGGCTACATCCCCTTTGCTGAGAGGAAGGAGCTCAGAGATGTTTTTTTGGTAGGAAGAGGTAAACTAAATACCTTAGGTGAGCTGAGGGTGATGAGGGGTGCCGAGCTAAGTGAGTGTGAAGTAAAATTACCTCCAGGGAATGCAATATACTTTATTAGGGTGCCCCAGGACCAAGATTAAAACCAAGCTAATACAAGTTGGAATTTCATCCTGCCATTGAGTTAAACATCGGTCGACATTTTTCAGCCTAATACACTCAGCAGAGGTGTGGTGGCCTTCTTCAGGACCTTATGGAAGCTATTGCAAGTTGTGTGTATTTAAAGGGGATAACAAACAAAAAGCAAATATGCTACATACAAAACCAGTGGTAAGTTTACCTGAAAGAAACAACATGTTTCAAAATGCCATACACATAAATTTGTGCAACAAACTAGCACACATTCCAGCAGTTCTGGATTACAGGAAAGGTCCTGGAACTGATTCAAGGCTACCACAATTGTCAGTAACCAGTACATCAGCACAATGTATGCTGCCAAATGAAATGCATGAGCTTACCTGCAGATGTCAGGTAACCTGCCTCAACTTTACCTTGGTACAAAAATCAAGGTGGCATCAAGTCCTACAATGGATATGTGCAAATCAATTTGTCAAGGGACAACAAGGATGGTGAGACAGGCGATTCAAGTTGCAAACCACATTAGTACCCCTACTGTATGAATGTAATGTTGCATTTAATTATTTAATTATTAGCCCATGGTGGAAAGGCATAAAAAAAGAGTGCTATAGTTTCTTGTACAAATTTCTGTGCATGTCATTTTGAAACATGTTGTTTGTTTCAGGTAAACTTAACAGTGCATCTTTGACAAAGTGGACTTCCACTACAACTACTGGTTTCGTATATAGCAAATTAGCTTTTTGCTTTTCATTTGGTATCACCTTTGATGACACACAACATGCAGTAGCTCCCATGAGGTCACGAAGAAGCAGCCACACGTCTGTTAAGGGTATTAGGTTGAAGCATGTCAGCCTACTTTTCACTCCATGGCAGGTTGAATTCCCTCTTGGTATAGCTTGATTTTTCATTATGGTCCATGGGAACCCTAATATAGTCTATAAGGTACCCTGGAGCTAGTTTTACTTCACACTCACTTTGCTCTGTACCCCTCATCACACTCATCTCACCTAAGGTATTTAATATACCTCTTTATACAAAAAAACTTCACTGAACTCCTCCTTCTCAAAGAGGGGGGTTGTAGTCCTCACTATGACTAGGTTCATATTGTGAGGAGGTTAACCTATGATGAAGCATGCCACCTTCAGGTGGGTGAGGGAAAACATCCTTTAAAAGGGACACTACAGTTGCACCCTTCGGTATCTTGTAGACCCAGGGGGTTTTCTTTCGTGTTGTTGGTTTCTGAGTAGGGAAGTCAATCCCTACAGGTCATTAAACCTCTTCTGGCCCTACCTGTGTTTTGACCACTAATTGGTAGCCAACTCACAAGTTGCAAATAAGGATCAAATGCACTACTCTCAGAACCATGCCGTAGAAATAAAGTATTGAAATTGGTAGACCCAATATCCTAATGAAGTTTAGTCTCACCGGAATTATACAAATGAAAAGCTCTGGAGTTGTCACACAAAATTAGAGCAACAGAACCTGGTGCTCTGAGAATATTCCATCACTTTCCCTGCTATACATTTAGGAATCAATATCTCATAAGTACAGTATCTATGGAAAGAACATAAGACACAATGAGGTGACTCTGGCACTTTAGATAAATTGGTCATTGTATTAATGATCCAAAATGAATGCATATAAGTAACATTTTAAGCATTTCAGTCAAGAGTCCTACATTTTTTAGTATGCAACCACACATTTAGTCACATATTTCTAAAAAAGATGGTTAGAATGTGCAGCTTCCTGCTACCAGCAAAGCAGGAGGATGGTTTTCTAGTTCAAAAAAATCTTCTAAATAGGGATAAACGGATCAAGTTAAAGCCCACTAGGGATGTGTCTATGGGCATGGGCATGTGTGAAATGGAACAAAATCAGATAAGTTCATGTCTAGTCTCTCACCAGACGACTCCAAAAAAGTTCAGCAAGCAAGTTCATTAACCAAGGGAATAAGGCATAGGGCGTAGAAAGGTATGCTGTCAGCAAAGAAAGATTCCATTCGGTCTGCTCAGAGAAGTAGCAGTATATGTCCCAAAAGCAATAAGGGGACTGGACCAGATAATTCCACTCCTCTGTCCCAAAGGAATCAAGATGGGTTTCAATGTGGAGGCCCAAATACTTGAAACCTGTGTGGCATTGTTTTTGATTCCAATCACTGGTGATGGCCTGGTTAGTCGAGCTGGACTGTTCCTATTGGTGCAGAGCCATGACAATCTGTTACGGACAGTGGACAAAGCTGCAATGGAATGGATTATGACAAAGAGACATTACAAATGCCTGACATTAACTAAAGCATTGCACCAATTACTTTTCTGTTTGTCTCAGTGTCACCAGGAAGCATTATGCTCGAGTCTAGGCTTTGGTTTAACACTACATCTGCATCCTGAATGTTGTAGCTTGATTCAAGCCACTTTCCCCAACTGAAATAACACATCTAAAATGTTGATGTAGATAATAAAAATATATAACGGGAGACATTACATCCTTGAAAGCATGGTGGCATATGCTAACACTAATTCAGCTGCTCTGTTAGACTGAGAAGTTTGGGGAATGGGAGTGCGGTTGCTTACATCATCAAAATATGCCCTAAGAAAGGTTAATGACGTAATTTGTTTTACCCCTAACCAAAGCATTATCATGCAGTGTTCTTTGTCAGGCCTGGGAAGGACTATGCATGTCCGACTTTAAAATGCAGCCACACCCTGCCAGTACAGCTAGTGCAACAATAGATAAGATATGAGAAAATGTATCCAGAAAAATCACATTTATGTCATCCTCTAGCCAGCTTCAGTATACTGATCCCTTGAACTACGGTCAAGTGATATGCTGAGTGTTCCAACAAGGTAATTTGTCTCATGTAGTAATTTGCGATGGAAGTGTAAAACAGCTGCCTAATGAAGCACTTACCGTGCCTAAATCATCTTTAAATGTATAAATTTTGCACATGACATTTTTAACTTCTAGTTCTCTCACTGAGTAAGATTGTCTACCTATTGTATTTTTTATTTTTATTTAGTTAAATAATTAATGTAATTATTTATGCATTTATTTAATTATGGTATTTTTGATCCTATCGCGGCCCAGGGGACTGAAAAAGGCCTACACAGAGGTCAAGCAAGCTGTCTGGCAGTGCAAGGCTGCTAGACTGCCCGAGACCAGTCCACCACTGTTCATACGCCCACAAATGATTATCTTCTATCCCCTTTGACTAGTCAGACCCCTTTCTAATCTCCTTCCACGTTATTGTCTTCACATCATTATAAATCAACAATATCCCAGTCTTGAAAAATTGAATACACCTAGCAGAATACTCTCACGTACCATATTCCAAGACCTAATTGCTCCTTAACTAATACACGTTCACCTATCTACTGCCATTATTGACATTGTCAAGGTCTATAATGATATTATTTATATGCTTGTCAGCTAAGCGACTCCCATCCAACTAAACAATGTCTGAAAAGACAAAGGGATCGGTGATTTACCTTTCAGATGCAATAGAAGATGGCCCCTCAGAGACATGGAAACGAATGATGTGACATGTGAATGAATATTTATTATTCAGTTAAATAAAACTTGCAACCTGACATAGTTAAAACATTTAGGGGCTCATTAGGATCTCCGGCGGATCGCCACCGCCTGCATGACGGTGGCAATCCGCCCGAGATCCGTCACCGCCCGCCACCCATTTCTCCCCGCCATATTACTATGGCGGGGGGACTGCGGCGGACGGAAAGACCGTCCGCCGCTTTTCCTTCCGGTCAACAAGTCGACCGTGCGGAAGAGAGTTTAATATGGTGGCGGTGTCTAACAGACACCGTCAGCCATATTATCATGGGGGCGGAAACATGCATTGCCACCACGGAAAGGCATGCGGGAATTGCTTGTGGGGGCGTGTTGCGGGCCCCCAGGGATTCTGGGAGGTGCACATGGGGGGTACATATGGTACCCCCCTGCAGTTCCATGCACAACATCGCAGGCACCGCGCGGTGCCTGCCATGTTGTGCATGGAAGTGCACGGCATGCCTTCCTGGCATTGTGGCGGGCGGTGCTAACTGCACCGCCCCCCACAATGTCAGGTATGCAGGATGCGCCCGCCACTGTGGTGTGCGCATCCTAATGGCCCCCACGGGACCCCCACATTTATGGCGGGTGGTCCCATTTTCCTAATGACCCACTTAGAACATACATTTCATTTTAAAAGCACACCTTAAAATACAGTTGAAACCTCCTTGGTCTATTCAAAGCTTCAGAGTAAAAAACTGCTTCAAAGACACAATCTACAATAATTTTGTCTCAGAAGTATTTTTGCACTTAATAGGCCCTTACACCTAAGGTGCTCTATGTACACTATTATTAGTTAATCCATACATCCTTTTATGCAAAATTTTCAATAAAGTGCCACATGCCCTGCTAAATCCCTCTATTGTCCGGACTGCTATTTGATGATCAAATGTCAAATCATTTTTTATCTTAATGGCAAATGCTGTTTAAAAATTAAAAAAAATGTTCCATTTATTCACATATTGGAAAACCCCATTCTCATTCTAGTTGTGCAGTGTTACATTTCATTAACCGTGTTGCCCATGGTACACTACCACAGCACCTATTGGGCCCAATTCACAGAACTAACTTAAGACAAAATCCTAAACTTACTACCATTTACTCATTTTGGTATTCACAAAAGGCACTTACTCATCAATGAGTAAATGCCTTCTGTGAATGACAAAATGAGTAAGTGCCTTCTGTGAATAACAAAATGGTAGTAAGTTTAGGATTTTGTCTTAAGTTAGTTCTGTAAATCGGGCCCAAAGTTTGGAACTACCCTAGAATAGGTAAACGAGGAAATGGTTTATCCAGAGAATTAAAGTGAAGAGTGCATTTTAAAAATAATTTCTCATCGTAGTACTATATGTGGATTAAATACATACCCAATTAATCATGTCTCAGAAAAGCCCATTAGAAAATAGAAAACACTCTATATAGTTGTACTTTCTATGGGCATTACTGTTCACTTTTTACAATGTTCCACTCAGCTATGGGCATGTATTTTAGAAATGTCCCAGAAATAATTTGGTCCTCTCCCTGGAGACCAGGTATAACTGATTGTCGACATGAACATATAGTATTCTGATTAAAATGCTATCACAACACATATTTTTTGTTCGTCCACTAGGGCTTGTCAACAACAGACAATATGACAGATATTTTCTCTACAATAAATACAAAGACAGCATGACAATTCATTGCTTAGCCTTTTCCAGGCCGGTAAATTACAACGAAATTGGAAGTTACCAAGCCGGAATCACAAAAGCTTTAGTTTGTTATTAATCCATTCAAGTCACCCAGATAATTATGAGATTTTAATGAGCCATACGTAGCAATAACCATTCATGCATGGGCTCATTTTGCTAGGACGTCTCTGTTCGTCAAAGATTAGACCTTTTTGCTGATACCGTTAATAACTGTGTTGAATGCAATGTGTGAAAGGGAACGAGCCCAGAGTTCCTCTGTCTTGAAAGTACAGATTACCAGTTTAAAATATGTTGTGCTTCAGTATTTCTAGGATTATTTATAGCCTCCCTCTGTGGTTTTGTCAGCTTTCCCTTGTAATATGGCCAAACTGTATGTCAAAGAAGGAGCATGTTTGGCTGGCATTACTTGTAAAAGTGGTTAAAGGGACAAACATTTTAAGGTATTCCATAGTGAGGCAAACGCAACAACCAGTGAATTTTTCCTTCTTGAAATTGCAGCACACTAATTCTTAAATGAAACTCTAGAATCAAATCTCATGGCCAAATATCTGTATTCTGTTACTGATTCTAACTCTGTCCCTTCTTTCCACATTTTGGGGGAAAAACAATTCCCCTTGAAACTAGCATGATTTTAGTTTTGCTTTTCATTAACCTTGTTGTTCATGGTACAATACCATAGCACCTAAAGTTAGGAACTACCCTAGAATAGGTAAACAAGCAAATGGTTTATCCAGAGAATTAAAGTGCAGCATGCCTTTTATAAAATCATTTCTCGTCTTAGTACTATATGTTGAACAAAAACATACCCAATTAATCATGTCTCCGAAAAGCCCATTAGGAAATAGAAAACACTTACTGCACCGGGACCCCTGTCACCACAGAAGACACCGTAAAGAATATGAAGAGCATCCACTCTGGAGCACCCTCTGTCCCCTGCTCGCCGCACATCTTCCACAAGGCCACCTCCGACGTGGCACCAGAACTACGACAGACAATCAACTGCGCCCTTGAAACAGGCACGTTCCCCGATGACTGGAAATATGCCCACGTCAAACCCCTCCACAAGAAGCCCTCTGCAGACCCGATGGACCTCAAAAACTACAGGCCCATCTTCTCCACTACTTCGTCAACAAAGTCATCAAGAAGAGGTGTGGTGCAGCGGCCAGGGCAGTTGACTCTGGAACAATTGGATCACGGTTCGAATCTGGGCACCGGTGGCAGGCAAGCTCAGCACCTTGTGACTCTGGGCAACAGCTCGCTTAATCTTCCCGACAGCCCCCAGAGTTGAAACACTTCGCCTGTGGTAGCTGCACGCTTTATAAATGCTAGTATTATTATTATTTTTAACGCACTTCATAGAAACCGGTTCACTGACACATCGATGCAAAAAATATTGAGTAAAAAACATAGACCACAAAAATATCGACTCTGATACTTAAACACTTAAGTACAAAAATATTGCCCAAAAATATTGATGTAAAAAATATGGATGTATAAAATCTCGACTTGTATATAAATATAAAATACAATAATACATATTAAATATTAAATATAATTTTAACTAAATACAAAACATTTTATATACATTTTAATAACATGTAAAAAATAAACTAAATGAAAATAAAACAAACAAACAATAATTTGTACATATATTTACTTTAAAACAAAGGATAAACTATTATTTTTAATTTATAATAAAAGTTTAAATAATATAAAAAATAATAATATATATTAATGATTTAAAATATAAAAGAACAAAAATCTATAATAAATGAAAACATTATAATATTAAAAAATATTTAAACTTAAATTTTACAATACAATCAGTGCAACAGTAGGGAGAGTGCTGGATAGCAAAAGAGTAAACATAACTATTCCCACTCCACTGAGTGAAAAAGTAGGGTAAGTGTAGGATAGCGAAGAAATTACATTTAGTAATCCAACTCCAGTGAGTGCAACAGTAGGGAAAGTATTGGATAGCATATGGGTAAAAATTACTATTCCCACTCCAGTGAGAGCAACAGTAGGGAAAGTGTTGGTTAGCGGAGGGGAAAATATTACAACACACACTCCAGTGAGTGCAACAGTAGGATTAGTCTTGGATAGCCGTGGGGTAAATATTTTTATTCCCACTCCAGTGAGTGCAACAGTAGGGAAGTTGTTGGATAGCAAAGTGGTAAAATGTACTATTCCCACTCCAATGAGAGCAACAGTAGGGAAATTGTTGGATAGCAGCGGGGCAAAAAATACTATTCCCACTTTAAAGAGTGAACAGTAGAGAAAGTGTTGGATAGTGGCGGGGTAAAAATTACTATTCCCACTCCAGTGTATGCAACAGTAGGTTAAGTGTTGGATAGCAGAGGGGTAAACATGTGTATTCCAACAACGGTGAGTGCAACAGTAGGGAAAGTGTTGGATAGTGGAGACAAAAATTACTATTCACACTCAAACAGTTAAAACAAAAATAAAACATTTTGAGACATATCTTAAGAGGGCGGAGGTCACCAGGCTTTGCCACAGGGCCTACCCATTGATCAAGAATGCATCCGCCGCCACTACACACAATGGAGTGACTTTGCTTTTCCATAACACGCCGAAATTTCAACCCGAGGCTGTCAAAACCGACAGGGAGGGGAGATTGATGATAGTTAAAGGCCGACTGAGGGGCGTGTTATGCACATTTGTCTCACTATACGCTCCCAACTCGGGGCAATCTGTTTTCCTTTCCAATGCTCTTGACCAAATAGGGGGGTTTGCTGAAGGTCCTATTGTGCTCATGAGGGATTTTAATCTTACGTGGCAAGGGTCCCTTGATAGCACTATAACTAATAGGGAAGCCATCAGCACCTTTTCTAGCAGGGTCCGACAGAAAATTACTGATCTGGGGTTAAACGATGCCTGGCGATTCTTGCACCCTACTACCAAGGACTATACACATTTCCCCCATGTACATCGGAAGTACTCTAGAATTTACTACATTTTTATCAGCCACTCCCTCTTGGGTACAAAAGGGGGTGGTGATGGACGGAGCATCTGAACCAATCAAACACTCACATCCAGTCAACAGATCTGGGTTTAATCCATCACCGTTCTTTAGCCCACTCTGCCACCCCAGTTCAGACATGGCCATATGCAAATCAGTCTGACCCTGTGCCTCATGGGAACAGTCCAGCCCGAACTGCCAAGCCACGCCTTCCCTGGACCGGAAACAAGCTTCCTAGGACTGGTTTCTGGCATTACAGCCGTCTTCAGCCAGGCTTGCTTGAATCCAGTGGCAAAGTGAGCAAGGGACACACGTCTGAGCATACCCTGCCAACTTATGGCGAACAAAGCGGTACAAAAGGGGGTGGTGATGGATGGAGCATCTGAACCAATCAAACACTCACACCTAGTCAACAGATCTGGGTTTAATCCATCACCGTTCTTTAGCCCACTCTGCCACCCCAGTTCAGACATGGCCATATGCAAATCAGTCTGACCCTGTGCCTCATGGGAACAGTACAGCCCGAACTGCCAAGCTATGCCTTCCCTGGACCAGAAGCAAGCTTCCTAGGACTGGTTTCTGGCATTACAGCCGTCTTCAGCCAGGCTTGCTTGAATCCAGTGGCAAAGTGAGCAAGGGACTCACGTCTGAGCATACCCTGCCAACTTATGGCAAACAAAGCGGTACAAAAGGGGGTGGTGATGGACGGAGCATCTGAACCAATCAAACACTCGCACCCAGTCAACAGATCTGGGTTTAATCCATCACTGTTCTTTAGCCCACTCTGCCACCTCAGTTCAGACATGGCCATATGCAAATCAGTCTGACCCTGTGCCTCATGTGAACAGTCCAGCCCGAACTGCCAAGCCATGCCTTCCCTGGACCAGAAACAAGCTTCCTAGGACCGGTTTCTGGCATTACAGCCGTCTTCAGCCAGGCTTGCTTCAATCCAGTGGCAAAGTGAGCAAGGGAATCACGTCTGAGCATACCCTGCCAACTTATGGCGAACAAAGCGGTACAAAAGGGGGTGGTGATGGATGGAGCATCTGAACCAATCAAATACTCACACCTAGATGACAGGGTTTTTTTATGATTAATTTAGGAGTGGGGGCTGCCAAAGATGTCCGTGCCAATGTCCCCACCCCTCCCCCCACAAAATACCAGTCTTTCTGACCCCCTGGGGAGCAGATGGAGCTGTAGACCCCAATCTGCCCCAGTGGGGGCAGAAAGCACCCTAGACACAAGGGATCCTTTTTTATAGACCCGGGTGGGGGCTGCCCAGAATGGGCTAGCAAATGCCCCCACCTTATCCCTCCAAAGAAAACTAAAGACTTGCTGCCCCTCCAGGAGGACGATGTGGCAATAGCTCCTAATCTGCCCCCTGGGGGCAGAAGGCCCGCTAAGCACCAGGGATTTGTTTTTTATATAGGTAGGGGTGGGGGTTGCCCAGAATGGGCATGTCAAGGCCCGCACCCCCCAAAAAAGATAGTCTTTTTGCCTCCCCCCCTGAGAGGTAGATGGGGCAATAGCCCCTTATCTGCCCCCATGGGGTGGGACAAAAAGCCCACTAGCCAACAGGGATTTATTTTTCCAAAGATCGGGTGGGGGTTGCCCAGAATGGACATGCCAATGCACCATCCCCCAAAAAAGAAGCCACAGCCTTTCTGACCCCAGAGGAGGCAGATGGGGGCAGTAGACCAGGATCTGCCTCCGGGGAGGGGGCAGAAAGCCCACTAGGCACCTGCGATTACGATGGCTTTTTTTATTCATGGGGTGCCTAGAATGGGCAAACCAATGACCGTGGAGGTGGGGGATGCCCAGAATGGGCATACCAATGCCCCCAATCCCTAGGTTTCCCTAGATGCCAGCAGAGCTAGTGTTCAAAAACGACAGCTAGGCACTTTACAAAAAAAAGGCTAATTTTTCACTCTGAAAATGTGGTGTGTACACCTTGCATTTTAGGCCGTTTCCTGTCATGGGCACTAGGCCTACCCACACAAATGAAGTACCATTTTTCTCAGACACTTTGGGGAACGTGGGGTGGGTGGAATTTTGTGGATCCACGCAGATTTCAGAACTTTCCACCACAGAAATATGAAGAAAATTTGGTTTTTTTGACAATGTTTTAGGTTTGCAAGTGATTCTTGGTAACAGATACTGGTGAGAGCTAGTCAAGTCACCCCATCCTAGATTCCCCTGGGTGTCTAGTTTTTAAAAATGTATAGGTTTGCTAAGTTTCTCTAGGTGCCGGAAGAGTTAGGGTTAGAAAACTACAGCTAAGCATTTTGGGAAAAAAGGGCATTTTTTACTGTGAAAATGTGGTATGTCTAAGTTGCGTTTTGGGCTGTTTCCTGTCGTGGGCACTAGACCTGCCTACAAAAGTGAGGTACCATTTTTATGGACAGACATAGGGGAACTGAGAATTGTAAAGCAGCTGTTATGACCTATTGACTTTTGATGCATTTCTGCCTTACAAATGAAAGACAATGTGTAAAAAAGAAGTCATTTTGAAAAATGACCTAAAATTCTCATGATAGTATGGGTGCTCCCGATTTTGGAAATGTGCAAATATCTACTGTTTCTAAACTTTATATTTTGTTCCTATTTCATAAATAAATAGGTATATTTCATACCAATTTTTCCATGTATACATTTTCCCAAAATAATTGCTATATACCCGGTACATAATATAAAACCATTGCAACATGCCGCTCAATTATTGGCTCTGGGTTCGTCGGGTTCTTGGTGAACCTACAAGTCCTATATATTGTCAGAACCAGAATGGTCCTGCAAATGTAACGGTATATTGCTTTTATACAGCTGTCATAATAAGAAGAAGCTACAGGTGAAAACGTTGACACAAATGGCTGTTTTTCTCAACTAATTTTCAATTTTTCCTATATTTAACTGTTAGTTTATATGATGAAAACTTGAAGGATCTACACAAATGACCCCTGGCTAAATTCAGAATGTTGTCTACTTTTTTTAAATGTATAGCTCTCCAGGATCCATTATTGCTTTTGTATCTATTTCTACCAATAACTTGAAGGAGGTTGAAAGAACAAAAAATTGCAAAAATAGGCTATGTCCCATAAAAATGCCAAAGCTGCGTAAACAGTTTTGGTTTTCTGACAAAAGTCTTCTTGTCCCTGAAAGCTAGTAAGTTGGTGATTTCAGCACCACAAACCCTTGTTTGATACCACTTGCAGGGAAAAAAACAGATGCTTTCATCTGGTTTCCTTTTTCCCATTTAAAAAAAAAAAAAAGAAATGTAGCTGTATTTTGGCTACTTTCTGAGTCCCCTCGAGGGGAAGCCACAAACTTTGGGTACCTTTTGAATCCCCAAGATGTTGGAAAAAAAGGGCGCAAATTTGGCGTGGATACCTTATGTCGTCAAAAAGTTAAAGTGCTCTAAGCCCAAACTACCTCAAGTAACCAAAAAAGGCTTAGCACGGGGGAAGACCTATCACAAAGAGGTTAAATGATGTAAATCCGTTCAGTAGTTCCTGAGAAATTTGAAAAAGAAAAAGTTTCAATATCTAGGGATGCGGTGGAGTCGCGACCTCTCCCGAGCACAAACTTTACTGTGATTGGCTGCCAACACTCCAAACCAGGAAGTGCTGGCAACCATCTTGTGACTCGGTAGAACCGAGTCACAAGAAAACAGTGAAACAAAGATAAAAAACAAGAAAAGGGGGCAGGGTAGAAACACCCTGAAACACCCTGACCCTCTAGGCCTGCGCCCCAATCCCCCCATGCTGCCCCGGGTACCACCACCACCCCGGGGCAAGATTTATGAGGTCTGGAGGGGCATGCAGCTCAAATTAATAATAACTTTAAAAAAATGTGTGAAGGGGCCCCAATACCCCCCACACTGCCCCAGGGACTACCACTGTATATTTAAATGTGGGGGTCCATTACGAACCCCCACCTCCACAGGGCTTTCTAAATGAAGGGAGGGTGGCCCCCCTCCTGGAGCCCTTGATGACCCTGGGGACCGCCACTCCCCAAGACCGGCTCCTGCATTGTCCTGGGATGCCCAACCCGGGACACTACTGTTTGCTATGGCAGGGTGGGAGCTGTGCGCCTCCCGCCCTGTCATAGCAAACACTGGTTTGGAGTTTGTAAGCGAGAGCAGGTTTCCTGTGGAAAAGCAATGTTGTCTCCCGCAGGAGGCGTGGAGCTGGCAGGACCGTGGGGGAATTGGGGTCCCCCCACGGTCTCCAACGGAAAGTCCAGGCCCCGGGGGATGGGGTCCCTAGGGCCATGAGTGGCCTGGGAGGAGGGCCACAAGGCCCCCTCCCTGAATAACAAAAAATAAAAGAGGCACAGTCCTGAGGGATGGGGTCACCAAGGCTAATAGAGGCCTCAGGAGGGGGGCCACGCATCACACCTCCTAATTTTTTTTTAATATAAAACAAATTCATTTATGGCCATGCCCTGGGGGATAGGGTCCCCGGGGCCCAAATTGGCCTCGGAAGGGGGGCAACGCGAACCCCTTCCCATTTATTTTTAAAAAAATGGGAAAAGAAGGGGGGGCCACACAGCCTCCAATCTGAAGAGAAAAAAAACGGCATTGCGCTGGAGGCCTGACCCTCTCCCTGCATCACTCTGCAAACATACCCTGTGGTGCATTGTAAGTTGGGAAATTAATTCCCCTTAAATACTAGGTGTCCCTGGGGGCCAACTAGCCCACCAGGTACCTCCAGTATTCGCCACAGAGCTGTGTTGCAGAGAGGTGGTCAGAGGCCCCACCCCTTTTAACTCCTCTCTGCACCACAGCTCTGTGGCGCTTACTGGAGATACCTGGTAGGCAAGTTGGATCCCAGGGACCCTCAGGAATAAAGGGGACTTAATCCCCCAACTTAAAACATGCCAGCGGGCGCGTTTGCTTAGTGGTGAAGGGAGGGGGCAGGGCCTGATGTGACATGTGCAAACATGCCGCTTGGCGCATTTTAAGTTGGAGGATTGAGTCCCAATAATTCCTGAGGGTCTCTGGGGGCCAACCACCAGGTACCTCCAGTAAGCGCCAGAGTACTGCGTTGCAGAGAGGTAGTCCAAGGCCATGCCCCCTTTGTACACCACTCTGTGATGCAGCTCTGTGATGCTTACTGGAGGTAGCTTGTGGGCTAGTTGGCCCCCAGGGACCCTCAGGACTCAAGGGGACGTGATCCCCTAACTTAAAACATGTCACTGGGTGCGTTTGAACAGTGCTGCAGGGAGGGGGTGTGGCCTGATGTGACAAGTGTGCAAACGCACCCTGTGGCACGTTTTAAGTTGAGGAGTAAGTTGAATACTTAGGGTTCCTGGGGGCCAAGTAGCCCACCAGGTACCTCCAGTAAGTGTCACAGAGGTGCGTTGCAGAGAGGTGTAAAAAGGGGCATGGCCTTGCAGCACCAATATTGAAACCATAGACAGTATATATCTGCTCAGTGATTCATACGTCTACACACACATCCACCCACTAACCCATAGAGTCACTCATACACACAGTCATTTATCTATACAGCCACTGATATATCCACTCATACACCCATATAGACACTCACACACTGCCTCTCACCCAAAGAGTTACTCATACACCTGATCAGTCATGCAAATAAACTATCACACACACCACCTCATTTATTTATACAGATACTAACACATACTTACTCTCTTAAACAGTCACTCATAGAAACACACCCTCATCCATACAGATATTCTTGCAATCACTCACTCTCACATATAGTCATTTATATACTCCAACTCTCACATATACTGTTTTAAAACATGGAGTTACTAACACATGCACCACTGAGACATCCATTCATTGACCAACACACCTATGCACACACTCACCCACCCATACAGCTGTTTCCATATGCACTCTTGAACCCCTACACCCAGTGAAAAAAAACGCCTCACATATCTATGCACAGAGTCACACACCCACCCACAAAGACACTCAGGCACCCATACAGATACTCAGAAAACCAATAAATGACCCATATAGACACTCATGTAGCTACTCACCGAGCCATGCAGCCTCTTACATACCAACTAACAGACTAATAAAGACATTCACACAGTTTAGTCACTAACCCATGCATTCAGTAAGACACATTTAATCACTCACTTATACAGTCAGTCACACCTACTAAATCATCCATTCAGACACTCATACACCTACTCATTCTTCAATACACCTTGGCATATATATATCTATATATATATAACATATTTTTTAATTTTACTGAAACACACATTCAGCGGATGATGTCATCAGTGATGTCATCAGGGATGTCATTTGAGATGTCATCAGTGATGTCATTAGTGATGTTACTGAGCACGTCATGAGTGATGTAATATGTGATGTCATTAGCAATGCATTGCGGGGGCACGAGTTGTAGTTAGGTCTACTAACTATAACGGCCAAATGTCTATGGTTTTGTAGGAGTGAAATCTCCAACAAATGTAATGTCCCTGAAACCTATGGTTTTTTTCAGTGAATATATATATAGATATCACTGAAAAAAACACAGGTTACAGAGACATTAGAGTTAGGCTCAGGTTTCACTTGTGAAAAACCAGAGAAATTCAGCATCACATATTACATCACTCATGACATGGTCAGTGACATCACTGAGGCCATCTAAAATGACATAACATATTACACACTCATACCCCAAAATAACCTTTCATCCTTTCCAGCTTCCACACTACCATTCTCAAAACCATTTACACACCCATACCAGTACTTCCACACCCACTCACTGATTGACAGGTCTACACACACACATCTACTTAGTCACCAATACAGCCACTCATATACCAACTCACTCACTAATACAGTCACTAATACAGACACTGATATTTCCACTAATACTGGTGCACTGCTTTTTGGGGGGAGCATTCACTTTAGTCCTGAGGCCCTCAGTAGGCAACGGGACCTCATTCCCTCACCCACAGTGTTCCGAGAGGCACGTTTGTAGAGAGGTAGAGAAATGGGGCTTGGCCTTTGACCAGTTCTCAGCAATACCACTGTGCAGAGCTTACTGGAGGTAACAGGAGGTCTTGTTGGCCCCTAAGGACCCTCAGCAGAGAAGAAGACTTTATACCCCAAACAAAAGCACACCAGGAGGTGCATTTGCAGAGTGGTTGGAGAACGGAGGTAGGGCCTCCGGCGAGTTGCCAGCTTTTTTTCCTTTCGTTTTTTCCCTCACGGTGACCAAACAAGTCAGCGCCATCTCATCATCCTATTTCAACACCCTGCGCATGCTCCGAAAAATCTTCCGATGGATTCCCACCACAACCAGGAAGACGGTCACCCAGGCCCTTGTCACCAGCCGCCTGGACTACGGAAACACCCTCTACGCCGGAACCACAGCCAAGCTCCAGAAAAGACTACAGCGCATACAGAACGCCTCGGCAAGACTCATCCTGGACATCCCCCGCCACAGCCACATCTCTGCCCATCTGAAGGACCTGCACTGGCTCCCCATCAGCAAGAGAATCACATTCCGACTCCTCACCCACGCACACAAGGCTCTCCACGACGCGGGCCCCATGTACCTCAACAACCGCCTCGCATTCTACACACCGACCCGCCAACTCCGCTCCGCCAGCCTCGCCCTCGCCACCGTCCCACGTATTCGCAAAGGCACCGCGGGAGGAAGATCCTTCTCCTATCTGGCAGCCAAGACATGGAACTCCCTCCCCACCCACCTCCGGCTGACCCAGGACCATCTTGCCTTCAGTGGAGTGGTGTGGCTCACTGGTTAGAGGCGGCAGACCCGGAAGCAGAGAACGGCCCGGGACCAAGGTTCAATTCCCGACGTGGTAGGGTCGTGGACCAGGGTTAGCGGACTCGATAATTCTCGCCTCGGTGCCTACTCTAACCAGGGATCACACTTGGCAACTCTGGGCATTAGCTTGCCTCATCTCTACAACGGCCCCCCACATTCGTCGGGGATGCCTGGTTTCACCTTGGAGATACCCAGTAGGGACCATCTCACAGGGATAGCCAGGACGGGTTCTCCAGCGGTCTACAGCGCCACGACACCTCAGGGCAGCAGTGCGCTTTACAAGACACATACATTTACAAGACACATACATTTACATTCAGGAAACAACTCAAGACCTGGCTGTTCAAGCAATAGCGACCCCCCCAGCGCCTTGAGACCCTAACGGGTGAGTAGCGCGCTCTACAAATTCCTTGATTAATTGATTGGATGGATTTCTGAATTGATAAGTGAAAGGGTGAATGGATGGACAGATGTGTGAAAGGGTGGATGTAAGGATGGATGAGTGAGTGAAGAAAAGGGTGCATGGGCAAACGTTTGGATAAAGAAGAGTGGATGGATGAGTGTGCGGCTAGATAGGGTGAAAGGGTAGATGGATGGATAATGGATGGATGAGTAAAAGGGTGGGTGGAGGGATGGAAGAGTGAAATGATGGATGGAAGGATACATGATGTATAGGTTTGCAAATGGTTGAATATGTGTGGATCTGGATTAGCTGCATCTTATGCTTTCCACTTTACATTTCACAATGTCTATCCGAGCAGATCTTCCCACCCATTTCTCTCACCAAACATGCCTGCGCAGGACCATGAATTGTAAACAAAGTATCAGACTGGACAACCCAGTGCTGTAACCATATATATAGATTATTATCATATGAAATACCACAAAAAGACCTGCACAGTTGATCAAAGCTGTGTGCATACTGAAAAACCGTGAAGTACATTATTGTTTCAACCTAATATAAACTTATTTTGACTAGTGCTTAAATGGTTGTATATTTACTTACTTACATACTATTGCACAACCTCCTCTGTGTCTGTAAAACTTACCTTTTGTCCAGAAGTTTTGTCCTGAATTTTGACCTCCTGTCCTGAATTTTTGTCCTGAACTTTGACCCTTTGTCCTGAATTTTTACACTCACCGTCCTGAATTTGCACCCATGCCAGTTGGTCACCCTAAGCATGCTACGCAGTGTATTCCCCGCACTAACACAGATCCTCAGCTAACTATCCATTGCATATAACTTTTTAACTCATAGGCTGGGCCCACAGGAAAAAATCCCACTAACTTTCCTTCTGCCCTCCTGGTGGTGCTAGGTGTCAGGAAGGGGCCGGATCCAACTCCCCTGACACCTTTAAACCCTCCCAACTCCCGCCCCTTCCTCTACTATTTTAAATCTCTCCCCACCTTGTTCTTCCGGCCATTGCGCAATGTGCCCCGGGGGAAGACTGGTCTGCGACCTTCACTTCCCTTGGGGGCCGTCAATGGCAGTTGCATAGTTTGTCGAGTAGATGGGTTTCAAGCAGAGTTTGATGGTGTATTATAACAGCAATTCATTATTTTGATTGTTCTGTGAATGCCTATCAGGTATGTGACACAGTTCGCTGATTGCAGTACATTGATCGGGTGACTATGGAAAGTGCACACCTGACTATAATCTGTCACATTCGTGGCTCATTAAGCCTGGGCTGCGCAATCTTACGAGCAGCAGGAGTTGTGACAGGGTGGGCTTGGAATGAAGACGCGACATGCAAGTCTGCTGCCTCTCAGAAGAACAGGCGAATGTATGAGTTTCTCACAATCGCATGGCATTATGCCTGCAGTTGTAGGGGCATTGCTGGAGTCTTGGTCTTGTGACGTATATTGCAATTATGCTTCTATCCCAGATGTACTACGCCTTCCAATCACTCCCTGAACCGATAACAGCAGCGCGTCTGTTGACTCTGGCAGTGCAGTCCCAAAGTGATGATAAGAATTCTATTTCTCAAATGCCATCATGAAAGCTTGACTGCTGCCTGAAAAACATTTCGGTTTATTCTCACAAAGCCAGATTCTCAGCAGCCTATCTGCCATGCTAAGTACTAGATTATCCATGTGATCTACAGGCCTGTCTGCTTTACAGAGGCATAGTCTCTTAAATGTGTTGCCCATATTTGTCCAGTGGCACAACTACAGTTGGTGCAGCAGTTGCAGTGGCACCGGGACCTGTGGGACCTGCACAGTGCTATATTTTACTATCCCAACAGAAGTCAAAGTGGCCAATTGCCTTCCTCGCCCCAGGATGCCTGCGATCCTTGCTTTGATACTGTATTAGTACAGCGTGTATTTGCTGCATGCCAAAGGGTGGCAGTAAGGCAACGATGTGCCTTATTAGACACCCTATTTTTTAATTGTACAGCCTCATCAACATGCAAATCTGCGTCCTTGAAGGTCAGTTAGACATCTTACAGTGAAGCTTTCCCACTTGAAACTGAACAGCAAGCTCTGTTAAGATATTCAAACTCCCTCTCACCCCTACCGCCCTCCCTTTTAGGATTTTTCGACCAGACCACTTGATTCTTTTCTGGTGTACTCAATTGTTTATGAAGTTTCACAATAACCATGGATGGTAATTCATGAATAATTCCTGTGAGAGGGAAAGCGACATCACAAGCTCTTTGACCAGCTGATTCCACCAGAGGGTTGATACCCTTTCCTAACCTTATCTTCTCATCTGACTCCTTGGGGGCATGACTCTTGCACCAGAAGCAACCCTAGCACAAAATGTTCAAACCAGCCCTGCTCCTTTCATCTACTCCAGCAATCTATCTCTTTGTATCTAACCATCCATTCCCTCTCTCCTCTCTCTTCACCCTCTCTGATTGCTTTCTCTTTACCTTACCCCTCCCTTCCTTTCTTTCCACCTCTACCAAAGCCCCCTCCCCCATGCCTGCTGCACGTAACATCAGGGAGCTGGGAAAAGTGATAGAAGCACCAGGAACCTCCCTGGGCTTTCAAAGTTACCTCCAGGAACTCCAGCCCACCGGGGAAATGCCTGGTGGAAGAAAAGGAAAGGCCTGTCCAGCCTCCTATTTGTGACTGAGAACAGTGGCCGGAATATACACTGACCAAGGCTCTGTGACACATGTTATCTTTGTTTGTGTTGCCTCCTTCATGAACCTTGTAAATGTAAAAAATGTAAATTGATACTTGTATAGCGCACTACTCACCCGCAAGGGTCTCAAGGCGCTTGTACTGCTGTGGAACCCATCCTGGCTTTCCCTGTAAGGCGTCCACTCCTGGGCACCCCCAAGGTGGAGGCCAGGCATCCTTAGTGTTGTGGGGGCCGTTGTGGAGATTAAGAAAGCTATTGCCCAGAGTTGCAGAGTGGGACTCCATGATTGGAATAGGCACCGAGGAGAGAATTATCAGGTCCGTGGAATTTTGAGCCCAAGACCCGCGGAGGCGGGGAATTGAACCTTGGTCCCGGGCCAGACCTCTGCATCAGGGTCTGCCTCTCTAACCATTGAGCCACACTTCTCCACCTTGACACCAAAGGTGGTAGGGGTAGTGCCAGGGAAACAAAAAGGGAAAACTAGCTACTTCTAAATGACACCCATTTCATAGTCATGTTTCCAAATAGTGAAGCATGTGCGGTGGCACCAGGGCCAAGGAGTGTGAGAGGCCCTATGGACCCTAATTATGACTGCCTTTTATTACCAGCCTAGGGTAGGGGGCCATTTTCCCTGCTAGCAGGAGCACCTCCAACACGGTCACTACGCCACTGGCCCTATTCATATCATTGCAAAAGCTTTCGGACAGCTGGGTTGCGAAATTGAAGAGATTCGAGTTTGTTCAGATTGTTTGCTCCTTCAGTTCCACACTTGGCTTCAAGTTTTACAACGCGTTCTAAATCGAAGTGTCACCCTATGTGCACGAACTAGATAAGAAACCTGTTGTAAAGGAAATCTAAATCCTCCAATGAATACGGCATGAGGCCCTGAATGCATTTCATTTATTTTTGGGCCTTTCCCCCTCATTAATATAGACAGGCCGCTGCTTAGCATTCCCCTAGTGTCGCTCCTCTTAATACATCCTATTCTCAACAACACCGCTCCTTCCCTATAGTTTTTAATAAAAGTCTCTGACAGAAGGATGCATTATAGAGATTTTTGACGTATTGATGCTTTTTTAGGGGAAAACGGCAAAAGTATTGGATAAACTGGTTCTAAAATTCCAACTCGTACAAATTAGAAATGCTAATCCAATTTCAGACGTGCTGATCTCACGTATAGAGATTATCTCATGCAATATCGAATATTAAATATTCATTAATAAGAGAGTGTGTGGGAAGCGGGCGTGAATAGAAAATGCATGCATTGCTATACAGGTAATTCAAAGAGTGAACGAATAATCATGAATGAAAATGCATTGTGATATGTATGATACGGGAGCAAAAAACAAAGAAAAAGCTAACTAAATATAGCATTTTTCTATTTAATTCAAAGTACAGAAATATACATTAGAATACAGTAGCAGATTATGGGCTTTGCATATGAAAAACACAATAGCTGAAGAATTCCATGTGGTCATTTAGAACTTTGTAGCACTGGTAGAAGTGGGCTGTATTAGTACTACTGTATATGTGCTCCATTTCTGCATATGGAGAGGAATTTGTTCCTTTTGCATCTCATCATGGAAATGCAAATGGAAAGAAATGCAGTCATTTTGCATCTCATCAGACTCGTTGAATACTTATCATATCCACATTGTACTGATTACTAGACGAAATGTTTATAAAGCCTCTACGTAGGAATTTCAGTACATTTTTAAACATTACCTAATCATACCTGAGCAAGACCAAGGTTAGAAGAAGTGTCATTTGTTTTATTTGAGGGGACATGCTCCTTTTTTTTATATGTCTAAATTGTTAAGTTTTTTATTAACGAAGCAATAAACATTTTTTTTACGATTTACATTATCATCAGCAAAACTTGCTGATAAAAGCATGCACGAGAAGTACTAAAATGGTGTTTTCACTTTTTTACCGTTATTTTAAAAGTGAAAATTAAATTACATAAATAAAAATAATTGTATTCTTTTGCATCATCCAGACACTGAAATTGGTTTGGAGGTGGAAGATATGGGATGGCAGCCAAAATATAGCGCAGTCCTGTCTGATCACTTCCACATTCCACTCCCTCATTTAGAGCGCGGGAACGACTGCCTTCCTGACGGTGGAACAGCTACAGACTGAACCTCTGAGAACAACACCGTGTGATTGTGATGCTGCTGTAAAAAGTACTGGACCAGCTGTCTAATGGAGCTAGCCAATCTGCTGCAACGTTTGCTGCCACAGTGGGGGGTACATTTTCAATACCCACTACAGCGACAGCTATTCAACAATTCCACCTGAGCTCACTGGCATTTCTGTGATAGGTTATGTGGTGTTGGAGTGAGATGGCCCCTCGAACCTCCCCATGTGTAGGCCAGACCTGGGTCCCTTAATGAGCCACTACTAACTCGTGGAGTACATGTCAGAGTGAGACCTCGAGTGGTCTACTGAGTTGCTGGCTGGGCTGAGGATTGGGTCGAAGGTTGTAACAATGTTGTTTACTACAAGTGGGCAGATCGCAGATGGAAGGACCAACTTGCGTGTCGTTGTGCCGGCTTTCTGTGGGGTCCACAGGCCCCTACACCGGGGCTTGTTACCTACTGTGTCGTCTTCTCCATACTCAGACCAGTCAGTGTTCAGTTCATTACTGCCTTGAGGGGGGTGTTTGGGATTAGTTTCAACCGTTTTGAGCCATGATATATTCCTTGATATTATTTCTTGTCCTTTGCTGACCATCACCACAGTTCCATCACTTCTCGTGACGGTCCAGATTCCAGGTTCAAACGGTATCCTGAACTTTCACCCAGGGTTACAGTCCTTAATGATAGGAGTGATAAAGCCCTATCTCTCCGGGTTCAGCTGGAGAGGTTGTTACCTTGCATGCAACATGCGTGGGTCCTTTGAACGTCTTGAAGTAGAGGTGTCCTTCCGTGGCTTGCGGGAATCATATCTCAACGGGGTTCTTTGAACATCAAAGTCCAGGGTGTTTGTTGAGTTGTGTAATAGGGAGTTCTCTGGTATTTCCTAAGGAATTGTTGTAGACAGTGCTCGGAATTTGCTTGCTCAGTGGTAGCGATTCAAAAGGATTTATTCATCGTGCGCATAAGTCTTTCAACCTCCCCGTTGGCTTGTGGCCATTGGGGAGTGACGCGTTTGTGAGGTATCCCGAGTCTACTGAGGAAGTCCCCAAATTCTGCCCCATTAAAATGCGGTCCATTGTCACTCTTGATTTCAGTGGGTAGACCGAAACTGGCAAAGGTCTACTCAAGGAATGGGGCGACATGGACAAAGGCTGGTGAGTCAATTACTTTGATGATAGAATATTTCGAATAGGCATCCACCAGGACAAATGTGGTTCGTCCAATCCTGGACTCCCAAAGTCCATGCTTAGCATGGTCACACATGGCTCATCATTGATTATTGATGCTGACCTCTCCGGTGCACCTGTCAGTTGGCACACTGGGCATTTGTGAACAAGGTCTTCAGTAACCTCTTAGAACCCAAGGAACTATATTTTCTACCTCATCCTTGTCTTCATCTTCATGGCTCCTTGACGTCCTCTGTGCACCAGCTGCGTGACGTGGTGCCTTAATGCCCTCAAGATCATGATGCGAGACCCAAGTAGGAGGAGTCCATCTGGAGTGGTGCTTAATATGTCCCGCACCCGCCACATCTTCGTCAGGCTTTCTCTTTCTTCATCGGTGTTACAAAGAAAATCTTGCCAAGTACCACTCTGCCCTACCGTTCGTACTCGCACGATGGCAGGGTCCATCTTAGTGGCTTCCTTGATGTCCTCTAGTCATAGAGCAATGGGGCAATCTGCATTTGAAACCATCCTGACATAGTCCTCCACTTCTTCGTGGCCGCCCGAGATAGCAGACATCACCGGGTGGCGAGATAGGAAGTCAGCGGGGTTCTTGGACCCTGGCCGGTGGACGACCTCCATCTGGTAGTACTGCAGTTGGATGGCCCACCTCTCGATCCGGGGAGGTGGACACGGCGCTGACCCCCAGAATAGGGGAACGAGAGGACTGATGATCCATGATGACTTTGAAGGGCTGGCCACTTACGTTTAGGTGGAAATGCCTGTCAGGCCACTTGATGTCGAGGGCCTCCGGCTCAATTTGGGCATAGCGTGTCTCTGTCGGCATCAACGCCTTGCTAGCAAATGGCTATGCAGCACACGACACAGCTCTTGTACCTGAGCTAGTATGGCTCCCAGTCCTACTGGGCTGACGCTGACCAGCAGCTTTGTTTGCTTGTTGGGGTCAAAGTAAATGAGTGTGGTGTTGTCAAGGAGATTGTCCTTCATCTTCTGGAATGCGTCTTCTTCCCGGTGACCCCATGTCCACTTTGAGTCTGTCTTCATGAGGGACCTCAAGGGTTTAGCGAGGGTCGGAAGGTCCGGGAGGAACCTCTGCAGTACATGGCCATTCCTAATAAGCTTCTTATTTCTAAAATGGTGGTGGATGCTGGCACTTGCTTGATCGTTTGTGACTTGCAAGAGTCGACTTGTATCCTGTCTTATTTATAGACATTCCAAAGAATTTGATGGATGGCTGTAAGAAAGAGAACTTGTCTTTGTGTATCGTCACTCTGTTTTCTTTGAGGTGCTTGAGGGTGGCCTTCAGGTGTCTGTGATGTTCGGCAGCTGTGGGTGAGTGGATCAGAATGTCATCACTGACATTCAAGATGCTTGGCAGACCGGACTGAGGGCCAGATGTAGGTGGGAGATTTTGGCCATTTACCGGCCGGTAACTGCCGAATGCGGCCGTTACCGACCGGTAAATGGCCATGGAGATGTAGGGGGATAAAAAACATGCATTTTCGGTAATTTTACCGATTCGGTAAAATTACGGAATCGATAAAATTACCGATTCTGTATATTTTACCGAATCGGTAAATATACCGGTCGGTAAAATTACCGAAAATGCATGTTTGGTATGTAGGTGCCAATTTTAACATTGACACAGGGCTTTGAAAATCGGTATTTTACCATGCAATACAATTGCATGGTAAAATACAGATTCAGGTGAACATGCACATCTGTGCATGTACACCTGTGCCATGTGGCACACATACATGCCCTAAGCCTAAAAGCCTAAAACAGGGGTGCCAGAGGGTGTCAAAGTGACACCCACTGCACCCTTGCAAAATTCGGTATTTACCGATTCGGTAAATACCGAATTGGTATTTGATATTGAATCCTATGGGCTTCAAGGCCCATAGGATTCAATAGCAAATACCGATTCAGTATTTACCGAATCGGTAAATACAGATTTTTTACCGATTCGGTAAAATTTACCGAATTGGTACCTACATTAGAAATACCTACTCTTAATTACCGAATCGGTAAAATTCAGTAATTAAGAGTCGGTATTTCTGATTTTGCTACATCTGGCCCTGAGTCTCCCTTAGTTCATTCTGAAATACTTTAGTGCCCGATGAGATGCCAAAGTTCAGGCAATGGTATCGGCACAGTTCTAAGTGGGTGGTGAATGTAGTGATGTACCAGCTTTCCTCTGCCAGTAGTGACTGATGGTACCCGGCGTAGAGGTCAAGCTTTAAGAAGTAGAGGGAACCATTACGTCTGCTATTATCTCATCCATGGTGGGGTTGATATGTCGCTCCTGTTTGATGGCACAGTTGTGGAGGCACATATCAATACATAGCCCGATCTTCCCCAGTCGCTTGGGCTTTTCCCCAATCACCATTGGGGAAAGCCAGGGAGCGGGGTCTGTTACCTTTTTTATCACACCTTGGCTCTCCAGTCTCTCAAGCTCCTGTTCCACCAATGGTCGTAGGTGAAATGGAACGCAGCGCTGCCGGAGTGCAACCGGTGCAATTGAGGAGTCGATGTGTAGATTCTCCGGGGGGTATTTGAGACAACCCAGCCCTCTGAACAGTTCAGGAAACTGGTCTAACAGATCATCGGTTTGATACGACCTCACTCTCTTGGTGAAAGAACCAAGGCCAAGGTTCCCTGCTGTGTGGCTATCGATCAGTGTGTCGGCCTCTTAGTCATGATATGAAATGTGGTTGTGACTTCCTGATCTTCAGATCGTATAGGTACTGACAGCCGTCTCTGGAGAGGAAAAGGTGTCCGGCTGCCATATGCGAAGATCGTGGTGTAGGATGGTACTAGTTGGGGCTTGGGCCAGAGACGGTTGTATTGTTATAGCCCCATTACATTGAATGATGCTCAGGTGCCAATGATTGCTTTGACTTCTGATCCTGCCACTTGGACAGTGCACTTGGGTTGCGGCCTCCTGCAGTGCTTCAGTTCCCTTGTGAATGAGATGAAGAGCATTTCCTCTTCTTCTGGGGACAAATCTTCTTGGCAGCAACTTTGTCTCACCGGGGCTTTCACCTCATTTGGGCGTATTGTATTAGTGGGGGACAGTTCGTGCACCATCTTCGACATTGACCAGTTGTATTTGGGGCCCTTATTTCTGAGTTTTTTTCCGCAGACGGATGTAAAGTGATTCTGGATTCTGCAATCACAGCAGGTATGGCCTTGTGTCAGGCAGTCACTGATTTGATGTTCTTATGGGCCACATTACGCGCACCTCAGTTTGCCCAGCTGGGGCCTTCTTCCTTTGGTCGTGTCACCACAGCTTTTCATTTGAACTGCATTGGCTCATTTGGTCTTGATGTTTGCTGGCTTTTCTGGGTTCTGAATGATAGCCAGGTCCATTTTGTGAGCTTGGGCCACAGACAGGTCATGAGATTGTGCCAGGATAAAAATGTCATTGAGACTTATGTTCGGTTGGCGCAGGATAAATCTCCACAACTTTTTATTTTGGCATCCTTGTATCAGCTGGGCCTGGATTTCTTTAAGCTGATCATCCTCTGTACAGATGCTTGCAAGCTTGCGGAAAAAGTGTTGATAGATTCCCCCTCTCGTTGGGGGGCTTGGCATAGCTTGAATCTTTCAAAATCCAGGTTTAACTGGTGGTCGAAATGGGCATTGAGTGCCTTGACTGCAGCGTTATAGTCTGTGAATGGTCCAGTATCAGTAGATGTTTGAAATGTTTGTACAATTCTTCTCCTGCTGAAGAAGGAGTAGCGACCTCTTGACGATGCCATCTGCTGCCTGGTGGCAACAAAGTAATTCTCCAGCCACCCAATCCATATTTTTCATCATGGGGATGTGGTTGCTGGATCTGCCAGTTCGCTGAATGGCAGCAGCACCCCTGTGAGGGCATGTTGTGTGAGGGTAGGCTGTTGAGGTTGGGCTTTGTCTGCCATGCTGGCTTGTAGTAGGGACCTAAAGGAGGTTTGTTGAGTCCTTATCCTGTGCCTCAAAGTGTCATGTGATCTGTGGTTGCTCTGCCCTTTGAGGTGCCACAACTGGTGGTATTGCTTTTGTTTGGTACACAGTCAAAATATCAAGTTTTTAATGTCCAGGTACAGAAATATTGAGTTCTAAATATCGCAGGTAAGTAATATCGATGTTTTACATATTGAAGTAAAAAATATCGTTTTGTGTAATTGTATGTAATATCGATGTAAATAATGTCAAAGTAAGAAATATCGATGTTGTAAATATCGAAATGTTAAAATATTGTTAAATGATGTATTATATTTATGTTATTTTTAATAGATATAAATGTTTATATAATAGGAATAAATGTTAATTATTTAAAAATGTTAGATATTTTTTAGGAGCAGGATGCTGGGTTTATAGGGGATAAGAGTGGGGAGTGTTTTAAAAAATGTAAATTGTAATGTAATTTTTGTAATATAAATATACATATCAGATAAAAAATGTGAATGTCTTAATAAATATAAATTTGTAAAATAAAATATTAATTAAAATTTGAAAATGAAATTTTAATTTCATAAATAGTAATTAATTTTAGGAGCAGGATGTTGGGTTAATAGGAGATAAGGGTGGGGAGTGTTTTAAAAAATAGAAATTTAATAGTAATTTTCTTTAGTCGAATATAAATTTGAAAATTTTACTTTTAATTTCAAAATACATTTTATTATAAAATGTAAATGTGAATATGATATTTAAAAATATCTTCTAGAAAATTTTAAAAGTAAATGTGAAACTTACAATTATTTTATAGAAAAATTGTAAATAATTTTAGGAGTGGGATGTTAGATTAAGAGGGGATAAGGGTGAGGAGTATTTTTTAAAATATACATTTTGTTGTAATGAATTATTTAGAAATGTAAATTTGAAATTTGAAATAAAAAAATATATATTACAAATGTTAAATGTAAATGTGAAATTTATAAATATATTTTCAAATATTTTAAATGTAAATATGAAATTTAAAATTATATTTTAGGAGTGGGATGTTGGGTTTTAGGGGATAAGGGCGGGGAGTGTTTTAAAATATTTAATAACATTTTTTAAAAAAAATCATATATTTGAAAATGTATTATTAAAATTTAAAAATGTAGGAATTTTAATAGTGTTATTTATATTTTATAGAGGATAAGTGTTTCACAATTTTAAACATTTTTACAAGGAAATTTTGAATTTAAATGTAAAAATGAGATTGAAATGTTTAATTTTTAAAATTTGTAAATACATTTTATATTGTTATGTTGTGTTTAAAGTGGATACGTGTTATGACATTTAAAAAAAACATATATTTAAAATAAAAATATTGTGTAATGTAAATAGAAAATTAGAAATATATTTCATTAAAATTATACACATTTTTAGAAGTGAGTTTTTGTTTTGATAGGGGATAAGGGTGGGTAGTGGTTAAGAAATTAAATAGGTTCAGTGTCCAGCACCTATCCTAATTAAATGTAGATGGGAGTTGGAATAGTAAATTAAATAGTTTTAGTGTCCAGCACCTACATTAATTAAAAGTAGATTGGAGTTGGAATAGTAAAATAAATAGTTTTAGTGTCTAGCACCTACCCTAATTAAATGTAGATTGGAGTTGGAATAGTACATTAAATAGTTTTAGTGTCCAGCACCTACCCTAATTAAATGTAGATTGGAGTTGGGATAGTAAATTAATTAAGTCAAGTGTCCAGCATCTACCCTAATTAAATGTAGATTGGAGTTGGACTAGTAAATTAATCAGGTTAAGTGTCCAGCACCTACCATAATAAAGGTAGATTTGAGTTGGAATAGTTAATTAAATAGTTTCAGTGTCAAGCACCTACCCTAATTAAATGTAGATTGGAGTTGGAATAGTAAATTAAATAGTTTCAGTGTCCAGCACCCATCTTAATTAAATGTAAATTGGAGTTGGAATAGTAAATTAATTAGGTTCAGTGTCCAGCACCTACCCTAATTAAATGTAGATTGAGATGGAATAGTAAATTAAATAGTTTCAGTGTCCAGCACCTACCCTAATTAAATGTAGATTGGAGTTGGAATAGTAAATTAAATAGTTTCAGCGTGCAGCACCTACTATAATTCAATGTAGATTGGAGTTGGAATAGTACATTAAATAGTTTTAGTGTCCAGCACCTATCTTAATTAAATTTAAATTGGAGTTGAAATAGTAAATTAATTAGGTTCAGTGCCCAGCACCTACCCTAATGAAATGTAGATTGGAGTTGGAATAGTAAATTAAATAGTTTCAGTGTCTAGCACCTACCATAATGAAATGTATATTGGAGTTGGAATAGTAAATTCAACAGTTTTAATGTCCAGCACCAATCTTAATTACATGTAAAATGGAGCTGGAATAGTGAATGATTAGGTTCAGTGTCTAGCACCTACCCTAATTAAATGTAGATTGGAGTTGGAATAGTGAATGAAATAGTTTCATTGTCCAGCCCCTACCCTAATTAAATGTAGATTGGAGTTGGAATAGTAAATTAAATAATTTCAGTGTCCAGCACCTACTATAATTAAATGTAGATTGGAGTTGGAATAGTAAATTAAATAGTTTTAGTGTCCTGCACCTACCCTAATTAAATGTAGATTGAAGTTGGAATAGTAAATTAATTAAGTCCAGTGTCCAGCATCTACCCTAAATAAATGTAGATTGGAGTTGGAATAATAAATTAAATAGTTTTAGTGTCCAGCACCTACTATAATTAAATGTAGATTGGAGTTGGAATAATAAATTAAATAGTTTTAGTGTCCAGCACCTACCCTAATTAAATGTAGATTGGAGTTGGAATAGTAAATAATTAAGTCCAGTGTCAAGCATCTACCCTAAATAAATGTAGATTGGAGTTGGACTAGTAAATTAATTAGGTTCAGTGTCCAGCACCTACCCTAATAAATGTAGATTTGAGTTGGAATAGTAAATTAATTAGGTTCAGAGTCCAGCACCTACCCTAACTAAATGTAGATTGGAGTTGGATTAGTAAATTAAATAGGTTCAGTGTCCAGCACCTACCCTAATTAAATGTAGATTAGAGTTGGAATAGTAAATTAAATAGTTTCAGTGTCCAGCACCTACCATAATGAAATGTATATTGGAGTTGGAATAGTAAATTCAATAGTTTTAATGTGCAGCCCCTATCTTAATTACATGTAAAATGGAGCTGGAATAGTAAATTAATCAGGTTCAGTGTCTAGCACCTACCCTAATTAAATGTAGATTGGAGTTTGGATAGTAAATTAATTAAGTCCAGTGTCCAGCATCTACCCTAATTAAATGTAGATTGGAGTTGGACTAGTAAATTAATTAGGTTCAGTGTCCAGCTCCTACTCTAATAAATGTATATTTGAGTTGGAATAGTAAATAAAATAGTTTCAGTGTCCAGCACCTACCCTAATTAAATGTAGATTGGAGTTGGAATAGTAAATTAAATAGTTTCAGTGTCCAGCACCTACCCTAATTAAATGTAGATTGGAGTTGGAATAGTAAATTAAATAGTTTTAGCGTCCAGCACCTACCCTAATTAAATGTAGATTGCAGTTGGAATAGTAAATTAATTAAGTCCAGTGTCCAGCACCTACCCTAATTAAATGTAGATTGAGATGGAATAGTAAATTAAATAGTTTCAGTGTCCAGCACCTACCCTAATTAAATGTAGATTGGAGTTGGAATAGTAAATTAAATAGTTTCAGTGTGCAGCACCTACTATAATTCAATGTAGATTGGAGTTGGAATAGTACATTAAATAGTTTTAGTGCCCAGCACCTATCTTAATTAAATTTAAATTGGAGTTGGAATAGTAAATTAATTAGGTTCAGTGTCCAGCACCTACCCTAATTAAATGTAGAGTGGAGTTGGAATAGTAAATTAAATAGGTTCAGTGTCCAGCACCTACCCTAATTAAATGTAGATTGGAGTTGGAATTGTAAATTAAATATTTTCAGTGTCCAGCACCTACCATAATGAAATGTATATTGGAGTTGGAATAGTAAATTCAATAGTTTTAATGTCCAGCACCTATCTTAATTACATGTAAAATGGAGCTGAAATAGTAAATAATTAGGTTCAGTGTCTAGCACCTACCCTAATTAAATGTAGATTGGAGTTGGAATAGTGAATGAAATAGTTTCATTGTCCAGCCCCTACCCTAATTAAAAGTAGATTGGAGTTGGAATAGTAAATTAAATAATTTCAGTGTCCAGCACCTACTATAATTAAATGTAGATTGGAGTTGGAATAGTAAATTAAATAGTTTTAGTGTCCTGCACCTACCCTAATTAAATGTAGATTGGAGTTGGAATAGTAAATTAATTAAGTCCAGTGTCCAGCATCTACCCTAAATAAATGTAGATTGGAGTTGGACTTGTAAATTAATTAGGTTCAGTGTCCAGCACCTACCCTAATAAATGTAGATTTGAGTTGGAATAGTAAATTAAATAGTTTCAGTGTCCAGCACCTACCCTAAATAAATGTAGATTGGAGTTGGAATAGTAAATTAAATAGTTTCAGTGTCCAGCACCTATCTTAAATAATTGTAAATTGGAGTTGGAATGGTAAATTAATTAGGTTCAGTGTCCAGCACCTACCCTAATTAAATGTAGATTGAGATGGAATAGTAAATTAAATAGTTTCAGTGTCCAGCACCTACCCTAATTAAATGTAGATTGGAGTTGGAATAGTAAATTAAATAGTTTCAGTGTGCAGCACCTACTATAATTCAATAAAGATTGGAGTTGGAATAGTAAATAAATAGTTTTAGTGCCCAGCACCTATCTTAATTAAATTTAAATTGGAGTTGGAATAGTAAATTAATTAGGTTCAGTGTCCAGCACCTACCCTAATTAAATGTAGATTGGAGTTGGAATAGTAAATTAAATAGGTTCAGTGTCCAGCACCTACCCTAATTAAATGTAGATTGGATTTGGAATAGTAAATTAAATAGTTTCAGTGTCCAGCACCTACCATAATGAAATGTATATTGAAGTTGGAATAGTAAATAAATAGTTTTAATGTCCAGCACCTATCTTAATTACATGTAAAATGGAGCTGGAATAGTAAATAATTAGGTTCAGTGTCCAGCACCTACCCTAATTAAATGTAGATTGGATTTGGAATAGTAAATTAAATAGTTTCAGTGTCCAGCACCTACCATAATGAAATGTATATTGAAGTTGGAATAGTAAATAAATAGTTTTAATGTCCAGCACCTATCTTAATTACATGTAAAATGGAGCTGGAATAGTAAATAATTAGGTTCAGTGTCTAGCACCTACCCTAATTAAATGTAGATTGGAGTTGGAAAAGTGAATTAAATAGTTTCAGTGTCTAGCCCCTACCCTAATTAAATGTAGATTGGAGTTGGAATAGTAAATTAAATAGTTTCAGTGTCCAGCACCTACTATAAATAAATGTAGATTGGAGTTGGAATAGTAAATTAAATAGTTTTAGTGTCCAGCACCTATCCTAATTAAATGTAAATCGGAGTTGGAATAGTAAATTAATTAGGTTCAGTGTCCAGCACCTACCCTAGTTATATGTAGATTGGGGTTGGAATAGTAAATTAAATAGTTTCAGTGTCCAGCACCTACCCTAATTAAATGTAGATTGGAGTTGGAATAGTACATTAAGTAGTTATAGTGTCCACCACCTACCCAATTAAATGTCGATTGGAGTTGGAATAGTAAATAATTAGGTTCATTGTCCAGCATCTACCCTAATTAAATGTAGATTGGAGTTGGAATAGAAAATTAATTAGGTTAAGTGTCCAGCCCCTACCCTAATTAAATCTAGATTGGAGTTGGAATAGTAAATTAAAACAATTTCAGTGTCCAGCACCTACCCTAATTATAAGTAGATTGGAGTTGGAATAGTAAATTAATTTGGTTATTTGTCCAGCACCTACTCTCATTAAATGTAGATTGGAGTTGGAATAGTAAATAAAATAGGTTCAGTGTCCAGCACCTACCTTCATTAAGTGTAGATTGGAATTGGAATAGTAAATTAAATAGGTTCAGTGTCCAGCATCTACTAGAATTTATAGTACCGTGTAGTTTATTTATTTATTTATTTATTTTTGAGATTTATACAATTGCCCGTAGGCGTCTCGGCGCTAGAAACTTTGAATGTATTCCGGAGGTTAGGCCGGTAACTATTCTTGATCAAACAGCCAGGTCTTTATCTTTCTGCGGAAATGCATCAGGGATGGGCTGTCTTTGATGGAAGCTGGCAGTGAATTCCATATCCTGGGAGCTGCCACAAGCAAGCGTCTATCGCCCCAGTTAACTGTTTTTGTTCGTGGTATTTGAAGGATTTTAAGGTTGTTAGATCGGAGCGATCTTATTGAGGACTGGTATCTGAGATGGGATTTCAGGAAATGTGGACCACAGTTGTGCAGTGCTTTATAGAGTATGCACAGCACTTTAAACTTGATCCTGTTTCGAATCTTGAGCCAATGCAGGTCTCTTATAGTCTCAGAGATTGGTGAGAACTTTGGGATTCCAGACAAGAGGCGGGATGCAGCATTCTGGATGATCTGCATTTTGTTGGTCACTCTTGCTTGGGCATTGATGAATAAGCCGTTACAATAGTCAAGAGATGACAGCACGAGGGCGCTTACCAGCGTCTTACCTGCTGAGGTTGGTAGAAACGGCATGATTTTCTTGATCAGCCTAAGTTTCTGATGGGCTGTTGCTGCTATTTTATTTGAGTGGGTCATGAAATTTAATTTATCGTCAAAAATCACCCCTAGATTTCTGACGGTGATGGCTGGTGTAGGTGGTGTTCCGTGCGTAGGGGGCCACCAGGTGTTTGACCATCCGGGGGAGAGATGTAGTGGGATTATTTTCTGAAAAAATACATTTAGAGAAACAGGTAAATCTTTTAAAATTTACAGTAAGTAAAAACACCCTGCACAGTTTTCCATATTGTTTTTTATTATTATTATTTAGAGAATAAATAATTGTAAGTAGATAATTTTTAAAAATGAAAGTGTAAATGTATAAGTTTTTGAAATTTTTTATTTTCACACACAATTTTTTTAAATATTTTTAGTTGTTGAGTAAAGTAAATATTAGGTATATTGAAAAAACACAGTACAAAAAACACACATTTCACATAATATATTTTGTACATACTGTTGTAAACAGTTTTATATTTCACATTTCAAAATATTTAGTAATGTCCATTTTATAATATTATTAATGTAATATTTTATTGTGGAAGATATGTTATAAATGTAGATCCATTTTTAAATTATCGCATTTACATCATATATTGATACTAATATTGTATACAATATTTCCCCCCAAAAAATTGCATTATAATGTCACTTTTATTTCTAGTAATATTATTATTAATATTGTATTATTAATATTAATATGTTTAAATATATATATATATATACAAAGTACATACAAAGTATACATTTGTTAACATTTTTTACAAACATATTTATAATTATAATAAATATTATATTTTAATATTTAATTTTATAATTTTACAATTTTTACACATTATAATATTGTTGATAATACATAAGCAATAAAATGAACATATAAAAAAAACAAGTTTTGTAATGTTTAACTAATTTCTGTTTTGTTAAATAAATTATTTAGTCATTTATTTAACTATTTTTATGTTGTCATTATTATTTGGGTGTTCTATTTTGTAACCGCTCTTGGTCTTTTTGGGTCATTTGGGAAGATTCAAGATCGCGGTTGACAGCTACTTTGCGTCTGAGAAGGTAAGAGTTCTAATTTTTAAATTTAGGTCTTGTAAGTATGTTTTGAAGGTAGTAGTTTGTTATTTGTGGTGTGTGGACTAGGGTTTTAGGAGTTTTGATGTTTGTAGTTAGTTATTTACGTTTTAAGTGTTATCGTTGTTTGCACGTAATTAGGCCTAGTTTGTGTTGTTTGTTTTGGGTATATTTTGTTAGTTTTAGTGTTAAATATATATTTATTGTTAGTGACTAATGTACATGTTTATATTTTGTGAGGGTGGGAGGGTTGATTTTTCTTTTACAGGTGTTTGGTTACAGCGTTTTTGTTTACGTAAGTATTCCATGTTTTTTAACTAAAGGAAGTGTATTTTACTTGTTTAAAGTAAAACTTTTTATACACTTCCTTTATTATTCGGGTTTCCTGGAGCGGTTTTTACATTTTTACATGTTTTCGGGTTTTTAATGGATTCAAGTTTGCCGATTTTTTACGGAATATCGATGGATTTGGCACAGTTGTATTTTTACATTTTCTTGGGCTTTTTATTTTAATTGAACATTTAATTGGATGTGGATTATTTTCCATCACTTGGATTTGTTATTTCAATTGCAGTGCAAGGTAAGTGGTTTTATCTTATTTTTCCTGTTGGTGGAGAATGTACTGTTTATATGCTGATGTTGCTTATTATATATTTTTTTGTCTATTTATTTAATTTTCAAAAATAAGTAGACAAAATAAATACTTGTATTTTGTAACGGAAATGTGTTTGTTGATATGGTAGGAAAATTGTATTTAATTTTAATTGGATAGAGTTTCTATTGTTAGATTAGTGTTTTGGCAATCATTTGCAAGTATTCTAATCCTTTTGTTGTAGGATAAAGTTGTACTTGTTGTTGTAAATATTGATACATTTGAGATGTTTGTCTTGATACTTTTGGTTTTAATTGCAAGACTGATTGCTCCATTCTCAATTCTTGAAAACGTTGTTCTTTTTGTATTGCCATTAGCAACTTGTGCAGTGTAGGAGTTGTACGGCCTGTTGAAGCTAGGAAGGCATTATGCCAACCCTCAACTGAATTGTTTTTTTTGGCTTCATGATTTAATGTTGGGAGACATACATTCCGCCAAGGTATGTGGAATCTAGGTTGTCGTCTGTGGCCTGACCTGTGTAATCTCCCCACCCAGTTGTCCTCAAAATAATCTAGAAGGGGGGCTCGTTTTTGTTCGTTTTCAGTATAGTATGCACTTTCAATTATAATGTTTTAGTGCTCAGCCACGTCTGTTATTGGCACGTATGCTAGTGCTATTATGTGTTTGATTTGATATGCAAATCTTATATTGGTTGCATATTCAACACTAAGGGGGTCAATAGGATGTCGGGCGGACTTTGTCCGCCTGCCACCCTAACGGAGAACGGGACCGCTCGCCATAAGTGCGGGGGTCCCGTAGGGGGAATTAGGATGTGCCCGCCACAGAGGCGGGAAATCCTGTATTTTCAGTATTGTGGCGCGCGGTGCTCTCTGCACAGCCCGCCACAATACTGAAAATTACATGCAGCATTTGCATAACCAAAGCGGCAGGCACAGCGCGGTGCCTGCCGCTTTGATTATGTAAATGTAGGGGGGATCCACAGGTCCCCCTGTGTGCACCCCCCATTCTCCTTCACTCTGGGGGCCTGTAGGGGGCCCCCAGAGTGAAGACCGCCTGCCTTTCTGTGGCGGCATTGCCGCCACGGAAAGGCATGTCAATTTGCCCATTGTAATATGGCTGGCGGTGTCTAACAGACACCGCCACCATATCAAACAATTTCCGCCCCGGCCGCAAGGCGACCGGGGCGGAAATCAGGTGGGCGCTGTTTTTCACCGCCGCGGTCCTCCCAGCCATCCTAATATGGCGGGGGGAATTGGGCAGTGGATGTCGGGCAGACTGCCTCCGTTAGGCCGGCGGTGGCTACCGCCAGCCTGGCAGAGGCAATCCGCCCACATCCTAATGACCCCCTTAGTGTTGATTTTTGTAAGTGTCTCCAGAGACATTGGTTGAAGTGAAAGTAACATCCTTGTATGGATGTGTGAGGGTATAGTTTCAGGATGGACTGTATCATGGCCTATTCGAAGTCGATTATTATTTTTAGGGGAAAGTAGTCTGTGTTTTTTTCTTTTCTTTTATTTAAAATTTCTGCATATATGTTGAAGCTTGTTTGTTTGGTAATAAACAATAAATAAAAGGTATGCAAGTATTATGGTATTGTCCATGTATAGTATATATAGTTGATAGAATGGTTTAGGGCATATGCTAAATGTGCCATCCATCATCCATGTTAAGCTTTCTTTTAATTTTCTAATACTGTTTACTGTTGCAAACATTATTATCCTTTTATCTTTATTATTATTGTCGTAGAAGATTAAAGGTTAAAGGTTCATCATTGTGGGTTATGGAATTATTACCTCTTCAAAGGTTTTAGGTGTTGGTATTGTAGGCCTTGTGGATTTTTTTGTTCTAGCTATTGTTCTTTTTATGGAAGCAATCGTTGGCAGTTGACCTCTTGCTTCTCTAGGTACTTTAGGAAGTAAGTCTTTTAAGATTAAACTTGTTGGTAAATCAGAGGTGCTACTTAATTCTTTAATGTTTTCTAGAGTAGATCTAACCTCTATTTCAGAAATGTTAGGTGGATGTTGTGTTAAGTTGTATTTATGACACTAGTTTCTCTAGTTGTTGCTTGCCCATAACATTTGTTAGAGTAATACATTGTACATTTCCAGTTTACTTTAAGGTCTTTTTGTTTCTCTTGGGTATAAGTATACCCCATATAGCATAACAAAAATTTCCCTTTTTGAGAAGTGACAAATTGTGCATCATAGTGAATTTCTTTAATCTAGGAAAGATGTATTAAACATAATTAGAAAATGTTTTTATAAAATAGGATTAATTTATTCTATTTCTACTTTACTTATGCACTTACCAACTATCGATGTGTTGACTTTGAAAGTAGATATTTGTTTCTTCAGTTGATGCTTTTTTGTCTTTTAGTGCTCTGTGAAATAAAGTTAAATATGTTTTAGTCAAGGTTTATATATGTATGTTGCTTTAACACTTAGCAGGATAAGACATTTCATTATGGATATGTGATATTAATTAGGAAATATTTTAAACATGTTTTATGAATGTAAGTAATTTATTTAGTCTAAGTGAAATTTTACAATATGCTATTTTTCACTAGAAATGTATTACATTTCTATTTATTTTATACCTACCAAGTGTTATGCATTTAAAGATGAATGTAGATGTTTAGTTGCTTTTTTAATTTTTAAGGTGGTCTGTGGAAAGAAATGAAAGAATGTTTTATTTAATGTATTATCTTTAATGCAAAGTTGGAGATTTTTTAAGGCAGCTTTTCTAATACCTTTATTTAAAAAAGTTTGTACATTTTTATACATTGTTGAAATATAACATGGACTTATTTTGCTCCTTTTAAAATGTGAGCATGTCATTTTGCTTTTTTTAAGTGTAGAGAATAATAAATGTGCATACTTGCTTTTGTAGTTTGTAGTTTTCGTTACTTTTAAATGTTAAGATTATTTGTAAAGTTGGATCTGTTGTGGAGATATAAAAAGAAAGAAATGTTAAGTATTTTAGAATTGTTTAAGCATAGTAGTTTGGTATCAGTTATCTAGTTATTTTACCAAGTTGTGTCTACTTACTTTTTGTAATCTGGAGTAGATTTATTTTCAGTGTAGTATGTGGTCTTGTCGAAAATTGAGTAGAGTCTCTTCTTTCTGAATTTTCTTTGTAGGTGTTAGTGGTTAGAGTTTTTTGGTTTATATAGCGTGTATTTAATTGTTTCTTGTTTTTCATTGGTTAGATCACTTTCAAAGGGTTTCTATTGGTTAGTTTGAAATTTTTTGCAGTTAAATAAATGTGTTAGTTGTATGGGAACTACAAATGTTGAGGTATTTTTTATATTCGTGTATTTCGAAGCGTTTTTGTAAGTTGTTTTGCATTTAAAAATGTGTTATATAATTTCAGAAATGTGTATATTTGAATTCTGTTTGTTTATAATGTTTAATTTGATATATAATTTTTAAATGATTAATGTGGGCATATTTTAATTTAAAGTAGTGTTAGGTAAGTATTTCAAGTATTATATGTGTGTATTTATTATATTTAAAAATTATAGGGCCTCATTAGGATGATGGGCGGACTTTGCCCGCCCGTCATCCCATCGTAAATCGGGACCGCCTGCCATAAGGGGGGGGTCCCGGGGGTGCTATTAGGATGTGCCCGCCACAGTGGTGGGCACATCCTGTATTTTCAGCATTGTGGTGGGCGCTGCTCTCTGCACCGCCCGCCACAATGCTGAAAATGCACTTTCACATTGTCATTTACCGTGCGGTGCCTGCCGCTTTGTAAATGACAATGTAAAGGACAACCACAGGTACACCCCATGTGCACCCCCCACCTGTACGTCACTCTGGGGGCCCGCAGGGGGCCCCCAGAGTAAAGACCGCATGCCTTTCCGTGGCGGCATCGCCGCCGCGGAAAGGCACTGTAAACCAGACATCATGATATGGCTGGCAGTGTCTATTAGACACCGCCACCATATTATTCCTTTCCCGCCCCGGCCGCAAGGCGACCGGGGCGGAAAAGCGACGGACGGTCTTTCCATCCGCCGTGGTCCCCCCTGCCATCCTAATATGGCGGGGGAAATCTGGTTATGATATCAGGCGGATTGCCTCCGCCAGGCTGGGGGTGGCTACCGCCAGCCTGGCGGAGGCAATCCGCCCGATATCATAATGGACCTCATAGTGTGTACAAAATAATAATTTTAGGTGTTTTTGTGATGTCGATAATTTTTTATAGCGATAATATTGATGTAGATATTTGTGTTATCAATGTTTTTGTTAGGTTCTATCTTTATTTATGATTGTCGATATATTTAAAATCGATAATGTGTAATCGATATTTTTTTAGTTTATTAGTTTAATATAGAATGTCGATGTATTTGTTATCGATATTTAGTACACAATAATTTTGTATGTCGATATTTGTAGTTTCGATATTTTGTCAGTGATTCTTTTGTTTATTATTTCTTCTTTTTCTCTTCCAGTTGCTATTGCTTGTTTTCTGTACTATTTCTAATTAATTTAAAAATACAGTTCTCTTTTCTTTCCCCCACTGCTTGTTTTGGAGGTGTGGAGCATCGGATGAGCGCAATGCTAGCTTACAGTGAGCAGCTTGATCGAGTGTATGTCCATTTGCGGTGGGCGAGGCCTGGACCGGCTCTCTACTTACCATATAGCTCTTCAGTTTTGTGTCCCAGCTCTTCCGCGTGCTGGCCTGGATTCCACCTGGTTGCATCACTTGTCCTCAATTTGACTGGAACAGAGAGGGTGCTGGCTGCAGGCGTGATGTCCTCGGCCTCGTGACGGCCTCAGACTTCACCTTGCTGCAACAGTGCTTCATGCTGCAACGTGGGAGGCCACTTGGCAAGATCCATGCGGTTGCAGGTGCTGGTCACCGCCTGTACAGGTACTCGTGGTGGAGTGTACGCAGGGGCTCATCCCATCCTCATCACCAGTGTGGTGGTGGGATGTGATGGCCCTTGTTACTCCCCCATTACAGGCCCTGATCGTAGGTCCCTTAATGAGCCACTACTTACTCGTGGTGTTTGTGTTAGAGTGATACCCAGAGCAGTCTACTCCCATTTATTTAAAGCCTCTGGCCACACCTGGCCAGAGGATGTTGTGCATGTACATCCGGGCCCGCGGATAACAGGATGGCTGACCTGCTATAGGTTATTACCCAGAGGCAATTTCTGTCAGCCATGGGGTTTACCTGTGTGAAAAAAGCTGACACAGTTGCAGAAAATCCTGCATGTAACAGACGCAATTAACCAGAGCGGTAGACATGCCTCCTTTGCCACAGCAGCAGACAGCCACTTCCAACTTAAAATCAACTCAACTTAAATTAATCACCTGATTTTTTAATATCCAGGCTTGCTTTTCTGCAATGCAAGAGAATCAATAATACATACAAAATAGGAACATCGAAAAGAAGAAATTGTGTTGCCCAGTTCAGGTGCTATCGAATCGACAGTATGGCCCCATATGCACTATTGTTGGTGAACAGAGTAACAAAATAAACAAAACCGAAACAAATAGTGGCAAATGTCACTACAAGTAAACTCTCAATGTTTGCTCTCAAAACAGGTACTTCCTGAGAGGGTGCCTCCTTTAGATTACTATGGAGCTACATATTTGTGCTTCCCACCGAAAGAGACACATAGCATGCCTTTATGCATGAGTCACATAGTATCTCACTGCATGACTTACTCACGATTTATGAGCCCAGTCAAAGCCACGCTGAGTAGCTTTGCGTGGCTTCATAAATATACATGACAGCCCTGCACCACGCATGTACCACTTTATGTGGTACAAAACTGATGCAGGACTCTCATAAATAAGCCCCAAAATATTTGTCATGCCTGCTTTAGTACATACAGTCCAAACAGAAAGTCATATTGTTAAGGATAACATTTCATCTGCAATGCAGTGATTATGGCAACAAGTCATACTGTAATGCGAGTTTTACTGACCCGTAGTGGATCAATGATTTCATAGGCCCTGTTGCAAGTAAGGACATTTGCCACTTTGACTGCTGTTGGGATAGTAAATAAAGCATAAGCAGGGTTCAATTTGTCTCTCAGGTCCCTGGGTCCCACTGTCATTGCACCTGCAATACTGACAGACCATGACCTAGTTATTAACATTTGCTCAGACATGTCTGAGCATAAGTTTAACGGCAGTTTATCCATTACAATGGACAAATGTAATGAATGAAACTCTTTGAATCGAAACAATTAGTACTTAAAAACAAATGGAATATAACACAAATTAATTGTACACTTCAAGATTTAAGTAATTATTTTTAGCATGTCTTATTGATTGATGCTCAAGCACATTTACAATAATATAATGTAATTTCAAGAATGTCCATTTAATAAATGCATTTCATCAATAGGCACATAAATTGCTAACCGAGGTTAAAGCAACAATGCTTCGAGGAAGCTGCTTGTTGCATATCTTTGAACTTGGGTAAAATAGAATTAAGAGGTGCTTGAGAATTGTTTTTCTAGAGTTTAACACCTCCATAACATTGAGCTACGGATGCAGAATAGGAGAAGAATGAATAGTTTTCAAGACCTCCTTAATTCAAAATGTTTACTTTATAAAGACAGAGCAATGAAAGGTCATCATTTTTAAGTCTAGCTACAGAGAGCTTTAGTCTTTTGGCTTACCTCATGTCCTTAATTATTGTAAAACGTGCAATAAGAATAGGAGAGCGAGCAAGAGCGGGATTTGGGGGCCTATTAACAACAACTAGCGATATTCATTGCTAAATAGGCTTAGCAAAAAAATTTTTATTGCCGCGTATCGCCGGATTTTATCGCAGAGATAACGTGCTATTAGCAACGTTTATCTCCAAAGCGATAAAATATCCGGCGATAGCGGCGAAATGCGTGAATGTCGCTGAAAATTCAGCGATATTCAGGCATTATCGCTAATAGGGACTTAACCTGAATACTGTGGTAAATGTTAATTACCTATACGGAATTTATGCGGTAAAGTTCAATAAGAATAACTCAATTAAAATGAAGAGGCAGAATCCGTGGTATCTGAGGTTTAAAAGGGGTTTTATTCCTTAAAAAGGAATTGGTTCGAACCAGGTAGCATGACTCATCGCCACGAGGGTTCTGAGTGGGAATTGCAATGGACATGTACAATGATTTATTAACAAGTAATCATATATATAGTCATTTCATACAGTAACATTGAATGCAGAAGGCGTAACAGCTGAGAGAAACGAGATAAGAGCAGAAATACGTAACAAGAGGCGTGCACTAGGGCGTACACGGAGGTGTGTGCAAAAAACGTCACATAAGGATGTCATAAGTGGGTGGATCCCTAGAAGGATCCTGCAGAGTCAGCAAAAACATGTGGCAGAGATGCGCGCGCAGCAGCATGACGTATGAATGACATGGAACTGGAGGGTGAAGGGGACTTGACATTTAGCCCTACATGTGGAGACAGAAGTCTGGAGTGTCAGAACAACCTAATCCCAAATCATATCTAATATCTTGTGTTTGAGGAACTGTATTATCTAGAAGGAAAGGTTTCTCGGGCAGAGGCTATTCTATACTGACTGCTAGGGCGCGCATATGCGACTACGTGTCTACAAGAGATGTGAGGGGCAATGGGCCTACCATGGTAACGGAAGCTATGAATTACTTGCATGGAGACAGAAAAGCCGGGCCCTTTGCTCTGCAGCTGGAAAGGATGTTTACCTAAACTATTAGACAGGAATGTATTTTTCGATGAGCGGAGCAGATAACTTGAAGGCTGAATACAGTCTTGGCAGGCCGGCAGGCTGAGCCAGGCACCGCTAGCCGCGCAGGGAGTGAGTGAAAGGTCATGGATACAGATGCAGATCCAGGCTGCAGCTTCCAGAGACAGAAGGCAGGAGAAAGCTTGAATGGCAGAAAACAAGGCCCAACTCGCCAGGGCCAGAAAAACGTGAAAGTGCACCATGTAAAGACGTTGGCAAGGCACACTTAGGAACTGAATATCGGACCCATTCATGGTAGATCTGAAAGAGGACATGTTAACGTTGGACGCAAATGTATTTGCGTCTTCATAGCTGGTTGTGGAGGGAACTTACATGTACTAAAAGCATGTACATGGAGCCGTTGGGGTCTACGATAGGGGACACAATTGACCATAAAAATTCATATTACCTCATTCCCTCCTTGTCCCCTACGGACCCTTCATGATATATCAATTCTCATTAATCTATCAATCTGTTCATGTAACATCATTTGCTCTTCTTTCTTCTTATGGCGTTTTGAATGAGAACTTGAGTGAGGAACACATGATGTGGCGCACAAGCCGCAAATCGCTGGCCCACATTGCAGACATAGGCAACAACTGAATACTATGAGAAGGCCAACACCTAGGAAGGATAGGATTTTCCATCCCCAGGCTGACAACGTTGTCCAGAACCAACCGGACCAAGTCCAGGTGCCTGGATTCTGGTGTATCAGACTTGCAATCTTATGAAGGCGAGTTATGGCTCTATATACTGATGGCGCGTTTTCTGGAATGAAAACACAGCAGCTCGACCCGATGACCTTACAGGCTCCGCCCCTATCGGCCAGGATGACGTCAAGGACGAGACGATTTTGAAGAACAACAATCCGCATAGCAGACTGCTCCTCTGTTAAGTTACCTAGAGCAGAAGTAGTTTCATTCACTACAGCTTCACGGGTTCTAGTTAATTTTCGTATCAGCTTACTATTAAAGACAGCACCTAGGTAGGGAAAGAAGCCTTTATTGAAATCTGTGTATTGTTCCCATGCCGTTTCAGTATAGTCGACAATCGGGAGATCTCTCTGGGGCCTATTGTGTACTAGATGGGTGTTTCTATGATAATCAGGAGGGGCTAGGAAAACAGGTGGTAGAAGGAATGCAATGTAACAGGTGCCATCCCAATCTAGAGGTAAGCGTATATAGGCGGTATGACCACAAATGAAGTGGGAATGACGTGAGGCTTTAAAGGTAGACTTGCCCTTATCACTGAATTCGATTACAGTAGTGCATCTACTATGACCCAGGTGTACTGAACCATTCTTTCTGACACATAATTCACCCTTGACTGGAAGTACGGACATGGCGGGCAAGACTGGTTCGGTTTCGGATTCAACATTCAGGATCATGAGGTTAAGTGTAAAGTTACCTAATCCATATACTTCATTTTCGAGATCAGTTCCTGTCCTTTTGGGGAGACCCTCCTTGTCAGGGAAACAGACTTTATGCAAACGATGTTCAGGTTTCCCCATACCCAGTTACCCTGGTAGACTACGGAATCGGAATCTAGGGAGTTTATTAAACTAAACCATGCACCACAGGACCCATTATGTGTGAACGGGTACGGAAAAAGAGGCAGAACTCCTTTGTATTTCTGATACAACAATTAGTAGCATTGCTGGTCTGATGGGAATGATGTAACATACTAATGAATGTATTGTTGCGCAGCGCAAGTCTGTAAGACAGTTCATGTGGGGGCAGTTCACTAAAAGAATGCTCGGCAGTGACGTTGAAGGGAGAATTTTCACGCTTGAATATAGGATAGTATATGTGTAGAAGCACACTTGCAGCAATAATCATAAGGCTCAGAAAAAACATAATCAATAAAGTCACAATACAGTGGCTGCGAAAGAGATTTGCAATATTCACGTTTCTTGAGCTGGTTCTGTCTATCTCTCTCTCTGTTGGGGTCTAGGGGATACATGTCAGAAAACACGTCTAACCGATTCACCTAGGGGAGGACTTAAACAATTAAACTGTCTGACTTGCTAGACCTCAATTTTTCTTTATACTCCTGCTGTGGAGTTTTCTCTATCAGGGGAAGTTTAGAGTCACTAGAATCTGGACAGTCCTTAGAGGGGGAGGGTGAGTCAGTCTCTGGCAATGCACGAAATTTCTTCACGTGACTCGAGTGCAGCCACCCTTTTCGGCCCTCGACCTTGATTGCAGTCCTCGTGGTGAGAAGTACCAACTTCGGCGCCTGCCACCTCGGCTCCAGCGGACTTTTCCTGTCGAAATTTCTTACAAGTACGATGTCTCCTGGAACAACATCATGCTGCTTCGCCTCAGTGTTGTCGGGAAAGGCTGCAGCGACCTGTGAACGACATGATTGTAGTGCAGACATCAAGGAGGCAAGGTAATCTGTCAACATGTTACAATCGACATCAGTAATTTTTCTAGGCAAAGGCGTCCCCCACATATTCGGCAGTCTACCAAAGACCACCTCATACGGGGATAGCCCTGTTCTGGAGTGGGCGACCATTCTCATGAAAAAAAGGGCGACCGGCAAAGCTACGATCCAGTCGACACCCTTCTCCTTACAGATTTTTGCAAGACGAGTTTTCAGGGTCTGATTGTGTCTCTCTACGAGACCTGCTGCTTCAGGATGTCGGACACAGTGGAACTTCCATTGGTAGCCTAGCAGGAGTGATACCTGCTTCATAAGCTCGGACGAGAATGGCTGACCGTTGTCTGAGTATACGACACGGGGCAAACCATATCGAGGAAAGAATTCACGAACCAGCTGTTTGGCAGTGGTCGGAGCAGTGTAATCTGGGACTGGATATGCTTCGGTCCAACGGGAGAGTGCACATACAACTACAAGGACATATTTGAATCCTCGACAACGTTCCATCTGAATATAATCCATCTGGAGGACTTCAAAAGGGTGATCGGGAGGATGAAAACCACCTTGCTCTACGGGAACGCCTTTACCTGGGTTAAACTGACAACAAATCATGCAAGTACGCACTTTCTGTTTGGCTGCTGCTCGTAAGTGTTTATTGAACCAGAGATGTTGAATACTGTCCAACATGGCTTTTTCTCCTAAATGTGCTGGACTGTGTACGGTATTAATGATGACTTGAACCATAGAGTCGGGGAGAAACCATGTGGATTTCCCTTTCGTCATCCATCCTTGATCTGTCTGGGTCCCTCCTAGTTCAATCCATTTCTTGATTTCATCTGATGTAGCATGTGTCTGTATGTCAATTACATCTAGGGCGGGATCCTTAACTGTCATGCAATGTGTCTGTGTCGCGACTATTGTCTTTGTCGGATCAGTGGCGTGAATCTGATTCTGAGCTGTATGTTTTGCGGTTCGGTCTGCCAGGTCATTACCCTGGGAAATAGTATCTATAACTTTTGTATGTGCCTTACATTTCATGATGGATATTGCTGTAGGCAGATGTATTGCATCTAATAGAGTTTGAATGAGGGGACCATGTTGAATTTTGGCACCGTGAGAAGTCAAAAAACCTCTCTCTCGCCAGAGGACACCGAAGTCGTGAACAACTCCGAATGCATAACGGGAATCTGTGTATATGTTAACTCTCTTGTTCTTGGCTTGAATACAGGCTTGGGTCAGAGCGATGAGCTCTGCTGCTTGTGCTGAAAGGGTGTCAATACAATTTGTTTCTATGACTTCAGTTTCTGTTGTGACTGCGTAGGCGGCCACTAATCCTCCTGTACTTGTTCTCATGCATGAACCATCCACGTAAAGTGTCAGGTCTGGATCTGGTAATGGAGTGTCTGTCAAGTCTTGTCTGGGTTTCGTCGTGATAGTAATGACTTCAATACAATCATGTGCCAATGGGTCTGTTTCAGTTAATGGCAAAAGTGTAGCAGGATTCAACGTATTACAGCGTCTGATTTCTATGTGGGGCTGAAATAATGTCAATTCATAACCTGTCAATCTTGCTATAGTCAAGTGTTGAGTCTGTGTTCGATTTAAAAGAACTTCCACGGAGTGTGGAACTTGTACTGTCAATGGATGTCCTAACACTATTGAATCGCTTTGTCTGATTGCTAGAGCAGTTGCTGCAACTGATTTCAAGCACGCAGGCAGAGCCTGGGCTACTGGATCCAATGTACTAGAGAAGTAAGCACACGGTTTGTGTGAACCTGCTTGATCCTGCGTGAGTACCGACAATGCAGTACCTTCACGTTCTGTGACAAAAAGTGTAAAAGGCTTACTGTAACATGGTGTTGCTAAAACTGGTGCTTGACATAAGGCTTTCTTTAAGTCGTCAAAAGCTTGTGCATGTTCCTGGGTCCAAGGGAGGACAGTCGAAGACGCTGCCTCCTGAGTTGTTAACTGAATGAGTGGCTTTGCTAGAAATGCATACTGAGGGATCCATTGTCTGCAGTAAGAAGTGAGGCCTATAAAAGCCCGCACCTCCTTTTGTGTCCTGGGTGGTAACATACCGGCAATTAACTGGATGCGATCGGGCGTTAGCTGTCTCCCCCATTTGGACAGCAAGTGACCTAGGTACACAACTTGCTGAACACAGAATTGCAGCTTCGAAGGGGATACCTTGTGCCCCTTGTCAGCCAAGAAATGTAAAACCGTCAGTGACGCTAGTTCACATTCAGGCTCGCTTCGGGCGGTGATCAGTAGATCATCGACATACTGGAGTAGGGCAGTGTTTTCAGGCATGTGTATACTGTCGAGTTGTCTTTTCAGTGCTTGGCTATAGATGCTGGGGCTTTCTGTGAATCCTTGAGGTGCGCGTGCAAATTTGAAGCTTCGTCCATTTAAACAAAATCCGAAAAGGTATTGGCTTTCCGGATCAATTGGGACACTAAAGAAGGCGTTCTTAAGATCGATAACAGTAAAGAACGTTGCTTCAGAATCAATAGCCGTCAATAGAGATGAGATATCGGGGACCACAGGGTACTGCGGTACAATGCATTTATTCAATTCGCGCAAATCAATAACCAATCGGTAAACTGGTGGTGCATTGGGATCTGTACGTTTAAGAATTGGAATGATAGGAGAATTACATAAATTCGAGTTGGTTTCTACAACCACTCCTTGTGCAATGAGCTCTTCAATGATTTTCAGTAAAGCCACTACAGCATCGGGGGGTAACTTGTATTGTCGAATTCGTGGTAAAACAACACCTGGCTTGAGTGTGACTCGATACGGTGTAATGTGCATACAACCTACATCAGTGGGGCCTTGCGCCCATAAATGTGCAGGTACATACTGTAATCGGGGATCAATATCTCTCAACACATAGTGACCTTTAAAGTCACGTAGAAACAACCGTACTCCTTCCGGAGAACAGCAAATAACAGCTCCCAGAGCTTTCAGAGTCTTGATACCTAACAAGTTTTCTGGACATGACTTGGTGAGCAGCAAATCTGTAGTACGTGTTAAGGGACCAACTGCAAGGGGAAGTGGTTGTGATACTTCATTAATAATAGGCTTGCCTGAAAAACCAAGGGAAACATTCTGGGAGCCTGAGAGGGGTGCCCCTGGGACCTCGTCATGACTTATCGTTGTTCGGCTTGCCCCTGTATCAATTAAAAACTTCCTGTCTTTCCCTAATACTTGACTGTGTACATAAGGACCCTCTTGATCTACAGGAACCTCAATAAGAGGCAAGCCAACTTCCCTCTCTAGGCTGTTTCATGTGTATCGCTGATAATCAGGATAATCAGTCTGGGCATACTGGTACATCTGCTGTGATGCATGTTGAGTTGCAGCAATCGGTTGGGGTTGTGGTACCGCTACTGTCTGTGCTGTCTGTTGTGAGGCTTGCATAGACTGGATATTCTGTGGTACTTGTTGTTGGACCTGGTCCTGTCTAGGAGGACGCGGTCTCTCTTTAGTTTTTCCAGTAAGTATATTATGTTTCAAAACTGCACAATCGTTTATATAGTGAACTGGCTGTTTACAATAGTTGCATGTCCCCTTAACAGGAGCTGTTGCATTATTTGACTGTGTCGTGCCCTTTTTCTGACCGTCAGCTGGAACTGACTGAGCAACTAACATTTTCATTTTCGTGTCTTTCATGCGTCTCTGTTCGTGTTCATGTTCCTCTCTAATTCTGTTCTGGTGGTACTGTAACATTTGTAACATTTGTGAAGGTGTATTTGCTTGCCATGTGCTCTCGACTTTCTGAACACGATTCTTAACTTGGGGCAGGGAATTTTCGACTAACTTTGTTACGAAAAGATGTGGATATGACTCGCTACTTGCTTTCAGGCCACTATTAATACCAAAACATTTCTCAAATCGGGAATAAAAATCACTAGTGTCTTCATCAGGTTTCTGTTTACAGGCTGAGATTGCATCCCAGTCCTCCTTTTTAGTGGCTAATAAACGTGGCAATACTTGCACCAACAATCCTGGTAATGCTTTAGATTTGTCCCCAAGCCCTGTTCCTGGGGTACAAATCTTTTCTTCATCTTCTAATGCAGCCCAATCAATCTTTTGGTCTCCTACCTCCCAATCTTTTTCTTTGAGTTTCTCGTAAATACCAGTAGGCATTAACACTTTTAATATTTTCATAATGTTGGGGTAAGTATAATCCCCCATGAGTAACATGTCTTTGATTTTGCGGTGGAAACCTGCTGGGTCTTTATCGTGACAGGGCACTAATTTCTTCATTTCTAACAGTTCCATTTTCGTTATGGGCGTGTACACAAACACGCGTCTAAAGGTATTATCAGCATTCTGAACTGGATGCACTTCTCGCAAGGGGTTCTGTCTGTCTATGTAATACATTTTTCTTTCTACGGCTGGAGCTGGAACAAACCGTGTATTCAGGAAAGTATTATACCTGTGTCGATGTTCTAGAATTACTTTAATCAAGTCAGTACCTAGACCTCTCCATTGTGGCGAGAGTAGTTCTATTAATATATCAGGCAAGGGACCTGGATCAGAATGTTGGCCTTTGAATAATGTAATGAGATGCTGAACCATATATATACCAGCTAATTTCTGTTCATCAGGGGAAAGGTTTAAAAAGGTCTGCACTAAACCATCATCACTATATTTATCAGAATCGTCAGTCCATTGTACGGCTGACCTGGCCAGTTCTTGTTCATCCATGAAATTGAGTACATGGTACCCCATTCGTTCTTGTAGTATTCTATCAGTGGTCTGGAATAGATGTTCGGGGGTCCTTGGATTTGTCATGGCAGCTTGAAAAATTCTTTTACTTTCCGGACGTACCGGACGTATTGAATTATTATAAGGTCTTCCCTTACCTACATATGCTATCATTTCTCTAACTGGTAATTGTGATTGTCCTGTTGCCGTTTCTGGTGTTTCCTCCTCCCCTGAGGATTCGACCTTGTCTGAATCTATTTCTGGTTCTGGCTGTCTTCTTTCATGTATTTTTATTACTGCATTTCTGATCCTTCGGTACATGTTTTCTATACAACTCTGTTTATCATGTTTTCCGTCTGCTATATTCTGACCCCATTTGTTAAGTGCTTTCATTTCTTCCGGGTCTACACCCGGCCTATCTTGTTCTCTTATTAGGCAGTTTATGAAAAACCGTAATATCTTGCCTTGAATGTCAACTTTCTGGTAAGCCATGGCCTCGCCAATACTTTCAGGGCCTTCCCCCGTTTGAACAAAATGATATATTCTGTCTAGATGATCAACCATTCCTGGTAGTAACAATAAAAAGTTTGTAACTCGTCGTAATCGTACTGATGCGAGCATCATTCTGTCATCTTTACCAGGCACTGGATCATATCTACAGTCTGAGAGACGTTCTTTAAGTATGTCATAATCGGCCGATTTAGGTGTACGTTCTTGTGCTAAATCCCTATAAGTCAATCGGTGTGCTGGTGGCGGTGTTTGAAAACCTGTCGCACCTCCCGGGATGCCAGGACCAAAAGGATTTGATGGGTGTATGATCGGAAGAATAGGTGCAGGAAAGGTTGGGGGAACAGGTGCAGGGGGTGGAACGGGAGAAGGAGTTCGTTGCGGAGGTGGGAGTAGATGATTTCGGGGTGGAGTACCATCAGCGGGTAGTGGTTGAGCATGTGGATTTGTATATGCAGGAGCTACGTCGTCTAGATAGGAAGAAAGGAATATGTCCTTTGTGATCTTGTGATGTACTTTAGTCGGGAGCAAGGGAGGGGGCAGATCCTTCGGTATTTCCGGAGTGGCCTTAGGTAAACCCTCGGCCAGTAAAGGATACATACCATTCATAAGAGTGTTTCGTTGTCGGTCTACTTGTTCTGCTTTTACTCGTATCCCCTCCTCAACTAATACTTTTTCTTGGGCTTTGTCTGAATCCTCTTTATGTTTCTCTGCTTTTCTGAGTGCTTTCTCTGTCCGTCTGTGTGATTCTTTACGCCATAGTTCAATGGCGTCTTTCTGTGACTGTCTGGCTTTCTTTTTCCGTAACGCTTCCTCTACTCTCATGATGCACTCGGCATCCCATGTCCCAGTAGCGGGCCATCTCTGATTCTCTGCTAAATCTTTAGTATAGTCTACCCACAAATCGAGATATAATACAGCATCTAGGCCGTGTTTGTGGTACATAAAGTGTCCTGGGGTGTCCCTAGGTGGAACAGGCACTGCTTCTTCTAGAATCCCTTTTCTAGTTCCTATCTGTCTTAGTTTGGAGGACAGTGGCATGTTTCAATCGTACTATTCTGAGCTTGATATTTACTCGAACTTGGACACAACTAATACAGTAAACACAATAATGCAGATCGAACAATCACTCATACCACGACATTAAAACATACTAAAACATTTCAGAGCGAACAATAATGATTAGAATAACACTAGCTAATTTCATACTGGATATACTGCTAAACAGTACAGATACACCGCTAAACAGTGCAGACCGGGTCTGCGTACCCAAACCCGTCTTGACCGGCACAAATTAATGCGCTCGTCTAGATGCGTCCCCAGCAACGGTACTCACCGGGAAGCACGGAACAGAAGGCCTCGGAAACTCGACACTGGACTGGACTCGACTGGACTCGACTCGTGACGTAAGCACTTCGGAACTTCGGAACTGGTGGGCCTCCGGATACCTCGGACTTTGCTCTCTCAGCTAGGCTCTGGTCGGGATCCTCCGCACTCCTCACCGCCTCGTCTGGGTGTTGATCGCAGCCTCAGTCACCTCCGTTGGCCTGAGGGAGATACAGGAAATCCTGCGGGTACGCGTAGTTGTCCGTCAGCGCTGTGGCAGGGGACCGGGCCTGCAACGCACCGCCGGCGCGTGGGGTGGGGGAGGGGTCCCTATTCGGGTGCCAAATTATGTGGTAAATTTTAATTACCTATACGGAATTTATGCGGTAAAGTTCAATAAGAATAACTCAATTAAAATGAAGTGGCAGAATCCGTGGTATCTGAGGTTTAAAAGGGGTTTTATTCCTTAAAAAGGAATTGGTTCGAACCAGGTAGCATGACTCATCGCCACGAGGGTTCTGAGTGGGAATTGCAATGGACATGTACAATGATTTATTAACAAGTAATCATATATATAGTCATTTCATACAGTAACATTGAATGCAGAAGGCGTAACAGCTGAGAGAAACGAGATAAGAGCAGAAATACGTAACAAGAGGCGTGCACTAGGGCGTACACGGAGGTGTGTGCAAGAAACGTCACATAAGGATGTCATAAGTGGGTGGATCCCTAGAAGGATCCTGCAGAGTCAGCAAAAACATGTGGCAGAGATGCGCGCGCAGCAGCATGACGTATGAATGACATGGAACTGGAGGGTGAAGGGGACTTGACATTTAGCCCTACATGTGGAGACAGAAGTCTGGAGTGTCAGAACAACCTAATCCCAAATCATATCTAATATCTTGTGTTTGAGGAACTGTATTATCTAGAAGGAAAGGTTTCTCGGGCAGAGGCTATTCTATACTGACTGCTAGGGCGCGCATATGCGACTACGTGTCTACAAGAGATGTGAGGGGCAATGGGCCTACCATGGTAACGGAAGCTATGAATTACTTGCATGGAGACAGAAAAGCCGGGCCCTTTGCTCTGCAGCTGGAAAGGATGTTTACCTAAACTATTAGACAGGAATGTATTTTTCGAGGAGCGGAGCAGATAACTTGAAGGCTGAATACAGTCTTGGCAGGCCGGCAGGCTGAGCCAGGCACCGCTAGCCGCGCAGGGAGTGAGTGAAAGGTCATGGATACAGATGCAGATCCAGGCTGCAGCTTCCAGAGACAGAAGGCAGGAGAAAGCTTGAATGGCAGAAAACAAGGCCCAACTCGCCAGGGCCAGAAAAACGTGAAAGTGCACCATGTAAAGACGTTGGCAAGGCACACTTAGGAACTGAATATCGGACCCATTCATGGTAGATCTGAAAGAGGACATGTTAACGTTGGACGCAAATGTATTTGCGTCTTCATAGCTGGTTGTGGAGGGACTTACATGTACTAAAAGCATGTACATGGAGCCGTTGGGGTCTACGATAGGGGACACAATTGACCATAAAAATTCATATTACCTCAATACCCACCTCCCATTGGATATACCGGCTAAGAAGTGGTCTGAGCAGGCGTTAGGATTTGGCGATATTCGCGCTTAGCAAGAATATTTTAATCGCTACGCCAGCATTGATAATAGGCGATAGCGATGTTAGCGACTGCTTTCAGTCGCTGACAGTTTGGGTACGCCCACTTTGCATGTCATTAGCGATAAATATCGCTGACATGGAAAGCGGGCCCCAAACCGCTCGCTATCACCTAAAAGCTGTCGCTAACTGATGTTAGCAACAGCTTGCTAATAGGGCGATGAAATTATCGCCGCTTTGCGGCTAAAAACAGCCGCAAAAGCGGCGATAATTTCATTTCGCCTGCCTTGGTAATATGCAGCTTGGAATGACTGTCCATCATGTTTTGGTATTCCAAGGGTTTTTACTTTGTGTCCTTTGTATTCTCTTCCCACTAGGTTTTGGTGATGGGGGCACAAGTAGACCTTTTGTTGAACCAGAGCCAATTTGTGTTTTTGATATATTTACTTTTCTGTCACACTGACATTTGAATTGCTAGATTATGACTTGTTTGTTTAGTAAGTGTTTGCTGTTTGGATGCCTCAGTCTGTGATGAAGATATAGTGCTATTTACTGATCATCTTTGCAGAATACTTTGTTTTTCTGTACTCTCAAGATAACATGCTGGATTTACATCTCTTTTGTTCAGAAAATCAATCAATCATTCATTAAAGTGAGACTACTCACACATAAGGGTTTCAAAGCACTGGGGGGGGGGGGTTGGACTACTGATCTGTCGATTCACTGTGGTTCAGCCGAAAAGCCAGGTCTTGCGGGCATTACTGAATTGATGCAGTGACTGTGATTGCCTGAGTTGGAGAGGCAGAGTGTTCCAGGTCCTTGCTGCATGGAAGGAGAAGGATGTTCCTCCAGCCGCGGTCTTGCAGATAAGTGGAATGGTGACCAGGGCGAGTAGTGTGCAGTGTAGGTCTCTGGTGGGCACGTGGAATGTGAGGCAGTGGTTGAGGTACGCTGGTCCCACGTCTTGTAGGGCTTTGTAAGCATACGTGAGGAGCTTGAAGGTGATTCTTTTGTTGACTAGGAGTAAGTGGAGGTCCTTCAGGTGGCTGGTGATGTGAAAGTAAATAAATGCCCGCATAAGCTTTTTTATAATTCCATCAAAAAATACTGGCATTGTATAAATGAAATCTACTGTGGATTATTTTGATATGTATGTCTTTTAGGTTCATATAAAGATTAAGCGAGAAAGGAAAGAGAGTAACAGGAGGTTGAGACTCACCCTCCTCTATATAGTGTAGCAATCACAAGAGAGTCAACCTTGGATTATGTGAAGGGAGACCACTTGCTCTAGGAGAAAAATATTTTTCTTAAAAGGAACTCTCTCTCACTGAAAGCTATTCAGTGACATGCCTCATCATCGAGGTCTACCTGATCCGCTGAGGGTCGGGAAATGCTATGACCTTTTTCCTTATCAGGGAGTACTTTTTAAGGAAAAGTGTGTGGGATCCAAATGGAGTGATGGTCAATTGCCTAGGCTGTGCCCATAATCGTATTGTTCTGGGGTCCGTCCGATTGAGAGTTCCTTTTAAGATAAATGTTTTTTCTCCTGGAACAAGTGAGCTCTCACCACATGATCCAAAGCTGACTCTCTTTTGATTGCTGTACTTACAATGCAGGCTTTATTTTTTTACTCCTTTTCAGAACACTCTTCTGTGAAGCTAGAGTGTAATTCTGTTAATGCAGGCAATAATTCTGTTAATGCAGGCAGTTTTCAAAAACAACAATTGATTGACAGAATGCATTCCAGTGGCATGGAGAGCCCAGGACCCACATCTGGGCATCTCTGTCCCACTCAGGGTGAAAAATGCAAAAACAACAATTGATGGACAGAATGCATCCAGTGGCATGGAGAGCATGGGACCCACGCCTCGGCATACCCGTCCCACTCGGGGTAACAAAAACAACAACAACAACAATTGATGGACTGAATGCAGTTTGGTCAGTAGATCAGCTTTCATAGTGTTGTAGCCAAAAATGTTACTTCCTTATAGGATTGTGTTTCTAGTACAGCTGTCGGCATCACACACAATGTTGACCAGCTTTTACCAAATGCTATCCTAACAAAAACCCACACATATTGGCTTCACCAATGCTTGTTCAGGAACAACCCCCAACAAACATATACACAGTATCCAGCTTTACCCTTCCTGTTTGGGTCATATTAAAAAACAACATTTAATATCAAAGACTCCTGGTTTCATTCAGTATGATACTGTTTGTTTGGTAAATAATAACCTGTGACTGCCCGAACTTAAGCAGTGTCACGTTTACAGTACTAACACTAAGGATGAGTGAAAAATGTTATATTGAAAAAAATATATCCTTTGTGTTCTATATATTTTTTTTATTTCAAGAAAAACATTTTTTTACCCCATCAACACATTTAGTGAAAATGATGTCCTTTAGTGCACTTTGTGGTGCTTAGTACAAGTTCCTCGAATTGAGGTGCCATGACATTGGGGGAGCAGTGCCTCTGATTCCGGCCTGTATCCCTCCCCCCACCTACATTTGGGTGATTACTAGTTACTGCACCTAGAAAGGGGAATAGTGGGCCCACCATCTGAAAACTGTCTCTTAATACATGCTTTCCCCCCTTTCATTGGTAACATGGTATGCACATCTATATCCATTTTACCGGCTGCTTCCTGCTTCTGTATTTTCCTCCACTCCCTACATATTCAGGAATGGATCCTTTCACCCTAGCAATCTTTTTGAACTGTGACTACAGTTATTTATTTTATTTATTTTTGAATTTTATAAAGCGCATAGCTGCCTCAGTGACGAGGTGTCCCAGCGTTACCCCAACAAATGACACTGGACCACTCCAACCCAAGAGAGCAGCCTAAGCAGAAAAAAGCCAGGTCTTTATGACCTTTCAAAATGCAAGATGGTTCTGAAGGCTTCTGATAGACATAGGAAGAGAATTCCACAAATGCGCCGCCTCAACCTTAAACGAGCGGCCACCCGCTCTGAGCCAGAGTTGGCCGAGCGCAAAGGGCAATTTGGCACATATCGGACCAGAAGATCCGCTAGGATTGGTGGACCTTTATGTGTCAAGATTTTATGGGCTACGCACACCGTCTTAAAGTGGATTCTTTTAGCTATCGGCAGCCAGTGGAGTTGAGGCAGGAGGTTCGTAACTGAACAAGATTTGTGCAAAGGAAACAGAGCACGGGCTGCCACATTCTGGTTTCTTTTTGGACAGAAATACAGGATTTGTTGGCACCTAAAAAAAGCAAGTTCCCATAATCCAGTCTCAATAGAATTGTAGCTTGAAGAATAGTTTGACGCACCTTAGGGGAGAAGTAACCAAGAAGCGGTTTCAGCCATCTCAAGAGACCGAAACATGAACCCCCTAAGGCTTTTGATTGTACGTCAAGTTCTTTACTGCCTTCTGTAACAAGGGTGTGGGTTTTAATTTATCAGGCCACCACTTTTCCGGCCAGAGGGCCCTGTCTCTACCCATCACCAAAATTTCAGACTTGGCGGCATTCAGCTGTAAGCAGTTTGCCGTCATCCAGTCCGAAATAGCTAGAAGGTCCTCTCCCCGAATTTCAAGAGATTGGGTTGACACTCTTTAGAGAAAACAACAACTAGCTGGGTGTCATCAGCATAAGAGACCAATGACAACCCTCTACTTTTTGCTAACAAAGCTAGGGGGTTGCACGTAGATGTCAAAGAGCGCCGGGCTCAATATTGAGCCCTGGGGAACACCATGCTTGATGACATGCTCCTGAGAGTGGAAAGGTGGTGCCACCACTTGAAAAGTTCTGCCTTCCAAGAAGGACTGGCACCACGCCAAAGCCAGCCCCATGACTCCGATATTGTGTAGCCGACCTAGAAGAATGTCGCGGGGAAGATAGTGTCGAAGGCGGCACTTAAATCATAACAGAATCAAGGCCTTCGAGTTCCCGACATCTAGCCAGCTACGGATATCCTCCATCACTGCCAACAATAATGATCCCGTACAATGACGTGGACGGAACCCATTTTGCGAGGGATCCAGCTTATTATTGTGCTCCATCAATTCCACCACAACCGTGTTGACTTATAGCTCAGTAACCTTCGCTAAGAAAGGGAGATGGGAGATTGGCCGAAAATTGCTCCAAGGATGGCTTCTTTAAAAGAGGTACCACTTTTTTATGCTTCCAGGTTGCCCGAAGTAACGCAGAGGACAGAGACGGATTAACACATTCCCTTATGGCTGGAGAGGTTTAGTTAAGAACTTGACGACGTTGATCTGGTCTCAGCGGGTCTGCTGGATAGCCCGATTTAATTTTAAGGCACAGAACTTCAATCTCAGGAAGCCAAAGTAGGGCAAAGGAGCACAAAGTTGTTATAGGGACATTTGGCCTGTTCTCACACTCAACAGGGGGATTGCTAGGCGAGCCAACTACTGGAGGGGAGACAGTTGACAAGTTGTTATAAATGATCTTGACCTTCCGCACAAAAAAATTAGCTAGCTCATCACACTGATTGTTGGAAGAGATCGGGGAATCAGCTTTCTCGTTGGAGTGATGCATCTTTTTTAGCAGGGAGAAAATCATTTTGGGAGGGTTGTTACTCTCCAAGATTTTAGTCGCAATATAATATGCTCTGGCATTCTGGATCAATCAGTGATATGATTTAATAGAGGCCCGATATTTGATTTTGGCCTCAGTGTCGTAAGTACGCCTCCACAATCGCTCTAATTGCTTACAAGCCCTTTTTGCATTGACCAGGGTTTCATTAAACATGGGTTTGAAGGGCCCAGTTTTTTCCTAGAACATTTTTCTGGAATACATGTGTCTAGGGCATGTAGCAGCCAATCCCGGAAAAGGGAGTCCGATGCTACTAAATTCGAAGAAAATTGTGGCTTGGATTTTAACAACATATCAGAGAATAAACTGGCATCCCATTTATGCCATGGACATTTCTTCATAGTCCGTGCAGGAATTGAGACAAATTTCCCCGGCAACAAAGGGAAAAGAAGCCCAGAAAATGGTCTGTCCAGACCAAAGGGACCGATGGAGACACAGTTATGGTGTCCAAGTTGGAAAAAATAGGGTCCAGCAAATGCCCAGCGATATGTGTACTGTCTACCACCCGTTTTGTCAATAGACAGACCTCCAAATCAGCCAGAAAAGCGGCAATATCAGATTTATCGCTGTCTTCTAAATGGAGGTTTAGATTGGCCAAAATGGTAAAGTTTGCTGATTTACACGCAAGTATGGAAACCTTATTCAGTAGGGCTTCCCTCCATGTTTTTGATGGCCCTGGAGGGCGGTAGATGAGCAAACCGTAAATTGTAAACTTACAGCTCAGGGTGATTTTTAAAACAGGCACTTTCACAGTCCGGAATCTCCTCCCTCCTGAAGCTACATGTAAACGGCTCTTTAAGAATTATAGCAATGCCGCCACCTCGATTCATAGGGCGATTAAGTTGAAACATAGTGTAGCCCGCCGGGAGCGCCAACCAGGACACTGCACCAGAGTCCTGAGTTAACCACGTCTCAGTTAAGAACAGGCCATCCGGCCATTCCTCCATTAAAAGGTCACATATCTCGGCATGATGTTTGACAAGGGACCGGCAGTTTAAGCTAAAAAATCTGACCCTGGTTGACTCAAGAGAAGAGATTTCACTGCCAATCGTTTTAAACGCTAAGCCACAATAATCACACTGAAAGGATTCCAGAGGCAAGACCCAGGCATGGTTTAAACAACTCAAACACACAGTATCAAAGGATAGCAGCTCCGAGCGAGTATAGACAAACCTTTCGTCTCGATTCTGAGAAGGCTGCTGGCAGCGGCCTGCCGTGGATGGGTGCAGACGGGCTTGCCTTGGGCGCGCCGGCTGCACATACACATTAGATGGAATTTAAATAGCCGGTGGGCAACAACGGGCACCTCCCGTCGCGTCTGATTGGCACTTGGGCAGCCAATCAGCGCTAAACGCCGCAGAGATGCTGAAGCCAAGGATATTCACAAAAGTACAATTTGCCAAAGTTTCCACAGTAATGCATCCTATAGATTCCTGATGCAATTAATTATTAAGATAATAGCTATTTAAGGTAGCCCCACAATAGGAAGGACCTAATGGGCCCGATTCAAAAAAGTAATCTGAGACAAAATCCTAACTTTAACACTTTTGGTATTCACAAAGTGTATTTAGGAGTAGTAAAGTGAGGAATTCTAACTTTACTACTCCTAAATGCCCTTTGTGAGTACCGAAAGTCGTAAAGTTAGGATTATGTTTCAGTTAAACTTACGTTTTGGTAAACTTAAGACCAAAAAATGTTTGCCTGGCCTACTTTTAAGATCTATTGAGTCTAGCCTCAGAAGCCCAGTGGTGGAAGTCTGACTGGCCACAATGTCTCAGTTGAGGGAAAAGGAAAATGGAAGGACAGAAAAATTGCTTTCATGTCATGTGGTCGAGAACAGTTTCCCTTCAAAGCAGCTCACCCCATGAAGAGGTGCTTGTTAACATTTCTCCACAAGGGAGTTGGATGACAAATGTTGCCAAACTGTGGACGATCTGCATAGAGCTATGCAGCAAATTGGGGGAGAGAAGTTCCTCTGCTCTCAGACTGGTGTTGCAGTGTTTGCTCACAGAAGGATCACAGTGCCTCCAGGGCCAGTGGCATGCTCCACTTGCAAAGTGATTGCCACTAGGTACAGTCTCCTTCAAGGGGAGTCTACAAGCTGTTGGAGAGAGTGAGCAGGAGCAGGGAATGCCAGCCACAGTTCACATGAAAACAAAAAGCTCTGTGGCTGTTGTGCCCATCATCATGGGAAATTAAATCAATTGGAGAGGGCGATAATATAGGCAATGGAAGCCGGCGCTGGGCTAAAGAGATTTACCATTAAAGCTGATGACTCACCCTCCAAGAAGGAAAGTAGAATCTGAGTAGGCTAGTTTCATCAGGGAAAATGGGAGCTTGGAGGGGAGACATTTGAAGACTGAAACTCCAAGCTGCATGAAAGACAAGTAATGTACCTCTTTTGGAAATTCGTTTTCACACCAAAAACCAGACAATCACTAGCCTAACCCCATAACAGTGAATAAAATGTTATGGCCATTACAATAAGAGGCTGTCTTTGGCAGAAATGGATGTTGGTCTGATTATAAGTTTGGTGGTGGTGTGGGAGAGGGGTGCCAAGCCACCGTCCTGCTCCCACACCACCAAACCTCACCGCTGAGCATCCAGCCATTAGATTATGAGTTATCTCATGCTATGGCGGGCGGCTCTTTGGTGTTCCCACGACAGTGCCTATTAAAAAGGCACCGCAATAGGAGTGCCAAAGCCCTTTCCTGCACAGCATTGACTATAAAGTCCATGCTGTGCAGGAAAGGGGTTTCATGCAGATAGAGAGTCACACCATGTCCCCCCTGCATGCATTCCTTGGACCCGAGAAGGGCCCCCTAGGTTTCCTCAACACTACCCTTTTCATGGCGGGCTCACTACCATGAAAGGTTGGATGTGAGGAAACTTAAAATATGCTTGGTGGTGCTGCAGCAGCAATGCCAGCATATTGCGGCCATCAGACCGCTCCACCACCGCCAGGGATCGCGGATCACAGGCAGTTGTGGGGGTCATCTTGCAATCCTGCCACCATCCTCATAACACGTAGGTCAGAGCACTGGACCGCCACCCCACCTCTCCTACAAGTTTGGCAGTCCTATGGACCGCCAAACTCGTAAAAGGGCACTAAGCATTCTGCAGCAGACTTTTATAGAATGTTGAACTCATATAATGTAACAGACCCATGTGTTTTGTAATTGATTTTGTGTTTTTCTTTTTTGCTGTTACACCCAGCACCTAAATTCCCAGTACCCAAGCCTATGCTCTTGAATTATGTCCAGTGACGTTTGGGTGCAGGAATGCTCTAGAAGTCATCCTAACATACCTTCAAGCACACTGTACCAAGCTCTATTCTACCAGTATGTTTGGAGGTTAATATTAAAACAGTATAATGACACATAGATGTCTACCGCATTTAAAACCATCCAGCTTCACAATGCCCAGGCTTGCCCAGCAAACAATGTTGCACATGTTGAGCCCAATACAATTTGACCTCAAATTTCAAAGCTACATTAACACTGCAATATCACAAGCTACCGAATATGGCATACCAACAAATACTGTAACTAAAGCAATGCATATTGTACAGCATAGAGAGTAATATAATATTAAAAGCATGTAGAGAGAGAAAAAGGAAGGACAGAGTCTATATCCTTCAAAGGGGTTTTAAATTTCCTAAATTGATATGTGGAAGTTTCTTAAGGGCCATCCGGTCCAAGTATGTAGTAAGTGGCAACCAGAACAGAACAGATCTCTGTTATGAGCTGGTTTGCAAGAGGAAGCAAAGGCAACATTGAGTCTATGAAAATGACAGAGAGTTTTCCACCAACATTGTATGGAGATATTTGTAAGAGATTTCCAGTTAAAGGAGATGTGTTGGAATGCAAGGGCAAGCATGAGGTCAAATAGGCCGTGGGAGTGTGGGGAAAAGTCTAAAGAATCCGAAAGACTTCCTAAAAACAGAAGAGGTATAGAGGAAGGAATGGAAATTGAAAATATACGAGTGCTATAAAGCCAGGTCTTAGCCCATTGAGAAACTGAAGGACAGAGAAAGAAGAGATGAAGAATATCAGCATTAGGAGAGCTGTAAGTCCAGCAGTTAGATTCAGAGGAGACAGAGAAACGTGATAAGGAAATCAGAGAAAGATAACGTCTTTGATATAGAAAGAATAATGATTGGGTAAGAGAAGCAGAACGAGAGACTTTTAAAGATCTGGACCACAGTTTATCCCAAAGAGTGACAGACCAAACACATCCTAAATCCGCTTCCCAAGAGAGTTCCAGTTTAGACTTAACCCGATCTGGATTGGGAGAATTTATAGATGAGAGAAGCTTTAGGAAAGGCAAGAAGTATTTTCAGAAGAGGATTTTGGGCAATAGGTGAAGGTGAGGAAGGGAGGGTGTAATATATACGTCTGGATTATTTTACGCCCTATCTCATTGGTAAAGAGCAATGTGGTTTTGTTAAAGGTAGGCTTACCTTTGATAACTCTCCTCTTTTCCTCAATGTTCTAAATAAAGCTTCATCCCTTTCTATTCCACTAGCTGCTATCTCTGTTGATGCAGAGAAAGCTTTTGATAGAGTTGATTGGTCTTTTTTGTTTGCTTCATTACGGTGGCATGGTTTTGGTCCTAATTTCTTATCTCTTCTATCCCTGCTGTATTTTGCCCCTAAAGCTTCGGTCTTAGTCAATGGTCATGTTTCCTCTTACTTTCCTCTTCAATGAGGAGTTTGGCAAGGTTGCCCCTTGTCCCCTCTTCTTTTTGTTTTGGCCCTTTAACCTTTTTTTACTTCTATCCCCAATAATGACTCAATTTTCGGTTTTCCTTATGGTGATAATCATTTGAAGCTTTCTGCGTATGCAGATGATATTCTTCAATTCATCTACGATCCAGAATCATCTATTCCTCCTTTATTATCTGCATTTAATTACTTTTCACAGGTTTCTGGATACAAAATTAATTCAGATAAGACTGAAACTCTTCCTCTTACTAAATTCTGTCTTCCCCATTCCTTCTCCTCCACTGGGTTTGCTTGGAATAGCTTGAAAATGTATTATATAGGTATTTGGTTCTCGAATTCCATTGCTTCCTCAATCAAATTAAATATGTCTGCATTCCTATCTCGAACTGAAAAGTCGTTCTCTACGTGGGATACTCTTTTTTTTTCTTGGTGGGGTCGGCTGGACTCGATCAAGATGATGATAGCCCCTATTCTAATATATATGGATTTGCCATTGTAGCAGAGAGGTGTTGCTGCTCTCGCCTTGTGGGTGTGTTCAGCCTGCTGATTTGGAACCCTGGATTTTGCCTGCTTCTGGTAAAGGCCATGTCTACTCGTGAGACCCGAAGCAAGGCTGCGGTGGGTGCCTTAAAATTAACAGGTACACTGGATAATTTTATCCTCCGTACTAATTCCCTAATTGGCCAGGGAATAGTACTCATGGAGAGAAAGGTGTCTCAGGACCTCGCGCAAGCTAAAAGGTCGTCATTGGGTAATATAGCCTCTGCGCGCACCCCAATTAAAACTTCAAGCATTTCTGAATCCTATCCTACGCAGATCAATGCTGTGATTCACACTACTTCCGGTACCCATACAGTTCTCTTGGACCCACCCCCCTCGACCTCTTTAATATCGACCTTCTCGAATAATAATTTAGCATCCCTACAAGCTGTTGTTCATCATGATAACACCTATACCCAAAGGGGTATATTGGAAGGTGCCATTCCCAAATCTAAACGAATAATCACTAAGGTCAATGGTGACAATACAGCCAAACAAGATTCGGTAGGATGCCCTAGTGATGTGGCTAGCGCCAGTGGTAGCACTGAGGAGGGGAAGAACCACTTGGGTGACAACACAGGGAGAGAAGAGGCACAGCATGTATCCCACCCTTTACCAATGGGTATTCCAGATGATACAGCCTCTATTAGCAGTTTGGTTAGTATTCTTGATGATAGTAGCCTTGATGAAACTTCAGAGGATCTAGAGGATAAGACTAGTTCACTCATAAGTACTCTATCTGATCTCATCAAGTCTCTACTTTTGCCCTTGGAGACTAGACTCCAGGACATAGAACAGAGCTCCAGGCTCTTCACCATGAATTAAAATCCCCAAATAGTAACCACGTCCAAAGGGTATCTAATGTATTGGCTCCTGCTCGTAGCCTCCCGCCCACGACCAAGAACCAATCTGTAGGGATAAACCCTTCCCCTAAGACCCGCCCCCCTAAAATTCCTACTCCTAAGGGTAATAAATCTGCGCTAACCAGCCAACCACTAACGCGCACATTAAACCACAGAATGTAGCTGGTCCTATTACTCCAGTCCCCAAAACCTCTTTTCCCCATCCCGAGGAATCAAAGATACGTCGGAACATCAGCCTACCTCCTGACGCCTGTCCCTATGTGTTAGTTTTAACAGGTGTCCCTGAGCTTGCCCCTGCAACACTTGAATCCTTCTGGGCACTCAAAAACAAAGTGTGTCATTGGTTAAACAGAACTATTCTTCCTCCCCCTAACATTAACAGCAAAATACTTATGGTGGAGAGAGCACCGTGGGTGGGTGAGAGTAAGAAAAGCCTAAAGGGGGACTGTGTTGTGGTCACATTTGAGGACCCGCGACTGGTGGAGCACATTTGCTCTGGGCCCCCATGTGACAACAGCTCCACGATTATGGTTAAACCCCTGTCATATTTCTACATGCCTACTGAACACCATGACAATAGGTGGAGTTGGTTGAGGGCCTCCAATCATGTGAGGGGGGGATGAGGTGTGAGGCTATGAGGGTGCAGAATACACTCAACTGGGGTGGGGACGATGAGGGAGGTTGGAACATAGTACGTAGAAGAGCAGGGAGGTTTACTCCAGGTGGCAACCAGTATAATAGGGAATGGCATGGTCCACAGCTCAATTATCCCATAATCCCCTGCTACAACCGTTATAGTGGATTGGAAACAGTCGACTGACTCTTAAATCAGTCACTCAGGCAAATTGGAAAGAGGGAGGTGGCAGCTGCCCAAGGGGATAGAATTGAAATTGACAGGGACGGCACAGCCAGTTTGGGAATTATTAGTCCTAGCCTAGGAGAAAAGGAACCTAGTACTCCAGCTACAATCAAGGAATTACCAGTAGCTCATACCTCCATTAACATTCTGTCCTGGAACATAGCAGGGCTAAAAAAAATCTTTCTAACCCTGATTGGAACGACTTTATTAATACATTCCACATATGTGTGTTCCAAGAAACCTGGTGCCTGACCCCCCAATATAAAAATAGGTACTCCACCTATTTTATTCCAGCCGTTACGGTGGGCAAAGGTCGCCCTTCAGGTGGCCTGCATATTTGGGTCAAGGTGGACCTGAACTGTGTTGTTATCACTCACAAAGCCCATTCCAACGACATTTTGCATATCTCCCTAAAAACCCTTCTGGGGGTATCATTTTCGAACTCGTTTGTGTCTATGCAAGAGGCTTGCAGGGTGGCTTAATCTCGCCCACAATAGAGCTGCTAGATGTGTGGTTATCAGATCTTCCAACTAGGTCTAAAGTACTAGTGGGGGGGGGATTTCAATTGTACATTTGAACCCCTGGACGATGAAGAGGTATTAGGTTGTAGTTCAGAGGACTGGAGGCAGACTATACCTCCCTTAGCTCTTGCTCCTATTAAGAAATGGACAGCCAGAGCCATCCAGCTGAATGCTCTGGTCCTAGAACATAATTTACGGGCTCTTAATGGGCGGACTGTCTCAGATCGAGACGGGGCAATGACTTATAATAGGATAGGTTGCCCGTCTCGAATTGCTTATATTTTCCTGGACATTCCATCTTGGGCAAGTCTAGTTGACATGGAGGTTAGGAAATCCTCGGACAGTGATCACAACCCATTATGTATGGAAATCCTCTGGGTAAATGGAATTGCCAAGAGTGGAGGTATAGAGATGATTACTAAAGAGGTCTATCCTTCCAATTGTAATCGGAAGCTAAAACGGAATGTGATTAGGTGTGATGAGGGGAAACTTAATAGTATCAAAGAGTTCGTTTTAGCTGAAACTTGTAGCTTTGCAGCCGTTGATTTAGCAGCGCCTAATCCTCCTGTATCAAATGTGCCAGTCTTATACAAGAACCTAACGGACAAAATAGGAGAGTGCTTCCTTAAGAGATCACAGGGGATCTCCATGTCAAATCAAAAAACCCTTAAAGGTAACCCCTGGTATACGGCAAATTATAGAGGAAAGAGGAAGGCCATTACGTTAGCTATAAAAAGCAAGGACCCCATAGCAGTGAGATTAGGCAGAAAGGAGTTTCACAGAAGCATAATCTCAGCCAAGAAGGATTGGGAGGAGGAGCATTGGCAGCAGCTCAAGGCTGCAGCCTGTGGGAAAAACTCTATTTTATTTTGGAAATTGATCAATGCCCTTGATGGAAGGGGGGCAGAGCCGATTTTAAATCACATAAATGAACACCAATGGTATTCCCATTTTTAAAATTGTACTACGAGGATAGTGTCCAAGGTCAATTAATATCACCAGCTATGGAAATTCAGACCGAGCCTAGTATGGAGATAGGAAGCAAGGAAGAGCCATTCTCCCCGCGGGAAGTCCAAGATGCTATTTTAAAAATATTACCAGGGAAGGCGGCTGGCCCAGATGGCCTGCCGGGGGATCTATTACTGCATGACCCCAAAATATGGGCAGATCTTATAGCCTGTTTAATGAACCTAATCCAGCACGGCCACCCTGTTCCAGAATCCTGGAAGGGTGCGGAGGTTATCACTATATACAAGAAAGGTGATAGAGAGGACCCTGCCAACTACAGACCAATAAGTTTAATCAATACCATTCAAAAGGTAGTTGGCAGGGTCATTATTAATCGAATAGAGACATGGCTAAAAGATGATAGCATTCTGACTCACTTCCAGGCGGGGTTTAGGCGTAATGTTGGCACGATGGATCAGGTATTTCGGTTTTGTGCAGTCTATTGGAAGTCAGTATCCATCATTAAGGGTAGCCTGTACTTGGCTTTCATAGACTTGAAAACAGCATTTGATGTTATCCCACGTGCCAAACTCTGGGAGGTCCTATTGGACATGGGTTTCCCTAGTTATTTGTTGCATTTTTTCATCAAGCTCCACGAAGATAATTATGCTAAAATTCGGTGGGGGAGCCAGGGCCAATTGACATGGAGGGTACCAGTAAATATAGGGATGCGGCAGGGATGTGTGATGGCTCTGACATTGTTCTCCCTCTTTATAAATGGGGTGGTGGACCATTTGCGGGTGGACCCTTCGGATGCCCCTGTCCTTGCCGGGGAGAAAACCCCCACACTCCTCTTTGCGGATGACACCCTCCTGATGTCCAAGACCCCCAAGGGTCTCCAAAAATTGCTCGACCGCTTCAGCGTTTTTTCTAAAGCCCGTGGGTTATCGTTTAACACCAGGAAAACGAAGCTGATGGTATTATCCGCTAAATGAAATCTTAGGAAAGCCCATCTCTCCCTGAATGGGACCTCCCTAGAGGTGGTGGACGAATTTGACTACCTTGGGGTGAGGCTCTCTAATAACATGAGATGGGACTCCCATATATCAAAAATGGTCCCAAATCTTAAAAGGGTCTCTGGAGCCATATTAAAGAACCAGCGTCTCTCTATCAGTAGACCGGTAGCCCCTGCCCTGGTAGTTTCCGAGGGGAAAGCTTTAGCCTCAGCAGTTTATGGCTCTGAACTGTGGGGTGCCGAGAATACCAAGGCATTAGTAACCGCAGAGAACAAGTTTGTGAGAGACTTAGGGCCGGATGTAGGTCGGTCGGTAACGGCCGAAAATCGGTATTTTCGGCCGTTACCGACCGAGATTCACAAAATGGGATGTAGGGCCACATATTTTACAGATTCGGTAAATTTACCGATCGGTAAATTTACCGAATCTGTAAAATACCGAATCGGTATTTTTACCGATTCGGTAACAATGAGATGTAGGTGGGACTCTTCTGAGTCCCACAAGCCTTACAGAATCGGTATTTTACCATGAAATCCAACTTCATGGTAAAATACCGATTCCGGTGTGCATGCACATGTGTGCATGCACACCTGTGCCATATGACAGGCAGACCTGCCCTTAGGGCAGGTATGCCTGCCACATGGCCCCCGAATCTTTTTTGGGGGTGCTAGAGGGTGTCAAAGTGACACCCCCTGCACCCTTGTCAAAATCGGTATTTACCGATTCGGTAAATACCGATCGGTAATGCCCCATTCATTCCTATGGGCTTCAAAGCCCATAGGAATGAATGGGGCATTACCGGTCGGTATTTACCGAATCGGTAAATACAGATATTTACCGATTCGGTAAAAGGAACATCTGGATGTTCCTACATATCCACCCCTTAGATTTACCGATTTTTAATTACCGAATCGGTAGAATTCGGTAATTAAAAATCGGTAAATCTATTTTACCTACATCTGGGCCTAAGTCTCGCTTCCTCCCTCGACCCCTCTGAAACCACTATTCCTAGACATGGGTAAAAGATCAATTTCAGAAATAGTTCAACTTCGCCCTTTGCTATTCTGGGTGCGCCTTAGAAGGACGCCTGAACTAGCAAAATATGCTCTAGTGTTGGATGAGCTAATTATTTTAAATGTATCCAACAAAGCAAAGTGGCTTAATAATCAAAAGAAGCTGGCAGAGCTATAGGTTTGGCTGAGTCTTGGGCTTCACAGTCCCCTCCCACTAAACAAATTGTTTTAAAATTATACTGGGATTGGGTAGAGGCCAAGGACCTCAACAACACAAGCTGGGGACCTTTGACGAATAACTTTCTTGAACATAAACCTACTAGGAAGTTAGAACCATTCCTGGACTTCATCCAGACTCCTCGAGACAGAACATTGTTCCTGAAACTAAGATATGGTACCCTCCCCCTCAAAAAATGTATGGAAGGGTGGAAGATCAGGAGGGTGCAAGACTTAAATTGCCCAGGTTGTTCATGTCCGGAAGAATCCCTTGGCCATTTTTTGTTTGCATGTAATGCCTACAAGCAGGTTAGAGCAAAATGGTTGAAACCAGTGTGTAGGGAGTAGGGAGTTAGGGATTATAGATCAGCTCTGCGCATTATTTTAACCAATACTACCTCTATGTACATTGTTTGTGGGGTCGCTAAGTATTTGGCTAGCGCTTGGTTTATCCGGTCAAGGCTGCTATCCAATGTCTGACAAGATCCACTTTAAGAATGTATTTTAAATTCTGTGTAAACCCCCCTCTATTTCCCTTTTAAATTGTTTGTACTGATGATTTTAAATGAAATTGTAGTAATACTTGGTAAATAGTCCTATGTATTTTTTATGTCTGTACTTTTATGATATATATTTATCGAATAAATTATTACAACAACAACAATATATATCTTCTCCATGCTTCCTGTTCACATTCCTGCTATTCACTTCAAACGTAAAGCTTCGTCCCTCTCAAGATTTCTTTGGAAAAACAAAAAATCCAGAATCGCTTTATCATCTCTTCGAAAGGCCAAACCTAATGGTGGAGTCAATTTCCCAGATTTTCATCTCTACCATAAATCTTTCTCATTAAGTCAGGCTACAAAGTGTCTTACATCAGAACCTTCTCCCCTTACTCTCCTTTGGCTCTCCATCGAACAAAAACTATTGTAACCCTTCTCCTTCAATGAAGTTATACGTTTCTCCACCAAAACTTCCTATACTTCACTTCCCTTATTCAGAAATACCTTTTATCACCACTGGTTCACCCTTCTACTATTACCCGTTAATCTTTCTTAGATGCTCCTATCTGGCATAATTCACTTATTCTCCTACACAATAGTCCCATGTTTTAGAACACTTAGAGGTTAAGAGGTGTTATGTGGGTTAATCAGCTCTTTGATTGTAAGTCACCTTGCTCCTTCCCCCAATGTCAACTTTTATTTCATTGCCCTTGTTCTTTCCTACGCAAAGTCACCACTCTTTTGGCAATAATTCTTGATATATATTACTCCCTCCCTTCCTCGCCGTCACATATGTACGTTTTATATTGTGTTTTCATGACAGTGTGATGGTTGATGTTACACATATGGCGTGATCAAGTACAAATGCCTGCTTCATGGCAGCTGGTGCACCGCTAGATTAGAAATGGGCCTCGGTGAGATTAGTGCTATGCCGGCATCATGTGTCCTAATTTCTTATTACGCTTATGCAATTTTTCCAAAATAAAGCACATCCTAAAATTATGCACTGCATGTGGCTAAGTTTTTGTTCACCATAACAGGGTGAACTGGCATAATGAATGAAGTGCTGTTTGCTCTTTGATTTTTTTGTGTGACTTGTTCAACCGTCCAATACAGAGGCAAGGACACATTTTGCGCTAAAACAGAGGCAAGTGACCGTTTTACATTTCAAGTAATTATGCATATTTTCCCCAAATTTAGCATAACTCAGCAAATGCATATTATAGGAATTTTGCACGCTAATACCCATGCTTTGTTGTCGCTTGGTTTTTCGAAAGCCCTTAATGGCCTTGCAGTTTTCAGTACGAGTAAGTTTTAATGATTGGCACTTGGCACCAGCACTATCAGAAACCATGGCCACTCTCCTACATAATTTTGCTGCTAGAGATTGTGGTGGTCCATTGCTTGCTGAAAGTTTCGTTCCCATCATCCTAAAATCGGCTTGAGATATGAAATGAGGAATATAATCTACCTTTTACAATGTTGGACGTACTTGAAGCACAAGTGGTAAAGCCGGCATATCAAAGGTTATTCATTATAAGTTTAGTAAGTCCTTTCCTACCCATTTGACATCCTAGCTTATGGTAAGGTTTGGGATGAAACACGAGACAAACTTTGGGACAAAGTGTGGCTCTCTCAGTCGCAGGCTTGCCTCACCAATAGACATGCTCAAAGTATCTTCATCTCACAATGCAGAAACAAGGATGTGCTTGACTATACATTTCCAATGGGAAAGCAGATGCCAGATTTCCCAGTCTGCCAACACTTGAGATTCTGTTCTTCTGTCAGATTGGCATGTACTAATCTAACGCCTTGGAGAGAGTTCCTTTTAGGTATAATAGTTAAGTAGGAAGTGGTACCTAGACTGGTATTCCCAACCCACTTAGCATAGCATCTGCAGCAGCCACAGCTGTTAGTGAGTCTAGGTGCTACTTTCATGATGCTGATTTGTTAAAAATAATTTTCTTGGGCAACATTAAGTTTTACATATTTTGCCCAGCTCCATTTTCTTGACCAAATTTGTTTTCATCCCTACTATTGTAATTTGCCCCATTACAACTATGTACTAACTTGACGCCGTAGTAATGATGGTTCTAAGATAAAGTGAGTGACAGCTTTAAAGTGCTGGCGCAGACCTAAAGGGGAGGACAATAGAGCCTCCTCGTTTGTGCTCAAACGGAGTAACCTCGAGAAGCTTTAAACAATGTCCATCTACTTTAAAAAAAAAAGTGATTTATTCTTCAACATTTTAAGACTAACGTTTGTACTTGTGTCCTTTAAAATGTCAGTTATAATCATTCCTGCAATCTTGCCTAGCATTTTAACACTGACCAGAATTTCCATTTAGTTTTTAGCCAAAAGACAAACCAAATATGTATTTTCCAATTTCTTCTTTGAATAAATATTAGTACGTGGGCTGCCTGTTGCCATTACATTTCTTTCCATAAAACAGAGCACCCAGGAGAAAACAGGCACTTGTGTCGAAGAACTTAACAAGGCAGTGCTATCCCAGGGGACCTTCCTTCAGAATTCTGTCACACACAAAGGAATGCCCCCAAGAGGAACCAGAGATAAAGCAGATTTAATGCATTTTTGAAAGCACTGTCTAGACAGACAGATTTTCTGATTGGCACATGAGAATTCTTGGAAGCCGTTCTTCATATGCGAGAAAGGAAACTTTTTTGCTAGCTGTCCCTTAGCGTTGGGTATTACAGATATGGCAAATTCATTAATCACTCTCTGGCATGAACATTTTAAAGACAGATTTATTCGAGGTAATGTCCCTTACATTGTTAGTAGGGAGGAAAGTATGCTTTTGCTACATTTTGCTAAAATCTCACACATGCGTGTGGATTTCTGAAGGGCGTATTCTATTACTAACATGGCTTTAGCACACATTTTGATGCATGTGAGTGATCCGTGTGATAGAAGCAAGCAAAATATCTATAAACAACGCTTCTACCACGATTATCATGTCTCCTTATCCAATCACATATGAATGTTCAGTGCTATTAGCGCAGACTGTTTTTACCATTGAACCCTAGTTGAACTCCAGTCTAACACAATATGAAAAAATGCTGCTTACCCGTTTTAGATTTGATTTGTTCCATTTACTGGTTGCTTTTCCAAAGCAAAATGTCTGGACATCCACACCCCACATGTGTCCGTGTGACTTAGTGTCTCTACAAACAACAATACATACAACGCTATTCTGTAAATATTTTACTGAACCACGCAAACGTTGGATACTCCCTATTCTGAAAATCTGGGGACTTCGACAGTGCCGCCCTGCATATCTGGCACTCCAGTATCTTGAAAATGAAAATTTTGCTAAAGCGATTGTATGTTTTCTTAAATTCTGTATACGTCATCGGACGAACCTTTGAGTATGGAACATATATTAGCCTTGTGTAAATGAAAGTATGTTAGGAATAGGAAAATTGTACGTTATGATAAGGTCAAAATATATAAACTGAGACGTTTTTTTTAACTGCTCTTTTTAACAATTGCATTTTTATACCGGTTTTTAAACTTTGTAAACTTTGTAATTTGCTTATTGTGAACTTTTATGGTGTTTCTTTTTAAACTACCGAATAAAGTCATTATTGAATTGAATTGAATGTTCAGTGGTACTTCGGAGTAAAAAGGTTTTCTCTTTAGGACCCGGATCCCCCAGCATAGTCCCCGCCTCCCCCTAAGCTGGCATGCAACCCCACATTTAAATCACCAAGAGAGGTTTGAGTGGGTTAAAAATGGCCACGTTTAATCACAACATTTCATAAACATGACAAAAGCATATAACATGCATCATTAATATCTACAACACACTTTTAATATTGACCTTCATGATTGCAAGATTATTATCATCCCCCCAGCACCAAGGGGCCCTCTGGCTCGCATCTCGCAAACTGAGCATCCCACGCAAGGTGCCGCGCACCTGTGCCCTAGAGTGGTGGGCCCCAACCTCTGATCCTTGTCCGCCATTTCCAGGGCCCACCCCCTGACCACCAGGCTGCCCAGGGACCCAGGAGGCTCCTAATCTGTCGCCCTAGCCTCCCCAGCCGGTGGCCACTTTTTCCCAGCAGAGAGCTTACAGTCACCCCCCTCAGTGCTGGCCTAGGGAGTACGCAAGGCGGACTCCCGTCCATTGTGTTAGTCAATGTCACTGTTCGCAGGCCTCTTTACTGCAACACGCCCCCTCTAACCACTAAGCAAAGGGACGGGTGGGTGGGAGTTAAAACAGGACTCTAGGAGGGGGGGGGGGGTGAGAGCACACGACGTGAGATCAGCCGGCTGGAGTGGCAGAGGGAAAAGAGACCAAGGCCACGGGGACTTGACCCTAAATAGGCCAAAGGTCTCCGCCCTCTGCCACTCTGGAAATACGTCATCCCGACCCGGAAGTAATTGGCGCCCCATTGCCCATTGGGAAAACCGGCCACCACTGACCACGTGACTGGGGGCGGGGCTGGGGGCCGGGTCCTAAGGGCGCGCTTCTTTTAGACTTGCGTTTGGCAGATGTATTACAAAGAAGTCCTAAGTAGCCGGTATTTAAGTAGGCATTTCGTTTTCAGTTCAATTCTTGGATTTAGTTACATCATCATCACCAATTGACTTTTTTTAGTTGTTTTAAAAGACCTCTCTTAGTTGAGGGCATATGGAAATACTTTTCAGGATATCTAGTAATATATATACCCTCACAGGAACTTTGCTTGCTGCTGCTGCAGCCTCGGACCCTGGTTGCCTGTTTGCGGGTGCTGCAGTGGTGACTGAAAGTGCCAGAGCGCCATAAATCTTCTAGAGGAGTCCCGCAGCGTGGGACCCTCAGAGGAACTTTGCTTGCTGCTGCAGCCACGGGCCCTGGTCAGGGTCGTACTACCGGGCCTTTCAAAGTAAAAAATGGAAAACCAAATGGTTTTGAAGTATGCGTTAAAATCATTTGTTTTGCTTTCTTTACTTAGAAGCAAATGCAGGTCCTTTTAATTAAGGGTGTCAAGGGAATCAAGTGAACTTAACTGCATTTACCATTGACAACATGGGGAAGCGCAAGGCTGGAGGGTCCAAGGATGAAGTGGACACAAAACATACCACTATCGACTCCTTAGACTGAGCTGTGGGAGTTATTTCGAAAGAGATTGACCTGGCTGAACGCCGTTTATCCTTGGGTATAGCTGGGCCAAGGGCCAAGCAGAAACTACTTGAGAGCCTGATTTGATTGGTGTACCATCCATAACTGGACCATTTGCTAGTTATGAGGCAATGGTATGTACTATTTTATAGGAGCCGCTTATAGTGGTAGAATTATTTTCTCCCCCATTGGCGCATGTTTCTGTGGTCCAGTGGTGATAGCAAAATGAAAGAGAAAGACTAAAATGTTGGTGGTTGCCAGTCCAAATACTACTGTTTCGATTTTACACACTTGTGTCAAGACCAATGACATTTCACCTTTATGGATGAATCTTGCTGTTGGCCTGCCCTGCGTAACTATGTCACCATCATTAGGAATTCGGTTCTACCACTAACAGAGAAATTGGAGCATCTGGAAGAGAAACGTGATAACAGTCCAGCACTAATGTAGAGATATATACCAACCTACAACCCTAGGCGAGAACTGCTCTGACACTAACTCTATCTCTACCATGCAACCTGTTGGGGTATCCTCTAGGGGTGGTGGTTCTTCTTGGTCTGCTGTGAGTGTGTCTGGAACTGGGTGGGGTGTGTATTGGGAGCTTCTTCTACTTCTATTCCCCCTACTTCTGACCCCACACTTGTGCAGTCAACAGCCATAATTAATCAACATGGGAATTATCCTCTCCGCTCAGACCATCAGCAGCTGAACTTGCTGAACCTGCCTAACTTAAGGGTGAGCTCTGTTGCCTCTAATGATAAATCATTCCCTTGTGACCACACAATAATTAACTTGACACCTGCATGCCGCCCATATGTGGCCGTCTTGGTCAAGGTACCCCCTCTGAACCCAGAACAACGGGAATCTACTGCAACCTTGAATAACAAAGTTCTGCACTTGTTAAATAGGAACCTTCAATTCTCTATGGAGCGTGAATATCAAATTTTGCTAGTTAGGAGAGTGGGGTGGGTTGGACCACTCTGAAAAAGTCTTAAAGGGGATTGTATTATTACGAAGTCAAAGTCAAAGTCAAAAAGCTTTATTTCGATAAAAGTTCATTATCATAAAAGCAGAACAATATATGTATATAAAAAATTACAATTTGAGTTTTACTTTTTAAAAAGAGAAATTCTATATCTCTGGTTCAAGCAATAGTTTCAGGGATTATTTGCTCAGTATTGCGTAGCCAGTTGGTTTTAAAAAGGTGAACAATTAAGACATTGCCAGAGTATTTTTTCTAAAAAAGAATTAAACAGATTGTTTTAGCTTTTTGGCTCGGATAGCCCAAGCCCAGGATAAAAATTTGGCTAGGGCACAAGCATAGGGTACATAACTGTCCGAAACAAGTATCCTGATTGCCACATCATGGCTCCTAGTTCCTAGCTGGCGGCATAGGTTTTTCAGCCACACCCTTCTTGGATTAGCATATTCGTCACAGACAAACAGGAAATGCGCTAATGTCTCTGGTTTGACAAGGCACGATGGACATAAATCGGATTTGCCTATACAGGATTTCCATCTTTTGGTAAAGGTGTTCAGTGGTAAAGTACCTGTTCTAAATCTAAAGTACAGGGCCTGAGCAAAGGGTTTCCCAATTGTGTCCAGATAAGGTTCCCGCCTGGGGCAGTCTTTAAACATCAGGAACTCCTCTGTTAGCTTGCCAAGAGACGTGCTGGAATGTCTTTGGGAGCAAATCCAGTCCCGATAGAGCTTTTTAAGTATTTGCTTTGGGGGAGAGGTTCTACTTAGCCAAGATTCTAGTAGGCCCAACTTGATTAGCAGAGTTTTCATGTCTTTCAACCATTTGATTTTGTCCCAGTTCGGTGATGACATAATTTCTTTAAGGCCTCTGGCATATCCGCTGAGTTCTTCTACCCGCCAAATACGGGCCCATAATAGCAACGGACGAAATTTCGCGATTTCGCCAATCTGGGTACAGCCAAGGTCCATAGATAAAGGAAGTATTGGGGTGCTTTGTGAAAGGGACATTAATTGTCTGCAAAATGTGTTCTCAGATCTTTGCAGAGCGTCAGTAGATGAAAAGCCCCAGAGTTCTGCTCCATAAAGGGCAGAGCTGACACCTTTAGCTGCGTAGATCTCCAGGACTGTTCCTATTGGTTTTGTTGAGCTGGAACGTTGCTCCCTCAGAAGGGCACCTGTGATCCTTTTATGGCTCAGCAGCATTTTATCTAAATGAGGCGTCCAATCCATTTTGTCTGAGAGGCGTATCCCGAGGTAATCAAAAACTTTTACCCTTTCTAGGAACTCAGTGTTTAGGGTGGGGGAACGCACATGCTGTTTTGGAGGATTGAGGACAAGGTACTTCGTTTTGTTGGTATTTATTACCAGGCCTCGGTCAGTACAAAATGATTGGAAATTGTCCAAGAGCCTCTGGAGTCCCATTGGGGTTTTGGAGATTAAAAGCGTATCATCCGCGAAGAGGAGGGTCGGTATGCGTTCACCAGCCAGGGATGGTTCGTCAGATGGAAATTTGAGAAGATGCTCGACCACCCCATTGATGTACAGAGAGAAAAGGGTGGGAGCCAGAACACATCCCTGGCGGACCCCTCTCTCGACCGGAATACTGCCCGTTTTCTCCCCTCCAGGGCCCCACCTAACTTGGGCAAAGCTGTCCTGGTGTAGCCTGACCAATAGGGATAGTAGATAGTGTGGCAGCCCCATGTCAGCCAGAACTTTCCATAATAAGTCCCTAGGGACAAGGTCAAAGGCAGTCTTTAAATCGATGAATGCGAGATAAAGACTGCCCTTGCCTATCACTACAACCTTCCAATAAACCATCATGAGCCTAAATGCTTGCTCAATCGTTCCAGTGCCTACTCTGAAACCAGCCTGGAAGTCGGTAAGAATTTTATTTTCTTCTACCCAGTTGAGGATTCTGAGTAAGAGAACTTTACCGACAACTTTTTGGCCGATATCTAGCAAGCTGATCGGCCTATAGTTAGATGGATCATCCCTTGGACCTTTCTTATGGATGGGGACCACCTCCGCCCCCTTCCATGATGAAGGAATGGGGGCACCCCTGCAGATGGCAACAAGGAGGGAGTGAATCAGTTTACCCCATTTAGCACTATCAGATTTTAGCAGATCCCCGGGAATGCCATCTGGTTCAGCAGCTTTTTGTGGAATAATAGAGTTTATTGCATATTCCACTTCCTTTAGTGTGAAATCAGAGTCGCTGGGGCAAAGCATATAGTTAGTGTAAAGAGAGGATAAAACAAGCCCTCTCCCATTTGGTTCGTTGTGACAGGAGTAAAGTTTGAAAAAGTGAGCCTCCCACGCCTGACTCGGAATGTTACAAGTTATCAGGTCACTATCTGGTCTGTTGCGTGCCCTTATAGTGTCCCAAAAGCATTTGGAGTCTTTTTTCATGCTTGCTTCTTTAAGGGTTAGCCAGTAGGCATCTTCCCACTCCCTTTTAGCTAGCCGCAGGGCCTTTTTATGTTCTCTTCTGGCTGTTTGAATTGATAGGGGGGACTTCCCTTTGACTGCCTCAATTAAGCATGATTTGGCCTTTCTGCATGATGCCGAGTACCAGTCATGCCTGCCTTTAGGTTTGGATAAGCGTTTGGGTTTCCCTACAGACCCTTGTGCCCAAAAAAGGTCCCCTATAGTTTTTATGGCTACTTCAAAAATAGTAGTAACCTTGTCTGCTGCCTTAGTTAAATCGATGGAGCCAATTTCGTCTTGTGTGCCTTTGACCACTTCATCTATGGTGGATAGTTTGTCAGTGTTACACATAATCTTGCTCCACTTAAGGCGCCTTCCACGAGAGGAGACAGTAATCTCCTGTGGGCAACTCAATGGGGCTGACGACGCTTCAGTGGACCATTATTATTACGATTAATGTTTGCCATCCCAGCTATGCCAGAGATATTTTGGCTAAATGGCCTTTGCCCTCCCTGTTTGTCAGAACTATGGCTCTATCCCCAATGGGCATTTTTTATCGGCATTTAGGCCTTCCGATAGAACACAAATAAGGAGGGCCTGGTCAAGGTGCATGTCTATTTTCCCCTTTGACTATGTCCTATGGGTTCCACGTGCTGAGCTCTCTCATGATAATGACTAACTCATGGAAAGTAGTTTACTGTGATGTCAGGTAGGGAAGGTCCTGAGCGAGGCAATGTAACTAATGCTGGGATAGATATGCCCACCATTGAACTGCCTGGGAGAGATCATTGTAGTGCCATTGGAGCCCATAAATCCATTCTTGGGTTGTTTGTGAAGGGGTAACACAATATTAGTGGAACCCACAGGCCCACTGATAGCAATACCACTGTTACTAATATTAAATATGTTGATAACCTTAGCCTTAGGTGCTTGTCCTGTACTGTCCTAGCAATTAAGACCACCAATAAGGGCAGGGAAGGTTATTATCATTTTGCATCATGAAATGTGAAAGGGTTATCAAACAAAATAGGAAGTCTTGAGTAAGTACGTATTATATCTGCCTTTGATGCCCTTTGCTTACAGGAAACAGGGAGTGTGTACACATGTTGTGGGTTTTTACTCACATTTCCTAGGAGCATTACCCTCCTGTGCTGAGTGGGCCAAAGGAGGTTTACGGATTTTAATCTCTAATAGGCTCCCTGTAATTGCTTATAGACGTCTATTGGTCGGACCACATTCCCAGCTGATGTGGCTTACTATTAAGGAGGGAGTGATTTGGTCCTGATCAATTTCTATAATAACTTTTTGGATTCAATACATAGTACGGTGATACTGGCTTGGAAGTTGTCCTCCGCTCTATTCATTATATTTATGTGATTCTTTGGGCAGGTGATTTTAACCTTCAGGCTTGTACTTTCATGACGTGAGTGTGTGTGGACTCGCCGATCAAGATGAAGTGGATTCCAAACACTTTTGTCATAATGACTATGGGAATGCTTTAAACCTACTTTTTGCTAAATATGACATGCATTTACTGACATGTAAAAGGGAAGAGAAAGGAAATTTAATCCCTACTTTTAGGGGAATAAATGCTGCCATGAATATAACCATGTAATGGTATCTACCTCAGCAAGTCATAAGTGTGGTACCCCTAGTGTAGTTAAGGCTTCTATTAGTGACCATAATCCTGTTATGTTGCCTTTATTATTTTGGAGCATAAAAAAATCCAGTTTCATCTATAGTTAGTAATATTTCTCCCACAGTAACTCCCTGGAATTAAATCATTGTTTAAACAAAAAAGTAACTCCGCCCATGTTATTTGAAAAGTTTACCTGTATTGTAAGATCCATTAATGAACTCTTGATGAGTAAAGTGTGTTCGTCTCATGTTAAAAAAGGGTTGGTGTGATCATTCATGTACCCTGGCAGCCCAACGCCTGAATGTAGCCTTACAGGTAAACATCACTTACAACGCATTTTTTACAACGCACTACCATTACATCGCAACCATTACAACGCAAACCATTACAACGCATTGCGCTGGGGGGCGCTCTAGGATAGGGAATATATTTAATTTACTATCCAACACCTTCCCTGCTATCCACGGGGACTGGAGTTGGAATAGTAAATTAAATAATTCACTATCCAGCGCCTAAAAGCATTATGCGTTGTAATGGACTGCGTGGTAAAAACCGCGTTGTAAAGGCATGCGATGTAAAAGCATGCGTTGTAGTGACACCAATCCAGCCTTACATAGCTCCCGTTGGGACAATGCATTAATTAAATCCCTTCACACTGGTTTCAAACAGGCAATTGCCTTGAAGCGAAAGTCTCTAGAGGAAAAAGGCATGGGATAGGTTGTCTCTATCGGTCGGAATTAAACTATAGTAAACTGTTCTGGGACATGGTTAATGACCCGTTTGCAAAAAAAGTGATGACACCCCTGAGTTCACCTCGTTTGTTTCTTGTGAAGTATGGGTGGGTCATGTTTCCCGTATTTTCTATTGTAGGCATGAGGAAGGTAGAGTAGAGAATCATCTGGTGATTTATATTCGGAATCCGTTCCCACTAGATATCTCAGCAGAATAGATGGCTTCAGCCTGGCGTGCAAGTGCTGAGGGTAGGGCTCCAGGCCCTGATTGGGTACCTGTAGACATCTTCAAAACTGTATAGGTTTATAGGGACCCATCCTGGCCTGGGTGTTTAATGCTTCTAATACTTGCATGATCCCATCATCATGGGGTACTTCAAATGTGGTACCAATTTTTTAGATGGGTGATAGGCTCGACCCAAAAAACTCGCCCTATCAAGTGATGAGTAGAATCTTATTAATGAGGCTATAGGAATGGGCTGAGGAGAATTCTGTCCTATCCCCAGAACAGTTTGGTTTTAGAAATGGTTTAGGGACTATCGAATAATGCGTAAACTTAGTTCTGCTGAAAGGGAAATATACCTAGACCAAACCAGGGTCCCTTTATCTTCATATTGCGATCTAAGTAGTGCATTCAATGTAGTCAACCATTCCTTATTATGGCCAACGCTGATTTCCATTGGTTCTCCTGCAGCTATTTTTAATTACCTTGCACGTCTATACTTGAAGTTGTCAAGTAAAGTGCGCTATGGATCGCATGGTGAATGCTCACCAATTTTTAAAGTGGAATGAGACACTCGGCAATGGTGTGTTTTGGCCCCGTTACTATTCACCCTTTTTAGGTCGAGCCCTGAACCAGCGCGCAAGCTCTGCTCTGGGGTTGATCTGTGGTAGTAGAGTACAGGGTTGAAGCCATGCCCACTCCACCGCCCACTTTTTCATTGGTTTGTGTCTTTGGCCTTTCTAAATGCTGCCTTCCGATTGGTTTATAGGCTGTTAGTCCCTAATTATGACAGCCATGTTGTCATTTGTATCCTTCCATGGCTACTGGCCCCTTTACTTCGAGTATTGCATGAGCACTCTTTTCTAACCGTGCCTTCTCCCACTCCCGCTGTCCATGCCTTCTATCCCCCTCCGGTTGTTCGTGCCTTCTCGCTCCCCTGCCCGCCCGACAGCACTCCTGTTTGCAATGCAATAGGTCTTGCGTACATGCGAGTACTAATGCATTGCAAATGCTTGTTATTAATGGTGTAGACTCCTTTTCACAGGCCATACATACTGATGCCCTCAGTGTTGGGGGGCGCCCTATACCAGTGTTATTATATGCTGATCATGCCCTGTTGTTATATAGGAACCCGGTTGGCCTCCAGAAATTGCTGTGCGCCATTGTTGAGGTTATGGTTGCTAAGAGTATAATAATTAAAAACGCCCAAAATGCTCACAATGATCTGGGGGCACAAACCAAAAATTGCAGATCTTTTTTTAATTACTATCATGCCTATTGTTGGGGTAAATTATTTTAATTATCTGGGAGTCCTCTTCACAAACAATGGCTTTTGTGCCCAACAAATTATTAATACTTAATCCAAAATGTCCGGAAATTTAAATGGAATTTTAAAGTTTTCATCTAAGTTGGGTAGCTGGCCAATCAAATAACTTATAGAGATATAGTGGTGCCCAGCACTACTTATGTGGCCGGCCTTTGGTGTTATTCCCCTAGTAAGCCATTGCAACTTGAGGAAAATTGTTTTATCAAACTTACTCTGTCTTCCCTCTTCTGCTTCCATTATTGCTCATCAAAAACTTGGACTACAATATTTAGGAGATTTGCTTTTGGTCAAACCCTTACTTCTTTAGTTTTCCATTTGATCTAAAGTGGAGACTGGTTTTACCAAATCAATCATCACAGACTGTCTAAACCTGGATAATACTTTTCACATCCCATGGCTGTTGTTATTAGGTCCTCTTTTAGTACCCTGTTTAAATTGTCAGTGGATGGTATCCTTTAACGGTTCCGAAACTTACTCAGAATAGGCGCGGGGCAGCAGCAACTCACCCACAGCACCAGACCAGGAGCCGTTAGGGAAACGGCTGGGTGCTCCTTTTCCTTCCTCCACGCCGTGAGGGAAACGGCCAGCATTTGTGCGGCAACTACAACTCCCAGAAGCCCCGGGGACCCAAGGCGCACCCGTGTCACCCCAGCCAGCGCCCGGAGGTGCTAGAAATTCACCAAGCGCACCCCGCAGCGCGGGACAGCGCAGGGCAGCAGCAACTCACCCACAGCACCAGACCAGGAGCCGTGGGGGAAATGGCTGGGTACTCCTTTTCCTTCCTCCATGCCGTGAGGGAAACGGCCAGCGTTTGTGGGGCAACTACAACTCCCAGAAGCCCCGGGGACCGTGCGGGGCAGCAACAACTCAGAAGAAGAAGTGGGTAAAGTCATGTTAGAGGTCAAATCTGGCTCCCAGTTGGATCCAACCCTGCCCGCATCATATTTTCTCGCAATTAACCCCGATAATCTGTCCGGCAGTAACACAAGTACTCAACCACTCATTAAATTCTGCGGAATTTCCAACAATCTGGAAAAATGCGGTAGTCACCCCACTGATAAAAAAAGCAGGTGTAGACATCAATAACCCCGCCAACTATCGACCCATATCACAACTACCCTATCTATCGAAAGTCTTAGAAAAATTGGTTAACAGGCAGCTTTCTAATTTCCCTGAGACTAACAACTTATTGGATGTTTCTCAGACAGGTTTCAGGGCCAATAATAGCACAGAGATAACACTCTTGGCCATGCTGGATAGCATCAGAACACAAGTAGATCGGGGGAAAACAGTCGCCCTGATATTATTAGATCTCTCGGCGGCGTTTGACACCGTACCACACAACCTGTTATTAGGAACTCTCGCAGCAAAAGGAATCCAGGCAAAAGCATTACGTTGGCTGCAATCATTTTTGTCAGACAGAACTCAATCTGTGTGCATGGGCAACTTTTCGTCTCCCCTCCGGAACATCAAATATGGGGTCCCACAGGGAGCCTCATTGAGCCCAACGTTATACAACGTGTTTGTATCTTCCCTGGCAGAGATAGGAAGAAAGTGGGGTATCGATATCTGTTCATATGCAGACGATACCCAACTAATGGTAACCTTAGACGGGTAAAATAACCCAGAGGACAGGCTGCTAAACTGCCTCATCGAACTATCGGCTGGATGCACAGCCACTGTCTAAAGCTTAACCCAGATAAGTCAGAAATATTGCTGTTTGGTGGACACACACAGTTATGGGACAACAGCTGGTGGCCCATTACCCTGGGTACCCCCCCCAATCCAACACTGACAGCAAGGAATCTAGGAGTTATTATTGATAACACCCTGTCTATGGAAAACCATGTGTCAACAATTTGCGGCAAAGGTTTCGCACTATTAAAAATGCTCAGAAGAGTCTTTCCTTGGATCCCCACTGAATGTAGAAAGATTCTAGTCCAGTCACTGCTGATGAGCAGGCTGGACTATGGAAACTCCCTGTTTGTGGGCATGGCAGACTACCTCTTCACAAAACTACAATTAGTGCAGAATGCAGCGGCAAAGGCAATCTGTAATAGAAGAAAATATGACCCAGCCAAGAGTTGCCTAAGAGAGCTCCATTGGCTCCCAATGAGACAAAGAGCTACTTTCAAAATGCTGTGCATAACACATAGAGCACTGTACAACACCAGGCCTTATATTTTAACAAATAAGATCAAGTTTTATGCACCCACTAGGAATCTCCGCTCTCAATCAACAGCAAGAGCAACAACTACCCGAGTGAAAAGAGCCAGGATGGGAGGATGGGCTTTTTCCCACCTGGCCGCAACCAGATGGAACGATCTGCCCAAGGATCCCAGACTCGCGGACTGCCATTTGACTTTCAGAAAAAAATTAAAAACCATTCTTTTTCCTAAACCTGACTAACTCTGTATTACTCAAGTATTAGCCCACCGCTTATTACTGAAATCATAGCGCCGTGATATCCTACCCAGGATGATTGATTGCACTTTAAAAGCAACATTAACATTAACATTAACTCACCCACAGCACCAGACCAGGAGCCGTGAGGGAAACGGCTGGGTGCTCCTTTTCCCTCCTCCACGCCGTGAGGGAAACGGCCAGTGTTTGTGGGGCAACTACAACTCCCAGCAGCCTTGGAGCCCAAAGGCGCACCCGTGACGCCCCAGGCTGTGCCCGGAGGTGCTAGAAATTCACTGACAGCCCCCCGCAGCGCGGGACGTGCGTGGGCAGTGCCTGTGCGAAGCCCGGGGGGCCCGTTCTTGCCCGTCATTGACAGGAATAGACAGGGCAGGGCCACCCCCTTGGTATTCTCTTGATACATTAACTCCCCAAAAGACTATTGCCATGGAAGGGCCTGCTGGACCACAACCCCACTTCACCAAAAGAAGGAGAAGCGTAAGCAGACAGCCGGTAGGGCGACCATTAATAAGAAGACAAGAATAGGGTGCGGTCCAGGAGTGGAACCCATATTAAAGCCCCCATTTGTCCCTAGCGCTGCACTAAAGTATCCAGCTTGGGCCCAGTTATTAATAGCTGACCTCCTGATCTAACTTGGCGACCTGATCAGGCAAGAGATCGCCCCACTCGCTGAGCAACTAAAATCACTGACAACCATGGTAACCACCAGGCAAATGCAATCTGCCCCTTTAGAAACACATTACATGGAGCTAAGGGGGGAGAATCAACTGCCAACTCAAATTCGTGCCTGGGGGTTCCCCCAGATGAACAGGTGACCATTAGCAACCAAGATGCCACCACAAGGCAGTCCACTAGTCAAGGCCCTAGTACTATTCCACAGCCCTTGGTCGCACAGCGTGAGCATGACCGAACTACAAATCCCATCCAGAGGCCAGCTCACGCTATGACACAGAGTTGCCAGCCAATGGCCTGTCTCCCCCACAAATCTATCAGTACAGGGGTGGCTCAGGATACAAGGAGCAAAGAGCTAGGGGGTAAGGGTGATGCCGTTTTGCCAACCATAGATCTTCCTCCAGAATCATTACCTTATGTAGTTGTTCTAACTGGGGTCCCTCCTTTAAATGGTTCCCAGAGGGAGTCGCAGCTGGAACTTAGAAACAAGAGTTTATTTTGGCTAGCATCACAGTCACTTCCCCTACAGGAGGGCAGGGGAAATTCTGATGGTGCAGAGAGTGGATTAGGTGGGACCAAACAGAAAAACTATTGCAGGTGACTGTGTAGTCATCAACTTTTAAACCCCCCCAGATGGTAAGCTTTATACTTAACAATAGATCTACCCCGTTGAGATCCGTACAGGAGTGAGAATGCTCCCTTTGGATCACTTTTACTCCAACTGTCCTAATCCTGACAGGCCAATGGCTGTCTTAGGGCACACTAAACAGAGAGAGGAGGGACAGTACTTGACCCATAGACACAACTGTTCTAATTTTGACAGGCCAATGACCCTCCTAGGGCACACTAAACAGAGGGAGGAAGGGCAGCCCCAGACCAATAGACATTTTTTCCGGTAGGTCTCTCTTTTATGACTTGCCGGTAAACAATCGATATGGGCCTTTGGAAGATGTCGATTGACCATCAACCACAGAAGGCTTGGGTTCCCCTAAGAGTAGCAAGGAACAGCAGGAAGGAAATGTGCTGACAATTATAGGGAACCCACAGTGGATGCCCTCCGTAGTCTTGAGTACCAAAACAGGGACACATGAGCAGCTTACCTCGAGGGATGGGGTTTTGGTATACCAATCTCCTCCCTCTCCATTGGGGATTACACTAACCAACCCCAATAATTTCCCTGATGACATCTTAAAGTCGCTAAACTGTTCAAACATAACCGAAATTCCCCCTGAATCAATGAGAGGACCCTCTAGCTTAGGTAGAGTCTTGAAAATCGTATCCTGGAATGTGGCTGGCATTAAGGGCAAACTCTCTTGCCCTGAATGGGGCTTGTTTGTGGACCAGTTTGATGTGTGCCTGTTCCAGGAGATATGGGCAAGTGAGTATTGTGTAAGGGTGGGCTTTGTTGCATTTAACATACCAGCTACCACCAGAGGGGCGGAAGGCCGTCCAGTGGACTATTCATTTGGGTAGCTTCACATGTGGGCTGCAACCCTACCATCTTAAATAGTTACTCTCATGATTTTCAATCGGTAATGCTCACTTTTCCCTCCAAACTGAGATGTGCCATTATTAACATCTCTTGCGGCCTGTAAGCTTGGCCCAGTAATCCAAAACTCTTGAGGAGTTAAACCTCGTTATTCCGATGGTGCCGCTTAACTCTCAACTGATAGTTGGGGGAGATTTAAACCGCCATTTTGAACCCCTCTTAGGCACTTATGATGTCATCACTAATGAGGAGGACTTGCAGTGGGCCATACCCGATCCATAAGGTCATCCTGTTAAGACTTGGTCTCCTTTAGTACTTCAAACCAACGCCATCCTTCTAAATCACTCCCTGAGGGCCTGTAATGGCCCTACACCCTCGGACAGGCCGAGTAAGCCCACATTTAACAGAACCGGCCAGGCTTCTCACATAGACTATGTTTTGGTAGAGTGTAGGTCATGACATAGGGTTATGGATTTTGAGGTCATTTCACATGCTGATAGTGACCATAATGCCTTGACATTATCTTTGAAGGTTCCGGATTCAGGCACATCTCCTGCTATCGAGGCCCCCTTGGATAATAGGCTAACCCTCACTAATAATAGGAGAAGAATAACGTGAGGGACAATTAAACAATCTCCCGTGAAGTTGCGAGCACTATATGAAATGGTTATCCCAACCCTCCAGGAACTTGGCAGTGCTCTGGTTGATGGGGATTATCCAGCCCACACCCATTTGGTTGCATCACTCCATAAGCGACTGATGGACAACTTAGCTGATATTTTAAACCCTACTATCCACCCCCAAAAAAAGAAAAGGTCATCCTACTTGTGGTTTAATGACAGCTGTCGTAAGGCTAAACAAGCGTTATTAGCGGCTATCAAAGGGAAAAATAACTCCCTAACCAAAACCAGGCGGGCCCAATATAAAGAAGTTGTCTCTAGTGCTAAACTGTCCTTGGAAGAAAACAAATGGACGGATATTAAAACCGCCCTGCTGACCCGGGACATGAAAACATTCTGGGCCATAGTAAGAACGGATAGTAAGAAGGGTAACCATGCGGGTGAACCAAATCTACCAGCAGAATTGTGGCCTGAGCATTTTCAGGCACTGTATGCAAATGATCCGGAACAGGACGTACAAAGAGAATCCATGGGCAGACTTTGTATAGAAACTAGTTGTGTAGAGGATCTACCAGTATTAGTTCTGAGACAAGCAATTAAGGCGTGCGATCGGATAACACTACGTGCGGTTATTTCAACGATAGAAAAGCTACCAGCTGGAAAAGCACACGGTTTAGATAAACTGCCCAGGGATTTGTTTCGGGAGGAACCAGCCATCTGGGGCCCCTATTTCTGGGTGCTATTTAGTGCCATTATGAACGCTATGCCCATCCCTGACACCTGGGCCGTGGCAGATATAGTCTCAATATTTAAAAAGGGCTCCCCATCACTCCCTGCAAACTACAGACCGATCAGTTTGATCGACGTCACGCAAAAACTGTTTGCACGGGTAATACTAGAACGGATACAGGGCTGGCTGGAAGAAAATTACATCATTAGCCCTTATAAAGCTGGATTCAGGAAAAATACCTCCACCGTGGACCAAATATACAGATTTCAACTGATTACTTGGAAGACGGTATCAATAGAAGGTGGCAGCCTCTATTTGATATTCGTGGACCAGAAAATGGCTTTTGATTTGGTGCCCAGATCCAAACTTTGGGGGTTCCTAAGAGATATGGGGATTCCAACTTACCTACTTGACCTGCTTATCAAGCTACATGATGCCACCTATGCCCAAGTAAGATGTGGAAGGGGGGTGAATTAACCAACAGGCTCCCAGTTGACAGAGGTGTGAGACAGGGCTGTGTGCTCGCACCAACCCTGTTCTGCCTTTTTGTCAACGCACTCATCCCACTACTTGTAGAGGTCGTAGACAATGATGCCCCTAAGTTAGCAAACAGCAAGGTGGCAGCACTGATGTTTGCTGACGATACCCTCTTATTATCCAAGACGCCGATGGGTATCCAGAGGCTATTGGATAGGTTTGCTGTATTCTGCAATAACATGGGTTTGGTGATTAACACCACCAAAATTAAGTTCATGATTGTTAATCCGCCCAAGATAACACGGCCCAACCCACAATTCAATTGGATAGCATTGGAAAGGATGTCTGTGTTTGTGGGTGTTACCCTTACAGAAGACATGCAGTGGGTGGTCCAGATAGCTAAAGCCAAGCTCAAGCTAGCCCAGATCGCTGGGGGGATAACCCATTGGCCCCGCGATTGAGGTGTATAGGGCACAAGCGAGGGGAGCCACATTGTATGGGGCCGAACTCTGGGGACACTGCTCGCCCGCTCCTTTAATAGCAGTGGAGAACAGTTTCCTTAGACAAATTGTGGGTCTTCCAGCTAGTACCCTGTTAATCCCCTTGCGGCTAGATTTTGGCATCTCCCCGATTGAGGATGAGGTTACTTTAAGACCTTTAAAATTTTGGCGAAGATTGTGGGCAACCCCTTAATTAGCAACATTCCAGGCAGAAACTAAAAAGTTACTTTCTTACCCTGGGCTATTGAAAAAGGTTCCTTGGTTTGCACATGTAAAGTACGAATGTGAAAAGCTAGGTAAACCAACTTTGTGGAGTAGACCAGGGGAGACTAGCCCCATGGTTCCTCGAGCTATACTACTGAGGATCTATCGAACCCAAAAGCTTGAGGCCATTCAGTCAAACCCAAAACTAGGTCCTCTTACAATCAATTTCCTCACTGTGAAGGATAATTATAAACTCGAAACCTTCCTGGATGATATCCTACCACAGGTAGCAAGGAAACGTTATGTGCAGGTCAGACACAGCACCTTACCCCTACGTGCTTTCACTGCCAAATGGGTTGAGCAAACTCAATATGGGAGCCCAGCATGCAATAGTCAAGAGGAAACATAACTGCATGTTTTATTCTTTTGCCCAGGATACCAGGAAGCAAGGTGTTTTTGGTTTAGACAACTTTGCCGGAAAACTGGGTTTGTGCATTGTAGGGAGGCTTTTCGAGTTTAAAAGTATGACACCTCCAAACCCATTGTCTTTGCCGTCTCTCGCTTTTTAAATTCAATGTGGAGAAGATGGGGCTTTATTGAAATGGAAAAAGAATAACAAATTGCCAATCAGCATGCATTATTAACATAAGTGCGTAGCAAGTGATTATTACACTAGGGATACAGCTTTTAAAATTGTTTTTTCTTTTTTTATATAAAAGCTTTTATGTTGAATATGATTTTAACATAATCTGTTAGTTTTAATTATTTATTGATACATTTCTGTCATCGCTTGTCCGCCGAGTACACCAATACTAATTAAATTGATTGTTTTTGCACTTATGTCCATTTTATGCACCTTCTCCCCTTCCTTTTTATTGGCAAATTTTTTATGTCCTTACAAATTGGAAACCAAAATACGTTTAGAGTTTGATGTTTTGTACTGTATGATTTGTTTAAAATTCTATACTTATTGTTTGTCTTTTGTATACTTTTATGGTCCAAGTGACTGAAATAAAGGTTTTCGAACAAACGAACGATTAAAGTTACCATTTTACGCAGAGGGCAGATCGCAGGATAGACTCCGAAATGATTAAACCTACAGTCTGCATGTATATGTTTCTTTCTTTGGAGGAGGAATGTCAATAGTATTGGTCTTTTGTCAGCAATAATCAACATTGATATGTGCTGACTAGGTCCTGGTTTGGTTTTGTGTACCACCTGGTAGCCTTCCTCTCAATGAAGGTATGCCCTTCAGATTCCACTCCTTGCATGTGATGGAGTAAGAAAGCTGAGCACAAAGCACTTCATGCTATTTTGTAGTTTTTATACAGGGTACTTTCTTAAACACATTCTTGCCGCACACACTATAAGGAATTATAATGTGGCCTTGCAGTTTTTGTTATTTTTAAATGATCACTTAAGTGTGTTTTAAAGTTGTTGTTTTTATTCTGAAGGACATTAACTGAAGGAAGAATAGTATGCATTAGATTTTATTAGCTGTGGAATTAGTATACAATGTTTTTATGCTGTATTGTGGAATTTATGTACCATATGGAAATATGCACATTATTCTATTTATGTCATATTATTGATGTTTTAAGAATATATATTTACTTTTGTGGTGTTTTAAACTAGCCAAATAAAATTTAATTGCCTGACTGACTATATACAGTAAACAAAAGAAGTAAACTTGAGTCATTCCTAAAAAGGATTAACAGACGTTAAAGAAAGCCACTGCAGCCACATTTAGACATGCAATATACAATTTGGGGTAGCACAGCTAATTGAAAGTCAAATTTTCCTTCATGTATTTACATTTGCCACAATTATTTTTACGGAGCTGAATAAGTTACCTACCTTCAGTAATGTTCTTTCTGATTCAGAAATCTATGTGCAGATTCCTCACTTTTAAATTCTCTTAGATGCCAGACTGGACTAGGCTTGGGTGGTGAACTCCTCTTTGTTTGTGGAGTTTTCTGCTCTTTGCAATCTATGGCGCATGTTGAGTTCGGAAAACTCTGTGGAGTAGAGCAGAGTTTAGTCCTCACTCACGTTTGCCAACATAAAGTTGGCGAGTGTGAGTGAGGAAAATCCAATGCTAGACCACCACCCAGAGAGATTTCTCAAACACTTGCGTTGAGAAACCATCCATTTGCATTGAGGAAGTTGCAGCTCAAGTAGAACACCTACTTGAGCAGCAGAAAGAAGCAGGGCCTCTTGTACTGTGCATAGTGCCGTTCGCACTGATTTTCCAGCTCGAGACAAACACCTGTCACTAAAAATCAGTGCGAATGGCATGACCTAATGCACTGCGCACTCTCGTAGCGCGGCTGGACCTGGATAAGCTTCTTTAGTGCTAGTGGCATGATTGGTCAGCAATACATTCCCAGCACCCCAGGCTTTATATGTAGAGACAAGCCTGGATTGCACAGAATACTGAGGAGAGAACTATCACCCTACAAGAAAGAATTTCACAAGATTATCTGGAATTACGCGAGTATGGTAATTCTGAGTTTAGAGACATTACTTAGCAAATAATTGCCCCCTCACGTCCAAAATAGATGTGAGGATGTATTTTGTACTAAGAAATACTCCTAATTGCAACAGAACACAAATAGCGAGTGTGAGCAGCCTCTCGTGCTCACTAAATTTGCACGTGGTGTAGGATTTTCCTCCAACTTAATACTGACTTCAGCACTTTTTCTTCACATGGATGAGAAAATTGACTATTGCATGCTGGGCTCCCATATTGAGTTTGCGCTAAATACAGCAGAACACAAATAGCAAGCTGGGGCAGCCACTTGCGCTAGCTACATATGCTTTCTCTGTAGGATTTATCCTCTCAAATCACTCTTAATTATGCAAGCAGGAGTAATCGGGTATTTATTGGTAATTCTGCATCAAATAGTAAGGTGGAATTAACAAAACTACTTTGATTATTCCAGAATAACTGAAATTCTGCCCAGGGCCACTAAATGTCCAGAACTAAAATATTATAAAGGTAAGTGAAGGAAGGTAAATTTAGATATATGGTTATGTGTTGGGTTTTGTTGTGTTTTACTCTGTATTTCGATTTACTAAGCCTTTGTAACATATTGATAACCTTATGATGACTGTATAATTTTTACTGTGTATTTTGCTATAAAAGAGGGCCAAGATTGGAGGAGAGCCAAAACACAAATCCATATTTAAAAAAACGACCCGACCCATCCCAAGCCCTAAAAACGACCCCAACTACCCATTCCCCTCCCCCTGCCCTGAGGCCTAAAACCCTCTCCCTCAACAAACACTATCCCAACTCTGCCCTTAGGCCTAATACCCTAACCCCTAATTAAAAAATTACCCTGACACGCCACAGGCCAGAAAACTATGCCAAACCCCCTGCCCTAAAAACTACCTGAAAACGTCCTCCAACACCCAGCTCTGAAAACTACCCCCGTTCCACATTGCCCAGAAAACTTCCCAAGACCCCTCCAGCCCAGAAAACGGCCAGGATCCCCCTAGTCAAGAAAATAACCCTGACCCACCCCAGCCCAGAAAACTACCCGACTCCACCCCTGCAAACTTCCCTGACCCGACCCCTGAAAACTACCCTGACTCCACCCCAGCCCTGAAAACTCCCCTTGATCCCCCAGCCCTGAAAACTACCTCTGACCCCCAGTTCTAAAAACTAGCCCTAAACTTCCCCAGCCCTGAAAACTAGACTCGACCCCCCAGCCCTGAAAAAGAGCCAAACCCAGCCCAGAAAATTACCCCAACCCCCCAGCCCAGGAAACTACCCCTGACCCCCAGCCCAGAAAACTACCCATGACCCCACACTAGCTCCACTTACCTTCCCACATCTCTCTTCCTAGCAAGGTCTTCCTGCTTCTGTCCCTGCTGCCTGCAGCAGCCAGCAGCTAGACCTCGCACTGCCCTAACCATGCATATGTGTGGTTAAGGCAAGAATGGTTGAGCTTATGTAGTCAGAACACGCGTGATTAGGACCGTGGTGTTGCAACTGTTTCCCGGGAAAAACATATGGTATTTACCTTATTAAAATGACAATAGATGTTATTTATCGGAGCCAATAACGTACCCAATGGTACAGCTATTTATCAAGAACAATAAATAATGCCTCAACTCGAATTCAGGCTAGGCTGGAGCATAGCTCACAGAATATCACTTTGCAGAATTCTGCAGAGTTACGAAAAAAATCAGCTGAATTCCACAGAGTTCTGTGAGTGGGCGGAGTAGTGCTCAGCCGCCCCTACTCATATGAGCTGAGCCCGGAGGCGAGCCTGGACACTCCCTCAATAATGCCCCACCCCCATTCTCAGCTGGAGCAGATGTGGGAATCAAACAAATAACAGGAAATTACTAAGCGAAAGACAAATCCACGCCAGCTGAGCAGTACTACCACATCCAAACAGGAGTGGCTATATATGGAGAATACGTCAATAATTTTCTTAGAAACAAATTGGTAATTCCGCTATGAACCTGTATGCCAAAGGTGCCTGGTATTCTTTCTGTGCATCGCCGTCGGACCACTCAATGAGTGCCAAGGTGTAGCATACCGATCCAATCCGTAGTGAAGTACTAGAAAAATATACCATAGAGCTATACTTATCAATAGCCCATATATCTCATTTACCATAGATAAACTAGTCGGCAATGGAAAAGGTTCAATCGTTTATTTTGCAAAGCGCCCTGTACAGGGGAGCCTCCCTCTGGTCACAGCTCGCAAAGGTGTGCAGAGGAGACTGCTGGATCATGTTCAAAACAGTGCATATATACTTTCAACATACCCATAGAAACTCCATACATGGAAAAGTACCAAATCAGAAGAAGCCAACAGGAACTCCCATATAAGGCACAATAGATTAGGCTTGAAGCTCTGCAGAAACTATTTTGGGGGTAGGTCAGCGAAGGTGCCTCCCTTTCATTCTGGTGCATGGGAGTATTGGCATGGCGTCTGCAAGAATGTGCTCATCCTACAAGAAAGAGAAGATGTGACCTTGGGCTTCTAACGTTAGTAGCAATGCTCTGCTCACAGCCTGGGACGACCTTTTAGAATCTCCTGTCAGCAGTATGTCACGTGCTTTCCTTACTAAAGAGAGAGAGCTCGGGAAACGAAACCAAGATGGCGTTTGCTTGATTTAGGTCCAATTCTCGATAGGTACATGAATCGAGCATATTTACAAGAGGCTTTACAGGATATTGCAGATATGCATTGGATATGTTATGACAACATTATATGGTATCGATTTTATATTCCTTCAGACCGCCCTTTTGGCATAACATAGCCAATATACATGGAGACTACCTGTTCAATCCAAGAACACACCCTCATCTATCTGCATAAGGTCGGCCACTTCTTTCTGTACTAACTGCTTTTCATTTTTAAGCTGTTGAGAAACTGTGAAAGAGGAAGTAAATTTGGCAGCACAATAGGACCAACATGCAGGGCCACAATGGAGACACAGGCAGCAAAAAAATACCACTCCCAGTGCTCCAGCCAGGATCATGAAAATCTTCCAGCCTCAGGTAGAGAGGAGATCCAGAACCACCCGGTAAAAGACGAAGTGCCAGTGTCAGCATGTACTTCTGCAGCCAAATGATGTCATTTCTGAATAGCTAAATGTATGGTGGGAGCCGAATCTGGAATATATACACAGCAAGAGCTGCCGATCACGCGGCATGCTTCTCCTCGATCAGCTAGGATGACGTCAAGCACCATCCGATTTTGGAGCGAAACAAGCCCGTAGCTAGAAGCTCCACAGTAAGGTTAGTCAAAATTTCGGCAGTAGTCTGGACTACATTTTCTACTATTCGAGAGAGACGCCTGACATCTCTACTAGTGAAAATGGAACCCCATATCGGAAAGAGACCCTTGGCTATGTCCATAAACTGCTGAGCAGCAGTATCAGTCTGATCAGTGCCTTCAGTACTAATACTTCGATATACTCGGTTAGGACCAGGGCTCCGTTTAGTCAGCTGGTGTGTTTTGTGGTAGTCAGACGGATCTATATAAACTGTAGGATACAGGAAAGACAAGTAACATTTTCCAGCCCATCCTCTCGGGAGCCAGGTATAGGCATTTTCTCCACATACAAAGCATACATTGGGAGGAGTAATTAAAGGTGGTGTACTGGTAGTGTGCAGGATGTAAGTATAATTACACCTACTATTCCCTACACTAACATGACCCTTCCCTTGGATACAAAAGGAAGCTGTGCTATTCAAAATAGGAGCGGGCAGAGCCTTGTCATCAGTGACATTTCGATCCTGGAAGTGTTGAAAATATTGGGTAGAATTGAATTGTTCAAAGTCCAACATTTCTTCCTTTAACCAGGTAGCATTTTCATAGGTGGTATATATATTCATGCAAGCATCGGGGTCTAAAGATCCCTCCCCTTGGTTCCCTTGTGCATCAAATCCCTGATGTTGTTCTATATATTTTAAAACGGCTTCATAATCCTTTTCAGTATACCGTTTAGGGTCAGCCACATAATGCAAATACATTAATGACAATAACTGGAACCAAGCTTCGCAACTTGCCAAATGCGATAATGGTAAGGAAAAAAATAAATCATGGCGATGCATTACAGATGGCAAGAGACCACAAACCCAACAATTCGTCTTATTCGTAGTGCTATGAGCCTCATGCAACATTTCAATTAACGCATTTCTAACATAAGTTTCTTGATGTCGTTCTTTATGGGGAGGCAAAGTATAAAAATAATGCTTGGGTGGGGTTGCGGTAGTACCTAAAACATGGTGCATTGGATATTGGAATTCTAAATATATAAACACACTCCTTAGAATTATCATGATCACTGCAATCGTTATTACAAAGGCAATTTTCACTCTGGTAGCCCAAGCAGAAAACATAGGAACATTTTCAAGGAAAGGTCGGGGTGCAAGAGGTCTCTCATCCTCAAGGGCAAAACGGGCAAAGGGATACATTTCTAACTAAAAGTCCAAACTAATCTCAGGAAAGAACGCAAGCCAGCCGCCAGAGGGTTTCTTCTCCCTGTGTCCGTTTAGAGCCTCACAGGCAGGCTCTTGTTATCCATCCACAAATTGATTCTCCGAGAATTTCACAGTTGCAACTTAAGACCCCTTTTTACTTACACAGTCTTTCTTTCTGAACAGAGCAATGTGTCAGTTCCAAGCTCTCAACAGGTTCAGTCCAGTGTCTCGCTCAATACCCCAGACAAACTTGTCTTTCACCCTACAACTCAGTATTTCCCTTTCTCCTATATTCCGGAACTGGGGTATCGTGCAGTTTTCGGGGTCGTAAATTGTATCGTAAATGGCCAGGTTGTTCCTGATTATGTAACAAAACAGCAGCAGGAACATTTGGTGCAACACAGCTTCCAGAAGCCTCAGGGGAATCAGCTGTACTATTTCTTTTGAAAACCAAAGCTGATTCAACTCCTTGCGGTATCGACAACCTTTTCTCCTGCCCAATTTCAACGGCATCCGAGAACGGCACAAACCGTACCCTTTGTTCTCCCTCTTGTGTTAGAACTCCTTCTCGGTTCTGCTGATCAGAGGGAAGCGGCAAGGGTAGTTTCTTTAGATGGGAAACATGTTTCCAATTTTTCTTCCCATCAACTTTCACTGCTGTTCGGGTGACCAGAAGGATTTGATAAGGGCGGCTCCACCTCGATTCCAGACTCAATTTTTGTTGGTAATTCCACAAAAGGACCCACTGTCCTGGTTCCAGGCGATGTCCGGGACCCTCCGGCAGCAGCTGCAGTACTTCTGAGACCTGTTGATGAATAGAACGCAGATCTTTAGTTAAAGCGTACAGGTAATCTGTCATCATGGGGTAATCAAGATCATGAAAGGATTTGGGTCTTGGGACACCCCATACATTAGCGGGCCGTCCAAAAATGACCTCATAGGGTGACAGCCCGGCCCGAGAATGGGGGGTTACTCGTATTGACATTAATGCTAGGGGCAATGCATCTGGCCAACTTAAACCTGTACTTTCCTGTATCTTTGCCATTTTCAATTTTAATATACCATTGTATTTCTCAACTAATCCGGCAGATTGTGGGTGTCATGCTGCATGGAATTTTTACTTTATCTGCAGCCCTGCACAAACATGCTTAACGATCTCTGCATTAAAATGGACCCCATTGTCTGTCCATATAATCCGGGGCAAACCGAATTGTGGCAGAAATTCTTTAATTAGGGCTTTGGCAGTAGCTAGGGCAGTGTTTTCTTTGGTAGGGTAGGCTTTAACCCATTTGCTAAAAGCACAAACCACCACCAGTAGGTATTTAAGGTTGTTCACTCTATCGAATTGAATGTAATCCATCTGTAACACTTCAAAGGGTAACGACGGGGTGCAAAGTTTCCACTAAGAACTGTTTCTCTTCCTCCTGGGTTATGCTGCAAACAAACCATGCAATATTTAACTACATGGGCAGCAGTTTTAGGGATATCAGGGTTATTCCATTGTGGGTCTAGTAATGCACAAATCCCTTTAGCTCCAATGTGGGCAATACCATGGGCCATTACTACAACTGCATACACCAAGGCATTGGGTAATAGCCATCTCTGTCTGTCTATTAAATCAATCCAACAATCATTCTTGCCTAACCGCCCTATTTCCTGTTCCCACCTTAATAGTTCATCAGCTGTAGCCTCTTTCTGTAATTCCTTAACACTTTCAATAGTGTTATCAAATACTGTAGTCTCACCACCCATCGAGTTGCTACACTAGGGAACATTGTGGAGGTTTTAGTTTGCTCTGTTTCCTTCTCCTGTAGTGTCAGTGATTTTCTTATGGGCACTACACTTAACAATAGCTACCTTTTCTGGTAGGATTAAAGCATATAATAGTCTCTCGATCAACTGGCCATGTTGTATTCTTTGGCCGTGAGAAGTAAGGAATCCCCGTTCTCTCCACAGCTGCCCAAAACTATGGGCTACGCCAAAGGCGTACTGGCTGTCAGTGAATATATCAACTCTTAACCCTTCACTCAGTTCACAGGTCCTTAGTAATGCTATTAGTTCAGCTGCTTGCGCTGAGTGCTGTGAAACCCGAGCAGTCTCCACTACGGTTCTGAGAGTAGTTATAGCATAAGCAGTTGTTGTCGTGCCATCTGGTAACTTAAAACAAGAGCCATCCACATACAATTCCCCTTGTGGGTCAGATAAAGGGGAATTAGTGAGGTCTACATGACCCTTCGTTTCTTCTTCCGTCCGAAATATACATTCTTGGACATCGTTCTTTTGGGCACTCGAAGGGAGGGGTAGTAACGTGGCTGGATTCAGAGTGGCACATCTTTTCATTTTAATGTGGGGTGCAAATAAAGTTAATTCATAACCAGTCAATCGTGCACTCGTGAGGTGCTGAGTTTTTGTTCTGTTCAATAATATGTCCACAGCGTGCGGTACCATCACTGTGAGGTCAGTATTTAAAACAATCCCTTCCGACTGTCGAATAGCCACCGCCACAGCAGCATTAACCCTTAGACAGCTAGGGAGGGCTCGGGCAACATTATCCAATACTGCCGAAGAATATGCACAAGGTCTTTGTTTTCCTCCAAAATCCTGGGTCAATACTGAAAGAGAACAACCGTCTACCTCATGCACATAGAGTACAGAAGGATTCTGGTAGTCCGGGGTACCCAGAACAGGTGCAGAGCAGAGGGCACATTTTAAAGATTTAAAAGCATCTTGAAATTCATCCGTCCAGGGTAAGGGTTCATGCACATCTTTCGTAACCAAGTGCAACAAGGGTTTATTCAGAAGAGAAAAATTAGGAATCCATTGGCGACAGTAAGAAGTTATGCCCAGAAAAGCACGAACATCACGTTGAGTACGAGGCACAGACATGTTAGTAATAACAGATATTCGTTCAGGAGTTAATTGTCTCCCCGCTTTCGACAGTAAGTGACCAAGGTAGATCACTTCCTGTTGACAATACTGACATTTAGACAGAGATACCTTATTGCCATGAGTAGCTAGATGATGCAACAATTTAACAGCGGCTTCCTTGCAACCCTCCGCCATATCAGATGCCACCAGAATATCATCCACATATTGAATGAGAACATTACCAGAAGGGATAACTAAGTCGTCCAAGACAGTTTTCAGAGCTTGGCTTTAAATGCTAGGACTCTCAGTATAGCCTTGAGGAGCGCAGCAAAATCTAAAGCTTCGGCCAGATAATGAGAATCCGAAGACATGACGGGTGTCAGGATGTATGGGGATACTAAAGAACTCATTCTTTAGATCAATCACCGAGAAATACTGCACAGTAGGGGGAATCATGGTTAAGATGGCAGTGATATCAGGGACCACAGGGTATTGGGGAACCACTATCTTATTAACCTCCCTAAGGTCAACTGCAAAACGATAAGTATCTTTAATAATCAGGATCACCATCCAGAGGGGCCTTCTTCAAAATCGGCAAAATGGGAATATTTGAAAATATTCAATGCTGTTTCTTCTACAACTCCCTTTTGAATCAAATCTCTAATAAAATGCAACAAAGCCTGTTCACCTTCAGGTGAAATCTGGTATTGAAGAATACGGGGTAAACGCACATTAGGCTTTAATGTTATAGAGACAGGCGGTATGTTTAATAATCCAACATCTGTGTCCCCCTTTGCCCACAAAGTGGGTGGTATATCTGAAAATATAGGAGGGAGGGGTACATTTTCCTTAAACATTGAGATGCACATTCAATAGGGGGCCGTAATGTTAGGTACACACCATCAGGAGAACAATAAATACGAGCATGCAACTTTTTCAATATATCCAAACCTAACAAATTCTCGCCGCAACTAGAAGTAAGCAAGAACGATGATTCTACAGTAACAGGTCCAACGTAAAGGGAAGTGGCTTCGAAACTGGGCTGACTACAGGGATTCCTGAAAATCCCACTGATACATTATTTTGCCCAGACAGAGCGGCCCCTGGGAACAATGTATGAGCTACAGAACTGTTCATAGCTCCAGTATCCACTAAAAACTTTTCAGAAGTCCCCATCAAATTTCCCTCAACATAAGGCCCCTGCTGGTCAACTGGTACTGATATATGGTCCCTGATATGTCCGTGGCTGTCTCATGCATAATTATTTCCGCAGTAGGTGTCTTCATGATAATCCTCATTATAGTATTGTCTCCCTTGGAAATCATCAAAATAGTTTTTCCCTGACTCACCGCCTGCTCGATCACCACGTTTCATGCTGCTTCGGTCAGTACCTCCTCTTCCTCGTCCCCTGCTGAAACCACCCCTTTCCATCAGTAATGGACACTGGGCTCTCCAGTGTCCCTCCTGTCTACAGTTGGAACACTGATCGTACCTCAAAGGGGGTCCCTGACTTCTGTCTCCTCTCATCATCGTACCCGCAGGAAAAGGGCCCCTACTTGCTCTTCTTCCATTTTGTCCTCGGCTAACTTGCTGCAGCAGGACACGAGTTTTCAAGTCTTTAACCTTTTTATCTGCCTCTTCCTTACTCTCATTTTCCCTATGCTCATAGTACTGAGCCATGCTAAGGATACCTGAAGGAGGTGACGTAGTCCAAGTACTTTCAGCTGCCTGCAAACGTGTTTTTATTTCTGGCAACAAATTAGTAACAAATCTGTTGACAAATCCTGTCCACTGAAGTCAATGAACACCTTCTCAAATTGGGTGAAGAAATCTGACACATTCTCATCCTTCTTTTGGATGCAGGCTGTCAATTTATCCCAATCTACCTTCCTTGGAGGAATAAGGGTTTGCATGAATGTAATAATTCGAGCTGGAATAGCTAAAATCTCATCTTTAGGTTTATTGCCAGGTTTTCAGTAGTTCAGCAGCATGATCTGATCATGTACTTGTCTCCATATATCCACAGGGACTAAAAGACCGAAAAATAACTCAATATCAGCAAAGGTTATAACAGACGAATTTGCGGCCTCAGTTAATTCTTTATAATAAGCAGTGGGATTCTTTCGAGGGTCAGGGAGCTGAGCCTTTAATGTAAGAACTTCACTTTGTTTCCAAGGGGTATAAACCCACTGGTCTTGGAAGTGCTCCTCTATACGTGCTCTAGTGACATTACCTCCTCCATCCAATACTTCGGGAACTTCAGGGTGGAAGATGGGGTGCACTTCTCTAATAGGGTACTGTGTCCCTGCATCTGGGAATCTGTTAACCATACGGTCTCGATACTTAATTAAAGTTTCAACGTTTTGGAATACCTCATTAACCTGTAACTCGAATTTAAAAGCTCGATCTCTAATGTCACACAATATTTGAGGGGCTAGGCCTTCTTGGAAGCACTGTTCCCATAAAGAGATCAATCTTATTGCCATATGCTCTAATGTTAATTGTTGAGTAACTGGTTCGAAATCTTTCATCGTACTACAAATGTGTTTCAGGGTATAGATTGGATTCCGCATCCATTGGGATGCCTGAATCACCACAGCCTGCCTTTCTTCCTCGCCTAGGGATGATCGAGTGAAAACCAGATGATCTCCCACAGGACATCGCGGGGTGTCTAATAAGGAGGCAGCAGTCCTACTGCTAGGGGTAGCCGGCATTCCCCTAGCTGGAGGTGTCAAAAATACTGGAGAAGTAGGGGATACGGCCGCCCTTCCGGGCAAGAGGGGGATTAGTTCTGAGGTAGTAGAACGGAGGGTAGGGGGAACAGACAATGGAGCAGTAGGGTGCACAGCCACTGGAGCAGTCGCAACCGCTGCTCCCGTTCGTCCTTGTCGATCTACTTGAACTGCTGGGTACAAGCCCTGGGGTGCATATGGGGGTGGGGGACGAGTCTCCAACAGTTCCTCTATTTCATCCTCCGCTTTAGTTCCGGTCACATAACTTTTATCAGTCTGCAATCTAAACTGTCTATCCAGGTACTCAATATTCTTCTCAACTTTTTCCTTTTCATATCCTACTGCCTTTTGGGTTACAGTCTGTCCTGCTTTCATTTTTTCTAATTTTTCTCCTCGGATTCGCCGTCTCTCTGCTTCCTTTACCAAAGGGTCAAGGAATCAAACATACTCTGACGGCTTCTCCTTAAAAATAATTTGTTTTGTAAATAATTTATTTTCCTTTCATCAAAAGGCCCTGTTAGATGCCACTGTAATTCCGCATTGTCTCTAGTATATTTGTTCCACAATGTATTAAACAAAATGGGAGTAAGACCGTGTTTCACATACATGTCAAAACTAGGACTGCCTTCCGGAGGAGCGGGTTGTCTTTCTTCCAACCGTCCACCCTTCCGTTGACAGCACCCAAAACATAGTTTACTAAAAAAAAGACTTTTTCGATAATATTCAACAAATCATTCCATACCAACTGCAGTCACACTCATAGACGCGTCTATTCAGCAGACAATCTCTCGCGTTTAGTACTTACAGCAACTCCATAAACATAATATACTTAAAGTGCATAAGTTTCGATCGAGAAAGAAAATGCTCCGTTCATGACTTCATAGTTCCTTACCACATGTCTCATACACAAACAGAGCCCGTCGACTCCTGTTCGGGGAATCGATTACCCTGGATTCCAGACCACCAAAAGATTTCACAAAAGAGACAGTCCAGAGACTGCCCTGGGATCATCAGACAGGCAAACCACGGACCCTCTTACAGACTATCCGCCAGTCCTGTGCTGGTTGGGCCAGGCATTATGGGTGCCACCCCAGACCCTGCGCTTACCCGTTGTTTCTGGGGGCCTTTCCGAAGAAGATCCGGCCGAGTGAGCACCCACCGTGCAGCACAAAGGCGTCCGACACTTACCAATTATTCACCAAACAAGTCTTTGGAGCATCTGCCCGTGCAGTCACACCTCTGCCACGTCAGCCCCCCAGATTCCCTTGTGGTCCACTGACCACCATACCATATGCAGTTAACTGTTCTTCTGAGCCACTTCTCAAAAGTGCTCAATCCGTACCATACAATTCACTCACCTGGTGCGTGCAGGTCTGATTGAACGTTCTCCACCGCCAACTTCCTTTATAGACCAACACGGTCAGCTGTTCCCGGGTTAAGCCCGAAGGACTCCGGAAAAGGGTTATTTAGCAGCTGGGAAGGTCTCTGGGTCGAAGAGTGGAATGTTTCGCTTTTACCACAAACTGGTTTCTCAATTAGGATCCTTTTTCAGTCCACCCCCTCGACCAGAACCCCTCCCCGTCCCTCTTCTCCCGTTTATGGGAGGGGACAACCCTGTCACGGAGTCCCGGCGGAGTCGCCAACTGAAGTACTAGAAAAATATACCATAGAGCTATACTTACCAATAGCCCATATATCTCATTTACCATACATAAACTAGTCGGCAATGGAAAAGGTTCAATTGTTTATTTCGCAAAGCGCCCTGTACAGGGGAGCCTCCCGTTGGTCACAGCTCGCAAAGGTATGCAGAGGAGACTACTGGATCATGTTCAAAACAGTGCATATATACTTTCAACATACCCATAGAAACCCCATACATGGAAAAGTACCAAATCATAAGAAGCCAACAGGAACACCCATATAAGGCACAATAGATTAGGCTTGAAGCTCTGCAGAAACTATTTCGGGGGTAGGTCAGCGAAGGTGCCTCCCTTTCGTTCTGGTGCATGGGAGTATTGGCATGGCGTCTGCAAGAATGTGCTCATCCTACAATAAAGAGCAGATGTGACCATGGGCTTCTAACGGTAGTAGCAATGCTCGTCTCACAGCCTGGGCCGACCTTTTAGAATCTCCTGTCAGCAGTATGTCACGTGCTTTCCTTACTAACGAGAGAGAGCTCGGGAAACGAAACCAAGATGGAGTTTGCTTGATTTGGGTCCGATTCTCGATAGGTACATGAATCGAGCATATTTACAAGAGGCTTTACAGGAGATATGTATTGGATATGTTATGACAACATTATATGGTATCGATTTTATATTCCTTCAGTAGTCTGCATTGCAATATCAGATCAGTACCAACAAAAGCCAGGGAGTGGAAACCCTGCCCCATCTACCGGCATTTACTATCAGGCAGAGTCATGGAATCAGTAATATAAAAGCCTAGTCCCTGGAGCATGACTCGCTCTTCTCTGGTTTGGATTTCTCATGCAATTTTCAATGCAGAGATATGTAACACCAAGCAAATCTTCTAGATTTGCTCTCAACCTCCAATCAGTGCTTGGCTTTTATACCACATTGCCCTGCTTTGCCCCTTGTGTAACAAAGCTGGTACACTAATGGTGGTTATAACCGTCTGTCCAGTGAAAGGATCGACAGCATTCTGCCAGCTGAAAGAAGCTTCTTAGAGGTGCCCAATAGGGAGGCTTGGTCGGCGTCACTTTTCACAAATTGTTATTGTATAGTCCTGTTTGATGAGTGATAGCCAATAAGTAAGCAGTACAGGATGTTTTACCATCATGAAGTTGTGATGTCGATTGAAACGTGTTTGGTATCTGGCAGGGCTCCGTATACTCTCTGTTTCCTAATATATTTCCCCTATGCCAACTGGCCGCGAGAGACGGACACCTCTCAACCTCTTTTTTTTTTCTTAATCAATCAAGGGAGACACAAGCTGAGATCCATTTGGCTTCCAAGCGATAGTTCAGTTATCATTGGAGAGTGGATCACTTGTCCTGTGTTGTTACCAGGGTGTGGGTTATTAGCCGTCTTAAAAAACCCTCATTCACATAAATGGTACTGTGGCAGTATATCTTGATTTTCCGCTTGTTTTCCTACGTGAAAAGCATCATCATTGGGTGTTTCAGTATGCTTTCCTCCACCTGGAGGGAGACCTACTGGTGGTTACAGTAGTGGTCAGAGATGGTGAAACAGTGATTAAAGTGAATTTAAAATTACCTCCGTCTCTCAACAATGTGTTTTATTCTGTTGGAGACGGGGCAAGGATAAAAAATAAGGATGTTGCATTTCCAGAAGGGCCACTGTTCTATAGCACCTATTTTTTTTTTTAAACGTGCGCGTTCGAAATGTTTCAGCCCCATCTTTGCCCAGGCAGGTCGGGAGGGTTTCTTCAGGATCAGTGTCGCGCACGTTACCAAGTTGATGGTGTGCGTCGGTAAGCTTATACACTTACCCTTCTTCACAGATGTTATGGGTGTACCTATAACTGGAAAGAGAAAACAGAAAAAGATCAAAACAACAAGGTATCACGTTAATTGAACATGAAACTTGATCTACTGTGATCAAGGTTTGTCTAAGAAGATGCTTAAACAGTAGTTGTTAACCACTAATGAACATAGTAGTCAGGAAGAGGTGAGGGAACACACAATAATAACTGTACATATTGAACAGGCCTACTGGATTTCTAAAGGCCTCTTTCTGAACATTGCTATTTGTATGTGGCCATTTCTAAATTCTGTGTGGGGCCCGAGCTGTCAATTGGGATAAGGAATAGTATATCAGTGTTAAAATGCCTTTTTTGAATCACTGTTTTGTTATTGCGCTTTGCGCTTTTATTTGTGGGTGTGTGTGGCTGTATTTGAGGGGCATCGAGGGGGTTCTTAAGCAGGGACTTACTTGCACCATAATCGGCATCTTCACCCGCATTTGCGGGGCTTAGGTAGTGTTAGGGCTTCATCTGGGCGCTATGTGTGACTTTGGCCGCCATCTTAGGTGGGGGTGTTTTCGTTGGGCCGACTTTAGGCGCCATCTTGCAGTGGGTCCAGTGGGTTTACTCCCAGGACTCCTGCACGGGACACCATAAGTAGAGATGTCTAGGCAAGCGCGCAGCGGGCTCGCTGGCGGGGCGCCGGAGGTGCGCCAGAGGTAAGCCTGTTTGCGCCCGTTCGCGCTCCGGCCGCACTTAGCGCTAGAGGCACTGCTCCAGGACGCCTGACATATTCCAAGGAAGAACTTTGTCTGTTGAACCAACTCCCTAGCAGCCTCTCTACCGGCCCCCCTGGTGAGCGTTAACTGCGGTCTATTGAATGTCCGCTCACTCTGCAAACATCATGCAGAGACGGCTCTTCTTATCGACTCATTGCAGCTCGATATCATGTTTCTCACTGAAACCTGGACCAGGGCGGAGAGTAATGTAGAGTTGGGATGGGCTTGCCCGCCAAGGTATTCTATCAGGCATATCCCATGACGCAATGGGAGAGGCGGTGGAGTGGGCTTTATTTTTAAGGACTCTCTCTCGCTCTCTCATCTCGAAGTCAAACCAGTCAAGGGCTTCGAGCTCATGGGCTTCTCTCTAAAAGATTTGAGTGGAACACTGGTCACGGGGCTACTGTGTTATCGCCCTCACACCAGTGCGACATCATCTGTACAAGATCTGATAGATCTAGTTTATGATCTATCTAACACCCATGCTAGACTCTTAATCCTGGGTGATTTTAATCTCTGGCCCAGTGGCCCTCATGACCTTGCATATCGTGATCTGTTTCAAGCCTGCAATAATTTGCATCTTACGCAGCCTGTGTCCGCCCCGACTCATGTTAAGGGCCATGTCCTGGATATGATCTTTGCAGCGGAGCCGCTGGTCTCGATTAAGGAGGTCGCGGGCCAATGCTGGACAGATCATGCTTTGATCCACTTCTCCATTCTGCTACCAGCTGGATCGCTGAGTAATAGCGTCCCGGTCAAGCCTAAACTAAGGAGACAAAGGGCTTGGCTACTTACGGGCTCCACTATACCCACATTACTTCCCAGGGCCTTTTCATTGGGCCAGAATGTGGAGGAGAGTTATTCAACTCTCTGTCATCAGCTCCTTGAATCACTTGATAGGATGATTCAATGAGTAAGGTGAAAGATAAACCGCAGAAAGTCACTCCCTGGTTTTCTAGTGACCTTCTCCAGCAGAGACTTTGTTGCAAACAGGCGGAATGGGTCTGGAGAAGACACTATTCAGAAACAGATAGACTGGTTTATAAAAAAACCCTCCAGGAGTATAAATCTCAGATTAGGTTGGCTAAAGCTAAGCTTCTCAAACCCACATTGGTCAAAGCTGGTAACAAGTCACAAACCTTGTTTAAGTTGGTTAAAAACCTCTCCAACCCAGCCTGTGCTACATCTGCCATTCCGGCCTCGCAGGAACTATGCGACTCATTAGCCCTGGCTTTTGAGGAAAAAATTAATACCATCTTGGCGGGACTCTCTGCCCCCGACCTATCTAGCCACCCTGATTTGTGCTCCTTGAAATTAGTCAGCGGAGTAGCTCGGGAAGTGACTATGGAGGAAGCAGTACAGCCTCGTATGACATGCTTTCCTACTCCTTCCCTGGAGGATTTCTGTCTGTTGGCGAATGGTGTGTCATCCGGCTCCCCGTTAGACCCCTTGCCACACAAGTTTTGGAAGGCGTTCCAGGCAGAGCTCTTCCCTCCGCTCCATTCCATCTGTTGCAGTCATTGACCACGGCCACGGTCCTGGATAGCTGGAAACTGGCAGTAATTACCCCACTGCTAAAAAAAGTCACCTTGGACCCTTTATGTCCGACCAACTATAGGCTTATTTCACTCTTGCCTTTCTCAATAAAAATCTTAGAGAAATCGGTCACTAGGGTCCTGTCCAGCTTCCTTGAATCCAACGACCTTTTGGACGTGGCCCAATTTGGCTATGCCGCCGTTTCCTTCGGTGGTGAGAGAGGTAAAACAGGGAGTGCTGCAGGGCTCTGCAATTAGCCCGATTCTTTTCAACTTATACCTTCGCCCTCTAATAAGTCTGATTAAGTCATTCGGCATGTCTGTCACCAATTATGCCGATGACACTCAGCTTATTTTTTCCATCGAGGGCAGGGATGCGGTCTCCCTGGAATCCTTTCACCAATGCATGTCGGCAGCTGCGGATCGGTTGCGTCAGAACTCGTTACAGTTTAATGGGGCAAAAACTGAAGTTCTCTACTGTTCGGTAGATCGTACGCCTCGCCCTCTGCCAGAGGGATTTTGGCCTTCTTCTACCTTAGGCACAGTCGCAGCGGCAGACTCAGTCCGTAACCTAGATGTCCTGCTCGGGCCTAGTCTCCAGCTGGACGCCTTCGTTAACAAAACCACGGCAACCTGCATGCTGCTGTTACGCATGTTGCGGAAGATTCTGCCTCTACTTCCTCATTCAGCGAGGACAGAAGCAGTGCGGAATATCATCCTCAGTAGTTTAGACTACTGCAACGCACTGCTTCTGGGAGCCCCCAGTACTCTAATTATGAAGCTACAGCGGGTACAGAATATGGCAGCTAAACTGGCGCTCTCGCGGCCATGGTCTGCTTCGTCCTCTCTTGCCCTTTTGGACCTACACTGGTTACCGGTGCAAAAACGGATCTGCTTTAAATCAGCTTGCTTGGTCTTTAGAGCCTTGCATGGGCTGGGTCCAGTGGTATTGCGAGGTCTTTTTTCTTGGGACTCTGCTGCCAGACTTCTGAGATCCTCCTCGGCCTTCTTGGTGACTGTTCCTAAGATAAAAAGGGTGAGGATGGGCAGCCGCTCATTCAGCTTCACAGCCGCCAAGCTTTGGAACTCCCTACCTCCGGCACTAAGGGGCAATCAGGATCTCCTGTCTTTTAGAAAGGACCTTAAAACCTACCTTTTTCCGAAGGCAGTGTAATTGACATCGGTAGGAATGTTCTGTGGTCAAAGCGCCAGGATGCCCTTTGGGTGACATTCGTGCTATATAAGTATGCCTACATACATACATATTATCTGGTTGGTAGTTTATAACGTTGCGCACTACCGGGTGTTGTCAATCTTGCAGGTGGTAACCAACAGAAAGCACAGTAAATCTTGTGTGGTGAGCTCCTAACGGTGCATCTGCCTGTAGTTTAATGCACATCTGATGCAATTCCTGGTGAGGACACCACAGAAGGAGGCGTGACAACTTTGCGGTTCCCGACACGTATTATGGTGTGGAACTTGTGATTGTTCCTGCTTTGGTCCGCTCTATACGTGTCCGACCGAATAAACTCTCTCACCTGGGCACATTTTGGGGGCCGTTTTTATTATCACCGTGAAGTACTCGATTAGCCTTAAAAATTGAGTGGATTCGGAGTGTTTCACTTCTAATTGTTGGTTACATTGATCCATCGTGGATATCCTGACGTTACAAGTTAGGAGTGCCACGCACATGCTCTGAAGAAGTTCATCTTTTTGGACAAAATGCGTTGGCTGTTCAACTCAACTTGATGTGCTTAAAACTAATTAAATAAAGGATGACTTGATGAATCGACCTTGGACACAGATCTCATGTATTTTGTGTTATTGCTCATAAAATGGTGCACCATTTGTTCTTGTTGTGTCAATCACATTATTATGCTTGCAGTAGATTACCCGTACTCCTTGTTTTTCCGGTTGGGGTTATTTTAGCAACTGGTTTGCATAGATGATAAGAAATAGGTCATCTGCTAGCTATCCCTGTTCATTTGATGTAATGTGCTTGTGACCCTAGTCAGCGCTGTATGGTGTGCCAAGGAATATTATTGCTAAGCCCTTTTTCAAATGTCTTAAGACGGTACACCAATCTCTGCTCCTTTTCATTCAGGATTCATTCTGCATAATGGTTTTTTGTGGTCACGGTCTCAAGAACGACCTAGTTCAGCTCTTCAACAGTGTGTTTAGTATTGATGAAGTGTGTGCTCATTTTCGTTGTTGTTTTTTACATTGAATATTGCTCTTGTGTTCCCCGATTCTTTGATTAATCTTGCAGCAGGTCATCTCTATGTATTTAAGGTCGCAAGGACAGGTAATCATGTAGATAACGTGGGATATATTGCAGTTTGTGTGATGTCGTAAAGCCCATTTGAGGTCCAATTCCAGTTGCAGGGTTTTGGTTTCCTTGGTTAATTTGCACCCAGAGCAGGACCCACAGTAAGTAAGTAAGTAATAACGTTTATTTGTACATGCTTATTTAAAACCTTTTACAAAATTATAAAAACGGCAGTAGGTACATTTAAAAAAGGCATTTGTACTTAGGTGTATCGAAATGAATTCGATTAAAAGTAAGAAGTTAATTAAGATCAGTTTGTGGTTATCCTCAGAGCCGTATAATGTTTGTCAAACAATGTTTAGTCTTTTCCTTATCAGTCAGTCAAAGAAAGTCTTTATTTCGATTTTTCATCATAAAAGACATACTATACAATATATAATTCATACAAGGTAAGATAATTAACCGCAAATAAAACATATAAATATATATAAAAAGCGCTAAAAACAGTGTTAAAAAAGTATTAAATATACAAATTCCAAAAGACTCAGCGACTAAATGTAATCAATAAAACCATCATTTCAACCCCTATACCCTTAAGTAATACACACTATTACTATAAACCCAACAGTATCATATACACCGTGTGATTAGGAACTGATTTTCCGGATCCGAAGTATCCAGGTCCAACTGACAAATTTGGCTACACCTATGACCACAGGTTTTGAAGTGTCAGTTTTCAAAAATCTACTTGCAGCCTGCGCGGATCTGGTTCTTAATAACCGATATACTGGGCGTAGCCACACATGTCTAGGTTGTACATACTCCGGGCAACAAAAAAGGAAGTGATCAACTGTTTCTATCTGATCCACACAAAAGGGACATTCATCACTGCCAGATAGACTCCAACTTTTCGTTAGCCCTCGGAACGGTAGAGAACCTACTCGAAACTGGCGATGCAATTTACGATCTTGTAACTTGGATAGGGTTACTTTTGCCTATACGAGGGCATCTTTTACCAAAGGGGTACTGGTAAAACTATTATCAGTTATAGACAGGACCAAGGGATTGTGGTGGCTTTCCGGTCTACTCGTTACTACCCTATCTACTATGGCCGACCACATCTCCAGGTTAACCAAAATATAATCAATTTGGCTCCCGGTTCTGCCATTGTCAAAGGTCATCTTTCCTAACCTATCAGACTTTGTTCTACCATTGACTGCCCTCATGCCCTTTTCTAGGCACAATCCCTTCATATGCAAGGCCGCTTGCGTCCATTTTCTTATGTGAATCAACTCCAACTGTGCGACACCCCATAATGAGTCCATAGATAGATAGATATGTTTATTTATTGATTATTTAAAATCTTTACCAAAAGAGAATGCACAAAATAAAATTTCAGTTATAGTAATACAGTAAAAGTAAAAATAAGTGATAATTTCATAGTCCTAAAAATTCAGAAGTATAAACAGTATAATAGTTAATGTTTTGAGAATTCCAGCTTTTTCCATGCACTTGTTAAAATTTTTAAGAGGGCAGAGTTAATATGTATATCTTCTAAGCAAAGACATTGGATTAGTGCTTGTCTACATGTCCTTATTGATCTTTCATTGAAATGCCTTTTTAAAAGTGTTAATCTTTCATTCTTTAGTTCCGGGCAAAGGCACAATAAATGTATGATGTTTTCTTCTCCTGTATTACACAGTCAACATGATATATTATTTTCTCAACCTCTATAAGCTTCCCATCATCCACATCCAGGGGCTCAAAACAGGTATTAAGGTCACCTGCAACTACCCTGTTGCCTTCCTTAATTCCAGTACTTAGGAAGTTCTCCAAAAGTAGAACTGGTGGTGAACTCCTCCCTCCCGGTAGACCTCTCACATAAATATTAATAATGAGGATGTTAAGGCCTTTTGTAGAACTAACCCTGATAGCCACAATAGCTGGGCTATCAATCGGGACCTCAACCACAGAAAGACCCTCACACTGTCGTACCCAAGTGGTCAAGCCACCCACTGGTCTACCCCTTTGGCCCCTAACTGCGGGTTTATATAAATTCAGGTAACCTGAACGAAATATGGGTTCCGTTGCCCAAGTCTGTTGAAAAGACCATATGTCTGTCTTATCAATAAAGCTCGCCATATCTGGTAAGTGAAGCTTAGATTTTAAGCCTGCTACATTCCACGAGGAACCATTCACAGAGGGACTAGCAGAACAAGAGTTCACCACCTGGCAAGCCACAAAGGGGGGATCGGCAGGACAAACCTTGGAAGAACCTACAACTGTAGAGTTTATTACTTGAGAAGGTTTTTCACCTTAGGCGAATAATAATACACTATCCGAGGCCACCCGCCATGTAGGAGACAAAACCCTGAGTATCTCTGACCGGGGGATATCATTGCCATCCCTATGTCAGTCGTTTTCCTCTAGGGTCGATAGGAGGTCAAATCGGTTGTGTGTCATAACGGGATGAATAATCAAGGTAGGGGCTCTTTGTGGGGCCCAACGTTCCCTATTATGCAATAGTCTTTCTGGGTTATAAAAAAACCCCAGGGGTAGAATTCTAATCTCATTGGGCACAGGGGCCTGTTGGGATGCTGTATCTAAGATGTTTTCTACTAGTGACGGAGACCTAAAACTCAACACCACACAATCGCCTGGCAGAGATTTATGGGAATGACCAATCCAATTGATGTGCCTTACCATTTTGAATTTCTCAAACAGAGCCCTGCTATTTCCTAATCTTTTCCCAAGACAATGCAGCGCTTTATTTTTAAGGTTAGACCAATGTTCACGAAGCCCATCAGTTAAGGGGGGGACATTTTCTAAGATTATCGTATAAGGGGTGGCTTCCGGGGGAAGATGTAAACTAGGTAGCATGTCATGACCCCCTTCTACCCCCTCCTCTGTTCTTAGTCTATTGCCCGTTACTTCTCTCTGTTGCAGGGTGGGAGCTTTAGTACCCAGGTTATAAACCACAATCGGTAGTGGTTGGTGAACCATCGCTGCCTGGCTCTGAATTTTGCCTACTGGGGCCCATGGTAACACAGTTTGTCTAACATTAGCGTCCTCAATAGTATGGCTATCAACCAGATCCCCAATCGACTGAGTTGACAGCGTTTCTGGATTTTTACTGCTAATAAGATTAGCTTCAATGCGGTCTAGCCTCTCTACCACTAAGTCAAGCCTTTTCAAAACGGGTTGTATAAGGGCTACTAGCTGATCCTTAATAGTTGCACGAAGTGATTCTAAGTTAGGTTGAACCGCAGTATGCGCTGGCGGCTTTCCCTTGGGGTCAAAAGCATTCCCCTTAGCAGGCACCCCTCTAGCACCCGATGTAGCCATAAAAGCAGTTTGTATACTGGGACCACGCCCTTTCCTTTTCTTACTGGGTGGTTCCCTCACTTTCCCTTCAAGGGCCTTTCTCTCCCTCGTAGTGACCCTAGCTGGGCTTTGTCAGCAACTTATATGCAACGAGGCATCAGGGGATCCTGTCAAGGTCGAAATACACAGGGGAACAGGCATGGAACAGTCGCCAGCACAGGATTCGACTGTGCCAACTTGTGGGGGCTGGGTACAGGGCAGTGAAAAGACGGGCTCCAGATAGAGTCTACGCTCTACAGCTTGGATTTCTTGATTTAATGCCATCTCAGCCCTGATCAAGTATTCGTCGAGAGTCCCCTCCACCCTATCCCCAGCTTTCCTCTTACTCATTATTGACTTGTGTACCAAATAATAGCCCCAAAAAACCTGTCAAACACACACAAGTCCAATACAAAGCTAGGCACCCAACAGTTCAATGGGTTATCTTACAGTGTTTGCTGTGATAGGCGGGATGTTAAGGATATAGCCCGGTCCATTCTCTTCTGGGCTATGACGGGCACGGACGGGCCCGCCCTTGTCCCGGGCTTTGCCGGGGCACACCCGCGCGCTGCTGGAGTGTTCTGCCGGTTATATGGGCCTCAGTCACCCTGTGGCCGCATCACTACAATGTGCTGTGCGAGGCCCCCTGGGAGTCGGAGTCCGGGGCCTCACGAACAACCAGCGTGATTCACACACCCACCGCAAAAGCACCAAGGGATCCGGGGGGCTTCGTCTAGTAGACTAACGGACAGGAAAGTTCAAATTGTACAACAGGTGTCTTCAGAGTCTTTTTTCTTTATTAAATCGAAGAACCTCACAACCTGGCAGTTCAATTTAGTGTTATTGGTGTTAAAACACAGTTTGACTGCCTGTCTGCAGCTCCGAATGGCATGTAATTTAAAGGATGGTTGTATAAAGTTATACCTCAGGTGCTTTAGTCCAGGACAGATGCAAATCACATGAACGATGTCCTCCTTGGCGGTTTTGCACAGGGGCCACTGCTGTGATGAGTTGTTTCTTTCCCAGGGTGGAAGGTGTGGGAGTATAGGGATTACGCCAAGGCATAGTTTTAGCAACTTTTCTTTTCATACCGATGTTAAGGTATGCTTGTGGTTGTATTTTTCCATAGTCACCCAGGGTTTTCCAGCCGTGCGCCCTATTTGCTAGATCCTGCTTGTCTTCGATCACTGAGACAATGAGTGCCGATTTTTCGGTGACTCTTTTAAGGGACAAAAAAGGTCTATTGATGTTTCCCAGATGTCAGTCATGCCTAGAACTTGAAGTGATTCAAATAGGTAATCTCTGGGCAAGGATTTGCAATGCCGAAGTAACTCTTCCCATACGTCAGAGCACGACCCGCAATATCAGATCAGTACCAACAAAAGCCAGGGAGTGGAAACCCTGCCCCATCTACCGGCATTTACTATCAGGCAGAGTCATGGAATCAGTAATATAAAAGCCTAGTCCCTGGAGCATGACTCGCTCTTCTCTGGTTTGGATTTCTCATGCAATTTTCAATGCAGAGATATGTAACACCAAGCAAATCTTCTAGATTTGCTCTCAACCTCCAATCAGTGCTTGGCTACGATACCACATTGCCCTGCTTTGCCCCTTATGTAACAAAGCTGGTACACTAATGATGGTTATAACCGTCTGTCCAGTGAAAGGATCGACAGCATTCTGCCAGCTGAAAGAAGCTTAGAGGTGCCCAATAGGGAGGCTTGGTCAGCGTCACTTTTCACAAATTGTTATTGTATAGTCCTGTTTGATGAGTGATAGCCAATAAGTAAGCAGTACAGGATGTTTTACCATCATGAAGTTGTGATGTCGATTGAAACGTGTTTGGTATCTGGCAGGGCTCCGTATACTCTCTGTTTCCTAATATATTTCCCCTATGCCAACTGGCCGCGAGAGACGGACACCTCTCAACCTCTTTTTTTTTCTTAATCAATCAAGGGAGACACAAGCTGAGATCCATTTGGCTTCCAAGCGATAGTTCAGTTATCATAGGAGAGTGGATCACTTGTCCTGTGTTGTTACCAGGGTGTGGGTTATTAGCCGTCTTAAAAAACCCTCATTCACATAAATGGTACTGTGGCAGTATATCTTGATTTTCCGCTTGTTTTCCTATGTGAAAAGCATCATCATTGGGTCTTTCAGTATGCTTTCCTCCACCTGGAGGGAGACCTACTGGTGGTTACAGTAGTGGTCAGAGATGGTGAAACAGTGATTAAAGTGAATTTAAAATTACCTCCGTCTCTCAACAATGTGTTTTATTCTGTTGGAGACGGGGCAAGGATAAAAAATAAGGATGTTGCATTTCCAGAAGGGCCACTGTTCTATAGCACCTATTTTTTTTTTTAAACGTGCGCGTTCGAAATGTTTCAGCCCCATCTGTGCCCAGGCAGGTCGGGAGGGTTTCTTCAGGATCAGTGTCGCGCACGTTACCAAGTTGATGGTGTGCGTCGGTAAGCTTATACACTTACCCTTCTTCACAGATGTTATGGGTGTACCTATAACTGGAAAGAGAAAACAGAAAAAGATCAAAACAACAAGGTATCACGTTAATTGAACATGAAACTTGATCTACTGTGATCAAGGTTTGTCTAAGAAGATGCTTAAACAGTAGTTGTTAACCACTAATGAACATAGTAGTCAGGAAGAGGTGAGGGAACACACAATAATAACTGTACATATTGAACAGGCCTACTGGATTTCTAAAGGCCTCTTTCTGAACATTGCTATTTGTATGTGGCCATTTCTAAATTCTGTGTGGGGCCCGAGCTGTCAATTGGGATAAGGAATAGTATATCAGTGTTAAAATGCACTGTACCTATTCTTGTTAGACCACTTGCATTTATTACGCGCGTGTTCCTCAGCGCTGTAACTGCCTTTTTTAAATCACTGTTTTGTTATTGCGCTTTGCGCTTTTACTTGTGGGTATGTGTGGCTGTATTTGAGGGGCATCGAGGGGGTTCTTAAGCAGGGACTTACTTGCACCATAATCGGCATCTTCACCTGCATTTGCGGGGCTTAGGTAGTGTTAGGGCTTCATCTGGGCGCTATGTGTGACTTTGGCCGCCATCTTAGGTGGGGGTGTTTTCGTTGGGCGGACTTTAGGCGCCATCTTGCAGTGGGTCCAGTGGTTTTACTCCCAGGACTCCCGCGCGGGACACCATAAGTAGAGATGTCTAGGCAAGCGCGCAGCGGGCTCGCCGGCGGGGCGCCGGAGGTGCGCCAGAGGTAAGCCCGTTTGCGCCCGTTCGCGCTCCGGCCGCACTTAGCGCTAGAGGCACTGCTCCAGCACGCCTGACATACTCCAAGGAAGAACTTTGTCTGTTGAACCAACTCCCTAGCAGCCCCTCTACCGGCCCCCCTGGTGAGCGTTAACTGCGGTCTATTGAATGTCCGCTCACTCTGCAAACATCATGCAGAGACGGCTCTTCTTATCGACTCATTGCAGCTCGATATCATGTTTCTCACTGAAACCTGGACCAGGGCGGAGAGTAATGTAGAGTTGGGATGGGCTTGCCCGCCAGGGTATTCTATCAGGCATATCCCACGACCCAATGGGAGAGGCGGTGGAGTGGGCTTTATTTTTAAGGACTCTCTCTCGCTCTCTCATCTCGAAGTCAAACCAGTCAAGGGCTTCGAGCTCATGGGCTTCTCTCTAAAAGATTTGAGTCAAACACTGGTCGCGGGGCTACTGTGTTATCGCCCTCCCACCAGTGCGACATCATCTGTACAAGATCTGATAGATCTAGTTTATGATCTATCTAACACCCATGCTAGACTCTTAATCCTGGGTGATTTTAATCTCTGGCCCAGTGGCCCTCATGACCTTGCATATCGTGATCTGTATCAAGCCTGCAATAATTTGCATCTTACACAGCTTGTGTCCGCCCCGACTCATGTTAAGGGCCATGTCCTGGATATGATCTTTGCAGCGGAGCCGCTGGTCTCGATTAAGGAGGTCGCGGGCCAATGCTGGACAGATCATGCTTTGATCCACTTCTCCATTCTGCTACCAGCTGGATCGCTGAGTAATAGCGTCCCGGTGAAGCCTAAACTCAGGAGACAATGGGCTCGGCTACTTACGGGCTCCACTATACCCACATTACTGCCCAGGGCCTTTTCATTGGGCCAGAATGTGGAGGAGAGTTATTCAACTCTCTGTCATCAGCTCCTTGAATCACTTGATAGGATGATTCCAATGCGTAAGGTGAAAGATAAACCGCAGAAAGTCACTCCCTGGTTTTCTAGTGACATTCTCCAGCAGAGACTTCGTTGCAAACAGGCGGAACGGGTCTGGAGAAGACACTATTCAGAAACAGATAGACTGGTTTATAAAAAAAACCTCCAGGAGTATAAATCTCAGATTAGGTTGGCTAAAGCTAAGCTTCTCGAACCCACATTGGTCAAAGCTGGTAACAAGTCACAAACCTTGTTTAAGTTGGTTAAAAACCTCTCCAACCCAGCCTGTGCTACATCTGCCATTCCGGCCTTGCAGGAACTATGCGACTCATTAGCCCTGGCTTTTGAGGAAAAAATTAATACCATCTTGGCGGGACTCTCTGCCCCCGACCTATCTAGCCACCCTGATTTGTGCTCCTTGGAATTAGTCAGCGGAGTAGCTCGGGAAGTGACTATGGAGGAAGCAGTACAGCCTCGGATGACCTGCTTTCCTACTCCTTCCCTGGAGGATTTCTGTCTGTTGGCGAATGGTGTGTCATCCGGCTCCCCGTTAGACCCCTTGCCACACAAGTTTTGGAAGGCGTTCCAGGCAGAGCTCTTCTGAGGTTCCGTGACAATTATAAGTGGGGTTTTCGACTCGCACGAATATGGTCGAGTCTGGTATCTATGAACCGCAAATGACGAGTTTAGTAAGTGTGCGCAGTTTCGCTGTGCTAACTTAAACCGTTCGTTTGCTATGTGGGTTTTTCATCTGTACCCACGGGTTCCATCTTAGATACGGCATCCATTTTGTCTCTTGCCCTCAAAGTAGCCAGCGAACGGACGATGTCCGCTTCGCGACCCTGGAAGACACATGTTCTTTGTAAGTGTCTTTATGACGAGGGGGATGCTGCTGTAAGGCAGATGGCGCCGCTCGAGGCTCATCTTGCCGCACGGACTTATTGTCTCAGCCGTGCATCTCATTAGGCACGTCCCTTTGATGCCTGTATCTCGTGTTTCCTGGTACCTCCCCTTTTACACCCTTTCCGATCTCCCCACTGTCTCCGTCTTCCTCTGCACCTGTCCTTGTTCCTATTTCGATCTGTTTTACTGTCGATTGGAATGCACTAATGTTGGGAAGATGGGTTTTTACAGTTGGGAACCGCCAAATGTTTCCGCACTTATGTTCCGGACCTCATGTGTATCAAAGTGACCAAAGCGACCCCTCTGGGGGATAATGGTGGGAACCGGGTTGTAAACTTTTGTGTGCCATATTGTCTTATGGGTAAAAACTGTATAAAAGGAGCGATCCACAGAACCAATTTGAAGCAGTCTCCCCGAACTACACTCGATGTACTTCCTGTGATTTCTGTGTTCCCTGCAGCAAATAAACCTTGAATCTTTGACGCCGAAGGAAGTGTCCCGTGTCTCTGTCATTCGTACGCCGGAGCAGGTTACCCACGAAGGTTTCAGGTGTTGTGCCCTGGCACCGCTGGGTCTTAAAGAACCCAGTCCTTCAGTTGGCGCCCAACGTGGGGTGCATCAGTGGTACCGGTCCAAGCCCGACGATCGTGAGGAACTTCGTGTGAAATCTCCGAGGGAAGGTGCACTCCGCTTCATCGATCCTGTTGTCGAAATAAGTGGCCCGAAGACTTTTCCCGCGAAGATTCCCGCCTCCTGACGGCTGCGACGGACTGCTGCCCTGACTGTAGACCTGTTTTGGCACCTGGCGTAGACCTTGGTAGAGCGAGACGATTGACGGGCCTTCCTGGAGACGCCATCGATCTTTGAGTTAAGTATTTGTGGGTCGCTCCCAGAATTCTTGGTTGTTGACACTTTAGCGAGTGTTTTTGTTGTTAACGCTGTGTGAGTGTTTTTGTCGGTGACACTTTGCTAGCGTACTTTGTTGTGTTGTTTGACGACTGCAGCCGCCAAAAACCGAGGGTTTTGTTCTTTGCTGGGACTTGGTAAAATCCCGTAACCCTTGAAGTTTGTGAAACTCGGCTAGCGTGCAAGATGCCTGGTCGCAGTACTTTGTTTAGTTGTTTCAGGCCTTGTGGTACGGATTCCCGACTGGAGGACTCGTGTCCGATACCTCCGGTTGGAACTCCCACGTATGAACTATATAGTAAACATGGGCTAGGCCCGATTACTTTTAATGAATACTGGATCAAATACACAAAGAAGGATGGTGACCTTCGCTGGCCACCACATGGTAGCTTCGAGGCCCCGATCTTAGATAATCTAGAGGTTAAATTGTTCGCAAAAAAGTCAAGGCCGGCCATGTTTGATGCCTTTCGGTTGTGGCGTAAAGAAGCCCGACAGAAAGAAATCAGACAGACTAAACGAAATCAGCGAGATAGTGCTGGTACCATTGTAAAGAAAGCAGAGCAGTTCCAGCATGATAAGGAGGTTAGGGAAAATGAAGTGTTTGATAGATTGCAGCGTATGACTATAGATAAATGCTATCCTACTTTGCCTACGGAGTCGGAGAAGAAGGATGAGTCAGTTGAGGATCCTTTAATGTCCTATCTTATGAAGTCGCCACCTCCATACGTACAGGGTACCACAGCTCCTGTGATTCCCCCTGTGCCTGTTCCTGCACCTATTCTTCCTTTGCCTGTTCCTCAACCTGCACCTGCTCTTCCGACTGTTCCTGCTCCTTCATCTGTTTCTATTCCTACTGCTCCTCCGCTTCCACATACTCCTGCTCACGCTACTGCTCCTGTTTTGCTAACTCCTGCTGTTGCTACTGTTTCTACTCCTTCACTTGTTAGTCCTGTATCCTATGCTTCTCCCTCCACTCGTAGTCGCAATTCTCCTCTTGCGGCTAGTTTCTTTCATTCGCTCGGACCTGTTCATGGGTCTGCTGGTTCTGATGGTCCTCAGAGACGTAGTCAGCTTCCTGGAAATAGAGAACGCGTTGCGCTATATAATATGGCGATGGGTTGGATGGTAAATCCTCTTAGAAGTCCACCCCGTGTTGTCCTCGAAACATTTTGTCAATTCAATATTCCAACCCAGAGATATGTGTTTAACGAAATGTGTAAGTTCCTCCATGATCAGATAGCGGCCGATGCGCCTGACGAGGTTCTGAGCGCCCTGTCTGATCTTCAGCTTCAGTTCGCAAATGGACTGATAGTGGATACTAACGTTCGACGTGCTGTTGAGCGGTTACTATCTTTTTGTCCAGCTCCGATCCCTCATGCATTGTTTGTCGAGGATGTTGAACAACAGCCGGACGAGTCTGGCCAATATCCCATGCGTGAAGTTCCACCGGTTTGGATACCAGCTGATCCGAATGCTCAACCCCCGGTATTGGCGCATTTCCAGAAAGTATGGATACATCTCCCATGGAAACGCTCAGAAGTGTTACAGGTGAAGCAATCTTTGCATGACCCACGCAAGAATCGTACAGGGTATTACAAAGAATTATCGCAGCTCGTAGATGCTACGGTAATGAATCTGGCCGATATCGATATGTTATTTGGCAATGTCGTACCACAACCGGTATGGGCTAAGATTCGTCATGAAAACCATCCGAATGCACTAGGTGGTGCTTGGGCTGCCATTGTAGCGGCAGATGCCGGACAAACGGCTGCCGCTAAACCTGATCAGCTGATTGTTGATCTTCCTCAACGAATTATAACATTAATGAAAACTCTTATGCCAGCTATGAGGGTAAATTGGGATAAATTGTCAGCTTGCAAGCAAAAGAAGGACGAGAGTGTTTCCGACTACTTTACGAGGTTCAAGGAGGCATTCATCGACCATAGTGGCCAGGATATGAGCACTGAGGGTGGTCAAAGGTTGTTTGTGGATAAATTTGTTTCGAACTTATTGCCCGATTTGAGCAATAAATTAAAGAATTCAGAAAGTGCATGGGCCGTTTCTACTTCAGCTCAGATATTGGCTACGGCACAATATTACGAGAATAGAGAGAAAGAAGAAAGCGACCGTGCTGATAAAAAGACGAAAGAGCTGAAAACTAAAGTGCTGCTTCAGCAAGCGTATCCTCCACGTTCGAATCAGAATAATTCGCAACAGAATAGATCGCAGCCGCAATCGAACAGATCCCAAACTCGTAATGACTCCTCTTCCCAAAGATCTTCGTTGGGGTACAATCAATGTGCTTATTGTAGACAAGAGGGTCATATTAAATTCAATTGTCCTGTTCTAAATGAACGTAATAGTGGTAACTCATCGAGAGGTGGTCGTGGTGGTTCGCAGCAGGCATCACGTGGTAGAGGTCGTGGTGCTCAGAACGATCGATCAGATAACTCATCAAATTCCGATAATTGTTTCGATCACCGTGGATCGTCGCAAGGACGATCTGCGCAGTACAATGTAGATGATTATTACGTCGATCAGGGAACTGATGACAGTAATTACTAGGACAGCCAAAGACAAGGAGAGGGAGTGGTATCAGTTCCGGTTGATCAGAGAGGGCCTTACGTCGCAGTTGCTACATCGGGCGTCGTTGAGCCTTTTCTGTTGGACACTGGTGCAGCGAAAAGTTCCATTAAGCATTCGAAACTCCCTGGCGCACCTTTGTCTGGCTTAACAAATGTTTCCGTTGAATTCTCTGGCGCCCCCGTTAGCAATCCAGTTTCGTGCCCTTTGCCCCTTAAAATTGGGCCACGTGAGCTAAAAGCTCCGTTGATTCTAACAACAGGTTGTGGTGAAAATCTTTTGGGCCTGGATTTGCTTAAACGTTTGTATGCAACTTTGTATTGTTCCCCTGCGGGTGTACAGCTTACGTTAGGAGAGAGGGTTGTCTCTCCCATGTACTTGTCTCTCGACAAGCTCCCACCGGAATTGAGTTCTCTTCCTGCGTCTTTGTGGGCGACAGGTCCAAACGATGTGGGCCTACTTGATATCTCCCCTTATGTTGTTCAGTTGAAATCTAATGTGCGATTGCCACGTATTCCCCAATATCGTATCTCCCTTGATGGTGAACGAGCACTGTTAGCGATCATCTATGATTTGATCGAGAAAGATGTTATTGAGGAGACTCGGGGAAACGTGTGCAACAGTCCTGTACTGCCCATTCTTAAACGTACTGATCCTTCCAAATCGCCTGTTTATCGTTTTGTTATCGATTTAGGGAAGTGAATAAAATTGTGGTTCCTCAATTCCCTGTTGTGCCTGACATCACGGCGCTACTGACTCTGATTCCAGCTTCTGCATCGTGGTTTTCGGTGATTGACTTGAAAAATGCGTTTTTCAGCATCCCGATTGCAGAGGAGAGCAGGGACCTTTTCGGTTTCTCTCTTGGTGGACGCAGCTTCCGGTTCAAACGCGCTCCTCAGGGCTACTGTGAAAGTCCATCGATTTACAGTCAAGCCTTGAAGGGTCAACTGGATGCGTTTAGGTTGCCGGCTGGTGCGGCCTTGATCCAATACGTCGACGACCTATTGGTAGCTGCAGATACTCAGGACATTTGCAAAATTGCTACGGTGTCGTTGCTGCAACATCTCTGCGAGTTGAATCACAAGGTGTCACCTACCAAACTCCAATATTGTTGTCAAGAAGTAACCTACTTAGGTCACTTATTGTCAAAGGAGGGAAGGAGGTTGACCCCAGAGAGAATTGCAGCAATTGCGCGAATGGCTGTGCCAACAACCCAAAGAGATGTGCGTGCCTTTCTAGGTATCACATCGTACTGCAGGCAATGGATTCCGAATTTTTCATTGCTAGCGAAACCATTAGTGGCTCTTACATGCAAGGATGTTTCGACTCCTTTACCATGGACGGAAGAATGTCAGAAAAGTTTTTCTGAACTGCGTGATTCATTATGTTCGGCTCCTGTGTTAGGTACTCCTGACTATAGCAAGCCGTTTACATTATATGGTCACGAGAGAGACGGTTGTGCTTTGAGTGTCTTAACGCAACCTTTTGGTGGTAAGCAACGTCCATGTGCATATTTTTCCTCGACCTTGGACCCAGTAGCTAGAGCATTGCCGAGTTGTTTACGAGCAACAGCGGCAGCCGCGGTCTCCATCCGACAATCAGCAGGATTGGTCATGGATAATATGCTTACGGTGATGGTTCCGCATGCAGTCGATACTCTTTTGAATCGGACGAAAACTCAGCACTTGACGAGTGCAAGATTGTCTGGGTACGAGTTGACGCTGTTGGCAAGCCACATTCAAATAAAACGTTGTAATGTTCTGAACCCGGCAACTCTGTTACCAATTAGCACAGAGTCAGATGAAGTAGCAGAACATGATTGCTACTTGAGGACAGAGGAGGAAACAAAAGGTCGAGTGGACCTTAAAAACACCCCATTGGAAGATCCGGATGGTACATTGTATGTGGATGGGTCATGTTTTAAGTTGCCGAATGGCGATGTGACTACTGCTTATGCTGTTGTAACGTTGGATACTGTTGTTGAGACTGCGAGATTGAATCAGAATTCTGCCCAAGCTGCAGAGCTGATTGCTCTTACTAGAGCGTGTGTGTTAGCGAAAGGGAAACGTGTGAATGTGTTTACCGACAGCCAATACGCATTTGGCGTCGCACACAGTTTTGGGCGATTGTGGAGAGAGAGAGGTTTCTTGACGTCGCATGGTACGAAGATTCAGCATGGACAGCTTGTGAATGATCTCTTGGATGCCCTGACGTTGCCTACGCAGGTTGCGATTGTTAAATGTAGTGCGCATCGTAAGGTGACGGATGATGTTGGTCGTGGTAATGCGTTTGCAGACGAGATTGCTAAGGAGACTGCCCGGAACCTTAGCACTCGAATGTATGTGACGAGTTCGGTTAGGTGGCCTACAGAATCGAGTATGTGTGAGGACACTATCGAGAGTGTGAAAGCAATTCAGAATGAGGCCACCGAAACTGAAAAGACGAAGTGGAAAGAAAGTACGGGAAAGTTGGATGCGAATGGTTGTTGGATTGATTTGTCTGATCAGAAAAGATGGATGTTACCGGATGCGTATGTGCTGGCCGTTGTGACTATGGCGCATGGGTTAGCACATATTAGCTCAAAAGGTATTTGCAAATTGTTGTCTCCTGTGTGGAAGAATGATGGTATCACGAAATGTGCTGAGCGTCTGGTGAAGAATTGTATGGTGTGTATGATGTACAATCCTGGCAAAGGAACCCCAACTCCTCCTGGCAGTTTTGCTCCCCCTTCATGCCCCTTTGAGGTGATTCAATTGGACTTCATCCATATGGAGCGATGCAATAACCTGAAATACGTTTTAGTTGTGGTTTGCGCATTCTCCCGATGGATCGAGGCTTATCCTCTCAAAGACAATACTGCTTTGTCTACTGCGAAAATTCTACTGAAGGAATATTTTCCTCGGTATGGAATGCCTAGAGTCGTGTGGTCAGATAACGGAAGTGAGTTTGTGGGTAGTGTGATGAAGAGTGTGTGTAAGGGCCTTGGAATTAATCAGAAATTCCACAGCGCCAATCATCCCCAGTCAGCTGGTTTGGTTGAAGGGTATAACAGCACCCTTAAGCTAAAGCTAGCGAAGATTCAGGCTACGACTGGTCTTTCGTGGCCTGACGCTTTACCTTTAGCATTACTGTCAACTAGGGCGACTGTACACTCCCGAGTAGGGCTTAGTCCCTACGAAATAGTGTTCGGCCGTCCAGCGAATGTGTGGGGGGTTCCTAGGCCAGGTGTTTTTCGTGATCTTGAGTACCCAATGTTGATCGATTATCTTCATGACTTGACTGCTAAACTGAGGTTAATTCACCAACAGGTTCACGAAGCATTGCCGACACAGACGGAGGGTCCAGGCCACCAGCTCCAGCCCGGAGACTGGGTGGTGACGAGAAATTTTGCACGCAAGAATAATCTGGACCCGAGGTTTACCGGACCCTACCAGGTCCTCCTTGCCACGAGAACTGCAGTTCGTCTTGAGGGGCGGAAGAATTGGGTGCATGCCACGCACACCAAGAAAGTCCCCATTCCGTTGCCAGCAGACTCGTGGGTGAGGAAAGGCATTGCATCAACTGAAACTGAAGTATTGCCGGCGTTTGTGCCTTTTAGCGACGCACAACCTGTCGGAGAATCCTCAGTGCAGCAGAGAGACGTTGTCGAACAATTGTCAGCAAAAGACTCAAGATCAAAACATTCAGCTGATCAACAGGACGCTGTCCCTTCAACGGATCCTTTGTTTGACGAACAGACACGTCCTGGGAAAACTCGATACTTTCTACGATCTAGCACCAAAGACTAATAAAAGATCCTGTTTTTGCTATATTGACAACTGCATTATCCCGTTTTCCGTGATCAGTTTTGAACATTCGTACCATTGTAATCATTTGTATATATATTCATTGAGTTCCGTTCCTTACACTTTTTGCTTTCACAGTTGAGAGACATTGTTTTGCATATATATATATTGTGCATTGAAGGCCGTAGGGCCGCGCGCGTACTTCCTTCTGGATAGTAGGTCTTGACGCTAGGTTAAAGGCCGTCGGTTCCTGGGAACTCCTAGGGATTGACTTTGCTACACAGAACGAAGTGCGTCAAGAAACGTTGCGGACGGTCGTAGGGAATGGCATTCTCGAAGCTGAATGATTTGGAAGGAGCTCAGGCTCACAGATTCAAGCTGCAGCAACTCAGTCGTACCAAATGTTTTAGATTCCAGCTATTTGTATTATTTTTGACTGCTTCTGCATTATTGGCGGGTGGGGTGTATTACACGATGTCTTACTTCTTATCTTCTGCTACACCTACTCCTATTCCTGACCTTAATCTTACCTCCACTGTTTCTCCTCATTCCTTTCATATGTTACCCGAACACGAACAGGCTAGACGTGTAGAATTCCGCAACAATTCCTTTATTCAGCTCCTTCATCAGCATCAGTTAGTGGTTAACACTACTAATTGTTGGGTGTGTGGGTTGATGCCACATACTACGGATAAGGGAATTCCATATCTGGTGTTACCGTATAGTTCCCAAGGGTCTGCTCGAGCATTTCAGACAATGTTTCGAAGCGCACTGGGTTTCCACCCCATTCGAGAACCACGTTCTCCCTACTCTGGTCCTACCTCGTATCAAAAACCTTTGTCGATAGCAATAGAGGATTTAGATAGCGATATCTATGATCCCTCGCTTATTCCCGAGGAAGAGGTACAAGCCTATAGGGTCCTAAGTAGAGGTGAATATAGTGTGTTCACCAGTGAAAAGCAGCTTAAGAGCTCGCCTCCAATATGGGTCGTACCTCACACTGGTAATTTTTGTCTCATGGGTCGTGGCCGAAGATCGCAAGCCCGACTTGGAGCGAGTGCTTGCACTGAAAATTACATTCTGCCAATGTTCTCGTCCCCTGTGTTTCTGGCTGCCAAGGGTACATACTTCATCTGTTATGATCGTGCGTACGCATGGCTGCCCGCTGACTTCATGGGCTCATGCTTCATCGCAAATCTGTTGCCTCCGACGTTTACTGTAGATGCCGATTATCATAAGACTAGAGTTGTGCGAGGCGTAATTAGCGAAGAGGATACTGCCGGTCAAGAGGCAGGAGACTTTTTCAAGGGTTTCCTCCCGTTTTGGGGACCTATGGTTAATAGTAGGAACCTGAGACAGTTGACTCGAGTGGTAGAATTGACAGCTAATATTACTGCCAGTGCCCTTGGTAATATCACCACTGAACTTCAGGCGGAGAGACTTATGACGTTACAAAACCGTATGGTTTTAGATGTCATCTTAGCAGATCGAGGTGGGGTATGTAAGGTGATCCATTCGAGCTGCTGCATTTTCATTCCAGATAATGCTCCAACTGTCTATCAAGCCATCTCGAGGTTGCATAAGATCTCCGAATCCATACACGTGGATGTAGGGGATTGGACGCTACTTGGATGGTTTTGGGGCCTAATGTCGACTTGGGGTTGGAAGATTCTGATGATCATCGGAGTCGTTGTGGTGTTCCTGTTCACGTGTTGCCTTTCTTTGTGTGCAGTGTGGTCCTGCCTTATGTGGCCTCTGTGCTACATCGTGTATGAGACAGCCACCTGTTACCAAGGGGACTCGGTTGGACAGAGCTATGCTACAGCAACATCTCGATGGACTGATGAATATCGAATACGATTCCGACTAGTGCTTGCCTACATGAGGGCAAAAGGAGCGTCTGAGGTTCCGTGACAATTATAAGTGGGGTTTTCGACTCGCACGAATATGGTCGAGTCTGGTATCTATGAACCGCAAATGACGAGTTTAGTAAGTGTGCGCAGTTTCGCTGTGCTAACTTAAACCGTTCGTTTGCTATGTGGGTTTTTCATCTGTACCCACGGGTTCCATCTTAGATACGGCATCCATTTTGTCTCTTGCCCTCAAAGTAGCCAGCGAACGGACGATGTCCGCTTCGCGACCCTGGGACTCCCAAGATATTTGCGGAAGACACATGTTCTTTGTAAGTGTCTTTATGACGAGGGGGATGCTGCTGTAAGGCAGATGGCGCCGCTCGAGGCTCATCTTGCCGCACGGACTTATTGTCTCAGCCGTGCATCTCATTAGGCACGTCCCTTTGATGCCTGTATCTCGTGTTTCCTGGTACCTCCCCTTTTACACCCTTTCCGATCTCCCCACTGTCTCCGTCTTCCTCTGCACCTGTCCTTGTTCCTATTTCGATCTGTTTTACTGTCGATTGGAATGCACTAATGTTGGGAAGATGGGTTTTTACAGTTGGGAACCGCCAAATGTTTCCGCACTTATGTTCCGGACCTCATGTGTATCAAAGTGACCAAAGCGACCCCTCTGGGGGATAATGGTGGGAACCGGGTTGTAAACTTTTGTGTGCCATGTTGTCTTATGGGTAAAAACTGTATAAAAGGAGCGATCCACAGAACCAATTTGAAGCAGTCTCCCCGAACTACACTCGATGTACTTCCTGTGATTTCTGTGTTCCCTGCAGCAAATAAACCTTGAATCTTTGACGCCGAAGGAAGTGTCCCGTGTCTCTGTCATTCGTACGCCGGAGCAGGTTACCCACGAAGGTTTCAGGTGTTGTGCCCTGGCACCGCTGGGTCTTAAAGAACCCAGTCCTTCACTTCCCTCGGCTCCATTCCATCTGTTGCAGTCATTGACCACGGCCACGGTCCTGGATAGCTGGAAACTGGCAGTAATTACCCCACTGCTAAAAAAAGTCACCTTGGACCCTTTATGTCCGACCAACTATAGGCTTATTTCACTCTTGCCTTTCTCAATAAAAATCTTGGAGAAATCGGTCACTAGGGTCCTGTCCAGCTTCCTTGAATCCAACAACCTTTTGGGCGTGGCCCAATTTGGCTATGCCGCCGTTTTGTTCGGTGGTGAGAGAGGTAAAACAGGGAGTGCCGCAGGGCTCTTCAATTAGCCCGATTCTTTTCAACTTATACCTTTGCCCTCTAATAAGTCTGATTAAGTCATTCGGCATGTCTGTCACCAATTATGCCGATGACACTCAGCTTATTTTTTCCATCGAGGGCAGGGATGCGGTCTCCCTGGAATCCTTTCACCAATGCATGTCGGCAGCTGCGGATTGGTTGCGTCAGAACTCGTTACAGTTTAATGGGGCAAAAACTGAAGGTCTCTACTGTTCGGTAGATCGTACGCCTCGCCCTCTGCCAGAGGGATTTTGGCCTTCTTCTACCTTAGGCACAGTCGCAGCGGCAGACTCAGTCCGTAACCTAGGTGTCCTGCTCGGGCCTAGTCTCCAGCTGGACGCCTTCGTTAACAAAACCACGGCAACCTGCATGCTGCTGTTACGCATGTTGCGGAAGATTCTGCCTTTACTTCCTCATTCAGCGAGGACGGAAGCAGTGCGGAATATCATCCTCAGTAGTTTAGACTACTGCAACGCACTGCTTCTGGGAGCCCCCAGTACTCTAATTATGAAGCTACAGCGGGTACAGAATATGGCAGCTAAACTGGCGCTCTCGCAGCCATGGTCTGCTTCGTCCTCTCTTGCCCTTTCGGACCTACACTGGTTACCGGTGCAAAAACGGATCTGCTTTAAATCAGCTTGCTTGGTCTTTAGAGCCTTGCATGGGCTGGGTCCAGTGGTATTGCGAGGTCTTTTTTCTTGGTACTCTGCTGCCAGACTTCTGAGATCCTCCTCGGCCTTCTTGGTGACTGTTCCTAAGATAAAAAGGGTGAGGATGGGCAGCCGCTCATTCAGCTTCACGGCCGCCAAGCTTTGGAACTCCCTACCTCCGGCACTAAGGGGCAAGCAGGATCTCCTGTCTTTTAGAAAGGACCTTAAAACCTACCTTTTTCCGAAGGCAGTGTAATTGACATTGGTAGGAATGTTCTGTGGTCAAAGCGCCAGGATGCCCTTTGGGTGACAGTCGCGCTATATAAGTATGCCTACATACATACATATTATCTGGTTGGTAGTTTATAACGTTGTGCACTACCGGGTGTTGTCAATCTTGCAGGTGGTAACCAACAGAAAGCACAGTAAATCTTGTGTGGTGAGCCCCTAACGGTGCATCTGCCTGTAGTTTAATGCACATCTGATGCAATTCCTGGCGAGGACACCACAGAAGGAGGCGAGACAACTTTGCGGTTCCCGACACGTATTATGGTGTGGAACTGGTGATTGTTCCTGCTTTGGTCCGCTCTATACGTGTCCGACCGAATAAACTCTCTCACCTGGACATATTTTGGGGGCCGTTTTTATTATCACCGTGAAGTACTCGATTAGCCTTAAAAATTGAGTGGATTCGGAGTGTTTCACTTCTAATTGTTGGTTACATTGATCCATCGTGGATATCCTGACGTTACAAGTTAGGAGTGCCACGCACATGCTCTGAAGAAGTTCATCTTTTTGGACGAAATGCGTTGGCTGTTCAACTCAACTTGATGTGCTTAAAACTAATTATATAAAGGATGACTTGATGAATCGACCTTGGACACAGATCTCATGTATTTTGTGTTATTGCTCATAAAATGGTGCACCATTTGTTCTTGTTGTGTCACTCACATTATTATGCTTGCAGTAGATTACCCGTACTCCTTGTTTTTCCGGTTGGGGTTATTTTAGCAACTGGTTTGCATAGTTGATAAGAAATAGGTCATCTGCTAGCTATCCCTGTTCATTTGATGTAATGTGCTTGTGACCCTAGTCAGCGCTGTATGGTGTGCCAACGAATATTATTCGAATATTATTGTGGTCACGGTCTCAAGAACGACCTAGTTCAGCTCTTCAACAGTGTGTTTAGTATTGATGAAGTGTGTGCTCATTTTCGTTGTTGTTTTTTTACATTGAATATTGCTCTTGTGTTCCCCGATTCTTTGATTAATCTTGCAGCAGGTCATCTCTATGTATTTAAGGTCGCAAGGACAGGTAATCATGTAGATAACGTGGGATCTATTACAGTTTGTGTGATGTCGTAAAGCCCATTTGAGGTCCAATTCCAGTTGCAGGGTTTTGGTTTCCTTGGTTAATTTGCACCTAGAGCAGGACCCACAGTAAGTAAGTAAGTAATAACGTTTATTTGTACATGCTTATTTAAAACCTTTTACAAAATTATAAAAACGCCAGCAGGTACATTTAAAAAAGGCATTTGTACTTAGGTGTATCAAAATGAATTCGTTTAAAAGTAAGAAGTTAATTAAGATCAGTTCGTGGTTATCCTCAGAGCCGTATAATGTTCGTCAAACAATGTTTAGTCTTTTCCTTATCAGTCAGTCAAAAAAAGTCTTTATTTCGATTTTTCATCATAAAAGACATACTATACAATATATAATTCATACAAGGTAAGATAATTAACCGCGAATAAAACATATAAATATATATAAAAAGCGCTAAAAACAGTGTTAAAAAAGTATTAAATATACAAATTCCAAAAGACTCAGCGACTAAATGTAATCAATAAAACCATCATTTCAACCCGTATACCCTTAAGTAATACACACTATTACTATAACCCCAACAGTATCATATACACCGTGTGATTAGGAACTGATTTTCCGGATCTGAAGTATCCAGGCCCAACTGACAAATTTGGCTACACAGATGTGAAGTGTCAGTTTTCAAAATTCTACTTGCAGCCTGCGCGGATCTGGTTCTTAATAACCGACATACTGGGCGTAGCCACACATGTCTAGGTTGTACATACTCCGGGCAACAAAAAAGGAAGTGATCAACTGTTTCTATCTGATCCACACAAAAGGGATATTCATCACTGCCAGATAGACTCCAACTTTTCGTTAGCCCTCGGAACGGTAGAGAACCTACTCGAAACTGGCGATGCAATTTACGATCTTGTAACTTGGATAGGGTTACTTTTGCCTATACGAGGGCATCTTTTACCAAAGGGGTATTGGTAAAACTATTATCAGTTATAGACAGGACCAAGGGATTGTGGTGGCTTTCCGGTCTACTCGTTACTACCATATCTACTATGGCCGACCACATCTCCAGGTTAACCAAAATATAATCAATTTGGCTCCCGGTTCTGCCATTGTCAAAGGTCATCTTCCCTAACCTATCAGACTTTGTTCTACCATTGACTGCCCTCATGCCCTTATCTAGGCACAATCCCTTCATATGCAAGGCCGCTTGCGTCCATTTTCTTATGGGAATCAACTCCAACTGTGCGACACCCCATAATGAGTCCATAGATAGATAGATATGTTTATTGATTGATTATTTAAAATCTTTACCAAAAGAGAATGCACAAAATAAAATTTCAGTTATAGTAATACAGTAAAAGTAAAAATAAGCGATAATTTCATAGTCCTAAAAATTCAGAAATATAAACAGTATAATAGTTAATGTTTTGAGAATTCCAGCTTTTTCCATGCACTTGTTAAAAATTTTGAGAGGGCAGAGTTAATATGTATATCTTCTAAGTAAAGACATTGGATTAGTGCTTGTCTACATGTCCTTATTGATCTTTCATTGAAATGCCTTTTTAAAAGTGTTAATCTTTCATTCTTTAGTTCCGGGCAAAGGCACAATAACTGTATGATGTTTTCTTCTCCTGTATTACACAGTCGACATGATATATTATTTTCTCAACCTCTATAAGCTTCCCATCATCCACATCCAGGGGCTCAAAACAGGTATTAAGGTCACCTGCAACTACCCTGTTGCCTTCCTTAATTCCAGTACTTAGGAAGTTCTCCAAAAGTAGAACTGTTGGTGAACTCCTCCCTTCCGGTAGACCTCTCACATAAATATTAATAATGAGGATGTTAAGGCCTTTTGTAGAACTAACCCTGATAGCCACAATATCTGGGCTATCAATCGGGACCTCAACCACAGAAAGACCCTCACACTGTCGTACCCAAGTGGTCAAGCCACCCACTGGTCTACCCCTTTGGCCCCTAACTGCGGGTTTATAAAAATTCAGGTAACCTGAACGAAATATGGGTTCCGTTGCCCAAGTCTGTTGAAAAGGCCATATGTCTGTCTTATCAATAAAGCTCGCCATATCTGGTAAGTGTAGCTTAGATTTTAAGCCTGCTACATTCCACGAGTAACCATTCACAGAGGGACTAGCAGAACAAGAGTTCACCACCTGGCAAGCCACAAAGGGGGGATCGACAGGACAAACCTTGGAAGAACCTACAACTGTAGAGTTTATTACTTGAGAAGGTTTTTCACCTTAGGCGAATAATAATACACTATCCGAGGCCACCCGCCATGTAGGAGACAAAACCCTGAGTATCTCTGACCGGGGGATATCATTGCCATCCCTATGTCAGTCGTTTTCCTCTAGGGTCGATAGGAGGTCAAATCGGTTGTGTGTCATAACGGGATGAATAATCAAGGTAGGGGCTCTTTGTGGGGCCCAATGTTCCCTATTATGCAATAGTCTTCCTGGGTTATAAAAAAACCCCAGGGGTAGAATTCTAATCTCATTGGGCACAGGGGCCTGTTGGGATGCTGTATCTAAGATGTTTTCTACTTGTGACGGAGACCTAAAACTCAACACCACACAATCGCCTGGCAGAGATTTATGGGAATGACCAATCCAATTGATGCGCATTACCATTTTGAATTTCTCAAACAGAGCCCTGCTATTTCCTAATCTTTTCCCAAGACAATGCAGCGCTTTATTTTTAAGGTTAGACCAATGTTCACGAAGCCCATCAGTTAAGGGGGGGACATTTTCTAAGATTATCGTATAAGGGGTGGCTTCCGGGGGAAGATGTAAACTAGGTAGCATGTCATGACCCCCTTCTACCCCCTCCTCTGTTCTTAGTCTATTGCCCATTACTTCTCTCTGTTGCAGGGTGGGAGCTTTAGTACCCAGGTTATAAACCACAATCGGTAGTGGTTGGTGAACCATCGCTGCATGGCTCTGAATTTTGCCTACTGGGGCCCATGGTAACACAGTTTGCCTAACATTAGTGTCCTCAATAGTATGGCTATCAACCAGATCCCCAATCGACTGAGTTGACAGCGTTTCTGGATTTTTACTGCTAATAAGATTAGCTTCAATGCGGTCTAGCCTCTCTACCACTAAGTCAAGCCTTTTCAAAACGGGTTGTATAAGGGCTACTAGCTGATCCTTAAGAGTTGCACAAAGTGATTCTAAGTTAGGTTGAACCGCAGTATGCGCTGGCAGCTTTCCCTTGGGGTCAAAAGCATTCCCCTTAGCAGGCACCCCTCTAGCACGCGATGTAACCATAAAAGCAGTTTGTATACTGGGACCACGTCCTTTCCTTTTCTTACTGGGTGGTTCCCTCACTTTCCCTTCAAGGGCCTTTCTCTCCCTCGTAGTGACCCTAGCTGGGCTTTGTGAGCAACTTATATGCAACGAGGCATCAGGGGATCCTGTCAAGGTCGAAATACACAGGGGAACAGGCATGGAACAGTCGCCAGCACAGGATTCGACGGTGTCAACTTGTGGGGGCTGGGCACAGGGCAGTGAAAAGACGGGCTCCAGATAGAGTCTACGCTCTACAGCTTGGATTTCTTTATTTAATGCCATCTCAGCCCTGATCAAGTATTCGTCGAGAGTCCCCTCCACCCTATCCCCAGCTTTCCTCTTACTCATTATTGACTTGTGTACCAAATAATAGCCCCAAAAAACCTGTCAAACACACACAAGTCCAATACAAGGCTAGGCGCCCAATAGTTCAATGGGTTAATTTACAGTATTGTAGAAAAAAGGTAGGGCTGATGGCCTTTTTTCAAGGTTGCCCGGCGCTAACCGCCTCTATACCACTCTAGTTACCAAACAAAGAGGCAGGCGCTGGAGACTGGAAGGCAGGAAACAGAAGTTTTATTCCGACGGAGCAGAACACATCAGATCAGACAACAAGGTATTGTTTCGAGGTGCTCTAACAAGTTCTCTGAGACTGCGTCTTTTATACACAAGTTGATGATGCATAAACATTCCTTATTACAATAAAGACATTGTGAAGCAAGGAAAAGACATCCCCGGTACCCCCCTGTTCCGGTTTATTCCAACACGTGGCTACAGTAGGGGTCCTCACCCCCCATACAATAGGAGGGGGCTACAATGCAGCAGAGTGTACCGCTGATTCCTTTGGAATGTGTGCGCCTGATCGGATCTCAGGGGGTGGGGAGGTCATGATCAATAGTAGCTCCTTTGAAGAGGGGCGAGCGCATACAGTAGCGGGCAATAAACTGTATCCTCAGGCTAAGGGATGACCAGCGGTCCGTGCAGACAGTCGGGCTCAGTGGAAGGGGTAATCAAAGGAGGGGTATTCATGAAAGGAAGGGAGGTGTTGGTCAGGCGCAGAGTGTGATTCCCAGGGGCAGAGTCGCACAGAAGGAGAGGTCTTAGGTCTTATGACCCGTGCAGGAGAGAGCGGGGGCAGCCAGAGTTTAACAAATGGGCAGAGAGGCCATGGTGCCTAAAAGAATGGCTGTAGTGTACATGCGTGCAGGGACCTATACTGGCGGAATGATGCGGTCAATGCTTCATGGTATTCGTTCTACTTACAGTGAGGGGTATGGTGAAAGCAAATGAACGCCGCTTATGTACATTACCATTGTCATTTTCCACAGTCGCCGCTTTTTAACATAAGTTAGTTCATTTCCACGTTCACCCTAACTGATGGGGTGTACATACAGCCATGTGTGGTCAATGAGATAGTGATTGTCAATATTAGCATATTGCGTACGACCATGTGCAGTCGATGCGATTGGCGAAATGCAGTACATATGACTTTACATTTGTTGGGTTAACAATACAAGCCTAGGGATCAGCATACTACATACTACAGATGTTCTGACTTTCTCTCCGGTGGTATCAATGTATAAAACAGAAAATTGACCGATAAGCATTTTGAAAACAATACAAAGTGGTTGAGGGAGGAATTCAGTTCAATACAAGCAATCAGTCCAGGAGGGGAGGGGGTATCTTCGTCACAGTGTCTTTTTAGTAATGAGCCATCACTGGTAGGCTCGAGCAGTCCGTCTTCTTTCGTTGGCGCTGTTGAGCACCGGCGGTGGAGCTATGAGTCCAGCTCGGATCCAACCTTACGCGTTGCAGGGTGCGATCTGTCCTCTGCTGTTAGATCACAGTCCTGTTCTCTAACTAATCCTTTTAGGGGTGCTTCACGCTCGGCACCTACATTTCCTTTTCCTTCCGTGGCAAAACCCTATTCTTCCTAAATGTCGTTCCTTTTTCTGAGTCAAAATCCAGGGGTTAGAATGGGGGTGTCGTTGGGTAATCGAGGGAAGAGAGGGCGGAGTGGAGTCAGATTCTTCTGAAGCGGACCCAGGGAGCAAATGATAACAAGCAGGCAGGCCCATTGATCGGGCTCAGAGGGGCGGGGAACTTCTGGCACAGGTTGGTCAGCAAACAGGGGCTTCAGGGCAGCCCTTCATTCTTTCATCTTCAGTGTTTAAAAGTGGTGCCTCGTCCCGCGGCTCGTTGCTCTGCGGCTCCACCTTTGGTCCAGGTCACACGTGCTTCATGATCTGTGGCCAGGCTGAGCGTCACTTCCGGCCCCTCTCCTCCGGTGATTGTGTATCCTTGAATGGGTACAAAATAAGTTTTAGAGAACTGGCAGGAGAAGACATTTACACATTTCAATTCCGCCTTCAATCCTACGCAGTTTGGGGTATGTTCATCGGTCACAGTCAGAAGTTATTATCATGGAGTGTGTATGCAGTCATTTCTACTGAGTTTGTACTAAGTCTATTTGGCGTTCATTCATGGCATATATGGAGAGAAGCCAGGCTCCTGTCAACTGCGTATTTCATCGAACTCGAATTTGGAACCTTCAATAGAGACTCGTTTGCCAACCCGAGTCCTAACAATCTTACATTTTCCTCCAGAATCGGCTAATTCTTGCGAACGGGGGTCGTTACTAACATCTAGCATCATGAGAGAGGGACAGAGGCTAAACATTCTTTTCCCGGAAAGCAACGGTTAATCAGGGTCATCAGTTATAGTTCGGGGGCAACAGTTATGGAGCTGGGGTCAATCGGGAGAGGCGTGGGCGCTTTGGACATCCGCACTTGGGCGCAGAGGGGTGGGACAATCCGGGCATTGGGGATTGTTTTTCTAAGGACTGAAAACAGAAGGCCATTGACGTATAGTCCCCCTATAAAAGGCCAGATTAGGGGACATCAGTCGTCTTACCTGTCCTTTCCTTCTTAGCCAATTCAAGTTCCTTCATTATGCAGAAAGGAGAGGTAGTAATATGGCGGTTACAATCGTTTTAGTTCCTGTCAAATTTGCCGAACACCTTTGTGTTCAAAAAGGACCCAATTAGACTTGTGCCGGCGGGGCGCAATGTTACTACACAAAGGAAGAGGGAGCAGGGGGGCTCCCATAGAGAGTGAGAGTCGTCCGCATTCTAAACGAACCATTCGGTACACGCACGACAGAGAGAGAGAGAGAGACGTGTACGAGAATAGGCCATTTCGTGCGCACACAACACAAAACAGCAGGGGTCAAGCAATGTAGAAACACAGGCAGGGGGACGACATAGATCCATACATTACATATTCACAAATTCAGGCGGAGGTGACAGTACATACATTACACACAAAGACCCAAGACAAAACATAGAACAGTACAAGCATTACATACAAAGACCCAAGACAAAACATAGAACAGTACAAGCATTACATACAAAGACCCAAGACAAAACACGGAACAGTTTCAGGCCATGAAGATCTCTTCCTGCATACTGCGCAATCCTTAGTATCCTACTTAATTCATCTGGGGCTGAGCTCTTTACCTTTTTTTTGTTTCTTTCCTATCGTTGGCTGTCTTTGCGAGTGCTCTCGGTTGCTAATACTTACACCTCTGCCAATTGGTCGGGGGTTAACCTGGTCGGGCTAATGTTCACGGTGGAATCCCTTAATCATTTTTCTTTTTCTTTTCTTTTGATTTTCCAGGCTGAGGCAACGGAGGGCATCAATCGGGAGAGCAACGGGACAGCTTAGCTATATGCCTAGGAGGGTGCAAGAAGGAGGTGGTACATTTTAAACATCAACAACATTTCTAGTCTTCCAGACGGGTGGTACTTAGGTAAATCTCACCCTGAAATAGCCCTTAACCTTTCCCTATTTAGTTAAAAGCATAAATTTACTCATTGGTGCGCCTCCTTCTTGGTTGCATTATTTGGGGTGTCAAGTGAAGTCATATTTTGCCATACTGTAATACCCCGTCGAGTTTCTACTTCGGACCACCCTCCCAGTTGCTGGGTTCAGAGAGAGAGAGAGTCATTTGTAAGTGAGGGAGTGCTATATCTTTGTTTGCCCGTCGCGTATAGGTACCATGTCCAGTTCCCTTTTTCCCCACTCCATCGGTCGTTCGGTCATCACTTAAGTCATACACAAGATATTCCTCTCATCCATCCAAATGGGTGCAACGTATATTCAGTCGAGCTAAACACATCAGGGCATGCACACGTGTATTCACATCACCCAAAATCGTCACATTCTCAGTGGCTGTCCTCATAGACAATCGCGATTTTTCACAGTGCTAGCCAGACTTCCGCTGGGGACCATGGCGTGTTGCTTAGATCTTTTCCATACTTTAGTCGATGTTCCGACATGACCTGCAGAAAGAAGGGAAGAAGAAGGGGGTGGGGGCAGCGTTCTAAAACATATCAGCGCGCATAAACCCGAAAATGTTTTTACTTACCACATACTCGACCTATCTCCACGGGATGCAGTCTCTACCATCTCGGCGTTTAAGCCCAGAGGGACCAGTAGTGCGGAAGAGATAATTATTGATGGTCTGTGTATTTGCAAGGACCACTCGAGCGTGGCATTTCAGATCATGTGTAAGGGAGGGTCAAAGCAAAAAAGGGCAGTCGGTGTAGAGCGGGGTGAACTCGTACTTTCCTCCGAGGAAGAGGGAAGGTCTACAGTGGCACAGAATCGTTTCCGTTCGTACTAGGGGGGCATTCCTTTGGGGTGGCTTAGGGGCGTCTAAAACATCTTTCCTGTTGCCTGTGGCATATAAGGTAGAGGCTAAGTACCGAGATCTTACATCGATCGCTTTATGTCGCATATAGATGAAAAAACACATATATCAAAACCTGGACCATTCATATTTGCAATGCTTCTGTGCACTACGCTTTTTAACCTTCGACCTTAATCGAGCTGCTTCATTTCACCTATATTTCACTTATATCGGGGACAGTAGCCATACATTCGAAGCTTATCAATCCAAGTAATACAATTATGCTTACTTCTTCAAAAACCTTTAATTAAAAATGTTGGTGCACAAATACGGGCCTACAACCCCGTGGGCCGGCCACGGAGCAGACTGGAACTTGTGCACGAGGGGAACGGAGTCGGCGGTCATTGATTTCATAATAGTAAGTGCGACAAGTGTAATAAAATCATATCGAAACTTCATTTGTGAGCAAATATCATAAGTGTTGAAATTCAAACTTTCAATAACCATGGTGTATCAGAACTTAACATCAATTCATTGTCCGAATGTTCAATCAGTACCCATCTTATATCAATTTATTGTCCAAAAACTACATACATATCTCATAACATCAAGGCTGAGCAATCGGGGTACAACGAGGAGTTGAAAGTTCCATTTGTACCAGCGCCATTTTGGGTGAGGTCAGGCAGGTCCCGGTATAGTAAAAAATGTCTCCACCAACTCGTGGTTGGACCTGGACCTCTTTCGGCAGTTCAAAAAGTCTTATGTTGAAGGGTAACAGAGGGGACTGGCGATATGAACTATCAGTCAAAAAGTGGGGAGGGAGGCAACAATCTTTCCTACCGGGTCATACTGGTGTCCCACCAGAACTGGTCACGTTGATAGTTTTGCAGGATTTCGGTCATTTCAAAACCGAGGCGGGCGCCGGCATGAGTGCGCCGACGTCTCGTAGTTCCCATCGGGGGACGGGGGCGCCCGCGTTGAGGGGTCTGGGCCCCCCGGCTCTTCTAGAATCTTCAAGGTCGAGGAGAAGAGCACAGGACGTGCGCCGGTCCTGGGTAAAAGCGCCGCTTTTCGATAGGGACCCTTTAAATGGAACGTTGGGGTGTCGCTGGAAGACTCCACCTGGGGAGGAGGGGGAGGCTCGTTCGCGCCGCCTCCTCCTCCCAGCGACCCCACACTGTTTCTCGGCTCCAGCATTTCAGGATGGCCGTACCAGGCAAGGAAGAGAGGGGGGGGGTCGGTGGCATATGTAAGACATCCCCCCCCTCCATTGTCGCAGTCATCATTGGAAGTGCTGTCGTAAGCAACAATCCGGTGTTGTTGAAGCATGGCGCTGTCGCAGCCAACAGTCCAGCGTTGTCGAAGCCATTATACGAAAGTGCCGTTGTAGCCATAATTAAACAAAAGGAGTGTTGTGGCAGCAATGATTGAAGAAAAGGTGCTGTCGGCCAGGGGACCCTGTCGGCCTCGGCTCCGGTTTTTCACGGCCGGAGCAGGCGATAAAGAGAGGGGGGGGGGGTCGGAGGCAAAGGCAAGACATCCCCCCCCCGTGGCCTGCAGGGCGGCAGAAGAAGGGAATGGGGACAACAGTACATTTTCGGGCCATCCACCCCATGGCCTCTCCTTCCGATGGCGGCCAGCCAGGCCCTGCTCTGCACGCGTCGAGGCCTCGCCTTCCGGATGGGCGTAACCGTGGACCTGTTGCACTACGGGAGCTTCCGGAATGGGGGGTAGGTATCTGCTGATTCGTATCTATTTCCTGTTACCGTTATTGGGCGCTGCGGGCGGTGGGATAGACATGTTTGGAACAGTGAGGGGCGGCGGAGACTAACTACCTCATGTCTGCCTTGGTGTCAAGCTTGGCTTTCTCTTGCCATTTTTATGTTTCTTATTGCAGGTTATTTCTAACGTTTCTTATTTTTAGCGAAGTCGAATGCTCATCAGTGGCCTACTGATTTTTCTCGACTTCTTTTTCCTTCTTTTCTTTATTTCTTCTTCTAGTTGCTTAGCGGCTAGGTGGGCTGCCTTTCCTAACTCTTTCCCTATTTTTGCTTCTTCTCTTTTCTTTCATTGTTCCACTTCTTTGAGCCACATGCCGACACTATCGAGCATGGTGGGCGTAGTCTTATTTTTCTGGAGCGCTGCTTCTAATGTTTCTGTTTTATTATCATCAAAGGAACCTATCAGTGGCCACTGACTTCCGGGGTCCTTCTTTGTATATTTATGCCATAACTTACTATAAGCTATAGCGACTAGTCCATGCTTAGTGAACATGTCCTTATTAGGGGTGCCTTCCAGTGGAGCTGGATGGTTCATCTCTAATAAGCGGTCCGGGCTAAACAGGATACCAATCAGTGGGGAGAAGACAGGCATGACGGATTACAACGGGGACAAAAGTCTGCACTACCTATCTTATCACTGCGTGCAAAGACTAGACAGAATATTTCTATTCTTGGTTGTTTGCAGGCGGTGAATACCTCAAAAGAACCAATATCGAACAGTCAATGTTCGGTCAATCAAACAATCAATGGGGAGAATAAGTAGGCACGACGGGTTACAACGGGGACAAAAGTCTGCGTTACCTACCCTTTCACTACCTGCAAAGAGAGAACCTGTTCTTCCCTGTTTGCAGACAGAGAATCTCCAGAAAACAATCCGCGAACAATAGTTCGGGCCAAACAATCAATCAGTGGGGGAGGAAGATAGGCACGACGGATTACAACGGGGACAAAAGTCTGCGTTACCTATCCTTCGCTACCTGCAAAGAGAGAGCCTGTTATTTCTCTGTTTGCAGACAGCGAATCTCCAAACAAATCAACAAAAAGAGTAATACTAGTATTTTCCAAACAATCAAACAATCATTTCGCAATTTGTCGCGTTTACACGACCTTACCCGGACCGCATGGACAGTTTCCTGTCTTCCGAATCCAGCGCCCGATCGTCCTCTATTCTTCGTGATCTTCGCGGCACTCCTGATGGTTCCCAGTCAGGACCGTAGATCACTCGAGAGAGGTCTGTTCGGAACCAGTGAAGTTCGGATGATCGGCTGTCAGACGAGGGTCTATCGGACAGGAGCTCTCCCGATCGTTGCAGTCGTTCACTCTGTCGTCAGGACCTCTCCCACTGGATCCACGTGTCACTGATGGGCCCCACGTTTGGGACGCCAATTGTAGAAAAAAGGTAGGGCTGATGGCCTTTTTTCAAGGTTGCCCGGCGCTAACCGCCTCTATACCACTCTAGTTACCAAACAAAGAGGCAGGCGCTGGAGACTGGAAGGCAGGAAACAGAAGTTTTATTCCGACGGAGCAGAACACATCAGATCAGACAACAAGGTATCGTTTCGATGTGCTCTAACAAGTTCTCTGAGACTGCGTCTTTTATACACAAGTTGATGATGCATAAACATTCCTTATTACAATAAAGACATTGTGAAGCAAGGAAAAGACATCCCCGGTACCCCCCTGTTCCGGTTTATTCCAACACGTGGCTACAGTATGGGTCCTCACCCCCCATACAATAGGAGGGGGCTACAATGCAGCAGAGTGTTCCACTGATTCCTTTGGAATGTGTGCGCCTGATCGGATCTCAGGGGGTGGGGAGGTCATGATCAATAGTAGCTCCTTTGAAGAGGGGCGAGCGCATACAGTAGCGGGCAATAAACTGTATCCTCAGGCTAAGGGATGACCAGCGGTCCGTGCAGACAGTCGGGCTCAGTGGAAGGGGTCATCAAAGGAGGGGTATTCATGAAAGGAAGGGAGGTGTTGGTCAGGCGCAGAGTGTGATTCCCAGGGGCAGAGTCGCACAGAAGGAGAGGTCTTAGGTTTTATGACCCGTGCAGGAGAGAGCGGGGGCAGCCAGAGTTTAACAAATGGGCAGAGAGGCCATGGTGCCTAAAAGAATGGCTGTAGTGTACATGCGTGCAGGGACCTATACTGGCGGAATGATGCGGTCAATGCTTCATGGTATTCGTTCTACTTACAGTGAGGGGTATGGTGAAAGCAAATGAACGCCGCTTATGTACATTAACATTGTCATTTTCCACAGTGTTTACTGTGATAGGCGGGATGTTAAGGATATAGCCCGGTCCATTCTCTTCTGGGCTATGACGGGCACGGACGGGCACGCCCTTGTCCCGGGCTTTGCCGGGGCACGCCCGCGTGCTGCTGGAGTGTTCTGCCGGTTATATGGGCCTCAGTCACCCTGTGGCCGCGTCACTACAATGCTCTGCGCGAGGCCCCCTGGGAGTTGGAGTCCGGGGCCTCACGAACAACCAGCGTGATTCACACACCCACCGCAAAAGCACCAAGGGATCCGGGGGGCTTCGTCTAGTAGACTAACTGACAGGAAAGTTCAAATTGTACAACAGGTGTCTTCAGAGACTTTTTTCTTTATTAAATCGAAGAACCTCACAACCTGGCAGTTCAATTTAGTGTTATTGGTGTTAAAACACAGTTTGACTGCCTGTCTGCAGCTCCGAATGGCATGTAATTTAAAGGATGGTTGTATAAAGTTATACCTCAGGTACTTTAGTCCAGGACAGATGCAAATCACATGAACGATGTCCTCCTTGGCGGTTTTGCACAGGGGACACTGCTGTGATGAGTTGTTTCTTTCCCAGGGTGGAAGGTGTGGGAGTATAGGGATTACGCCAAGGCATAGTTTTAGCAACTTTTCTTTTCATACCGATGTTAAGGTATGCTTGTGGTTGTATTTTTCCATAGTCACCCAGCGTTTTCCAGCCGCGCGCCCTATTTGCTAGATCCTGCTTGTCTTCGATCACTGAGACAATGCGTGCCGATTTTTCGGTGACTCTTTTAAGGGACAAAAAAGGTCTATTGATGTTTCCCAGATGTCAGTCAGGCCTAGAACTTGAAGTGATTCAAATAGGTAATCTCTGGGCAAGGATTTGCGATGCCGAAGTAACTCTTCCCATACGTCAGAGCACGACCCACAGGGGTAGTGACCCGTTATGGGTTCCAGGTGTTTGTAATTGATTTGGTGCTGGGTTTCACCAGAGGTGGTCTCCTACGTACTAGTATGTCTCTTATGTTTTTTGTCCTCCTATTGGCGAATCTTGGTTTAGCCCATTTTAAGGATCCTGACGTGAGGATGCGCCAATTTTTTTTGACAATTTCTTCACAGTTTTGGAAGCTGTGATATCTGCACTTTCTTCTTTCGTTTTGGTATCTAAGAGGATATCCCTGTGCTGATTCCTCGATCTCTTCTGGCATGTTTGTATCACTCTGTCTGGATAATCTCTTGCTTGTAGTTTTTGGCTCAGGTCCTTAGCTTGTGTCTTGTAGTCTTTTATTTTGCTGCTATATCTCCTGATTCGTAAAAACTGGCTGTATGGGAGATTTTCCCACAAGGGGCATAGAAGGAAGATGTTATATGAAAGTATGTGGGTTTGTAGTATGTTTTTGTATTGATGGTATCATTTTCTATGTAGATCGTTAAGTCGAGAAAATCCAATTTTCGAGTATCTGCTGTTTACGTGAATTAAAGGAATTGATCCCTGGTATTTATCCATCTGTGAAAATTTGGTAAACTGTCAGGTGTGTTGTTCCAGATCATTATCACATCATCGATGAAACGCTTCCAAAAGAGTATTTTGGCTCTATATGGGTTGGTGTCACTGAGGGTGTTGATGGTCTCAAAGTTACTCACATTCAGCCCTGCCACACTGGGGGCGAACGTGCTGCCCATCGAAGTTCTGTGTGACTGCAGGAACAGTGTTCCGTTGTATTAAAAAAAGTTCTCGTCTGGAGTGTCTTTTCTTGTGGTAGGCTGGTGTTTAGGCTCTCTACGTCGAGTCCGAATAGGCACATTGTTCCTTCCTGAAATGTTAAGCCTTTTAGTTGGTTTAAAAGGTCACTGGTGTCCTTTAGATACCTTGGGGAAGCTTGCACTAGAGATCTTAGATAGTGGTCAGCGAATTGCAAAAGCGGCAGAAGGAGCAGGTTCTGGGATGCCAGCAGTACCAACTGGCAGATCCCCTGTTTCCAGAGGTAAGTGCAGACAATATATTCATTTGACAGGTGCCACTCTTTGTATATCCATGGGTTCACCAGGGACATGTAGTTTGTTATTACCAAATAGAGAAGCTAGTTTGGTGGTCATGATCCTCCTCCTTACACGTAAATAATCTGCAACTTTGGGGACGGCGGAGATAAACTCCACTCCACCAGCGGGCGGAGTTTGCCATAACTCTGCATGCTCCACTGGAGCATGGAGTGGCAAAACTAAGTGAACCGCCAGCAGAGCAGAGTTTACTGCACACCCTTAACTCAGGACCATATGGGTATCAGGTCTATATTCGAGCAGATCAATACTTTGAGCTTAGATTATTGAAGAAGGCCTTGGTTATCTAATGTTGCATTTTGCCTTTGAGCTCTGTAATTGACAGAACTTAATGCTAATTCCCTGGATGATATGAAATGAGTAACTATACTTTTGACTTCTGTAATGATTTCTAAGCTTTCAGTAAACCTTCATGGTTTCCCATTTGGCTCAAGACAGCTTATTTAATTGACTATGTTACTTGATTTGTTAATAGCATCAATTTTCATAGGGGCATATTACCACATATTTCCGCCCCCCGATCCTGCATAGGCACTTTATTTTAGATCATTTCATAAGATAGCATCATCATAACCATTTAGATGCTCTCTACATATATTCATGTACTTTTCTCCATGATCTGACATATAAGACTAATGGGTACATGTGTGATTACACCATCAGCATGTTTGTTTGTATATTACCACACATGCATAAGGATCACAACCTAACCATTACCGCTTCAGAGACAGACTGGAGACTAAGACTGGGTGCCTGTGATAGTAATTACACTGCAAATCATTCCAATATATTGGCAGACATTTATCCATGGGCAAGTCAATGACCTCACACACTCCTTCCAGCTCTCAAATATGGCTACACACAGTATACATCCAGCTACATTGGCCCACTTCCCCACTTATGCACATTTTATCCACTTTTAAAACTGGTGCAAGAACACTTCATTAGGAGACAAGACTGCAACACTGGTCAAGAAAGAAGGCTGCAGTGACCTTATTTTGCCCTAACCAGAAACAGCCCTGACCAAACTTGAGAGGACCACAGGGACAATGTTGCATCTTAACTGCGAATAGCCTTGACACAGGTAAGTGCACTATCTCCTTACCCTGTCCCTCTGCAAACAGTGGGCTCTAGTTATCAGCAGTCCAGGAACATACTGTCACATCCTCCCTTTTTCCATTTCAGCATAGTTAATCTCTGGATAAACATAGGGTATCAATGACTTTCACCTCTCCCATATCATTTTTCTCTCCCTTCTTGTAAGAAATTGGGTGAAACCCTTCTCAAGCAGCAGCCACAATTATTCCGCGGGTGAAGTCACAACAAACACTAAATTAACCTGTGCACAACCCTCAGGTAGCTTGGTACAAAACAGTTGGGCTTAACTCAGAGACAATGTGTAAAGTATTTATGCATCACTTCAAACAATCCTTCCTGAGGTCCAGGATTTATTCTCAATTGTGCTTTTGAAATGAGAGAGAATCATCTAGAGGTTTCTCTTTAAAGTCCCCAGGCATCCTGCCTCCCCTGCAAAATGGACATATATAGATTAGCTATACAAACTCCAATAGTGTGCCTTTTTGAATAGAACTAAGCAGATATTGATGAAATGAGGTTAAAATGTTTTTTGCAATATAGATGGCATAACACCATGAATTGATAGCATGAATTCGGGCATTTTTGTTGGTAACCTGCCTTTTTGAAATCATTGTCCCTTTTTTTATTTAAAGCCTGTCTGACATAATGCCTCACTCAATATGCTGTGTATAAGATTGGATGTCGGTACAATTGCATTTAAGTTATGTTATGTTATGTTACTGGGTGTTTTGTAGAGCGCTCAGCTGCTCAAAGAGCGTCCCGGCGCTATAGATCCTCTTCACAAACTACCAGCAACCAACAAGACAGCCAAACGGTACTAGAAATCCAAGGAACAACTTACAGAACAAAGAGATATGTTTTAAGTCCTTTTCTAAAGGCGGACAAATTAGGGCACGTTCGCAGCATCAGGGGCAGAGTGTTCCAAAGATGGGGGGCAAGGTAGCTAAAAGAGCGACCTCCACAGCGAACATGTCTCACTACCGATACCATGGCATAGGCCTGGGCAGCAGACCTCAAGGGTCTGGATGGAAGATAGAAATTGACCCTTCTCTGCAAATAGCCAGCGCCGAGATTGTGAAGCGCCTTAAAAGCTGTAGTTAAGGTCTTAAATGAGATGCGCTTGCGAATCGGCAGCCAGTGCAGAGTGGCAAGGAGATTGCTCGCCCTGGCTCTTCTGGTAAGGCCAAAGATTGCCCTGGCTGCTGAATTTTGGACTATCTGCAGACGGGTCAGCAGATATTCAGGAAGACCCAAGTAAAGGATGTTGGCATAGTCTAGGCGAGAGCCTATCAGGGCCTGCACCGTTATCTTCTTATGTTCCAAAGATAGGTACGGCAGAAACTTTCTCAACATCCTTAAGATGGCAAAGCACTTCCCTGTCAGGCCAGCTATCTGGGCTTTGAAGGAGAGGGTGTTATCGACCAGCATGCCCAGATTCTTTGCTGTAACAGAATCGCTGGCCGGGGGGAACATGGCCGAAGGCCACCAAAGCTTCCATCTCGGGTCGGCAGGACAGCCGAAAAACAATATCTCGGATTTGTCCGAGTTGCATTTGAGGCCGCTTTTCCCGAACCAATCAAACACAAACTCCAGGCACTTCCGGATGGCCGCCCCGTCGAAGTCACAGCCCCTGTCACACGTGAACAGGAGCTGTGTGTCATCCGCATAGGATACGATCTGGGCCCCTAGCTCCTCCACACGTGCCGCCAATGGTGTCATGAAGATGTTAAAAAGGGAGGGGCTGAGTATGGAGCCCTGCGGAACCCCCACCTCGAGCTGCGGCATAGGGGCGGAGAAAGGGGGGGCCCAGATCGTTTGTCTGCGGTCGGCCAAGAAAGATTGAAACCATTCGAACACCGTTCCCCTTAGGCCAATCTCCCAGAGTCTTGTAAGGAGAAGGTCGTGGGGGACGGTGTCAAAGGCCGCCGACAGATCTAGCATGATGAACAAGGCCTTTCCACCCCTGTCCAGAGTTTCCTTCACAGCCTCGGTCACCTTGAGTAGTGCAGTTTCAGTACTCAGGTTAGATCTGAACCCCGACTGTGACTGATGTAATAAGGAATTAACCTCTAGATAGTTGGTTAAGGTGGTGTGTACATGCTTTTCCGCTAATTTGGCCAAAGCGGGCAGCAACGAGATTGGCCTATAGTTGGAATGCAATTTGGCATCTACATTTGGTTTTTTTAACAGGGGAAGGACTAGGGCCTGTTTCCAAGTTGGGGGGACTTTGCCCGTGCTCAGGGATAAGTTGATAATAGGGTTGATGATAGGGTTGAGAGCAGGTGCCAGAGTCGCAAGATACTTGGCAGGGCAAGGGTCAGATGGAGAGCCAGATTTCAAGTTGGATAAGAGGTCAAGCGAGGCCTGAAGCTCTAAAGCAGGGAAGCAGTCAAGAATAGGACCCGGGGTATACGTGTCCGATACAGATGAATGTACCCTGGGATTAAGAGAGCCGTCAGCCCCGGATCCCGAAACCGAGATGTTATGGGCACCTTGCAAGGCCGACTGAATGATGTGGATTTTAGTAGTGAAGAATGCTGCAAGCTCCGTGATCCATGGTTCCGAGAAGGCAGACGTAGGAGTGCAGCAGGAGGGAGAGAAAAAATCTTTAACAATCTTAAAGATCTCTTTGCAGGAGTTATCTGCTTCCTCAATCCTTTTAGCTATAAAGGATTTTTTCTCTGCAATGATTTCCTTATGATACTCCTTCACTGCTTCTCTATAGGACTGCTTAGCAGATATATCATACTGCCTGAACTGTTCTGTTTTACTTAACAGGAAATATTTTACTACTGAAGATTTATATTTTTATATATCGGACACTGTACTTACCTTGAATCGAAATTTTTATGAGACTTATCCTATTTAGGTATTATGACTATATTTCATTGACTAGACTACTCCCTGTTCTATTTCCTCATCTTTATTTCTTCAATACTCTGGGATTCCCCCTTCTTTTGTTTAACTTAACAGAGTGACATTCCTTCTTCTCTCAATTTGCTCCTACGCTTACCTAACCCTGCTGCACTCCTTCTAGATTATAACATATCTACACTGCTCTTTCTGAATCCCAATTTTTCGTGGCTTTTTGGATTCCTCCCAAATCACTGCACTTTAACTAGGCACTATCAGTTTCTCTAAGCACGGATATCGGACCGTTAAGGTGATAAAGCATCACAGAATCATTCTAAGCACTTCCGCACACCTGGTGTTCTCTAGGTTCTTTTTGGGGTCAACTGCTCTTAAACCACATTATATTAAAAACATTCTCTCTCATTCCTCTTCAACAGCCTTGAGAAAGCCCCGGCGCAAATCGCCAAGAGGGGGCGAAACACGTGTCGGCTGTCTTTGCTGTGTGAATCAAAATAAAGAAACTTTTTCTGCAAACAGAAATGTCTCTGTCCTCCATACTACGAGCTGGAAAAAACGGATATTAATCCTGGCTAACTGAATTATTTCTATGTGGAGACCACACTTACAACTTCTCAAACCTGTCTTTCTAACCTGAAGCCCAAGAGGTCCAGAGCTTCGAGTGTGCCTCCATCCACCAACTAATCATACTTATTTAAGTGTTGTCCAAAGCCTTGAAACCCTTGGACCTTTGCTACCTTTCCACATCCTGCCTCCCCTGCCCCGGCTCTAGACTGACTCCAGATGGCATACAGCCCTTTGTATGGAGAGAGGACACAGCTTATTCAGGAGTAATTGGGGCTATGCCCAGTTCCACTCTGGTCTAATGTGTTCCCTCAGCTGAAAGTTGGGAAAACAAACCAACCCCTTGGGAGTTCTCATCGCAAAGCGGAAGAACCTAGATAGACTATCAACATTGGTGTGGTCTGACCCAGGGTGGTGTTCCACCATTTGTCCATTCCGTTTAGGGAGATGGACCATCTCAACAGTTTGGGATTTTCACCCCTCATTTGCATGAACTATCTGAGGGGTATGTGGTCTGTCTGACCCTGGAGGTGAGTTCCAAATAGGTATAGTCTTGCTTCTTCCGTGCCCAGACCACAGCAAAGGCCTCCCTTTAAATCGCACTCCACCTCTGTTCCTGTGGAAGTAATCTCCTGCTAATGAAGGCTACTGGTTCGTCTGGGCCCTCCTTGTGTAACTGTGCTAAGGCAACCCCTATGCTGTGCTCTGAAAGCATCTGTCTGCACTGTTAACTCCTTAGAGAAGTCAGAAGGCTTGAGAATGGGTGCCATACACATGGTCTCTTTGAGGGTATCAAGGACGTTCTGGTAGGCCTTCGTCCATATCACCTGCTTGGGCTACTTCTTTGAAGTAAGCTCTGTTGAGGGGAGCAAAAATGGTGCCATGTCCCTGAACAAATTTCCTATAGTATCTTGTGAGGCCCAGGAAGGCCCATGTCTCAATTTGTTTTTTAGGGGGTTACCAGGCCAGCAAAGTTTTAACGTTGGCCTAGAGAGGCTGTGCCTTGCCCCCACCTACCATGTGGCCCAGATAAACCACAGAAACTTGCCCTATCTGACACTTACTGGCCTTGATTGTCAGGTCTGTCTGCTGCTTGCTGCAGTGCCTCGAGCGCCTTGAAAAATAAATCTCAGCAAGACTCGGACAATGACAATAAACAAAAAAAAAAACCTGTAGATGAACTGGTTCCGAGGCGGCACTAAACTTGAACCAGCTCATGAGTACAAGTATCTAGGAGTTACAATCCACTAAGAAGGGTCATTTAAGCGCAAAAAGAGGAAATAAGAAGGAAAGGCTTGTTGATATCTTTATTGATAAGAAACCTTGCAAATAAACTGATGGGGCCTACTGCCCTCGATTGCCTATGGAAGTGAGGCAATGCGGGGAAGGGATGCTAAGGACCTGGACAACACAATGGTCAAAGCATATAGAACCATGTTCTGCCTCCCACCCTATACTTCACTGGCCCAAATAAGACTGGAATTCGGTCTTTTAAATCAAGTCTTGGCCAGGCACGGATCTTACACCATCTGCTGGCATAAGATCAGAAGCTCCACTGAAAACACGTTAAATCATCTGCTGTGGCACGACATCCAGCACAGGGAATTCTCCCAAGCTAGAAGCTACCTCCAGCAAGCCCTGAAAGCAACCAGTCTAAAGGGACTCTGGGACACGTAACTCGGCTATCTAACCTTCAAAAAACTAGTCTTGAAATGCATAAAACACATATCCTTGGTGGAGGATGAAGGACTGGGTTTTTCTAAGACCCAGCGGTGCCAGGGGACAACACCTGAAACCTTCGTGGGTAACCTGTTCCGGCGTACAAATGACAGAGACACGGGACACTTCCTTCGGCGTCAAAGATTCGAGGTTTATTACTGCAGGGAACACAGAAGTCACGAGAAGTACATAACGTAGGTTCGCGGAGCCTGATTCAAATTGCTACTGTGGGTCGCTCCTTTTATACACATTTCTCTCATAGGTTAACATGATACACAAAGGTTTACAACTTGGTTCCCATCATAAACACCAAAAAGGTTGCTTTCATGTATTCAGGGCCCGGAACATAAGTACGGAAACGTTTGGTGGTTCCCAACTGTAAACACCCATCTTCCCACCATTAGTACATTCCAATTGGCAGTAAACAGATCGAAGAAGGAACAGAAACAGGTGCAGAGGAAGGCAGAAACAGTGGGGAGATCGGAAAGGGTGTAAAAGGGGTGGTATCGGGAAACACGAGCTGCAAGCATCAAAGGGACGTGCCTAATGAGATGCACGGCTGAGACAATAGACCGGCACGGCAAGATGAGCCTCAAGCGGGGCCATCTGCCTTACAGTATCATCCCCCTCATCATAAAGACACTTTCAAAGGAGACGTGTCTTCCGCAAGAGTCTTGGGAATCCCAGGGTCGCGAAGCAGACAGCGTCCGTTCGCTGGCTACTTGAGGGCAAGAAACAAAATGGATGCCGTATCTAAGATGGAACCCGTGGGCTCGGATGTAGAAACCCATGAAACAGACGAACGGTTTAGGTTAGCACAGCGAAACTGCGTACACCCACTAAACTCGTCATTTGCGGTTCATAGATACCAGACTCGACCATATTCGTGCGAGTCAAAAACACCACTTACGATCGTCACGGAACCTCAGACGCTCCTTTTGCCCTCATGTAGGCAAGCACTAGTCAGAATCATATTCGATATTCATCAGACCATCTAGATGTTGTTGCAACATAATTCTACCCATCTGAGCTCCTTTGGTAACAGGCGGCCGTCTTATACACGTCGTAGCACAGAGGCCACATAAGGCAGGACCACACTGCACACAAAGGCAACACGTGAACAGAAACGCTACAACAACTCCGATGATCATCAGAATCTTCCAACCCCAAGTCGACATTAGGCCCCAAAACCACCCAAGTAGCGTCCAATCCCCTACGTCCACGTGTATGGACTCAGAGATTTTATGCAACTTTGAGATGGCTTGATAGACAGTCGGAGCGTTATCTGGAATGAAAATACAGCAGCTCGAATGGATCACCTTACATACTCCACCTCGATCTGCTAAAACAACGTCTAAAACCATACGGTTTTGTAACGTCATGAGCCTATCCGCCTGAAGTTCTGCGGTGATATTACCAAGGGCACTGGCAGTGATATTAGCTGTCGATTCCACTACTCGGGTCAACTGTCTCAGGTTCCTACTATTGACCATAGGCCCCCAAAACGGAAAGAAACCCTTGAAAAAGTCTCCTGCCTCTTGACCGGCAGTGTCCTCTTCGCTAATCACGCCCCTCACAACTCTAGTCTTGTGGTAGTCTGCATCTACGGTGAACGTCGGAGGCAACAAATTCGCGATATAACATGTGCCCGCAAAGTCGGAGGGCAACCACGTATACGCACGATCATGGCAGACAAAGTACGTACCCTTGGCAGTCAGAAACACAGGGGACGAGAGCATCGGCAAGACATACGTCTCGGAGCAAGCACTCTCTCCAAGATGAGCTCTCGGTTTTCGGCCACGACCTTTTAGACAGAAATTACCAAGGTGGGGTACGATCCATATTGGAGACGAGCTCCTAAGCTGTCTTTCACCCACGAGCGCACTATACTCAGCCTCACTAAGGTCCCTATAGGCTCGCACCTCTTCCTCTGGGATGAGCGACGGCTCATAGATATCCCTATCTAAATCAGCGATCGCTATAGCCAAAGGCTTGTGATACGGACCAGGACCAAAGTGGGAAGGACGTGGCTCTCGATTGGGGTAGGAATCTAGTGCACTTCGAAACATTGTTTGAAATGCTCGAGCTGAACCCTGGGAACTATAAGGAAGGACCAGATATGGAATTCCCTTATCCGTGGTATGCGGCATTAACCCACACACCCAACAATTAGTAGTATTAACCACTAACTGATGCTGATGTAGGAGCTGAATGAAGGAATTATTTCTATATTCCGCACGTCTAGCCTGCTCGTGTTGAGGTAAGATGTGAAAGGAAGGGGGAGAAACAGTGAAGGTAGTTTTAGGTTCAGGAGAAGGGGTAGGTGAGGCAGAAGGCAGAAACGTCAATATCAGGTAATACACCCCACCCACCAATAACGAAGAAACAGTTAAAAACAGTAGGAACATTTGGATAATGAAGCATTTTGTTCGAGTAATTTGTTGCAGTTTGAATCTTTGCGCCTGAGCTTTTTCCAAGTCCATCAGCTTTGAAAACGCCATCCTCTAAAACCGTCCGCAACGTTTCTTGATGCACTTCGTTCTGTGTAGCAGTAGTCAATCCCTAGGAGTTCCCAGGAACCGACGGTCTTTGACCTAGTGTCAAGACCTACTAACCAGAAGGAAGTACACGCGCGGCCCTACAGTACACCTGGATGCAAGGTATCTTAATTCACAAATGTGCACAAAGTCTTTCAGCTGTGGAAGCAAAAATACAGATGTGGAAAAAACTCAATATTTACAAAATCACAGTTATACGAGTGTTTAGACTGATCGTGGCAATGGGGTAACGTAGATGTTGAGGAATAAAAGCAAATTTTATTTGTCCTTGGTGTTAGATCGCAAAAAGTATCGGCTCTTTCCAGGACGTGTCTGTTCGTCAAACAATGGATCCGATGAGGGAACAGAGTTCTGTTGATCAGTCAATTGTTCAGATCTTGAGCTTTGCGGTGACAAATGTTCAACAATGTCGTTCTGCTGCACTGAGGATTCTCCGACAGGTTCGGCGTCGCTAAAAGGTACGAAGGTCTGCAATCTTTCCGTTTCAGATGAAGCAATGCCTTTCCTCACCCACGAGTCCGCCGGTAAAGGTATAGGTACCTTTTTGGTGTGGGTGGCATGCACCCAGTTCTTCCGGCCTTCCAAACGGACAGCAGTTCTCGTGGCAAGGAGGACCTGGAAGGGTCCAGTAAAACGAGGCTCGAGATTTCTTTTTCTTCCAAAGTTCCTCGTCACCACCCAGTCTCCGGGCTGGAGCTGGTGGCCTGGACCCTCCGTCTGCGTCGGCAGTGCTTCAAAGACCTGTTGGTGAATTAACCTCAGTTTAGCAGTCAGATCATGAAGATAATCAATCAACATCGGATACTCAAGATCAGAAAACACACTCGGTCTAGGGACCCCCCAAACATTCGCAGGACGGCCGAACACTATTTCATAGGGACTGAGCCCTACTCGGGAGTGTACAGTCGCCCTTGTTGACAACAGAGCTAGAGGCAAAGCGTCAGGCCACGAAAAACCAGTCGTAGCCTGAATCTTCGCTAGTTTGAGTTTAAGGGTGCCATTATACCCTTCAACCACACTTGCTGACTGGGGATGATTGGCGCTATGGAATTTCTGAGTAATTCCAAGGCCTTTACACACACTCTTCATCACACTCCCTACAAACTCACTTCCGTTATCAGACCATACAATCCGCGGCATTCCATACCGAGGAAAGTATTCCTTCAGTAGGATTTTCGCAGTGGAAAGAGCTGTATTGTCCTTAAGAGGGTAGGCTTCAATCCATCGGGAGAATGCGCAAACCACAACTAAAACGTATTTCAGGTTATTGCATCGCTCCATATGGATGAAGTCTAGCTGGATCACTTCAAACGGACATGAAGGGGGAGCAAAATGGCCAGGAGGTGTAGGGGTTCCCTTACCAGGGTTGTACATCATACATATCATGCAATTCTTCACCAATCTCTCAGCACACTTCGTGATACCATCATTCTTCCACACAGGGGACAACAACTTACAAATACCTTTCGCGCTAATATGTGCTAACCCATGTGCCATCGTCACAACAGCTAATACATACGCATCTGGCAACATCCACCTCTTGTGCTCTGACAAATCAATCCAACAACCATTCGCATCCAACTTTCCCGTACTCTCTTCCCACTTCGTCTTTTCAGTCTCGGTGGCCTCGTTCTGTATCGTTCTCACACTCTCGATGGTATCCTTGCACATATTAGTCTCTGTAGGCCACCTAACCGAACTCGTCACATACATCCTAGTGCTGAGGTTCCGGGCAGTCTCCTTAGCAGTCTCATCCGCAAACGCATTACCACGACCAACATCATCCGTCACCTTACGATGCGCGCTACATTTAACAATCGCCACCTGCTTAGGTAACGTAAGTGCATCCAAAAGATCATTCACAAGTTGTCCATGCTGAATCTTAGTACCATGGGATGTCATGAAACCTCTCTCTCTCCACAATCGTCCAAAACTATGGGCGACACCAAAAGCGTATTGGCTGTCGGTAAACACATTCACCCGTTTCCCTTTCGACAGCACACACGCTCTAGTCAAAGCGATCAGTTCTGCAGCTTGGGCAGAGTTCTGATTCAATCTCGCAGCTTCCACAACAGTATTCAAAGTTACCACAGCATACGCAGTCGTCACATCACCATTCGGCAATTTAAAACATGAACCATCCACATACAAGGTCCCATCGGGATCTTCCAAAGGAGTGTTTTTAAGGTCCACACGACCTTTTGTTTCCTCCTCAGTCCGTAAGTAACAGTCGTGAGGGGTTACATCATCTGACTCCATGCTAATGGGCAACAAAGTCGCCGGGTTCACGACATTACAACGTTTTATCTGGATGTGGCTTGCCAACAGCGTCAACTCGTACCCAGACAACCTTGCACTCGTCAAGTGCTGAGTTTTCGTACGATTTAAGAGAGTGTCAACTGCATGCGGAACCATCACCGTAAGCATATTATCCATGACCAATCTTGCAGATTGTCGGATGGACACCGCAGCTGCCGCTGTTGCTCTCAAACAACTCGGCAATGCTCTAGCTACCGGGTCCAAGGTTGAGGAAAAATATGCACATGGACGCTGCTTACCACCAAAAGGTTGCGTCAAAACACTCAACGCACAACCTTCTCTCTCGTGAACGTATAGTGTAAACGGCTTACTGTAGTCAGGGGTACCTAACACAGGAGCCGAACACAACGCGTCACGTAGTTCAGAAAAACTTTTCTGACATTCTTCCGTCCATGGTAGAGGAGTTGGAACATCCTTGCACGTAAGAGCCACCAATGGTTTCGCTAGCAATGAAAAATTTGGAATCCATTGCCTGCAGTATGACGTGATACCTAAGAAGGCACGCACATCTCTCTGAGTTGTTGGCACAGTCATTCGGGCAATCGCGGCAATTCTCTCTGGGGTCAACCTTCTTCCCTCCTTTGACAATAAGTGACCTAGATAGGTTACTTCTTGACAACAATATTGAAGTTTAGAAGGAGACACCTTGTGATGTAAGTCACAGAGATGCTGCAACAACGATACCGTAGCAATTTTGCAGATGTCCTGAGTATCTGCAGCCACCAATAAGTCGTCAACATATTGGATCAAGGCTGCGCCAGCCGGCAACAGAAACGCATCCAGTTGGCCCTTCAAGGCTTGACTGTATATCGATGGACTCTCACAGTAGCCCTGAGGAGCACGTTTAAACCGGAAGCTGCGACCACCAAGAGAGAAACCGAAAAGGTCTCTACTCTCTTCAGCAATCGGAATGCTGAAGAACGCATTCTTCAGATCGATCACTGAAAACCAAGATGCAGAGGCTGGAATCAGAGTCAGTAGCGCCGTGATGTCGGGCACAACAGGGAACTGAGGAATCACAATTTTATTTACCTCCCGTAAATCGATAACAAAACGATAAACAGGTGGTTTCGAAGGATCAGTACGTTTCAGAATGGGCAACACAGGACTGTTGCACACGTTTCCCCGACTCTCCTCAATAACATCTTTCTCGATCAGGTCATAGATGATCGCTAACAATGCTGGTTCACCATCAAGGGAGATACGGTACTGGGGAATACGTGGCAATCGCACATTAGATTTCAAGTGAACAACATAAGGGGAGATGTCAAGCAGGCCCACGTCGTTGGGACCTGTTGCCCACAAAGATGCAGGAAGAGAACTCAATTCTGGTGGAAGCTTATCGAGAGACAAGTACATTGGAGAGATAACTCTCTCACCCAAAGTAAGCTTCACTCCCGCAGGAGAACAATACAAAGTCGCATACAGACGTTTTAGCAAATCCAGACCCAAGAGATTTTCACCACACCCGGTGGTCAAAATCAGCGGAGCTTTCAGCTCACGCGGCCCAATTGTAAGAGGCAAAGGGCACGAAACCGGATTGCTAACAGGGGCGCCAGAGAATCCAACGGAAACATTTGTTAAGCCAGACAAAGGTGCGCCAGGGAGTTTAGAATGCATTATGGAACTTTTCGCTGCACCAGTGTCCAACAGAAAAGGCTCAACGACGCCCGAGGTGGCAACTGCGACGTAAGGCCCTCTCTGATCAACCGGAACTGATACTACTCCCTCTCCTTGTCCTAGTAATTACCGTCGTCAGCATCCTGATCGACGTAATAATCATCTACATTGTACTGAGCAGATCACCCTTGTGACGATCCACGCTGATCAAAACAATTATTAGAATCAGAAGTATTAGTGGAACGATCGTTCTGAGCACCGCGACCTCTACCACGTGATGTCTGTTGAGAACCACCACGACCTCCTCTAGACGAATTACCACTATTATGCTCATTTAGAACTGGACAATCGAATTTCAAATGACCCTCCTGTCTACAATAGGCACACTGATTGTACCCCAACGAAGATCTCTGCGATGAGGAATCATTTCGAGATTGTGACCTATTAGACTGAGACTGCGATCGATTACGCTGTTGTGAGTCATTCTGATTCGAACGCGGAGGATATGCCTGTTGCAAAAACACTTTAGTTTTTAGCTCTTTTGTTTTCTTGTCAGCACGATCGTTCTCCTCTTTCTCCCTATTCTCATAATATTGGGCCGTAGCCAATATTTGAGCAGAAGTAGAAACAGCCCACGCACTTTCAGAGTTTCGCAATTTGTTGCTTAAGTCAGGCAGTAAATTGGAAACAAACTTATCCACAAACAACCTCTGACCACCTTCGGTACCCATGTATTGACCACTATGGTCAATGAAAGCCTCCTCAAATCTCGTAAAGAAATCAGAGACGCTCTCATCCTTCTTTTGTTTGCAAGCGGACAACTTGTCCCAATTTACCTTCATGGCTAGCATAAGCGTTTTCATTAGGGTAATTATTCTCTGAGGGAGATCCGTAATGAGCTGTTCAGGTTTAGCCCCACCAATTTGTCGTGTGTCTGCCGCGATAAGAGCAGCCCAATCACCACCTAATTCTGCCGCATGGTTTTCTTGACAAATCTTTGCCCATACCGGTTGCGGTACGACATTGCCAAACAGCATATCAATATCGGCAAGATTCATTATCGTAGCGTCTACGAGCTGCGATAATTCTTTATAATACCCTGCAGGATTTTTGCGAGGGTCAGGCAAAGATTGTTTTACCTGCAAAACTTCCGATCGTTTCCACGGAAGATGAATCCATACTCTCTGGAAATGCGGCAAGATCGGCGGTTGCCGAGTAGCATCACCTGGCATCCATACTGGTGGAACTTCGCGCATGGGATACTGACCAGGCGCGTCTAATGGTCCCTCAATGTCTTCCACGAACAATGCTCTAGGCATTATAGAAGGACGAAAAGATAATAACTGCTCAACAGCACGTCGAACATTGGAATCGACTATCATTCCGCTTGAAAACTGGAGCTGTAGATTAGTTAAAGCAGTTAATACATCGTTCGATGCATCTGCCGATATTTGGTCACGTAAAACTTTACACATTTCTTCGAAAACATATCTTTGTGTCGGTATATTGAATTGACAGAACGTCTCAAGCACTGCACGTGGAGGATTTCTAAGGGGGTATTTCATCCAAGCCATCGCCATATTATATAGTGCAGCACGTTCCCTATTACCGGGAACCTGACTACGTCTTTGGGGACCATCCAAACCAGCGGACTCAAGAATAGGTCCAAGAGAATTGAAAAAGTTCGCAGCAACAGAAGGGGTACGACGTCGAGTAGGTGGAGAGGTATAACATAGGGGATTAACAAGAGAAGAGTCGGAACCAGACGAAACAGCAGGAGTAAGTAGAACAGGAGCAGCAGCCGGAGCAGGAGTATGAGGAAGTACAAGCGGTGGAGCAGTAGGAATAGAAGTAGGCAAAGGAGCAGGAACAGTCGGAAGAACGGGTACAGGTTGAGGAACAGGTTGAGGAACAGGCACAGGAGCAGGTACAGGGGGAACCACAGGAACTGCGGTACCCTGTGCGTACGGAGGTGGCGATTTCGGAAGATAAGACAATAAAGGGTCCTCAACTGATTCCTCTTTCTTATCCGACCCCGTTGGCAAAGCGGGGTAACATTTATCTATAGACATACGCTGAAGCCTATCGAAAACTTCCTTTTCCTTTTCCTCCTTATCTCGCTGAAACTGTTCTGCTTTCTTTACTATGGTAGCAACTCCATCTCTCTGATTACGTTTTGTCTGTCTGATTTCTTTCTGTTTGGCTTCTTTGCGCCACAACCGAAAGGCATCAAACATGGCCGGCCTTGATTTTTTCTTAAACAATTTAGCCTCGAGGTTATCTAAAATCGGGGTCTCGAAACTACCATGGGGTGGCCAACTAAGGACACCGTCCTTTTTGGTATAGCGAATCCAATATTCATTAAAGGTAATCGGACCTAACCCATGCTTGCTATATAATTCATAAGTTGGAGTTCCAACCGGAGGTATCGGACACGAGTCCTCCAGTCGGGAATCCGCACCACAATGACCAAAACAACTGAACAAAGTACTACGACCAGGCATCTTGCACACTAGCCGAGTTTCACAAACTTCAAGGGTTACAGGATTTACCAAGTCCCCGCAAAGAGCAAAAACCCTCGGTTTTTGGCGACTGCAGACGTCAAATATCACAACAAAGAACCAAGTACTAAGAACCACAAACGCAATGGAACCATGCAACAACTAAGCACCCACAACTAAGGACTCTGGGAGCGACCCACAAATACTTAACTCAAAGATCGATGGCGTCACCAGCAAGGCCTGTCAATCGTCTCGCTGTACCAAGGTCTACGCCAGGCGCCAAAACAGGTCTACAGTCAGGGCAGCAGTCCGTCGCAGCCGTCAGGAGGCGGGAATCTTCGCGGGAAAAGTCGTCGGGCCACTTGTTTCGACAACAGGATCGATGAAGCCGGGTGCACCTTCCCTCGGAGATTTCACACGAAGTTCCTCACGATCGTCGGGCTTGGACCGGTACCACTGATGCAGCCCGACGTTGGGCGCCAACTGAAGGACTGGGTTTTTCTAAGACCCAGCGGTGCCAGGGGACAACACCTGAAACCTTTGTGGGTAACCTGTTCCGGCGTACAAATGACAGAGACACGGGACACTTCCTTCGGCGTCAAAGATTCAGAGGTTTATTACTGCAGGGAACACAGAAGTCACGAGAAGTACATAACGTAGGTTCGCGGAGCCTGATTCAAATTGCTACTGTGGGTCGCTCCTTTTATACACATTTCTCTCATAGGTTAACATGATACACAAAGGTTTACAACTTGGTTCCCATCATAAACACCAAAAAGGTTGCTTTCATGTATTCAGGGCCCGGAACATAAGTACGGAAACGTTTAGTGGTTCCCAACTGTAAAAACCCATCTTCCCACCATTAGTACATTCCAATTGGCAGTAAACAGATCGAAGAAGGAACAGAAACAGGTGCAGAGGAAGGCAGAAACAGTGGGGAGATCGGAAAGGGTGTAAAAGGGGTGGTATCGGGAAACACGAGCTGCAAGCATCAAAGGGACGTGCCTAATGAGATGCACGGCTGAGACAATAGACCGGCACGGCAAGATGAGCCTCGAGCGGGGCCATCTGCCTTACAGTATCATCCCCCTTATCATAAAGACACTTTCAAAGGAGACGTGTCTTCCGGAAGAGTCTTGGGAATCCCAGGGTCGTGAAGCGGACAGCGTCCGTTCGCTGGCTACTTGAGGGCAAGAAACAAAATGGATGCCGTATCTAAGATGGAACCCGTGGGCTCGGATGTAGAAACCCATGAAACAGACGAACGGTTTAGGTTAGCACAGCGAAACTGCGTACACCCACTAAACTCGTCATTTGCGGTTCATAGATACCAGACTCGACCATATTCGTGCGAGTCAAAAACACCACTTACGATCGTCACGGAACCTCAAGGAGAAGGCAAGCTTTTCAAACAGATCCCATGCCTGGATGACCTTGAACTCCTACAAATCACCCCCCCCCCCCACAAACATTCTTCAACCAGGGATATCCCAAATCCATAAAAATAAACTTTCTAAGGCATCGACTGGGTATTTTTCTGTGTGCTCAACATTTTCCACCATGGCTGAGGACAACAGCACAGGACACCTGCGGGCTGTGTAACTTCAAGCAAGGAGATATTTTAGACCTAATCTGCTCATGCAAGGAAGTGCAACAAGAACGGCAGCAGCTCCTAAAAGATTCCCTGAAGCAGTTAGACACCCGCACCAGGAGGCAAGCAGTGCTGGCCTGCTTAAACCCAGAGAACACACAATTGAACTGCAGACTGGTAAAATTCTTTATGCTGGCCGAACAAAAAATGCCGAAAACACAGAAATGTTGAAATACCAAACATAATGCTTGGTCGCTGTTAGATGCCCTGCATAGGGGAAGAGGCCTTTGCTCTTATAACACCAAGGACCAATAGCATGCACTTATGTGAACAAGCTTGCAACAAGTCCAGTTAATCTGAACAACATATACAAGACAACACTGGTCTATAAGCAAGCCCGATTGGAGCCAAAAATGTGTGACTGGACCTCACCTTACCCTGCAAACTTATGACATTCACTAACGCTACTACTATTAATTCTGATTTTAAATTGTATACTATATTCTACCTTGGGTTTTAATTGGTTTTACTTGAAGATACTTTTCTACAACATAGTGCAAAAAAAGTGGCAAAGGTTGACGAAATCACATAGAATATTTGTCTAAATTTTCTTTTTAAAATCTTTTTTAAATGCTTTTTTAAAATGTTAAAATTTGCAATGGTTTTTGTTAACTATGCAAAAATAAAGAAACTGAAACTGAAAAACTTCTAGAGGTGGTTCAGGTGTTCCTCCTAGGTGGTGCTCTAGACAGCTGTGTCACCCAGGTAGGCATCACAGAATGCCTCCTTCTTCGCTGTGATCCCGCTGACCAACCTCTGAAAGATGGCAGGGGCATACTTTAAACCAAAGGGCATCATCTGAAACTGGAAGTCGCCCTCTGTGGTTAAGACTGCAAACATCTCTTTTGGCCTTCAGTCAGAGCAAAGGATGTCAAATCAAGTGCACTAAGAAATTTTACAGAGCCTACCCTGTCTATGAGCTTATAACATTGGGGAATAGGAGTGTGCGTCAGTCTTTCTGGCAGAGCTGAGACTCTGGTTGTCCACAGAGAACCTAAGTTCTGCAGTGGCACCCAATGGGCCAGTCTTAGGTACAGGCACCACAGGATTGGACCAGGGACTGTTGGAGAGCTCAATCACTCATAACATTAGCAGGTTGGAGAGCCGCTCCTGGACACTGACCCTCGCCTTGTCTGACAACCAGTAAATCGTATTAGTTACAGGTGGACTGTCTCCAGTGTCTTTGTCATGGACACACAGGTGTGTGAGTCCAGGGATGAAGAAGTACAGAGAAGCGAACAGTCCCAATAACTGTCAATCGACTGTTCTTAAGTCAGAGTGGTGGAGAGGATGGTAGCCTCTACTGACCTATTGTGTTCCTAGGTGGACAGGGGGTCAGAGAGAGGCTCACTCTCTGCTTCCATCCATCACAAGGAATTTCAAAGTGTGGTTTAAGGCGGTTCACATGAAGCACCCTTATGGGGATTCTGGTAGTTTTTAGATCCACCAAGTAGGTAGGCTCCCTCTTTCTACTCTTTCAACCCATATGGGTCTGTCCAGCAATCCTGGAGAGTTTTAGGCTCCACAGGCTCCATAAACCACAACTTCTGGCCAGGTTGAGCAGAGGTGAAGGGTAGGTGCAGGAAGCAGCTTGCACATTGGAACTCCTGCCATTGTGTGGATCCTCTGCCTCATCCCATGAGGCATAATCGATCCTTGATTTATGCCAGACAACCAATTGACGGACAAGACAAGTAGGTGCCACCACCCAGGGGGCTACTGTCCAATAAACACAAGTGTGGGATATACAACTCACCCATGTTTGAGGTCCTGAAAAAGCACCATGGATAATTTTTACCAATAATGGCACAAAACATGTTGACCCATGTTTGATACTAATAAGGAAAACAAGCCACACTATGAAGGCACATTGTAACCCCTGTAGTAGCACTAACCTATAAAAGGTTTTTTCACCTGACAAGGAAATCTATATATTAAAGATTCAAGTGACATCGCCTAATCAGTTTTAGCTCACTTTATCACTAACACTTCACACCACCCCACCAAAACATCCCTCGCACTCTCCAAATGGCGTAAACAACCAAAAGATCTCCACTAAAGTGACCCTTCAGAGGACATGTAGGGCATTGCAGTGCCGGCCAGACGAGGGGCAACCGCCTGATGATGAAGTATGACATCCCTTGGGATGTGTGAGGGCAACAAGAAACAGTCTTACTGACTGTACCCTATGTTCTGCCCAACCTAGATACTTCTTCCTTCTTTCCTTTCTTTCCAGGAACAGTGACCCCATCTTTGATTTCAGGTTGAAACTATACCAGAGTGGCCTTCTGGTCATACCTGCATTTCATAACCGCTTGACTGGTTTCAAGGTTGTTTTTTGTCTTTTTCAAGAAGCGGGGCATCTGGTTGCAGAGGTCCAGCAGGTAGCTGACCACATCCTGATGGGGTTCCCTGGGATTTTTTGCTCCGACCCATCTCTCATAAGGCTAAGAGGTCCTGTTAGAAACGGGGGTCTTGAGTTGGCAGAGGTAGGTACCTTTGTCCAAATAGGGACCCTTGCTTCCAGTCAGGGTAAGGGGAATACACTCCTAAAATAACCCCTGCTCACCCCATTGGTAGATGCACCAGAAACAGGTACAGATGTGTCACGCTTCTTCGACGTTACGTCGATTTTCCAGCTCCTAGCAACAAACAGTCTCCACAGGTCTTAAACAGCAGCAGGCAACACTTTGCAGGTTGGAATTCCCAGCAAGGAAATTCAGGGGAGCTGGTGGGGATGTCTTTGTGTCCCTGAGACTTCAGAATAGGAGCCAAGCTCAGTTTCAAGCCCTTGGAGATCTTCCTCAAGATGACAAAGCAAACAGCAAAGTCCTTTTCCCCTTTCCTTGGCAGCAAGTAGCCACTGCAGGCCAACCCCAGACCGTAAACAGCACAGGGGCTGTATTACTCCTCAGCTTCTCCAGCTCTTCTTCTTGGCAAAGGTTTCTCTTGATTCTGAGAATCGATATAAAAGTCTCGGCCCCTCTTTTTATACCCAAAGATCCATTGTTCCCGCAAGGCAGAGAGTATCTGTACCCAGCTAAAACCAGTTCTGTGGGGCACTTTGCAAGTGCACAAAAACCTCCAATGTCATTGTGAGCCCTGGTACCAGACCCACCACAAGGGGGCAGAGCTGTCATTGTGGAAGTTAGGCACAGCCCTATTCAGGTGCTGGTGGTACTCCTCCCACAACTCCAAATGCAGGCCAGGCCTTTTCAGGCCAGCCGTGACTCATTAGACTTCTGGAGCCTCTGCCCCTCTCCAGCCCCTGTCATCCAAAAGTCAGACATGCAATACAGAAACCTAGCAGAGGCACACTGGATGGTTAGGCAAGAAAATATCTGCTTTCTAAAAGTGGTATATTTAAACACAGAATGTGATATCACCCTCACTTAAAGATGCACTTTAACATTCTGAGTTCAGGCTATATTAAACTTTATTTTTCTGCCTTGTTCCCAAGGCCAGCTATGTTTATAAGATGTTATAAACAAACTCCCAATTCTGTCCTATGGGAACAGATAGCCTTGTAATAGTGAAAAATAAAACGTAATTGGCAGTATTTGACTATCAGGACATGCCACACACATCAGGGCATGCCCCTCTCCAGCCCCTGTCATCCAAAAGTCAGACATGCAATACACAAACCTAGCAGAGGCACACTGGATGGTTAGGCAAGAAAATATCTGCTTTTTAAAAGTGGTATATTTAAACACAGAATGTAAAATCACCCTCACTTAAAGATGCACTTTAACATTCTGAGTTCAGGCATATTAAACTTTATTTTTCTGCCTTGTTCCCAAGGCCAGCTATGTTTATAAGATGTTATAAACAAACTCCCCATTCTGTCCTATGGGAACAGATAGCCTTGTAATAGTGAAAAATAAAACGTAATTGGCAGTATTTGACTATCAGGACATGCCACACACATCAGGGCATGCCCTACCTTTCACATACAATGCACCCTGCCCACAGGGGTACCTTGGGCCTACCTTAGGGGTGACTAATATGTAGAAAAGGGAAGGTTTAGGGACTGGCAAGTGTGTGCACTTGCTAAGTCTACATTGCAGTCCCAGACTGCACACATGCTCTGAAATGGCAGGCCAGAGTTACATTTTAAGGCTGCTTCTGTGTGTGCACAATCAGTGCTGCAGCCCACTAGCAGTATTTTATTTACAGGCCCTGGGCACACACGGTGCTCTGTACTAGGGACTGACTAGTAAATCAAATAGCCAATCATTGAAACACCAATCCATAACAGTAATATACAAAGGGAGCACTTGCACTTTGGCATTAAACAGCAGTGGCAAAGTGCCCAAAGCATCTAGACAAGTAAAATGGAGTCCAACATACAGTTAAAAAACAGGAGGCAAAGGAAAAAAAATGCAGGGGAGACCCACCCCAATTGTGCCAGGTCTAACAGGTCCCCTAACAGGGAAGCTATACAGTAGTTCAAAGGGGCTATACGCCTGTTCCTTTCTGAGGCACCTCCCTGTAGGGAAAGAGAAGGCATGGAAGAAGAAAGCCCCACTTTCAACTCATGGGCTCAGGGAGGCCCATTATCAAGCCCTTCAAGGTCTTGTTTAATCTCTCCACAAAACCGTTGGTTTATAGTGATAGGGTGTGGAAAATGTGTAGGTTACTTCACACTCATCCCACATAGACTTCATGTACGCTGGCATGAAGTCAGATACTAGCACTTTGGGGAGCCCCACATGGGTAAAATTCCCTATCAGGGCCCTGGCCACTGCAGGAGCAGTCACTGACATCAGAGGGATAACCTCTGGGAAGCAATTGGTATAGTCCACCAAGACCAGGATGAGCCCATTGCCTAAAGCTTTTTTTTGGTCCATGGGTCAAACAATGTTGATGCCTGCCCCCTCAAAGGGAGTGTGGTAAATAAATTTACCTAGTCATTTTTACCGTATAATTATCATTACAAGACAGCTCATAAAGGGAGGACAGTCGATGACGCTGCCTCCTGGGTTGTCAACTGTATAAGGGGCTTGGCTAGATATGCGTACTGAGGGATCCATTGTCTACAGTAAGAGGTGAGGCCTATAAAGGCCCGTACTTCTTTTTGTGTCCTGGGTTGTGGCATATGTACAATTAACTGGATGCAGTCAGGTGTAAGCTGTCTCCCCCTCTTGGACAGCAAGTGACCAAGGTACACAACTTGCTGAACACAGAATTGCAGCTTCGAAGGAGACACTTTGTGTCCCTTGTCGGCCAGAAAATATAGGACTGTCATAGATGCTTGTGCACATTCTTGTTCACTTCGAGCGGTGATCAATAGATCATCGACATACTGAAGTAGGGCAGTGTTAGCAGGCATGTGGATACTGTCAAGTTGTCTTTTCAATGCTTGACTATAGATACTCGGACTTTCCGTGAACCCTTGAGGTGAACGTGCAAATTTAAAGCTTCGGCCATTTAAACTGAATCCGAAAAGGTACTGGCTTTCCGGATCAATGGGAACACTAAAGAAGGCATTCTTAAGATCGATTACAGTAAAGAACGCCGCTTCGGAATCAATAGCAGTCAATAGGGATGAAATATCTGGGACCACTGGAAACTGAGGTATGATACATTTGTTAAGCTCTCTAAGGTCAATTACTAGACGATATACAGGAGGTGCATTTGGGTCAGTACGTTTGAGAATCGGAATGATTGGAGAATTACAAATATTGGAGTCAGTTTCTACAACTACTCCTTGAGCGATAAGCTCGTCAATGATTTTCAATAAGGCTGCTACAGCCTCAGGTGGCAATTTGTATTGTCGGATTCTGGGCAGAACAACTCCTGGCTTGAGTGTGACACGATATGGTGTGATATGCATACAACCTACATCAGTCGGACCTTGTGCCCATAAATGCTGTGGTACATTCTGTAATCGGGAATCAAAATCTCTCAACACATAGTGACCCTTGAAGTCACGTAAAAACAATCTCACTCCTTCCGGAGAACAACATATTACAGCTCCTAGAGCTTTCAGCGTTTTGATACCTAGCAGGTTTTCTGGACATGACTTTGTAAGCAATAAATCTGTAGTACGGGACAATGGACCAACTGCAAGGGGAACTGGTTTCGATACTTCATTAACAATAGGTTTTCCTGAAAATCCAAGGGAAACATTCTGTGAGCCTGAGAGGGGTGCCCCTGGAACCTCGTCATGACTAATGGTAGTTCTGCTTGCCCCTGTGTCAATCAAAATTTTTCTGTCTTTTCCTAATACCTGACTATGTACATAAGGACCGTCTTGATCCACAGGAATCTCGATGAGAGGCAAACCCACTTCCCTCTCTAGGCTGTTTCATGAATACTGTTGGTAATCTGGATACTCTGACTGTGCATACTGGTACATCTGCTGTTTAAAGTGTTGTGTTGCGGCAATGGGCTGGGGCTGTGGTACCGCTACGGTCTGTTGCTGAACATGTTGTGGAGCAGGTTGCGGATTCTGTTGAATATTCTGTTGAACATACTCTGGCCTAGGCTGACGTGGTCTTTCTTTCGTTTTGCCTGTAGCAATATTATGTTTCAGAACGGCACAATCACTAATAAAATGACCTGGCTGTTTGCAATAATTGCAATTTCCTTTAACAGGACCTGTAGGACGACTAGTCTGTGTGTTCTGCGTGTTACCCCTCTTCTGACAATCTGCTGGAACACACTGGGCAACTAATACTTTCATTTTAGTGTCTTTCATGCGTCTCTGTTCATGATCGTGTTCCTCTCTGATTCTATTCTGGTGGTACTGTAACATTTGTAACATTTGGGAAGGCGTATTTGCTTGCCATGTACTTTCGACTTTCAATACTCTGTTCTTAACCTGGGGTAAGGAATTCTCAACTAATTTGGTTACGAACAGATGTGGGAATGACTCGCTACTTGTTTTCAGGCCACTATTAATAATAAAACATTTCTCGAATCGGGAATAAAAATCACTAGTGTCTTCGTCTGGTTTCTGTTTGCAGGCCGAAATTGCATCCCAATCTTCCTTCTTGACTGTCAATAATCTAGGCAAAACCTGTACTAGTAATCCTGGTAATGCTTTAGTTTTGTCCCCAAGACCTAAACCTGGGGTACGTCCTTTTTCTTCATCTTCTAATTCGGTCCAATTAATCTCCCACCTACCAATCCTTCTCTTTCAGTTTTTCGTAAATCCCCGCTGGCAATAATACTTTTAACATTTTAAGAATGTCTGAATATGTGTAATCGCCCATAAGTAACATATCTTTCAATTCACGGTGGAACCCTGCAGGATCTTTATCGTGACAAGGTACAATTTTCTTCATTTCCAATAATTCCATTTTAGTCAGAGGAGTGTATACAAATACACGTTCAAGCGTATCATCTGGCTTCCGGATTGGGTGTACTTCTCGTAAGGGATTCTGTCTGTCTAGGTGATATGGCTGTCTAACTGGGGGTGGAACTGAAACAAGACGTGGAGTCAGGAACGTACTATATTTGTGACGTTGTTCTAAAATGATATCGATTAAATCGGTACCTAGGCCTCTCCATCTTCTCAGGAGTAAGTCTTGCAATAAATTATACAATGGACCTGGATCAGACTGTTGGTTTTCATACTGTACAATAAGATGTTGAGTCATGTATATACCAGCTAGTCGCTGTTCTTCTGGAGTAAGACTTAAAAACGTTTGCACTACTAGATCATCTTTGTATATACTGTCATCCCCGGCCCATTGGACTGCTGACCGGGCTAGTTCCTGATCACGTAAGGTAGTGAGTTCATGATAACCTATTCTTTCTTTCAGGATCTTATCAGTAACTTGGAATATATGTTCAAGAGAACATTGCTCTGGTATCGGGGAAAGGTATCGTTTCTTGCTTTCTAGACGAATGGGTCTGTCAAAAGGACTATTTAAAGGATACTGTTTAGGAAGTTTCGCTCTACCGACATACGCTACCAGGTCTTGAGTTACTGTAGTATTCTCTGGTTCTTCCTCCTCTGAGGTATCTTTATCGTCTGACTCGAGAGGCCTATCAGCCTCTCGTCGGGCATGTATTGCTACTATTTCTTTACGGATCTTTCTGGTCATGACATCTATACAATTCTGTTTATCATGTTTACAATCTGCAATATTCTGACTCCATTTTGACAATCCCTCCATCTCTTCTTGCGAAAAACCTGGCTGGTCTTGTTCCCTTATCAAACAATTAATCAAAAATCACAATATTAAACCTTGTGTCTCAACTTTCTGATGTGCCATGGCTTCACGAACACAACCAGGCCTCTCTCCTGTTCTAATAAAATGATATATGTTGTCTAGATGTTCTGGCATTTCTGGTAATAACAGCAGATAATCTGTAACACGGCGTAAACGTAATGAGGCTAACATCATGGATCCTGTCTTGCCAGGTACTGAATCATATCTACAATCTGTAAGATATTCTTTAAGCTTTTCGGCTGGACTTGCTTTAGGTGTACGCTGCATTGCTAATTCTCTCATTGTCACTCGATGTAATTGTGGCGGGGTTCGGTGGTAGCCTCCTACGGCACCTCCCGAAGCGGAAGCATGAGCATGACTTGATGTCATTGCGTGTGGGAAAGGCACATTTAACGGGGACGACTGAGTCGTATCTGTAGCAAAAGGGTTAAGAGGACCAGAAGTAGGGGGACCAGTGGCAGCAGCAGAAGGGGAAGTGACAACAGGTGCGGGAAGTAATCCTGGACGTGGAGGGGTCGTGGCTTGATCAGCAGAAATATGCTGTGGCATATTATTATTAGCAGGTTGTACGGGTACATTGGTATATGCGGGAGCTACATCATCTAAATAGGAAGAAAGGAAAATATCTGCTGCGGTCTTATGGTGACGTACTTTAGTCGGAACCAATGGTGGTGGCAAGTTACTGGATACTTCCGGGTAGGCCTTAGGCAGGCCCTCGGCAAGAACTGGATACATGCCTGTAATGAGTGCATTTCTTTGACGGTCTAATTGTTCTGATCTGACCTGTTCTCCTTCTTCTAGTAACTCTTTTTCTTTGGCTTTTTCGGATTCTTCTCTACTTCTCTCTGCTTTTCTGAATTCTTATTCTGTTCTTCTATGCGATTCTTTACGCCACAATTCTATGGCATCTTTCTGTGATTGTCTGGCTTTCTTTTTCCATAATGCTTCTTCTACTCTCATGATGCACTCGGCATCCCATGTCCCTGAGACAGGCCATCTAAACTTCTCTTCTAAGTGCTTGGTGTAGCCCACCCATAAATCTAAATACAACACAGTGTCTAAGCCGTGCTTGTGGTACATAAAATATCCTGGAGTGTCCCTAGGCGGGACAGGCACTGCTTCTTCGAGTATCCCTTTCCTAGTTCCTATCTGACGTAACTTTGAAAATAACTGCATTTTTACTTTGACTCGAACACAATAAACACAGCAATGAAAAGCAAACAGTCATTCATACCACGACATGAAACACATTAACACATTTCGAATAGATAATGTCTAGTACATAAAACACAATACTTAGAATCACGTGAGAATAATACTAGAAGGCTTGAATACTGAATCACTGAATCACTGAATTACTAGATGCACTGCTAAACAGTACAGACCGGTCCCATAAAGAGACACGTCATACCGCGCTCACCTAAGTGAACACGTACGGACCAGGACTGTGTACCCAGACCTGTCTTGACCGGACACAAACGAATGCACCCGTCTAGATACGTCCCTAGCAACGGTACTCACCGGGAGCAATACTTGAACTTGAACTTGAAGGCCTCTGGCTGGGCTGGACTTCTACTGGTACTGCTACTACGCATGCGCCTCGGCACTTCGGAACAGGTGGGCCTCTGGATACCTCGGACACTGCTACTCTCTGCTGGGCTCTGGTCGGGATCCTCCGCACTCCTCACCGCCTCGTCTGGATGTCGACCGCAGTCTCCGTCACCTCCGTAGGCCTGAGGGAGATACAGGAAAACCTGCAGATGCGCATAGGTGTCCGTCACGGCTGTGGCAGGGGGCAAGGCCTGCGACGCATCTCCGGCACGTGGGGTGGGGGAGGGGTCCCTGTTCGGGCGCCAAATTATGTGGTAAATAAATTTACCTAGTCATTTTTACCGTATAATTATCATTACAAGACAGCTCATAAAAATGAGAGGCAGAGTCCGTGGTATCTGAGTCATACAGGGTTTAATGGAAAAAGAACCTCGAGGTTGGAGATCATGTTCCGTCACCACTAGGGTTCGGGAAGGGACAGACAAAGTTTTATTAACATTACACATTATATATAGTAAAGTATCATAATTGAATCCAATACAGTAGGCGTAACAGGTGAAAAAGAGCGAGATAAGAACACATGTGCGTAAGAAGAGGCGTGAAAGAAGGCGTACACGGAGGCGTGCACTGTACATGTCAGAGAAACGTCACAAGAATCGTCACATGTGGGTGGGTGCATAGAGAAAGTTGCAGAATCAGCAGAAAAGTGCGGATGCGCGCGCAGCTAGCATGACGTGACATAGATGTGTAACTGGGGGGAACTTTAACACTAGTAGAGGAGACAGAAGTCTGGGATGTCAGAACGACCTGGACCTATAACATATCTGGTATCTTATGTTTGGAGGATGTATTATCTGGAGTAAAAGGTCTCTCGGGCAGAGGCTATTCTATACTGAATTCTAGTGTGTGCATATGTGTCTACGTGTCTACGTGCAGGGGCCATGGGCCTACTATGGCAACGGGAACTGTAACTTACTTGCATGGAAACAGGAAGGCTTGCTCTTTGCTCTGCAGCCGGGGAGATGTTTACCTAAATCACTAGACAGGAATGTATTTTCGAGGAGGCTGAACAGATAACTTGAAGGCAAAATACGGTCTTGGCAGGCAGTAAGGCAGAGGTCAGGGATACGTGTCCATGCTACAGCTTTCAGAGGCAGGAGGCAGAAAGGGCTCGGAGACAGAAATCAGGGCCTAGCTCGGCAGAGCCAGGAAAAACGTAAAAGTGTACCATGTAAAGACGTTGGCATGGTATGGTTAGGAACTGAATTATCGATCCATTCATGGTGGATCTGAAAGAGGACATGTTAACGTTGGACGCAAATGTATTTGCGTCTTCATATTCGGTCATGGAGGGAAATTACATGTACTTTAAGCACGTACATGGAGACGGTGGGGTACACGTTAGGGGACATACTTGACCATAAAAATTTCAATTACCTCAGGAGTGTCAATTACAGGTAATGATGTCATAGGACCTTGAGCTTTTTCACTGATTCCCAATGGCCTGGCATGTGGGTTAGGACCTACAGAATGTATCTGAGTCCACGTTTATCTGGGGCCAATAGAAGTCGGTGACAAGCCTGGCAAAGGTCTTTTCTTGCCCTTGATGTTCTGGCCGGGGATTTGTATGAGCCAGACCCAGTAGGAAGAACCTATAACAACGAACTACAACCAGCACACAGGCTGCCCCAGATCCAGGAGTCCTAGGCTCACTATATAGGGGGATAATTCTTCCAATAGAGCAGGTGATCTCCAAAGGTTTCACCTGCTGCCTAGGTCTCAGCTTGCTGCCTCAAGCCCAGAGGCCTAGAGTTGGGCACTCTTTTTGAACCTTGCAGAATTTCTCCCTGATGGGCCCACTCTCAACTTGCCAACCAGCAAGCTAATGCAGGTCACCCAGGGTGGCAATGCCCTTCCCAGTTGGCTCGGGGGCATCCTCCTCAGGTGCCTGTCAACCTTGACCACATGGACTTAAGGGCTGGCTTCCTGCCCGCCTTACCTCTATCCTTCTTGGTAGCTGTCTTGGCCATTCTTCCAGTCTTCAGATGCCCTTGCCTCCCATCCTGGGCAGCCATGGACCTTGTGGTCATGCAAACCCTTCCAGGCAATCTCTGCATCTCCAAGTGTAACCTGAGGTCTACCTCCCTCCGGATAGTGTGATCCAGGTTTTTGTCCCACAGCCAAATCAACAGGTACGGCAGTGCTCACAGCTACTTTTCGAGAACATGAGACCTCCCCCCAGTCAAATGGAACCAGAGCCACTGATAGATGACTCTCACAATTGTGGGTAACTATGACCTGGTGGAATGGGTTAGGGAGGACCTGCTCTGAGGACACCAGATGATACCTCACAGTAGCCATGCTGTCTCCTGTGTCCCTCAGGTCCTCCACCCATTGCTAATTGATGGTGATCCATTACCTGTATTTAGAAGTATTGACAAGTATGTGGACTTTTTGCACCACCTCTTTATCCCCCAGAGAAACTAGGATCACCTCAGTCTGCTCCCCAAAGCTAACTAGGACTTCCTCCTTTCTGAGCACTACACTCATCAACATGGGTATCTGCCCACCAGTGGGGGACTGTGCACTCTTAGATCATTCGGAGTCATTCTTGGGGTGCCCATACTTGTAGCACTATTTGCATTGGGGTACAAACCTCCTTGTCTGCTTATTATAGAATCCCTTTTTTAGGCTTTGACTGGGACTGGTTACTTCTACTTCCTTTGGAATTATTTTGGGGTCTTTTGAGAACCCTTTGTTTTTAAGGTTTTCTCCCCCCTCTTTCTTCTGATGGGACCCGTGATCACCCTTGTTGAATTCTGCCCCAATATCTTTTTGGACACTCTGGACTACCTGAAAAGTCTGTCTCCTCAGAAAGCTTCCTAGGGTCAGTCAGCTTGCTGTCAACTCGATGCTGATGTAGCTCTGAAAAACAAATACTGAGCATGGGCTCTCTCAATCATTAGCTTTGCCGCTCCGCACCCAACCATTAAGTGCCTTGCTGGAGTAGTCTACAAAATCCACTCAGAACTGGTTGAAGAGCTTCTGACTGTCCCTGAAACGTTAGCGGTACTTTTCAGGTGTCAGTCCATACTTAGCAACCAAGAAGGTTTTCATGGGGGTGTACATGGTTTAGTCATCAACCTCTAAGAAGTGTGTCCTGCCCCACTGTAGGTATGTTTTTCCACTAACCACACTCCAGTGCTCTTCTGGGATCTTGTGATCCCCTAGGTTCCTCATTGGTAGAAAAATATTTGTCAATGTCAACTCCTACCACATAACTGGGCAACAAATCCTTGGGGATGCAGACATTTTTGTCCTCTTCAGACTCTGTTGGTATGCTGCCACCAATACTGCTGGAGATGGTCTCTGTCTGCCTGGCCTTGAGATCCAGCTCATTCAAACTCAGTTCAGGACACAGTAATACGTTTTTATCTTCCATGGCCCTCTCAGAACTCAGCCTTTTTGTTCTACCTCTATAGCCAGTCTCTTCTCTTCCATCGAGAGTCTGGCCTTCTCCAACATGAACTCCTTCTCCTCTCCACCAGATTCTCTGGGGGCAGACCACAAAAAGAAACACTGCTCCCTGCCATGGCATGGAGCTCCAAGTCCAGAGCCTAGTCATCCCATTAAGCAGGCTGTTAGCCCTCAGGACAGAGATCCAAATCCTCTCCGCGCCTGTCCATACATAATCACCTTCAGTTGGTGTAGAAAGTGAATAGTGGGCTTCCACACATGACCTCTGAGGCTTTTGCAATTCCACCTTCCTGGTGGTGCTCTTGGCTGGAAGTCCCATCTCTTTACAGAACTCCTTGAGCTGGGCCATAGTCTAGGACTCTATGTTTTACTGTTCAAATGCCATGCTTGTAGAGGTAAATTTAGACACAACAGACAGAGAATTAAAAAAATCAAAAAGGCCATTTAGGGAGAATTCAACTCAAATTGATGCTAGAATATTTATGCAGAGTGGTAGTGTAGCACAAAATTACTGAATGACACTACATAGAAACAAGTCCAAATCCCACTACTGCCACCAGTGTAAGAAATGTGGTTTCTGTTTGAGGGTGGTGAAACCCTTCTCAACTAGTAACCACAATATTTCTCAGGTATTTAGTCACAAGCAAACCCTAAATTAACCTGTGCTCAAGCCTTGGATAGCTTAGCATAGACCAGTAAGACTTAACTGAGAGGCAATGTGTAAAGTAGTTGTGCAGTATGCAAACCAGTAACACAATGGAAAAACACCAAAAAAGGAGACCACAACAGTATAAGATAAATAGAGTGATTTTTAATAAATAAAACCAGACCAAAATTTCGTAAATCCAATTAGAACAACCAGAAAGATTGAATTTTAAATGTGTAAAAGAAAATAGCACAAAAAGGCTTAAAACGCCAGCTGTGGCTACCTGGTCAACTGTGATGGAGTGTTAGCCAGCTACAGGGACCCAGTTAGGCCTGCTGAACACCTTAAAATCTGGTTTGCAGATAGTTGCTGGATCCACATTAAAGATGCATCACACAGCCAAAACAATACACCAGTTCCGAGATGCATTGAGGCTACAGTGCAAGGAAGGCCCTGCTTCTTCTATGTCCCGTTGACTAGGGCTTGCATGCAAAGTCCAGAGTAGAGGATGCTTCACACAATTGGGGCAACGCTTTGGTTCTGAGTAGCTGTGAGGCTGTGATGTGGAGTCCGCCATCATCATTGAGGCTGCAATCAATGAGAGATGCAGGGACATGTTCCAAGGATGTGTTATGCAGTGGCGGTTCCAAAGGCGCTGCTAACTGCAGTGCCAATGCAAGTGTTTGCGATGGGTCCATTCCACACAGCAGTGGAGATGTATCGGTTCTGCTCTGGGTTGTGCCACGCAGCAGAGAAGATACATCAGTTCCGCTGGATCCAAAGAGGCTGGCAAGCTCACTTCCAAGGGTTTAGGACTGGAGTAGTACCACTTGGCAGGGTAGACTCACAGGGGACGATTCACAGAGCTAATCTGAGATAAAATCCTAAACTCACTACCTTTGGTATTCACAAAAGGCATTTAGTAGTAGGAAAGTTAGGAATCCTAGCTTTACTACTACTAAATGCCTTTTGTGAATACCAAAAGTTGTAAACTTAGGATTTTGTCTCAGTTTAGTAGTAGTAGTAGTAACGTTAGGAGTCCTAACTTTACTACTACTAAATGCCTTCTATGAATCCCAAAAGTAGTACGTTTAGGATTTTATCTCAGATTAGTTCTGTGAATCATCCCCACAGATGACAGAGTACAGGTGCTGAGGCATGGTTGGTGAAAGCCTGTTATGTCCCTGAGGCTACAGATCAGTCAACTAGCCATTGGAGTCAATCTGGGTTTTAGATCAAGAGATGCAGGTCCAGTCCTTCTCACTAAGGCAAGAGGGCAGCAGGCAGCAGGTCAGCACAGCAAGGCAGGAGCACAGCAGAGTACAGTCCAGCAGAGTAACAGTCATTCAACAGCACAGCAGTCCTTCTACCTGGCAGAGTAGCCACAGGCCCAGAAGGTTCCTGAAGTGTTGGTGTCTGAGGTCCAGGATTTATACCCACTTTGAAGTGGGGGAGAAGCTTCTAGTAATTTTCTTTTGACATCCCCTGGCATCCTGCTTCCCCTGCCCTGGCTCCAGACTAACTACAGGGGGTATGCAGCCCTTTGTGTGGAGTCAGGACACAGGCCATTCAGGTGTATAGATGGGGCGGTGCCAAGCTCCTTCCTCCCATCTCGCCAGAGATGACCCATGTTGGCACACCTAAGCTCCCTATTGTGTGTGTCTGTCTAGGAGGACTACACAAAGCCCAACTGTCAGCTACACCCAGTTGTGTGATCAGAGACAGTCTACAGGCACTGTATGGCTAAGACAAGAAAATGTTAACTATCCAAAGGTGGCATTTTGAGAATTGCAATGTAAAAGATGACTGCACCATAAGTTAGGATTTTAAATTGTGATTGCAGAGACAACAAGCATGAATTGGCTATCCCTTCCCCTTTGGAAATTACACTTATAAAGTGTAATAAGGCTCCTCCAGTGCTATCCTATGAAAGAGATAGGCCTTGCAGTAGAGAAAAACAAATGTAAGACTTTTACACTACTAGTATGTATAAAGATTTGAAAAGTACATGTCTTTCTTTTTAAATACAGTACCACCTGCCCTCTACGCTATCCAGAGCCTACTCTAGAGGTGACATATATGTATTAAAAGGAAGTTTTAGGCCTGGCAGGATTATTTGTTCGCAAGGTCGATCTTGACATTTAAAACTGCACACACAGGATCTGCAATGGCAGGCCCGAGACATGGTTAAGGGGTTACATAAGGGGGTGGCACAAGAAGTGCTGCATTCCCACTAGTAGCATTTCATTTACAGGCCTGAGCATAGCCAGTTGCACTTTACTAGGGACTTGTAAGTAAATTAAATATGTTAATTGTTACCATGTTTAGAGGAGGGAGCAATTGCACTTTAGCACTGGTTAGCAATGGCAACACGTGCAGAGTCCCTGCAAAAACAAGATTAGGTCAAATGGAGGTGGAAAGCAAAATGTTTGGGGGAAGGCTACCCTAAGGCTAACAGGTATAACACTTCTCATTTGCACACTGTACTGACTATACCTCACCAGTGCATGTATTTGTTCCTCAGACTGGCCCCGGGTTTACTCAGGGAATATCAATCCTCATCTCGCGCCCTACGCACACAGCATCAACTGCTTGGAAATCAGGCCCCATCAAGGAGTACAAGAACCATAAATCAGATAAAGGATGTTCAGTTAGGACCACACATATTAACATACCAGTACCACAATATTTACTCCCAAAGTTCATATGGTTATGTTAGAACAATCCTAAACCTTTGGATATTAAAACCAGCCTCATATGAACTTGTTGAGCTAACAATAATTAAAGGTACTTGCCGAACTGAAACTCCCCCCCACCAAACTTGCAGTCATTCGCCTACCCTATAAACTCTATTCATACACGCTCAACTGGATCGATCATTCCTGCCGATCACGCTTACACTAACAACTGCCCCAGTTAACTGCTTGCCCCATATCATGTTAACACTGCATATACATATTATTCTAGGAATGCTTAAATATTAAGGATATCCACAAAGAACCAACTAGTACTCATTCAAATCATGTCACAGCCCTGCAAATAATAAAAATACCGCAAAACGACCTCATGGAATTATAGCATACATGTGTCTCAAAACTTTAAATTAATAGTAAGGGTAGCCAGTCTTTCTTTCTCCCAAAGATGGCTGTTAATTTAATTAAAAATGTTCACGCAAGTGTTCTGCACTACAAACTTTACAAGCTTATTCCCTCTAACACAAGTGCAATGTAACACCAGTATTTTCACAAAATGTCACCATGATAGGTATATGTATAGGAAAGGTTTACAGCCTTGAAATAGTCACAGGTCTCGCGGAAGAGGTGAAACATGTTGGCTGTCTGGATACTAATGATGATGTATTACATGAAATAAATGATTGATTTTTTCAATGTATCAATAATATGCTCTTTATTAATCACAACTAGCCAATCTCTTGCTGAAATATCAAATAGGATTTTTGAAATAAATATTGAGATTGACAAGCATTTTTATATACAATAAAAATAATTAGGAACTGGTCTAGAGTCTTTGTAATGATTACACGTTTTAGTAGTGTTAATAAATGTTTAGTTACATGAAATACACAATTCCAAATGTGTTTGTTAAATGCTTAACACAATTGAAGAGCCAGATATGAGGATGTTCCGAACTGAAAGAAATTTGGCACGCCTGGTAGTGAACAGTGCAACAAAAACAAAACTAACTTGAATCTCGCATGGAGCAGGATTTCAGATACAATGACTACTTTGAATTGTGATTGTATAAAAGGAGAGTGCAGTCTGAGTTTCATTGCTTCCCAAAGCAGTTTGTGTTTGGCAATTGTTGGAGGATCATCATGGAGCCACTGCTTTAGGGTAGGAGCATCGGACTGGAACATTGACTTCCTACTGTTTTATGATCTTGTCTATTCAGATCATTCTAACAATCACTCAATCAATCACTTTTTTTTTAAATTGTTGGCATATTTTTATTTTGCACTTTGTGCCTCTTTTTGTCTCTCCTGTTCTCTAAATTGACATTGTCCATATCATAATTTTTTCCTGAATTTACAAACTGGAATTCAATTTGAACTTTGGTGCATCTAATGTTATAGTAGGTTAAGAGTCAAATGTAAAAACTACGCAGCAGAGATTTTCAAGAGGACAAATAATAACTATTGTTTTATACAGTTCCAATGAGAAAACTGCATTACGTTTTAGAGTACAAAGGCCTGAGTTAGAGAACTTTTTCTTGAGGTAATTCGGTACAAGACCTGTATGATATAAATGTTCCAATATTCTTTCCTAAACTGGTATTGTTTCATTGCAAACTTCCACAAGCAGATCAAATGGAAATCAGTGTCCATCAGTGTTTTTAAGTCAAGTAAAAAGAAACGTTATTTCGGCTATAAGCCATAAAAGCTCAAGTAAAAACATACATAAGACGCCAGACTTCTATTGCACATTAATTTAGTCATTGTAAGGACATGTACAAAATATATTTAGGGAGACTACAAAGGCGGGAAAGTGCAAAGTTATAAAGTACTTTCAGGCCCAGAAAGCAGACATATCACGATAGGTAACAACCTCAAATACCAATCAAGAACATGGCAGATATAATCACATCTTACTATCATTTAAAACCAGTACAATAAATAGTGTTAAAACCAATTAAAGAGATTTAAAAAGCTAAAAATTGAGAGAGATCTTCTGATAAAATTCTCTCATGGGAGATTGTCCAAATTTAGAGTAACAGCAAACTCATTAGATGGGTAGGCTTGGATTATTCCTGAGCTCTGTTTTTCTAGGATGGATCTATGCATATGCCACATCGCAAGCAGGAATCTAGAAGTTGCAAAGACAAATAATGGGTGTGACTCATATTTTAGTAGCCTATAGGCCTCAGTGTGATCTCTAATTCCCATATTTCTACACAACTGGAGCACCCATTTGGACCTTGGCCTTCTATAAGCAGGGCAGAAGAGAAGAACATGAAGTTCGGACTCTTCGGTCAACATACACCCTGGGCAATCCAATTTGGGGCCTCCCTTCCATTTATTTGTAAATACTCTAAGGGGGAGCACCCCATGTCTAAACTACAAAAACAATTTCTTGGCAAGAAATGGTTGAATATTGTCAAGTGCTGATTCAACCTTGTATTGCTGTTTGACATCCAGGAACCTGGAGGTCAAAGTGCAAGTATTGGTGCGTGGCTTGGAAGCCGAACATGGCGGACGCGTCTCTGTAGAGCTCCGCTGTTCGGTACCGCCAGAGACTACATCCTCCACTGATCCTGATCCCCGCTTGAGCCGCTACTTGTCGCGGTGATGAGGATTGTGCAGGGAGCGCGCTGGAGTCTCAAGAGAGTCTGGCGAGGCCCGCTCCAGCTGCTGCTGTGCCTGATTGCCAGCTGCCATCACTGGGCTGCGGGGCGGAAAGGCGCCACGCGCCCGGGTTGGGCAGAGCCCGGAAGCCTTGCCATCTGCTGGAGTGTGCTTGCTTGCTCTGGGCCGCGGGGCAGCGCTACTGACTCGAAGGTGGCGGCCGCGGTCCCATGTGGTGGCACCCCTCCCCCTGCTGCCTGGGCTGACGGTGGAGGCCTGCCTGGGCCTTGACAAGGAGACCCGTGAGGACAGCCCTGTCGCGGTGACGAGGGTCAGACAGGCCCGCTGCTGCCATGGAGTGCGCTGTGGCTGGGAGACTTCTCCCCCCGCGCTCTGGACCATCGAGGCCGGGGTCTAGAGGCCGATTGCTGGTGGATCTGGCGAGGCCTGTTTGGGGAGCCGGGCCTGGCCGGTCATCGTGGCGTTCCCCCTTGCTGTTGGCACCGCGCACAGGGGACGGCCTTAGAGGGGGCGGCCGGCCTGTCGCCGGCATGTGGAGGAGACGTGGCGGCCGGGCCAGCTGATGCTATTGGAGAAGGGGGCCTGGAGGTGACGCCACCATTGCCGGAGGGTTGGCCACTGAGGATCCGACTCCTGTTGCCGGTGCCTCCGTGCCCTCCGAGGTACTGTGCTGCTTTCGGGCTGGGCTTGCGGGGGCAGGGGCGCCCAGGGATCTTACCTTCAGGAATAAACCTCGGTGGGCGCCAGGACTAGCCTTGTGGTGGGGACCGGGCCTCGCTGTCCTCCACCCCCCCTGCCCCGCGGCTGGCTCCCCCTGGGCTGCCCAGTGACTACCCGATGTGCCATCATGGGTAAACACCCCGCGGGCACGGCGGCGCCTAAGCAGCCGACGATGGAACAATATGCCACGGCTGCCCAGGCTAGGAAAGGAGCTGCGTTTCCTCTGACTCGGCGATGCTCCTGGAGGCCATCACGCAGTCCCGCACCACACTGGAGGCGCAGATTAGCATTTCTCCGTCAAGACCTGAGGAAGGCTGTTGACCGCATCATGGAGGCCGAGATGAGGGTCTCCACGGTGGAAGATACTGTGTCAGCCCTCCAGAAGACGGTGGATAAGTTGGTCATGGTCTCCAAGGAGCTTGCGGTGCGGGCCGAGGATGCGGAGGGGAGGGCCCGCCGCAACAACATCCGTCTGGTGGTCTTTCCAGAGGGCTGAGAGGGGCCCTCGATAGGCGGTTTCCTGTCCACCTGGCTTCCGGCATTGCTGCCCGCGGAGGACTTGTCATCTTGCTTCGTGGTCGAGAGAGCGCATTGGGCCCTGGCTAAGAAGCCACCGCCTGGCGAACGCCCGCGCACGGTCATAGCCCGTCTACTCAACTTCGCAGACCGTGATGCTATACTGCACTTCGCCAGAACACATAAAGACCAGATGGTCTAAGAGGCTCACCCCATCATGGCTTTTCCGGACTACACTCGGATTGTCCAGCAACAGCGCCAGTCCTTTGTAGCTGCAAAGCGGCGTCTTCGCGACTTGAACCTTTCATACGCTCTTTTGTTTCCGGCCCGCATGAAGGTACTGTACAACTCCAAATCCTACTTCTTTGACACCCCGGAGGAGGTTTTCGCTTGGACTGATGAACGCCAGCATTTGAAACCACATACTCCACCGCCCTTGAACTCCAATTCTTCCCAGAGCTCACATCGGAGCGGCCGACAGGGTGGGGGTACCTCCCGCTGGCGTCACTGCTCCTGCTCCAACTGGCGCTCTCAGAACATTCCCGAAGCGGCGGAGTGAGGTACTCTGGGGGGTCTTGTGACTGTGAGTGTTTTGGGTCCTCCTACGTGGGCCGGAACGGCACACTGAGACTCCTGATCATGTGCGTAGGGGACCAGCTTTGTCTTCTCTGGTGAGAGTACACACGACCCGTCTTCTTCTTTTAGGTTAATATGTGGGGTTGGATGGGGGGATCCGTTGGAGGATCCGCCGGGGTCTTCCCATTTGAGGGCCAAGACGAGGTTCTGCCGCGACAGGTACTCAGAGTTTCGGGCAGTATTGGGTGGTGGGGGTGGGGGGCGGGTGGGGGGGACTGGGAAGTTGGTTTTGTTGCTTTACTGTTTTATTTTTGCACTGCATCATCTCCTATACACCATTGGCCATTCACACTATGTCCCCCACAGGGCTTTGACATGCACAGATAGAGACCCCCCACTGGGAAACCTAAACATCATTTCCTGGAATGTTCAGGGCCTACTCATAAAGGTTAAGAGGGGGCAGTGCTCTCATGCTAAACACCACTCCGCTGACGTTTTGTTCCTGTAAGAGATCCATTTATTGGACGATAAGGCCCCATGCCTCTCCAGGTTTGGTTACAGTCATGTCTTCCATTCTGGGTTTTCTAGGGGGGCACGGGGTACGGCCGTGCTCATCCATTGCAAAGTCCCCTTCCAAGTCACTCGAAAGTGTTTAGACCCTGGCGGCTGATTCACGGTGGTGTCAGGTACCTTGGCGGGGGAGCAGATCACTATGGGGAGCGTATATGCGTTCGTGGACAGATTGACGCAGCTTTGGGGAAACTTGCCAGTCAGACTGACTGTTCTTGGGCGTGACTAGAACAATGTCATGGGCCCCTTGGACAGGTGGCGGGCGCAGCCGTCTACAGTCCCCCCCAATTCCAGACTTAGTATCCTGATGCAAGCTTTAGGTTGGACTGACACATGGCGGGCCTTCCATCGCTACGAGGACGGCTTCACATATGCATCTTCAGTACACCCCATGTTGTCGCGGTTGGATTATATGTTTCTCTCACACAGCTACACACACAGGGTTGCCACCACATCCATCCTCCCGCGAGGTTTATCAGACCATTCACCTACCCAGCTCAAACTCCGCCTGCAGACCGGCAGCCTGTCCTATCGCTGGTGCATGTCATCCTGGTTGCTCCGCCACCCCCAATACCAAGAGGCTCTGTCTCGTGCTATGGTGGACTATTTCGCCACTAATGTTGGTTCGGTTCAGTCCCAGGTTTCGGTATGGGAAGCGTTTAAGCCCACGCTACGTGGCGTCAATATTAGCTATCACACAGGCCAAAAGAGACGCCTGCTGATGCAGATCCTTGAGTTGGAGGAGCGCCAGCATGCCCTCCAAGACTCAGTGGTGGGGGGGTCAGACGTCGGTGCTCGCTGCAACCTGCTTCAGGTCCAGCAGCAGTAACGTCAGCTACTTACAGACTCTGCGAAGGAGGCCTGGTTTGCAACCCAATACCGGATTTATCAGTGGGGGGAAAAATCCAGTCAAATGCTCCACAGGCTATGCCAAGCGCGGACTTCCCCGACGCAGGTCCCAGTCCTGCGGTCATCTTCAGGCATCTTATGCTCCTCCCCGGAGGCAGTTGTGCAGGTTTTCGCCGATTTTTATGCAGCGTTATACAGCGCCCGGGAAGAGCTCGCGGATCTGCTCATCAATGCCTTCCTGGTGGACATTCCGTCGAAGCGTCTATGAGACGAGCAGCGGGATACCCTCGACAAACCCATCTCGCTTGCCGACCTCCAGGCAGCTCTCGCCAATATCCACCCGGGCTGCGCTCCTGGTCCTAACGGGTTCCCATATGGGGACCGCCGGGTCCCATCTTCTCGGTGCTCTACATCGGGCGCTCGAGCAGCAGATTCTGCGCCCTGACTGGCTTCACGCTGAATTCGTTGTTTTCCTGAAACCGAATCGTCCACCGGAGGACCCTGGCTCATACCGCCCCATATCCCTGCTGAACTTCGAGCCAAAGTTGTTGGGGAAGGTGTTAGTGGATCGTCTTCGCACCTGTATTCTTGACCTTGTTCACCCGGACCAGTCCGGGTTTATGCCGCTACGCTCTACTAGACATAACATACGACGGGTACATAACACGGTAGCTGAAACCCACCGATTGGAACGCCCAGCGTCGGTCCTCCTTGCTGATATTGATAAGGCTTTTGACTCCCTGGGCTGGACGTACCTTTTTAAATTATTGGAGGCGGTGAACCTGGGACCTCGCTTCAGAGCCTATGTTAAATTGCTATACACGGACCTGACGGCCTCTATGCGGGTGGCCGGGCATCGTTCGGATCCCTTTCATATTCAAAGGGTGATGCAGCAGGGATGCCCTCTCTCCCCGCTCCTCTTCGCCTTAGCGATCGAGCCGCTCGCGGCATGGGTGCGCCTGGCTGCGACATATCGAGGCCTGGTCTGGCCCCTGGATTGTGTGGACAAAATTGCATTATATGCGGACGACGCACTCTTCTTCTTCTCCGACCCGTGGGTCACTGGCCCAAGAGTATTGGAGATTCTATGGGTGTTTGGGGAAACGACGGGGCTCCACACAAACCCATCCAAATCTACGATCGTTCCGATATGCGGTGATCAGGGTAACCTGGACTGGGCCTCGCAGCTGGTCATAGCCCGGGAGGGGTTTCGATATCTTGGAGTCCACATTACCAGATGCCCCAAGATGGGGTGGTCGCTTAACATTGCGCCTCTGCTTCCGGTGCTTCGCGATGAGACGACGGTGTGGTCCCATCTTCCTCTGTCCTTATATGGCAGGTCCACGATTTTTAAAATGGTGTCCCTACCACAGCTATTATATCGGCTGCAAAATTACCCATACCCAATCCTGGCATCGTGGTTCCGCCAAGTGAACGTGCTCCTAAATGGCTTTCTCTGGGTGGGGGGGTGGTTCGGGTGGCCCTGTCGACCTGTGTCCAGTCTACGTACTGCTCGGGCATTGCTGCTGCTGATGTGCGGTCCTTCTACTGGGCATCCCAGCTGCTCGTCATTAATGACTGGTGGCACAACCCCCAAAACGACCCGGCGTACGCGGTAGAGAGAATCTTTTTCGAGGTCCACCCCCTGCTTGATCTTCTTTACAGTAATTCTACTTTGGGGGCCCTTCCTCCGGCCTGCGGCACAGTGATACAGATTTGGCGGAGTGCTTCTAAGATCCTTGGTTGGTGGGGTATGCTTACGCGTGAGACCGCCCTTTGGCGGGACACATACCTGCGACCGGTTGCGACCCTGCCCGGGTTTGGCAGATGGGATGATATTGGAATTTCAACTTTGGGCGATGTAATGCGCGGCCCCACGCGTAAATCTTTCCAACGCCTGCAGGAGGAGTTCGACCTACACAAGTCTCAATTCCACAAATACCTTCAGCTTCACCACACCCTGTCTCCCCTGATCAAGGACCTGATGTCCTTGCCAGAATTCCATCCATTGGAGGGTAGGCTGTTGATGGGGGACCTCAGGGAACATAAAATTCACCAACTCTATCATACATTGGCCACCCATTCCAAGACAAACCTGCATCGAACAAGAGCGGTGTGGGAGGCAGACGTGCCGACCCTTTCGGATGGCGATTGGTCAGAGGCCCTCGCTAGCCCCGGGGGGGGGGGGGGGGGGGTGTCTTCCAGGTACCGCCAAATCCAGTTCAAGTACTTACATTGGGTGTATTACACCCGCCTCCGACTCTGGAAGATGGGGGCTATTGCGTCCCCTACTTGCCTTAGATGCCACTCTGCTGACGGTACATTTCTGCACACTGTCTGGGAATGCACGGCCCTGCAACATTTTTGGTCACGTGTGTTGTCCTGCCTGTGGCGGGTGCTGGGATGGGACCTTCCTGCTGACCCTCGACTGACTCTTCTCCATGGCACGGACGACATTGGGGGGAACATCTACAAACCTCATCTTCTATTTTTGGGACTCACTTTGGCCAAGCGCGACATAGTGCAACAGTGGAAGTCCTCCTCCCCCCCCGGGGGTGGGGGCCTGGAAATCCGCTTTAGACAGGTGTATATTGGCTGAAGTGGTGGTGTTTCGGGCTCGGGTGCCCGTGGAAGCATGGGAAGATCTGGAAGGCGTGGGCTGCCTATCGCGGCATAGACCTCTCCACATTATCACCACAGGTGGAGTCAGACTCGATGGACAGAATTACTATTTAGTGACTCTCCTCCTGCAAGAGAAATCAGACCAATTAGGAGATATTCTCGTCTGTTTTTATGCCAGTATAATGTTTTTAGTGAGTAATGCGGTGCATGGGGGTGTGGTGGGAGGGGGTTGTTCTAGGCTCAAAGTAATATTGCTCCTTAAATGTTGCATTCATCAGCTGTTTCTGTCGTTTGTAACCTATGTCTCGCATGAGCTATGTATGCCCGGGGTACTCCCCGTTTGTTGCAAAATTTCAAAAAAATCTTTTGTAAAAAAAAAACAGTGCAAGTATTGGTGCTTTGCGAGAGTTGGACTCATTTATATTTTTTAAGGGTGAGCGGAAAGGTTTTTTTGGAAATAGAGAAGCAGGTCTCCTCAGGCGTTAACCACAAGTTTGTCCTCCCCAATGTATGACATGTATTACGAATGTAGAACAACCATGTGATATTCTCTGCTCCTAAGATAGACATTACATCCTTCAGTTCCTCCCAATAGTGTAATAGCTCAGGCGTACTCTATAAGCGGTGCCAAAATAAAAGCGGGCGGGAAGCAATTAAAGCACTAATCGGGCCAATACCCAGGTCCATTCTTAATGGTGTTAAGGGAGAGCTTTTCAGTAAGCTCAAGAGTTGTCAAAGAAAGGTATTCTCTGTTATAGAGAGAGCATAAGAAGGGCAAAGGCCCCAAAGTTCAGCTCCATAAAGTGACACTCCCCTGGCCTGTATTGTATTAATAAGTACAGGTGGTCCTACCACTTTTTAGGTACAATTTGTATATACATTTAAAATGCCCCCCCCCTATAGATTGCGTGAATTTTAAAATTGCTTTCTTTACTCGGGTCCCCCAATCCAGCTTGTCATTAAGGGTAAGGCCCGAGTAATCAAAAGTAGATACCCTATCTAGGGGCTTGCCTTCCATTTGTGGCTGTTGGCAATTGCTGGTATTTGCATGGAATATCATATATTTCGTTTTTGGGAGATTTATCTCCAAATCCCTCTTTTAAAAAAAATTTGCAGAACTCCTCCAATACCCGCTGCTACCCATTGGGGTCTTGGAGAATAGCAGCGTATCATCCGCGAACATTAACGCAGGTATTTTGTGATTCGCTAACCTTGGTGAGTCTTTATCTTTTATTACCAGCAGAGTTTTAATTCGACCATTTAAAAAGAGGGAGAACAGGGTCGGCACACAACTCTGTCTCACCCCTTTCTCTACTGGGAAGGGGGCTGTCAGTTCCCCTTTCTTACCATATCTAATTCTCGCATATGTATCCTGATGCAGACGCTTCAGCTAGTGGCATAAATAGACTGGTGCTCCGATATCCTGGAGAATGCCCCAAAGCTGGTCACACTCCACCATATCGAATGCTGATTTAAGATCCACAAAGGTTAGGTAAAGGCTGCCACCCTCCAAGATAACTGTTTTCCAGTGGATCAATTGCATTCTGAAAATCTGGTCAATAGTTGCGATTTTACTCCTAAAACCAGCCTGCAAAGGTGTAAAAACATTTTTTTATCAATCCAAGACTGCAATCGACCCAGGAGGACATGGGTGAATAGCTTTTGAGTCACGTCAATTAAGCTTATTGGGCGGTAGTTGGCTGGGTTAAGCGGGAAGCCCTTCTTGTAAATCGGGATAATTTCCGAACCTGCCCAGGTCAAAGGTAACGCCATCCCTTGAAGGATACCGTTAAATAACACCCATAGGTAGGGTACCCACACGGATCCTTCATTCTTGAATAAGTCACCAGGGATTTTATCCAGCCCTGGTGCTTTTGCTGGGAGCATTTTACCCAATGCTGCAGTAACCTCCTTTATAGTACAAGGAGGGGCCCTAATATCCAGGGGAGTGTTATAAGATGTTGGATCCCTAACAAATACAACTCCATCCGCAAGTCTGGAGTATAGTGTTTGAAAGTACGACCTCCAGACTTCCTCCCCCAAGTTTGGTTCGATTGCCGAGTTGCCTTCGGACTTTCCAGTTCTCACTAGGTTCCAAAAGCCTCTCATATCTCTGTTATCTAGAGCCATTTTAATTGCTTCCCATTTATCTATCCCCCATGATGTAACAGCCCTGATTTCTTTGGTACGTAGGTTGTCCTTATCTTTAACCGCTTACACTAAAGCGCACTTAGCATCCCTGCACGCTTTGTTGTATCAAGTGTGTCTATTTTTTATGATCTGGGTGATTTTTAGTCTCTCCATTATAAAAATACACTGCAAGTTTAGAGAGCATTTCCTGATGATCCTTGCCAATTTCCAGCAGGGAATCTAAGCCTTGGTCATTTGCAGACATTTGAAAGGCAAGTTCCAAGTGGGGAATAATTTGTTCATACAGAGTGGCCACTTTTTCGGTTGACTGTACGAATGTTCCCCAATTAACTCTTCTACCTCCTTCAATTGCTCCCAAGTTTGGGGCAGGTTGTACGGGTAGATTCTGATATTGCTCAAGTTTTGGCAGGGTTATTTCTAACACCAATGAGTTATGGTCACTTTCACAGCGAGGATTAACTACAAAATCTACAATTCTGTGCCATAACTCCACATCTACCAGTATGGAATCCATATTAGATGTTTGGTCCGGCTTATTATAAGTAGGAATGCCCAGACTGTCAGAAGGAAACCGGCGATTACATGCCCTTAGCAGTATAGTAAGAATAAAATAATTCATCTGCAGGACTATGGGGGGTCCAACACCTTACCTAATATGTATTACATTCGGGGATTGACCAGGCCGAGTCCTCCTCACTGGTAATAGTAGTAGTTAAACTATTTAACGGTTTAAAGTGACAGTTAAAATCCCCCCCAATGATTATGTGTGAGGACTCGGGCAAAGTGTGTAAAAATGTTGCCAGACAATCTAAGACCTGAGATGTCAGCCCTTGTTTCACTGGCCGCGAATAGATGTTAATAGATGTTAATGATAGCAATTTTTAGCAAGTTATTATAAAAAGTAAGGAGGATACACAGAATGTCAGGGGATAGTGTGTATATCACTTTATTATTGCTACCCAGATGTATGCCAACCCAGATACACGATGGATTTAGGCCCAGATCCTTGTACTGGGGTGAATGTATGACATTGTTCTATATTCTGTCCATCAACTGTGTTTTTTGCAATTTTCACCCTGAGTGTGCTGGGTATACTCAGACGTGAGTCCCAGGCTCTCCACACCACTGGAGTCAAGCTATCCAGGCTGATGAAGGCTGATAGCCAGAAACCGGTCCTTGAATGCTTTATCCCGGTCTGGGAAAGACATGGCTTGGTAGTTCGGACTGGACTGTTCCCATGAGGCACAGGGTCAGAGCTGATTTGCATATAGCCAGTGTCTAACCCAGGGTGGTGTGGAGTGCAAAAAAACGATGGATTTAGGCCCAGATCCTTGTACTGCGGTGAATGTATGACATTGTTCTACATTCTGTCCATCAACTGTGTTTTTTGCAATTTTCACCCCGAGTGTGCTGGGTATACTCAGACGTGAGTCCCAGGCTCTCCGCACCACTGAAGTCAAGCTATCCAGGCTGATAAAGGCTGATAGCCAGAAACCGGTCCTTGGATGCTTGATTCCGGTCTGGGAAAGACATGGCTTGGTAGTTCGGACTGGACTGTTCCCATGAGTGTCTAACCCAGGGTGGTGTGGAGTGCAAAAAAACGATGGATTTAGGCCCAGATCCTTGTACTGGGGTGAATGTATGACATTGTTCTACATTCTGTCCATCAACTGTGTTTTTTGCAACCCAGATACAAAGGCCTCCAGAGGGCCTCCCCTTGGGCCTCTGGACAGCTGGAGTAAAGTATGCAACATACCCCACTCTATATAAAACCTTCCTTGACCAGGTTTCCTGAAAGAGGTATAACTCACGGGTATCTATATAGGCTCCCAAATCTGGGAGGTCCATTTTTGAGTTAAGACCTGCTATATTTCAGGATAAGATTTTAGTGTTCTGTGCAGGGAGCCCACCCTGCTGTACTGCCTGGTAAGTGGTTTTAACCTGTTCATGTCACCCTACCTCATCTTGTGTGGTACGATCTAAATCACCTAAGGGAGTATCAGGTACTCCAGAGACGCCAGCCAAAGGAATGGTCTCATATAAGTTTTCCAAGGGTTGGTCACTAGTCTCAGATCTTTCTAGGAGATGGAAATCAGTTGATAGATTTTGTACCAAATTCAAATTTTTATACATAGGTGTCAGTCAACCAAATCCAGGGGACTAAAGCGTTTACTTACAGGGATACTAAATAACTCTTTGTTACCCCAATCCTGACCTGTATGTAGCAAAACGCTATTCTGAGCACGCAATTCCCATTTTTTGGAGACACTACCTACTCTATCTAAGAGAGGGCTCAGAGGATAGAAGTAACCCAAGGGAACTGTCTGGATGCCTCCGGTGACTATAGCAGGAGCCCATTTGAGAATATGTTGGACCACCCTTCTGTCTCTGAAAATATTCAGGACACAATCCCCTGCAATATCAGAGTTTTCTTTCTCTTCCCCTTACCCTTTTTCTCCTCCTTATAAGCGAGCTATGATTTCTGTTACATTTAGAAGTTATGGTCTCTCTATGAGGTGAATTGGATCAGCTTCATAGCACTCCTGCAGACAAGTAACACAAATCCATGAAATATGACAGTCTTGATGTGTTGATCCAATACTTTTGTGAATGATATGCAGTTGCTATTGAACATGTGTTGGCCTTGATATTGAGTATGTGACATTTCAGAGAGGGTTTGGCATCCAGAATGAAAACCAATTTTATACAATAACAGTTGTGGGTTCCCCCCATGGGTTTATGTCCAGGGTCCAGTTGTGGGTTATTAATATTAGGGAAATGATGTAATTCAGTTATGTCTGGGATTACCTTTAGGAGAGAAATTCTACAGTAACTTCCAGGCCATTTCTTTGTGTTGTAGCCTCTTATGCGAACCTTATATTCCAATAAAGGGCAAGCAGCAAATATGCGTTTGTAAGAAATTGGAATACTAGTTGAGGGGGTTAAGAACCCACCTCAAATAATAACCACAATCCTTGTCAGGGTGAGTCACAAAAATGGTAAATAAACCTGTGCTCTACCACCTGGTAGATGTGGCACAGAACATCCAGGTTTAACTTAAAGGTAATTTGTAAAGTATTTATCAGGTTCTCAAACAGTAATAAGTGAAAACACATCACAAGAGAAATCCCAAAGAAATTTAGAAAAATAAAGTAATATTTATTGAATAAAATGGCACCAAAACAACAGAAACCCAATATGTAAAACTAGAGGTTTGAATGTTTAAAGATGTAATTAGAAATGGCACCAAAAGCTCAGAGTGCCAACCATGAGTGTCTGGTTGTGGTAGACCGAGTCAAAGTAAAAAAGTTAAGCCGAATCATGATGGATCTCCTGTCGGATACAGGCACCAGGTTCATCCCAGTGGACAGTTTGTCTTCTATTTTTCAAATAAATATTTGTAATATTGTTTTAATAAATAAAAACCTAACAGCACCAACAAAGCCATAATTGTTGTGTAAGATCCAGAACAGAATACAACATTATTCACCATAATTTATTGATATCACTTTCCCATCTCCTTCTTCTTCCTCCTCTCCAACTCATTTTATGGAATTGCTATCTGAATTTTTGTTGGCCACCCATGTACACTGTATCTTCTGCTGTAGCCCTGATGTCCATTCCTCATGTCCACTCACCCAGATCAGGGGTGTTGAATGTGATCCAGTGACAGGATATATATTGCTTGAGGCATTTTAAGCTGTAAAGGTGCACATTGCAAATTTGTATAGTGTTGGATATGTCACTCAAGCCAAAGCTAACTCAGTAAGTGGCAGTGCGATCCACCCCATCCTACTTTTGAAGGATAAGTGCTTCATAGTCAACTATATTAAATGCCACTGTAAGAACTAGAATACAGGACTCTTCCTTGTCTAGGGTTTTTTTGCATCCTAACTTGATGTGAGAGTCAGACATTATGTCAAGAAGCATGATGTGTTTGGACAGAATATCCAATATCAAAGGAAATATTGGGATGCAAAAATATTGGGTCAAGACATCAAAAATATAATCGACAGGAATATCAAATGTAAAATATTCTTTCTATTGCTGTTTTTTAATATTGTTGTAAAAATATCGATGTACTAAATATCAATCGATGCAATATCATTTGTAAGAGTTAATTCGTATATATTTTATTAGACTGTGTTTTATTTTATCTGTTTTTTATAGTTGTGTATTTTGGAAAGTTTTTTTTAGTTATGAATTTGGAGAAATCTATATATTTTGTTGCTTTTATGTATATAAATAATTGTGTTACAATTTTTTTAGCAGAGGGATATCGTATTTTTAGGGGAAAAGGGTGGGGAGAGTTTAAAAAAAATGTATTTTAAATAAAAATGTATGCTAATAATTTTGAACATATGCAAACAATTAATTAAAAAAATATTTTGTGATATTAATATTTTTCTTTACAAACTTTCATTTTCATTTTAATTAATATATAAGAATCATAAAACAATATTTTTTTAAAATAAAAACGCATAGCAACATATTTTGTTAAAATAAAATATTCAGATTTATTTGTAATGTTTTTTTTACATTTTATAAAAAGAAGTTTCAGTTGTAGAAATGTTAACTTTTTATTTATGATTCTTTTAAAAAATATATTTTATATTTATAAAATTACGACATTTATTTACAGGTTTTTAGATTTTATGATTTTTAAAAGTTTGACTAATAGTTAATTATTTTATGGTTTAAAGTTTCGGAATGTTAGAAAAACTTTTTTAAATAGTCCAACTAATAATTGTATTAAACATATATTTTCTTATTTGAACATTTAAATATGTATATAGAGGTTTGTAGTTTAGAGTATTTTTTTACATTATTTTTAAATGCATCCTATAGTAAAACAATTTGCATGAATATGTATCATGAACTGTGTATTTAGCTTGTTTAATATGTACTCCCTTGTTTAAAATGATTTTACCTTTGAAGTACCTATTGTAAAATTCACCCCTTTAGTCCAATACATTTTTCAAATAGCATTAGATTAGAGTGGGATTATTAAATGTCACCCTTTTAGTGTCCAATAGCTTCTCCACATTGGAATAGATTGGAGTGGAAATAGCAAGGGCCTGATTGTTGGTGTAAACTACGTGAAACAGCATGCTGTATGGCTCCACAACGCCCACTTGGGGAGGTTCACCTTTGATAAAGTAGTAGCACCTGGGGCATGAAGTTTCGAGCACAATCGGCAACTGATGAAGGGAAACTGAAACGCGTTTGGCAGAGGTTGCTACATGATTAATTTGAAGCAAGATTCCTGTTGCTGCGCTGCTGCATTTCCATTAAAGAGAAGTGCTTTATTACGTGCTTGGAGGCTCTTAAGGGTAACCTTGTTATGAACTTATTTGAACGCCTGGTCCAGTCGCGGAAAAGAAGCCCCTCTGCTGGAGCGGACCCACGGTGACTTCGGGGAGGGGCCACCAGGGAAGCAGGAGGCATGAGTCTAATGAGAAGCAAGATTGAAGCAGCGCTGTAGCGAGACGTTTTGCTTTTACCCACTTGGGAATGAATAACTTAAAAAACAAACTTTGTGCAACTTCTCACTTGAGCTGTATTATTTGTGTAAACTACGTGAACCAGCATGCTGTATGGCACGGCAACGCCCACTTGGCGAAGTTCACCTTTGATAAAGTAGTAGCACCTGGGGCCTGAAGTATCGAGCACTATCGGCCACTGTTGAAGGGAAACTGAAACGCGTTTGGCAGAGGTTGCTATTTGATTTGAAGCAAGATTCCTGTTGCTGCGCTGTGGTTTTTCCAATAAAGGTTAGTGCTTTATTACGTGCTCGGCGGCTCTTCCATAAGGGTAACCTTGTTATGAATTTGTTTGAGCGGCTTGCCCAGTCGCGGAAGAAGTCCCTCTGCTGGAGCGAACCCGTGGTGACTTCGGGGAGAGGCCACCAGGGAAGCGGGAGGCATGAGCCTAATGGGAAGCAAGATTGAAGCAGCACTGTAGCAAGACTTTTTGCTTTTACCCACTGGGGAATAAATTACTTTTTAAAATTGAAATTTGTGCAACTTCTCACTGGAGCTGTATTGTTGATGTAAACTGTGTGAACCAGCATGCTGTATGTCACGGCAACACCCACTTGGAGAGGTTCACCTTTGATAAAGTAGAAGCAGCTGGGGCATAAAGTAACGAGCACCATTGGCCACTGATGAAGGGAAACTGAAACGCGTTTGGCAGAGGTTGCTATTTGATTTATTTGAAGCAAGATTCCTGTTGCAGCGCTGCTGTATTTCCATTAAAGATAAGTGCTTTATTACGTGCTTGGAGGCTCTTCCATAATGGTAACTTTGTTATGAATACACACACATATATATATATATATATATATATATATATATATATATATATATATATATATATATATATATATATATATATATATATATATATATATATATATATATATATACATATATATATATTACCTACTGGCGGTCGCCAGTAGGTAGTTATAGTTAGGATTTTTTTCAATGCAAAATCTCAAAATTCTATTTGGAATAACTTTGGGGCCGGTTGACGAATATGCCTGAAAATTTCCTCAAAATGGCCTCTTTGAGCTCCGGTCCTTCCCTGAAAATTTGGGGGGGATTCGTCAAGCGGGGGCCTAGATAAAAGGGGGGTCCCAAAACACGTTTTCCCCATGTTAATTTCCATAGGGCGGTCGACCTCACTTTTAGCCCGAACGGCTGAATGGATTTCCACCAAACTTGGCAAAATTGTAGGGACTGGTTGCCCGATGTGCCTTTGCTATGTCTCAAGATATGTGCTCCAGTGGATTTTGAGTAATTTAGGTTCAAAAAAATATATATATCTATAAGCGCACCCCGGTAAGCGCACCGGGGAGCGCACCGGGCGTGCCACGCGACTTACGCTCGGAAAGCTGATTGGCTTTTGGGTGTCTGTAAATATTCTAAACAGTCTGGAGTGGCCGCCATCTTGTGTCTCGGTAGGATCGAGACATGAGAGGTGGCCAAAACAAAGGGGCAAATTATCATAAGGGTGCAGAGTAGACTCTCCCTGACCCCCTAGGTTTGATGTGGGGGCTTTAAAAGGGCCCCGTGGGGCCAAATTTTTTTTTAAAAAAAACGATTTTTGCGTGGGAAGCGCCCGGTACGCACACCGGGGAGCGGTCCGGGAAGCGTACTATGGGGAAAAAAGAATGACAGACTTTCAAAAATTGTATGTTTATTAATTGTTCTTTTTGTTGTTTTGTTTTTTTATTTAAGTACCAACATGTTGGTACCAATGCAGAGTCTATAATTTAATATACACCGTTTCCTTTGTAGATTTCTTGCATGTTGTTACAGAAGTTATTGTGGTATATGGAATTCATAGCATAGTCTGTCAGGAAAGCAGAAACAACATGGAGGCAGGAGATGATAAAGAGATGTTAAATACACATTGGAGATAATATAGTGGGAGAAAGGAAGTAACTATGAGCAAACTTACTATGTAACACAAAAAAGTTGTACAGTATACTATAAGTCTCACTTTATATTTTAAACATTTTTGTTCTACTTGATGAATTGCATATAAAAATGAATAATGGCTCGAACAGTTTTTGATTATTAAATATAAATGTATTCTTCTGATTCTTTTTCATAATTTAATAAACATTCTAATAATATATTGTCTGGAATGTCCTCATTTGTATTCTGTGATTCCATTGATTCCACACACTGAACAAATTCATGGTCCAGAGACTCATCCATAAAATCAAAGTCATCATTTTCAGCAATTGTTTCTTCTGTGTTGTTGTCCAAAACAATTTCAAAAGAAATATCCTGTTCTTCCATTTTGTTGCTGTAAATTGCATTAAAAAAAATATATCAGTAGAGTTAGGGCACTGTTGTGTTTAAGTTCAGACAGCCAGTTTGGATTTTTTAATAGTGAAGCTATCTTTGGGTAGTGTATGGTATTAGGCTGGAATTAGAACTATATAAAAGTGTATGTGATAAAGCCTAAGTAAATTTATATTAATATAAGGGAAGCCTAACTGAATCCATAACTATAACAGAGAAGTCTATCTCAATCTATTTCTATTACAGTGGGATAGTATTTAAGTAACAGAATATTTTTTCTCAAATTAACTGAAAGTTCACAACATACTTCACTTTTCCAAATAACAACTTACCTTTAAGAAAGCAGTTGAAGTTGTCAGTGTAATTTCTTTTCAAATGTACTTCAGGAAGTAGTAGTCAAAATGGCTGTGTTTCCTTCTCTTTTTTTTATATATTCATGTACATAACCAATCAAATGTCAGGAAATAATCGTAGAAAATGTAAGAAACTTTTTAATTGGTTGTCAATTCTAACACTTCATATGTGTTTTGGTCATGTAATTTACCTTAGGATATTAAGACAGGTCTGCAGCCTAAATGTCTCAATGGAATTTCACCAAATTTGGGCAAATGGTAGGGACTGCTATATAGTAGGGACTATTCTATATTTGAAGAAAGTGTCTCCAGTGGTTTTTCTGTAAATTACTTTCCCACCTTTTTTTATGGAGCGCTTACCGGTGCGCGCTCCGGTACGCGCACCGGCAGCGTTACGGGAGTCCTCCATTTTTTGTTTCGGTACAATCGAGACAGAAGATGGAGGACAAACAACGTTGAGAATGGGTAGAAGGGGGCACGGTAGACACTTCTTGACCCTCTAGGTTTTCTGAGGGGGGATTAGGACGCTCATATAGGCAAAAAATTAAAAAAATAATTGAAAAATGTTGCGGGGGGAGCGCTCGGTACGCGCACCGGTAAGCGTACCGGGGAGCGGACTTTGGTGAAAAATAGTGAAAAAAGTTAGAAAAAGATAAAAGTTTTGAATGATCAGAGGTAGGGTAGCTCTGAAAAGAGCTTTTGGGTTCTGTGGCTGATTTAGGTACCTACAAGTAGGTTCCAATGCACAGTCTTAAATTCAGGAGGAATATTCTATTCCCCTCATCTGAGAAGTGCACACCATCTCCTCTGTAGATGTCTTGCATGTTGAAACTCAAGGTATTATTGTATATTGAACCCATTCCACAGTCTCTTATGTAAGCAGAAACAGATTTATTCACATGTTTCCATGCTTTCTCAAATTGTGGACAAAATTGGTTGGACCAGTTCCATTTCTGTCTTTGGCATATATTGGAATATACCAAGGCAGTTTGTGGAAAAAGTGTCATCAATTGATCAAAGGTGTCATTTAAAAGCATTTCCAGACCAACCCCAGTCATAGTGCCCAAATCATTTCCACCACAGTGCACTATTAAGAGGTCAGGGTTTGGCAGATGCAAAAAGGTTTTCACCAATGGAATCAATTGATGACATCTCAATCCTCTCTGGCCAATCCACTTAATTTCCACATTTGATAAATCAAGGTTGTGATCATTTCTGCTTGCTGCATACCTTTGAGCCCAGTGGATGTAGCTATGTAGCTATGTCCAATAATCCATACAGAATACATGATGTGAGAAGGTTCTGGTGCAGTCAGATGAAGTGTGGGAATGAAATGGCAGTTGGAACTGTAGGAGTTTACAAAAAAATAATTGTGGAGTTTCCCTGCTCTTGAATCACAAGCGATTATTGGTGGATTCAGTTAGTTGAAAACGGAAGTTAGGGTGCATGGTTGTGTTGTGTGTAAGAAGCAATTTGAATGGTTAAGAAAAAGTTACTAAAAGCAATAATGCCCTGGATATGCTGGTGTATTGAGAGGTCAAACATCCTTGCTGACTTAATTTGCAACATTGTAGAATAAACTTTTGAACCTGAGAGTTCAGTTAGGAGGGAGTTGCTATGGTAACAGATAGAAAGGTCTGAGGGGGGGAAGGGTGTTGGTTTGAAAGGATCTATGACAGAATTTCGACAGACAGAATTTCGACCTACACAAATATCGGCGTAATTATATCGATTGCAAGAATATCGACGCCCTATGTACAACATGGTAAGTACCAAAATATCGAAAAAATAATATCGATGTTAAAAATATCGTTGTCAAATATATCGTTTTTTTTTGGTTTAAAATAACATGAAAAATACTGTAAATAATACTTATAAATTACGTAAACATATTTAAATATATTTAATAATGGTAAAAAAAAAATAATACATATTTAATAAAAAAAAAAATATTAAGAAATCATATATAATATATACTTACTTAACAATAATTACTATTCCCACTCCAGAGGGTGCAACAGTAGGGAAAACTGACCCTGAACCCAAAAAATGTCCCTTTACCCAAGAACTGAAAACTGACCCTGAACCTTAAAAATACCCCTTTACCCAAAAACCCAAAACTGACCCTGAACCCTAAAAATACCCCTTTACCCAAGAACTGAAAACTGACCCTGAACCCTAAAAATACCCCTTTACCCAAAAACTGAAAACTGACCCTGAACCCTAAAAATACCCCTTTACCCAAAAACTGAAAACTGACCCTGAACTCTAAAAATACCCCTTTACCCAAAAACTGAAAACTGACCCTGAACCCTAAAAATACCCCTTTACCCAAAAACTAAAAACTGACCCTGAACCCTAAAAATACCCCTTTACCCAAAAACTGAAAACTGACCCTGAACCCTAAAAATACCCCTTTACCCAAAAACTGAAAACTGACCCTGAACCCTAAAAATACCCCTTTACCCAAAAACTGAAAACTGACCCTGAACCCTAAAAATACTCCTTTACCCAAAATTAATTAATATTACAATTAAATTACTTCCCACCCTATTCCCCTATAAACCCACAACCCGCTCCAGTAGTAAAACATATAATTTAGTTAAAAATATACATAAATTATCAATTAATTATTCAATTATTCAATTAAAATAAATCATTGCCATTGAATATTTATTTGCAAAATAAATTAATCATTAAAAATAATTATTTAATTACAAATAAATTACTTCCCACCCTATTCCCCTATAAACCCACAACCCACTCCAGTAGTAAAACATATAATTTACTTAAAAATATACATAAATTATCAATTAATTAATCAATTAATCAATTAAAATAATTCATTGCCAATTAATATTTAATTGCAAAATAAATTAATCATTAAAAAATAATTATTTAATTACAAATAAATTACTTCCCACCCTATTCCCCTAAAAACCCACAACCCGCTCTGGTAGTAAAACATATAATTTACTTTTATATTTTTTTTATTTATAAAAACATATTAAACACATATTATAACAATTAATTTAAATACTTAAGTAAAATTTCTAACACATATTAGTAAATCGAAATTACTTACATCGATATATATGCTATCGATATTACTTACCTTAGGGTCGATATACTGGCCATCGATATTCTGGACATCGATATTCTGTCCCTTCGATATTAGCAACTCGATATAAGTGTAAGTCGAAATTAAAGATTCGATATTTTGACTGTGTACCGGTTTGAAAATAGTGAGGGAAGACTTTTGATTGGTTGAAATAAGGCATATGTGTGTAAAGTTAGAGATTTTCTATGCCAGTCTTGGTTTCAGTGTATTGAGTGCACATCTTTTGCTCTGCTAAAGAAAAATTGGTGTGTGTGTCTGACACTCTTCTTAATCTCCCAAAGCATTTGTAAAGGTAAGTAATGATTTATTTAATTTAGATAGAGACTTGTTTGCTCTATGGAGAATATTTGGAAGCATATAGTTATGTTTCAGTAGTGAAATTGTATGCTTGTACATAGGTCCTGTGTTGTGTTTCTAAAATGTTATTCAAAAATCGATTTTGGGTGCAAATCAATGGTATTTACATTTGGCCCTTATTTATGATTGCCTTGTGCAGACGGTGCATCACCTTTAACATGGGAAATAAGTGACGCTCTTGTGGCGCAAGGCCTTCATAGATAAGGCCCTGATTTTTTTTGTTGTTGGTTTGTGTTTTTGCTTTTTGTTAATACTAGCTATGAACATTTGCAAAATAGAGGATTTGTATTTTGGGAAACAGTGAGGTTTCAAAAGTGATCTTGAGTGGTTGTACATTGGTTCTGCACAGTTTTTCTAAAATGTTAATCAAAAAACGATTTTGGGTGCAAATGAATGGTATTTTCATTTGGCCCTTATTTATGATTGCCTTGTGCAGCCAGTGCATCACTTTAAACATGGGAAATAAGTGACGCACTTGTGGCGCAAGGCCTTCATAAATAAGGCCCTGAGTTTGTTGGCTGTTGATTTGTTTTTTGTTTTTTGATAATACTTATTACGAACATTTGGAAGATAGTGGTTTTGTATTTTGGGAAACAGTGAGGTTTCAAAAGTGATATTGAGTGGTTGTACATAGGTTCTGCGCAGTGTTTCTAAAATGTTATTCAAAAAACGATTTTGGGTGCAAATCAATGGTATTTTCATTTGGCCCTTATTTATGATTGCCTTGTGCAGCCGGTGCATCACTTTAAACATGGGAAATAAGTGACGCTCTTGTGGCGCAAGGCCTTCATAAATAAGGCCCTGAGTTTGTTGGCTGTTGGTTTGTTTTTTGCTTTTTGATAATGCTTGCTATGAACATTTGTAAGATAGAGGATTTGTATTTTGGGAAACAGTGAGGTTTCAAAAGTGATATTGAGTGGATGTACATAGGTTCTGCGCAGTTTTTCTAAAATGTTATTCAAAAACGATTTTGAGTGCAAATGAATGGTATTTTCATTTGGCCCTTATTTATGATTGCCTTGTGCAGCTGGTGCATCACTTTAAACATGGGAAATAAGTGACGCTCTTGTGGCGCAAGGCCTTCATAAATATGGTCCTGAGTTTTTTTTGTTGTTGGTTTGTGTCTTGCTTTTTGATAATGCTTGATATCAACATTTGCAAGATAGAGGATTTGTATTTTGTGAAATAGTGAGGGTTCATTAGTGAAAATGAGTGCTTGTACATAGGATCTTTGCTGTGTTTCTAAGATGTTATTCCAAAAACGATTTTGGGAACAAATCAATGGTATTTTCATTTGGCCTTTATTTATGATTGGATTGTGCATCCGGTGCATCACTTTTAACATGGGAAATAAGTGATGCTCTTGTGGCGCAATTTCTTCATAAATAAGGCCCTGAGTTTGTTGGCTGTTGATTTGTTTTTTGCTTTTTGATAATACTTATTATGAACATTTGCAAGATAGAGGATTTCTATTTTGTGAAATAGTGAGGGTTCAGTAGTGAAATTGAGGGCTTGTATATAGGATCTTTGCTGTGTTTCTAAAATGTTGTTCAAAAAACGATTTTGGGTGCAAATCAATGGTATTTTCATTTTGCCCTTATTTATGATTGCCTTGTGCAGCCGGTGCATCACTTTAAACATGGGAAATAAGTGACGCTCTTGTGGCGCAAGGCCTTCATTAATAAGGCCCTGAGTTTGTTTCCTGTTGGTTTGTTTTTTGCTTTTTGATAATACTTGCTATCAACATTTGCAAGATAGAGGATTTGTATTTTGGGAAACAGTGAGGTTCCCAAAGTTATATTGAGTGGTTGTACATAGGTTCTGCGCAGTTTTTCTAAAATGTTATTCAAAAAACGTTTTTGGGGGCAAATCAATGGTATTTACATTTGGCCCTTATTTATGATTGCCTTGTAGCACCAGTGTGTCTCTTTTAACATGGGACGCACTGGTGGCGCAAGGCCTTCATAAATAAGGCCCTGAGTTGCTGTGGTATAAACTTTAATATGTTGCAAATTAGTGTTTATATTGTTTTCTTTTTGTCATTACTTTGTTGTTTGCTAATAGTGGTCTTTTATGTGTTATTTTTTTCAGAACCACAGATTGAAATCAACATTTTAAAAGCAAGCAAATATGCCATCAAGGCAAAGGAATAGAAAATATACCATACGTAAAAAATCAAAATCATCAAAGGAAATACAAGATTCTTCTACAACAAGTACTTCAAAAAACACCAGAAAAGCTCCTGGTAAGACAATTAAGTCTTTTCTTCACAATTTATGTAGATCAAAAAGTAATGTTAATGGTCATAAGAAGATCCAGAAGCAGTCAAAAAATTTAAAAAGGAGGAGAGGCCCTCAAAAAATGTCTCTATTGGATCAAGAGATAAGACTATGGATAGAATTAGAAGGTTAAATCAATTTAGGGACATTCGTAGACAAATGTTTCACAATAGGGTAGTTTTAAATTTGCTAAAAAACTGAAAAGAAAGGTAAACAGAGAGCTGCTTTTTACAAGAAAAGGAAAAGTGTAGAGAAGATTGTTGATCAGGCTTTTGAAGTTAAGAAAAAAATATTTATTTTAGTAATCAATAGAATTAGAATACTTAATAAGGCAATTGATGTTTTCAAATCGAACAGTAGATGGAAAAGAATTATTAATCGGACTAATTTTTGTGAAGTGTTTTCTGGAGAATGGATGCATAGTTCAAGTTCTGAGCCATTTTTTAATGAGGAGAGTTACTTTCAGGAAAATGATTTGGTGCATGCAGTTGACACCAGTGGTCGAGAATATGAGGTGAAAGATGGTTGTCCGATGGAAAAAGAGAAACTTATGTCTAGAGATTCAGAAGAGGTGTTAGGTGATGAAGTTTTAGGGAGAAGTACTAAGCATCCAGTGTACACATGGAAATGCAGTAGTATTTGTAGTGTGCAACAGGATTCAATCGATTTGCTTCGAAATGTCTTACGTACATATAGTAAGAAAAGTCTAAAACAAAAAATGAAGATCTTGCAAGAGTTAGATCCTTGCAGAGTGAGAGAAAGCACAGGTTTGCATGGGCATTCACTGGCTTGTCTTTCTAGAAAAATATGGGTGCAAATCAATGGTATTTTCATTTGGACCTTATTTATGATTGCTTTGTGCAGCCGTTGTTTTAGGATGTTAGCAGTGCATCATAATAAGGTGAGGAAATTAGTGAGAAGGTTGTATCATGCAAAAAGTCCAGCACTTAAGCTTAAACAGTTAAACAGTGCTCTTTTGCATGGATCTGAAGTGGATGTGAAGACTATTTGTGAAGAAATTGAGTTTTGTTATTTTGGGAACAAAGAGGACAGTGTAGAAATGGATATAGTGTTGGATGGTAATGTGGAAGACAATGTACAGATTTCAAGTACAGAAAAGTTTGATGAGGAAATTACCAAGTTTAAGGTGAAATCAAGTGAAAGGCCTAATTTAACTTGTGTTTGTTGTCGATGGACTCATTATAAGATTCAGACTAGGTTAGTTGATTTATATGCAAAATGTGAATTGGAAAATAATAGTGAATGGCAGGATTTTGTAAGTTATTTGTTGGTGGAGAATTCTTTTGATTTGAGTTTTGATCAGTGTATTTGTAATTATTGTTTGAAAAAATTAAATGAAAATAGAATGCCTGCTTCTCATAATAATCTTCAGTTGATAGATATTCCTTCTGAATTGATGGATTTAAATACTTATGAATCAATTTTGATTCAATGTGTCCATCCTTTTCAAGCTATTGTTCGCATGGAGCCTAAGATAGGGAAATTACCTTCTACAGATTTACAAAGAGGATTAAAGGGAAGAGTTGTTTATTTGTCTCTAGATATCAAGAAAAATATTGATACAATTGGTGTAGAAAGAGTAGAAGAGGATCCTCTGGTTATTCTAGTTAATGGGGTTCCGACAAAGAGTAAGAAAATCTGGCAAGATTTAGTGGATGTTAGGAAAGTCAAAAAGGCAACATTGTATTTGGTCAAAAACAATGAGTACTATAAAGATGTAAGTGTTGGAGCAGAGGAAACGGCTACAGAAGAAGACAGTGATTGTTCAGTTGGCCAAATTGAAAAAGTTGATGTGTCTAGAAGTGAAGAAATATATGAACATTATACTGTTCATCCTTTGAATTCCAAAGAAGTAATGGGGAATGCAATTGACTTGTTTCAAATGAAAGCAGCAAAAGGAAGTCCCATTAGTGTATAGGAAGAAAGTTTGGAAGCTCGTTGTTTTCCACAGTTATTTCCAACAGGTCGTGGAGGACAATATGACGATCGACCAGTTCAAATTCCTGCAGCTGAATACCGGACTTTAAGATTATATGCTGAAGATCCAAAGTTTCGGCAATGCATTCCGTATTTGTTTCATCTACTGTTTGAAAGTGATTTGTCTGGGCTTTCTTATGCAGTTAATCATATATTGAAAAGTGGAGCTCATCTGCAAAATGTTTCAGCAAGGGACTTTATGGAGAAAGTCAATGTGCAAGACAGTATTTTGGAATCTCAGCTAATCAATCTCATGGCATGTCAGCGTGGAACAAATGAGTATTGGTTTATTAAGCCCATTCTGAAGGAAAAGCAACCATGTCATTATAATGAGGGTTATGATTATTTGTTATCTTTATCATCATCTGGTGTTTGTTGTGCGATGCTAAACTTTATACAAGTGTCACTCTTAATCAGAAAACGGTATGGTTAAGTTGGCCCCAAGAACCTTTGTCTTTGCCCATTTTACATTGTTGTATCGTGACTTTGCATTCTTCGTCCTCTTGATGTATATCCTAGTATGAATAATCTATGAATCATCACAATTTGATTGAAAGTAAAGGTTATGGGTTCTATTTGTGATTATATCAATTAATGTGTTTTATCAGTTTAGTGTTTTTAATTCTAAAACTGTCTTTTAAAACAAATTCTAAATCATGTCTGTAAATGTAAATGTTTGACTTTTATGATTCTTTTCCGAATCGAATAAAGTTTTTGAACCGAAAAAAACGAAAAAAAAAAAAAATGAACCGAGTATTGGTTCCATCGTCATGGGGAATTGAAATGTATGCTAAGAAACTTAGGAACTCCTACATGGTTCCTTACTCTTAGCAGTGCTGAGTATGCATGGGACGACTTACTTCAATTTCTACGAGAGGCAAATGGAAACATACAAAATATAGAATTGAAAACACCTGTAGAACTGCGTTCTTTGGATCCAGTGAATGTTTGCAGATATTTTAATCATAGATTTGAAGCTATGATGTCTTTTATTACCAACAAAAAAAATCCTCCCCTTGGAGAGGTTTTGGATTTATTTTGGAGGAAGGAATATCAAGCGAGGGGTGCTCCTCATATACATATGCTGTTATGGATTAAAGATGCACCCAAATTTGGATTAGATTCGGATGAAACAGTGATGAATTTCATTGAACAGTATTCAACATGTGCTGTTCCAAAATCTACTGAAGAAAACAGTTTAAGGCAACAAGTTTTACGTTTTCAATCTCATCGTTGTGGAAAGTACCGTCGTCGAAAATTTAAAAACAAGGAAAAGTACTACACGAAATGTCGTTTTGCGTTTCCACGACCAGTGATTTCGAAGGGAAGAGTAAATAATTTGATGTCATCTCTACGACATACTGTGACGAGGATATCTCCCAAAAATACATATAATTTAAAAAGAAATGAAGAGTCCAGGTACATCAACGACTACAACCCAGTGATTTTGTCCATGTGGAATGCTAACATGGATATTCAGTTCGTTGCTGACAACTCTATTGCTGTGGCTCGATATGTGACATCTTACATCACAAAAAAAGAAAAGACAGAACTGAAGGAAATGTGGGAGGACATTTCACATGAAAAGAGTCTAAACAAGAAATTATACAGTTTCAGTCTGAAGATGTTGTCGCATCGTGAAATTGGAGCATATGAATGTTCTGATCGGTTATCATCAGCAAGTCTCTATGCCAAATCAAGAACAATCATTTGGGTGAGTCTAGGTCTTGCTGCAACACGAAACCGAGTTTTGAAATCTGTACAAGAAATTGAATATTTGGCGGAGAAAGAACCAAACAGTACAGATATTTTGAAGACAAAAATGTTGGATACATACTATCCAAATAGACGTACTCACCTTGAGAACACTGGTTTATATGAAGTTCTGCAAAACTACAGTTATAAGAGGAACATTACAGAACATATCAATAATGGAAAATATGCTGTCATTGGGTATGAAGGATGTCTAGTGAAGCAGAGAAAAGGCCATTTGATTAATCATCGAAAATTGAGTTGCGAAGCTCCAGACAAAAGAGAATTTTACTATTTAGCTCTTTTGCAACTCTTTAAGCCATGGCGTACAGAAGAGGAACTACTTGGAGATTTTCTGTGTTATGAAGACTCTTTTAATGCAACTAAGGATACCATAGAATGTCCTGTTTTTCCAAATTATCTGCAATTGTTGAACGAAGAAATAGAGCAAGAAACCACAATTGCTGAAGAGATTGCTAGAGACAGTTCTCAAGACAGTCAGAGTTCTACTTCATTGAGCCAGGATCCACTAGGAGGACCAATTATCCAAAATGAAGCTGCAACTGCCATGGATGAGGTGGAAAGAGCTATGGAACAAGCTCAAGAGGATGGAGTTAACTTAGAAGATTTGGTAAAGCAACTAAACGTTGAGCCGAAAAAGATATATGATGAAGTCACAGAACAGATTGAACATGGATTCAGACATGAGAAAAAAGAGTGCTCATGTACATCATTTGATCCTGTCCGACTGTACGTAAGTGGAGAAGCGGGGACAGAAAAAGTTTTCTGATTAAAGCCATTTCAAGTTATCTGCAGAAAAGAACTGATTCACCGCTGTCTTGTGTTGTAACTGCTCTAACTGGTCTGGCAGCACATAACATTAAAGTGATTACTCTACATCGTTTATTGATGCTGCCAGTTGAGCATGATAATAAATTGCATTACAACAAATTATCTGGAGATGCGTGTTCTGAAGTTTCAAGAGTCTTGAAGAGTCCCTTGGAAGCATTGGAAACGTTAATATATGGTTACATTTTAAATATGCTGAACTGCTTCAAAATATGCGATAGGCAAAGGATGAAGATTATAAAAATATTCTACAAGATGTAAGAATTGGAAAAGTAAGTGAGCTTGGGAAAGAAGCTTTACATTCTCGATTAATTTCAAATTTGTATCCAAATGAAAAATATTCTTCCAGAGAATATTTTTAAAAAAATGACTGAGAAGAAATCTGGGATATGTTTGATGCCAACTCTGCAAGAATGTTCCATCTTCAACAACAAAATGTTAGAGTTAGAAAATGAAGAGATTGTGAAACTGGAAGCAATAGATAAAATAGAGCATATGGGTGCAACAATTGTTTTGTCCGAAAATTTGAAAACCAAATTGGATTCATTAGAGAAAAGTATTTCTAAAATAGCTGGTTTTGAAAAGACTCTGAATGTGTGTTTGAATTGTCGTATGATTTTGAGAAGGAATTTAAATGTTGAAAGAGGTTTGGTAAATGGAGCAATGGGTTATGTTGTTGATTTTGTGAATTATAGAAATAGAGATGGAATTGAATTCTTAAAAATAAAATTTGATGGTATTCAGCAAGTACAACAAATCAGTCGTTGTTCTGCTAGATTTTTACTTGTAAAAGACTTATATGTTCGCCGAAAACAGTTTCCTGTTTGTTTGGCATATGCAGTAACAATTCATAAATCTCAAGGTTTAAGTGTAGATAATGCTTTAGTGAACATAAGAAGATCTGTGTTTAAAGAGGGTATGGCATATTTGGCATTATCCCGAGTCAGAACTTTATCAGGATTGTACTTGATTGAGTGTGATGAGACAAAAATTTGTGCAGATCTAGATTGTGTTAAAGAATACAATAGGTTAAGAAGAGAGTATGCTCTACATTTGCCTCAATATCCTCTGTTTGAAAAACGTGTGGTAGGCCGAAAAAGAAGAAATGAGGATAATTGCAGTGAGGTAATAGTAAAAAGACAAAAAGTAGATGAAACTGTAATTCAAAACAGAAAGAAAAAGGATTGTGATGAAAATGTTGGATTTCAGTTTGAAAATAGTTCTGGTGTCAACTGCTATGCTAATGTAGTGGTTAATGTTGTTTTTTGTCTTCAAACTTTACAAGAACAGATTGTTGAAAATCGGGATCAAAGATTGTGTGGTTTATTGAATTCTGTGTATGAGAAATGTAGCAGTGATCGAGCAAAAACAGAAAGTGTAACAGAAATTCGAAATATTTTAGATATGTGTTCTGGTCAAGATACATTTTCACAGAACATTCAGCAGGATTGTCAGGAATTTTTAATGTATATGTTTGGTGTTTTGGAAGATGAAGGTGTAGATGTAGATAATATTTTTAGCCTTTCTTATCAATGGCAGCATGACTGCCACAATTGTAGTTCATCAAGTAATACTAGAATAGACACTGAAAGATTTATATATTTGACATTACCAGACTGTAAATCAGTGTCATTTAAAAATCTAGTTAAAGCAGCAGATCATAATATGGTGTGTACCCAATGTAACTATCCAATGCTATCCACATTATTTATACAAAGTTATGGTCAGTATATCATTTTAGTTTTCCAACGATGTAGACCTGATGGAACTAAATTGACAACTTCTATCAAAAATTTTGTGGCTTCTCAGTTACCAATTTCAGGAAGAACCTTTTCAACTGAAGCTATTATTTATCATGACGGTCCTTCGACAACTTCAGGACATTATACATGCTACTTAAAATGTGAAAAAGGATGGAGTTACTGCAATGATTCTCATTTGACTTATAAACAACGTTTGCCTTATGACTCTACAAATACTTACCTAGTGTTTTTAAAACCAAAGTTTTAGTAAAGGGAATTGGCCTTTGAAGACGGGAATAGATAATACTAGTTAGTTAGTTAGTTAATCTAATGTTTTAAATTATTTATCTCATATAAGTACTGTAAGTGGATCTCAAAGTAAAAAATATTCATATATCAGACACGATTTGGCCGTAAGGAAAGTGTAAGGTATGATGTTCTTAGATTTTTTTTCATAGGAAGTCGATGAAATGTAAGTTATAGAGAACAGCAGACTTTTTTTCCACCAAAAGAATCTTCACTATCTTCTATTTGGCCTCACGGAAAAGTAAGTGAATTAAAGATTAGTGTACTTATATGAGTTATAAGTTTTTATGTTTGTTTTAACACAATCTTTTAGATTGTGTTTTTTTTTCCCGCTGTTATATGATGAAGAGTTTGAACTCACTAATTTAAGTGAAAACTAATATATTCTGAGAACAGCAAAAAAAAACTATGTAATATGTTGTATAAGTTATTCTATAGTTTGTATTCTGTAATTTATATTGTATTCCCATTGTCTCACACTCCTTTTCCTTTTCCCACCCTTATTTAGCTCTCTTTACTCACTTACACTGCCTTTTTTTAACTTTGTTTCATCGCTGCTCCTTTACTCCACTTCATTCACAACTCCTTAATCCAATTTCAACTGTCTGCATTTCCTCTCTTCCTTCCACCAGTTTTCATCTTTCTCACATTCTCTCAGTACCACTGCTTTAGTTCTCTTCCCCTCTATTTCCTTCTTTTGCTCCTTTATTCTTTTTGCAATCTTCTCTCATTGTACTGCAGTTCACTCAGTCCTTCTCTTTGTCTTTCAGTGTACTTACTTCCTCACTCCTTTTTCCTCTATCGTTCTATATTAACCTCAATCCTTTCATCCCTTCACTCTGTGACTCCCCTTCACTCACTCTCAGTCACCTTCCATTCCTATTTCTTATTATTGGATCATCATTTAGACTCCTTTCCCTTTCCCTCATTTTCCTTTTACTTACTTCTCTTTCGAGATTTCGTTTTGATATCTCACATTCTTTTAGTATTTTACTTATCTTCAGTAATTTGTTCTCGTTCTATTTCTTTTTCCCTCTTTTTTGTCTTTCTACATTACTTTATTTCTGTTTCTGTATCCTTCACTCTTGCTTTATTTCTTAGTATACTTTTTAGTTTTTTTTCCCTCTTGACCTGTTTCTTCTATTTTAAAATATATATTTTAATAATTATAACTTGTTTTTCCTTTTGTCTTTCACAGATACAAAGTGTAGTTTTAACATGGAGTAAAGGTTTCAATAATGATATGGTAAGTGTGATTAAAAAAGTAGTTTATCATCACCCTTTAACTTCACTACTTTTCTCTTACCCTATTTCACTCCTAATTCCTTACTGTGCTTCCCTCATTTATTCTTATCCTCCATGTTTACTTCTCTTTTCCTTACTTTCCTACCACATTCAACTTCTTTTAGTGTCCCTGCTCATTTGAACTCCTTCACTTACCTTTTTTTTCTGATTCACTTAGTCCCTTTCTGACACTCCTTCCTTTACTCTCTCTGTTCTTTCTCTCTATCACTCCCCATATCTTACCCTTATTCACTTTTATCCACCCTCTTTCACTCCTCTTTACTTACAATCACTGCTATTTTGTTTCCCTCTGTCACCGCTGTTCCTTTTCTCTAGTTCTGTCACTACCTGTCATTCCCCATCCTTTACTCTCCTTCTTTTTACTTTCATCACCCATTCACATTCTCCCAGAACTTCAACTTTAGTCTTCTTCCTCTTTCTTCTCTTCTTTTCCTCCCTTATTCATTTTCCTTTTCTCATTTTTTTTTTTTTTTTTTAGTGCGCTGATGGAGCGCGCCCCAATACGCGCACCGGAAGCGCACCAAAGTGACATTTTTAAAAAAACTGAATATACTTCAAAAAAATATATATTATATTAATATACAATATAGGGTTCATTTTTATAAAAACATACCTTTCTCAGCTATAGACATTTGTGAAAAAATAACCTTAGAAATTCACTAAAAAGTACATAAGTATGAAGCCCTAGAAAAAGTTAAGAATTAGCATTTAAAAAACCTATGAAATTCACAGAAAAAAACAAAGGTTTCACACCAGTTATAGTTAGGAATTAGCAGTTAAAAAACCTTTGAAATTCACTGAAAAATCATAGGTTTCACACCAGTTATAGTTAGGAATTAGCATTTAAAAAAAACTATCAAATTCACTGAAAAAACCATAGGTTTCACACCAGTTATAGTTCGGAATTAGCATTTAAAAAACCTATTAAATTCACTGAAAAAAACAGAGGTTTCACACCAGTTATAGTTAGCTGGAAATTTTACTGACATAAAACCATTGAAATTCCCACGTTATAGTTAGTTGGACTCACTATAACTTGCGCCTGCAATGCACTGCTGATGACGTCACATATTACATCACTCATGACATGGTCAGTAACATCACTCATGACATCACTGATGACACCATCCTTGTGACAGAGAGACTGACCTACTTTCACTGTAAAGTAACCCTTGAAACACATTTTGAAAAATAAAAACTAACATTTAAAAAAAGTGGACATACCTATACCAGTTACAACAACCAATTTAGTAATTCCACCATTTAAACACACATCCACTCACTCACCAACACTTCCATATAGTCACTCATACATATACTCACTCATCATATGTAGTGAGACACCTATACATCTATTAACACACCAACAGTCTTCCAAAAGTTGCTCACACACATACTCACACATGCAAATAAACTATTGGACATCCATTTATTTGCATATACAACTATACACACACTACCACCTTACTTCTAAGGAAACATACACATACTTAGTCTCTTAAACAATCTCTTATAGAAATACATACTTATTAAAACAAGAACTCTTTCAATCTCTCACTCTCACATATACTCAATTATATACACCAATACTCACATATACTATATTAAAACATATGTAGTTACTGATAAATACACTAGTAAGACATTCATTTACTTACTAACACATACATATACACACTCATTCACCCATACAGTCTGGCACATATGATGTCTTCAAAACACATACAAACAGTGAGTCAGTCATTGATGCATCAGTGTGCTAAGTAACACCCCCACCAAATCATACAGACATTTGTACTGATACTAAAAAAATATCTAATAAGCCATAGAAACACACATGTAACTACTCACCAACCCATGCACCCACTTATATACAAAGTGAAACACTGATACAAACATTTAAATATTGAAACAATACTCGCTAATATATGTATTCACTATGATACACTTAATAAGCCAGTTAACCAATCATTTAAAAAAAAAATATCCATTAAGACACTTATTTAACCATTTATTCTTCCATCGACCTTTACATATACATATATGAAACATATTTATTTTTCAGAAAGACACACATTCACTGGATGATGTCATGTGACTGACCATGTCATGAGTGATGTAATATGTGATGTCATCAGCAGTGCATTACACGCGCAAGTTATAGTGAGTCCAACTAACTATAACGTGGGAATTTCAATGGTTTTATGTCAGTAAAATTTCCAGGTAACTATAACTGGAGTGAAACCTATGTTTTTTTCAGTGAATTTGATAGGTTTTTTAAATGCTAATTCCTAACTATAACTGGTGTGAAACCTATGGTTTTTTCAGTGAATATATATATATATATTACCTACTGGCGGTCGCCAGTAGGTAGTTATAGTTAGTAACCTAGGTTCCATATGAAATCTCTAACATTCTATTGGGAATAACTTTGGCGCCGGTTGATGAATCTTCGCGAACTTCATAAAGAAGATGGCTCGCTCCTTCCCTGAAAGTTTTGGGGGGATTCATCAAGTGGGGGCTGAGAAAAAAGAGGGGTCCCAAAACATGTTTTCCCCATGTTATTTTCCATAGGACGATTAGACACGGCTACATCCCGAACGGCTGAACAGAATTACAAGAAATTTGGCAAAATGGTAGAGTCTGATTCGCGGATCACGCTTTTGCTCAAATGGTATAAATCCCTCCAGTAGTTCCTGAGAAAATCAAAAGAAAAAATATATATATCTATAAGCGCGTACCGTACACGTACCGTACTCGTACCGTACACGTACGGTACACGCACGGTACGCGTACCTTCCCATGCACGAGCTGCATGCTGATTGGCTGTCAACTGTCTGTCAACACTCCAAACCAGAAATTGGTGGCAGCCATCTTGTGCCTCGGTAGACTGAGGCACAGGAAAGCAGAAAAACAAACGTGTAGAACTCAAAAAGGGGGCAGGGTAGAAGCCCCCTGACCCACTAGGCCTGCTCAGAGGGTCCCACAAGGACACCCAAGGCCCCCCCCAAAAAGTTTTTTTTTTAAATCACGGGAAAGAAAGCTGCATACTCATTGGCTGTCAACACTTCGAACCAGGAAGTTTTGGCAGCCATCTTGTGCTCGGTAGACCGAGGCACAAGAAAGCAGAAAAACAAACATGTAGAACCCAAAAATGGGGCAGGGTAGAAACACCCTGACCCCCTAGGCCTGCCCAAGTGGTCGCACAAGGACCCCCAAGGCCCAACATTTTTTTTTCAAAATACCCCGGGGGGGACCAAATCACGGGGGCATAGTGATAAAGAAGTGTGGGGGGCCCCAATCCCCTCCACACTGCTCCGGGGACCGCCTCCCCCTGGGGCAAAGCAACGCAGCCCCCTGGTGCATACTGGAGGCTCCTGGTGGGCTAGTTGGCCCCCAGGGACCCCTGATATGCAAGGGAAATTAGTTCCCACTCTGCAAACGCGCCAGGGGGCTGCGTTGCAGAGAGGTGTAAAAAGGGGCATAGCCTCATTACACCTCTCTGCAATGCAGCCCCCTGGCACATACTGGAGGTTCCGGGTGGGCTAGTTGGCCCCCAGGGACCCCCAGTATCCAAGGGGAATTAGTTCCCCCTCTGCAAACGTGCCGAGGGGCTGTGTTGCAGAGAGGTGTAAAAAAGGGCGTGGCCTCATTACACCTCTCTGCAATGCAGCCCCCTGGCGCATACTGGAGGTTCCAGGTGGGCTAGTTGGCCACCAGGGACCCCCATTATGCAAGGGTAATTACTTCCCCCTCTGCAAACACGCCAGGAGGCTGGGTTGCAGAGAGGTTTAAAAAGGGGCATAGCCTCATTACACCTCTCTGCAATGCAGCCCCCTGGCGCATACTGAAGGTTCCAGGTGGGCTAGTTGGCCCCCAGGGACCCCTAGTGTGCAAGGGGAATTAGTTCCCCTTCTGCAAATGCGCCCGGGGCCTGCATTGCAGAGAGGTGTAAAAAAGGGTGTGGCCTCATTACACCTCTCTGCAATGCAGCCCCTGGTGCATACTGGAGGTTCCAGGTGGGCTAGTTGACCCCCAGGGACCCCCAGTATGCAAGGGGAATTAGTTCCCCCTCTACAAACATGACCGGGGGCTGCGTTGCAGAGAGGTGTAAAAAAGGGTGTGGCCTCATTACACCTCTGCAAATGCAGCCCCCTGGCGCATACTGGAGGTTCCAGGTGGGCTAGTTGGCCCCCAGGGACCCCCAGTATGCAAGGGGAATTAGTTCCCCCTCTGAAAACGCGCCAGGGGGCTGCATTGCAGAGAGGTGTAAAAACATTTTTTTCAATTTATATTAAAAATATGTATTGTAATTTAAAAAATAAAATATCTAAAAATAAATAATTTAAAATAATGTAGTAAATCAGTATAAAAAATATAACAAATAATACATTTAAAAATTATCATTTACAAAACCATTGAAATTCACTGAAAAAACCATAGGTTTCAGCCACGTTATAGTTAGGAATTACCATTTAAAAAAACCTTTAAAATTCACTGAAAAAACCATAGGTTTCAGCCACGTTATAGTTAGGAATTAGAATTTAAAAAACCTTGCAAACTCACTGAAAAAACCATAGGTTTCTCACCAGTTATAATTAGCTGGTCATTTTAATTAGTTCAGCTAACTATAACTCGCGCGCCCGCAATGCACTGCTGATGACGTCACATATTATATCACTCATGACTAAGCATGGGCGAATTTTGCGAATCTCGCGTTCGCGAATTTTGCGGATTTGCGAACTCGCAATCCGCAAAATCCGCGAATTCTCGCGAATTTGCGGATTTTTTTTTTGTGTGTTCGCGCAGGTTTCTGCCAGTTCGCGAGGGTTTTGTACAATTTCGCAAACGCGAACTTACCTGTCAGGTCGCAAGTTTTGCGAACTTGTTGTTTCTACGTGTCCAGCCTGTTTGGGACACTCTTCTTCATCACTTCCACTCTCTGTCACCACTGCCACTCTCTGACTACTCATGCCACCCTCTGGCCCACCCATGCCACCCTCTGTTTCATCACAGCACCCTCTGGTTGTCCAGTGTATATTATTGTGGCAAAGCAAAGCACACCTTCCCTGCCTCAAGTGACCTGAATTAATTTGGGGCTGATTAATGTGTCACAGAATATTTTTTTAGCTGGCACCTGCTTCCTTAGTGCTTCCTCATTAGTGATCTTTTGCACTTGCTAAGTGCTTTCATTGTTGCAAAATTAGTTACAACACCTGCCCTGCCCCAACTGACAATAATGAATTAGGGGCTGATTAATGTGTCACTGGATTTGAACTTCCAGCCTGGCTCCTGCTTGTCTCCCTTAGCTGTAATTCAGGACCTTTGTGGCATATGTGTAACTATTCTGAGGGTCAGAGCAGGGTCACATAATAGTTGCAAGTAGGCAACTGAACTCTGGAGGGGCCCCTCAGGAAGCACTACAGGAAATGGCTACTAATGATGAGCTTGAACTTTTGAACCTGGTAAGTAGTTTCAGTTTTGCTAAGATCGTATTTCTGCAATTTAGCGCTTATTCGCGGGGCGCGAAGTTGAATTGGGAAGCCGCAAACTCACGCGAACAGTGCGAGCAAGCCATAAAATCCGCTGCTTGCGGATTTGCGGATTTTGCGGGAAATTCGCGAATCTCGCGGATTGCGAATTTACCGAAAATCCGCAAAATCCGCGAGCGGAACGGGTTTTCCGCCCATACTTACTCATGACATGGTCAGTGACATCACTCATGACATCACAGATGACATCTCAAATGACATCACTGATGACATCATCCTTGTGAAAGAGTGGCAGACCTCCTCTTACTCTAATATAACCTTTGATACACACATTCAAAAATAGAAACACAAATTTTCAAGAAAATGGAGATACCAATACCAGTTACAACTAAGGGTGGGCGTAAAATCCGTTTCGCGGGCGAATTTGCGGATTTTCCGCGATTTCCCGATCCGAGAATCTCACGAAATCACGGTAAAATCCGCGAATCAGCGGGGACGAATTTTCAGCCAAGCAAGGGTTACAGCAGCAGGTGCAAAAGTTGAACCTAATTTCTTTGTAACCTTTTACAAAAGGGTTACAAACAAATTATCTTCAACTTGGACACCTGCTGCTAATTGCTTCCTGGCGCCTCGTTGCCTACTTGCAACTATTCTCTGTCCCTGCTCTGACCCTTAAATCAGGGTCAGAGAATAGTTACAAGTAGGCAACGAGGCACCTGTCCAAGGAATTAAACCTCATCAGGAAGCACTTACAGATATAAAAAACAGGAAGAAGGGAGAGGATGGCAAATACACCCATTTTGAGTTGTCAGGAGGGGTTAAACTAAAAGAGACCTTTACAGCACAATTTTCATATGCATTTTGCTAAAAATAAAAAGCTGTATGTTCTGTAGGGGCAACTCAGGAATCTGGCCCTTCAGAGATCCGGCCTCTCTTTCTTTCTCTCGTTCTCTCTCTCCCTCTCTCTTTCCCTCTCTCTTTCCCTCTCTTTCTATCTATCTATCTATCTATCTATCTATCTATCTATCTATCTATCTATCTATCTATCTATCTATCTATCTATCTCTCTCCCTCTCCCATAAACGACTGCATGTGTAACTTCACTATGCAAGCGGCTCTCGAAGACGCAAAAATTCCCGCGAACACGCAAAAAACCCCGCGAACACGCAAAAAACCCGCGAACATGCAAAAAACAAAAATACGCAAATTCGCACAAATTCGCGAATTTTGCGGATCGCGAATTTGCAAATCCGCAAATTCGCGGATCGTGAATTCGCAAAATTCCCCCATGCTTAGTTACAACAACCTATTCCAACATCTACTTCCACATACTCTCATTCACCAACAGTTCTATATATCACTCATACATGTACTCAATCATCATGTACTCATACACCTATACATCCTGTTACACACCGATACTCATCCATAGAGTTACTTACACACATACTCACACATGCAAATAAACGATCAAACATCCATTCACTTGCATATATAGCTATACACACAAACATACACATACTGACTCTCTTAAACGATCACTTATAGAAACACATACTTATCAATCAATCAATCAATCAATCAAAGCATTTATATAGCGCACTACTCACCCAGAGGGTCTGAAGGCGCTAGGGGAGGGGGGTCCGCTATTGCTCGAACAGCCAGGTCTTGAGTTGCTTCCTGAAGGCGAGGTGGTCCTGGGTCAGGCGGAGGTGGTTCGGGAGGGAGTTCCATGTCTTGGCGGCGAGGTAGGAGAAGGACCGTCCCCCTGTGGTGGCTCTTCGGATGCGGGGGACGGTGGTGAGGGCGTGGCCGGTCGATCGAAGCTGGCGTTTGGGAGCGTAGAAGTTGAGGCGGCTGTTGAGGTATCCTGGTCCTTGGTTGTGTAGGGCTTTGTGTGCGTGGGTGAGGAGTCGGAAGGTGATTCTTTTGGTGACCGGGAGCCAGTGCAGGTCTCTCAGTTGTCCGGAGATGTGGCTGCGGCGGGGGATGTCCAGGATGAGTCGTGCTGAGGCGTTCTGGATCCACTGAAGTCTTTTCTGGAGTTTGGCGGTGGTGCCGGTGTAGAGGGAGTTGCCGTAGTCCAGACGGCTGGTGACGAGGGCCTGGGTGACCGTCTTCCTGGTCTCGGTTGGGATCCACCGGAAGATCTTTCGTAGCATGCGCAGGATGTTGAAGCACGACAAGGAGACGGCGTTGACTTGTCTGGTCATGGAGAGGGTGGAGTCCAGGATGAAGCCCAGGTTGCGTGCGTGGTCTGTTGGTTTGGGTGCGCTGCCTAGGGCGGGGGGCCACCAGGAGTCGTCCCAGGTGTAGTGTTCCCCACTACAAGGATGCGCAGACACAGGCTCATCTGGTTAACTCTTTATTCATGCGTCTTTCTCTGTCCCCGTCCCTACTCTAACTGCCCCTTCCTGTCCTGTCCCCACCTCTTCCCCTCTGCCCACCTAGCTCCGCCCACCCCAACTACTGGACTGCCAACTCTATTACATCTCCCCCTTTCTTAACAAAACAACAGTGAATACTGGAAGTTAGTCCATTTCTTCAATTAGTCTCTTTGGAGGCTGCACGTGACGTCTGGGTCGAGTCGGTGTAGACACAATGTTCTCTACTACTGGTTCCCGCGCCGTTGAGGGTGCAGACTCAAACTCGCCGGACTCCGGTCCGTCATGTTCCTCTGGTGTAAAAACTGTGGGTGGGTGCTCGTGCTTTCCAGGAGAGCATTTCTTGAAGTGTGATGCATTGCGGGTGACCCGCCGAGTTTCTGATTCGGCAGTCACCATGGTGCCCTTTTGTTGCACGATTGTGAGGGGCTCATCCTTGAAGCGACAGGCAGTCTTTTGGCGTTGCTCCTGCTTGACAAACACCCTATCACCTTCTTTGAGGGATGGTGACCTCGCCCTTCTCTTGTGATCTGCATACTCTTTCATCCTCTCTTTGCGATGCTGGTCCGTCGCAGCCATGTCTCGGAGTTGTTGGTCCGAGAGGGGTTTCTTCAGGGCTCCTTCCCATGTTGGGATTCGATTTCTCACTGTCCTCCCAAGCATGAGGGTGGCTGGGCATTGCCCTGTTGCGGAGTGAGGGGTGGTTCGGTAGGCTCAGAGGACTTCGTTCAGGGACGACTGTAGGTCTTTCTTCTCGGCCGTGGCTTGTTGGAAGGTTCTCTTGATGGTGGACATGAACCTCTCAACGGTGCCGTTGGCTTGCGGCCAGAGTGGTGTGACCCTGCGGTGCTGGAAGTCCATTTGTTGCGCAAATTCACTGAACTCGCGCCCGTTAAAGAGGGGCCCATTGTCCGTTTTGATGACTCTGGGGACACCCCAGGTCGCGAAGACGTCTTCCAGTACCTTGAGGGTACAGGTGGCACTAGTGGATGAGACGAACTGGGCTACTGGAAATCTGGAGTATTCATCCATGATGACGATCACGTATTTCCACGAATGTAAGGGCCCATAAAAGTCCATGGCAACCTCCTGCCACACCCCATCGGGTAATGGGGTCATCTGCAGTGGCGCAGGCGGGTTGTTGTGGCTGGTCAGTTGGCAGGGGTGACAGTCTTTCAGAGTGTCCTCGACCATCTGGTCTAGAGCTGGAAACCACACACGCTCTCTTAGTGCTCTCTTGGTGGATACAACCCCTCGATGACCCTCGTGCGCTAGGTTGACTACTCCTTGTCTCAGAGCGGCTGGAATGACTATTCGGTGATCTCTCAGGAGGAGGCCGTCTTCAGTCACTGAGAGCTCGTCAGAGGCGTGTCGGAAGGCCTGGAGTTCTTTCTTGATTTCGGGATCTTCTTCCTCTTCCTGCGGGTGATACCTCCACTTGTTGGACTGTATGCGCTTCCTTACAATTTGTAGAGTTGGGTCTTGGTTGGTTGCTTCCTTGATGGCAGGCATGGGTATGGCTGGTGGGCGAGCATGGCTGGTCACAAAATGGATGTATTCTTCCGCGATGGAAGACGCAGCCTCTGCGGATTCCCGGGGGTGGCGGGACATGTAATCAGCTGGGTTCTCCCCCTTCCCCGGTTTGTGGACAATTGTGAAGGTGTACTCCTGCAGACGGAGACCCCAACGCTCGATCCTGGGGGGCATCTTGCTCTTGGGATTACCATAGATTGTGACAAGCGCCTGGTGGTCGGTGATGAGCGTGAAGTGCTTCCCGTATATGAAGATGTGGAAGTGCTCGCACGCCCACACAACCGCCAGGCTCTCCTTTTCTGACTGTGAATACTTTCTTTCTGTATCGGTGAGGCTCCGACTAGCATATGCGATGATTCTCCGCTGTTCCGAGTCGTCGTCGTATTGAGCCAGGATGGCTCCCAGGCCCACTGGACTGGCGTCTACAGTGATCTCCGTTTTTCTCCTGGGATTGAAGTATGACAGGCACTCGGACGATTCCACGGCGCGTTTGATGTCCCTGAAGGCGCTCTCGCACTCCGGGGTCCAATTGAACGGCTGACCAGTCTTTGTGAGGAGCCTCAGTGGATGGCTCACTGTGGCATAGTCGCGAATGTAACGAGCGCAGTAACTCGCCATCCCTAGAAAAGAGCGCAGATCGTTCACATCGGCCGGACTCTTGGTGTTGTTGAGAACGGCAATTTTGTCGGGGTCCGGTTTCATGCCATTGGACGAGAAGATGTGACCGAAGAATTTCAGGGTTGACTGATGAAATTCACATTTACTTTTGTTTAGAGTCAAGTTGGCGTTCATGAGGGCATGGCAGACGCGGTCAAGGGCGATGTCGTGCTCCCGTAGATCCGCGCCGTACACTAAGATGTCGTCACTGTAGTTGAGGGAGTTCGATATGTGATGGATGATCAGACGAATCGCTTCCTGGAAAATCTCAGCAGCTGAGGACACTCCAAAGCTGAGCCGTTTGTAGCGGAAAAGGCCAAGGTGCGTGGCAAAGGTGGTGATGGAGCGAGAGCTGTCATCCAATTCGAGCTGGTGGTAGCCCTTGTTAAGGTCCAATTTTGAAAAGACGGTTGCTCCATTGAGTGCCGCAATCATGTCGCTCAAGTGTGGACCGGGATGCCTCTCCCTTTCGATAGCTGTGTTCGGCAGGCGCATGTCCACACAGAGACGGACTTTGTCGGGGGCCCCTTTTTTGGGCACAATGACTACCGGAGACACCCAGGGGGTGGGTCCCTCGGTGCCTTCGATGATATCGGCGTCTAAGAGGTCTTGCAGTTCTTGCGCCACGGCAGATTGCAGATGAAAAGGCACTCTTCGCGGATGTTGAGCTACGGGCTTGATTCTTTCATTGATGTGCAAGTGGACTTGCCGGCCTTTCAGCTTGCCCAGGCCTTGGAACAGTGATGGAAATTTCAAGGCATAGTCAGAACTGTCATTCACATTGAATAAGATGTGCACCAGGCGCAAGCGTTCAGCAGTGGGGAGGCTCAGCAAACAGTCCGCGTCTGGTCCCTTGATGACGTGGATGACTGCCGGGACAGTGATGTCGCCATGCGTGAGGGTGGTGTTGAACTTGCCTAGGCAAGGGAGTGGCTTCCTCGACATCCAGGTGTACACCCGGACGGGTGCAAAGCGCAGGTGAGGCCTGGGAATCATGCGTTCATGTTCGGCGACAGAGATGTAGTTGAGTGACGCGCCACTGTCCATCACGAATTTGGCTGCATGAATACCCACCATGATGTCGAGCCGGGGGTAGCGTTTGAGCTGGTCGTTGTCGGCGATGTTGACATACTCCGTGGTGAAGGAAGATCGCCTTGATGAGGAGGATCTGGAGTCTCTTGAGGGAGAGCGACGATCCCATCTGGAGCGTCTGGAGTCGTGGCTGGAGAGAGAAGATGCAGGAGAACGGGCGGGTTCATCCTGAATGGCTCTGACGTGGTGCCGTTTGGTTTCAGATCTCGAGGGCCTATGTTGACTGGTCCCTCTGTCCCGGTCATCCCGTTTCTCTCTGTGGTAATCACTGCACATGGCCTCAAAATGATTGGACCGACCACATTTGCGGCAGCGTTGGCCCATAGCAGGGCAAGAGTCAATGTGAGGGTAGTCATACCCGCATCTGAAGCATCGCCTCGAGCGTTCAGGCCGTCGATCTCTTCTCTCAGGGACTTTTGTTCTGTGGTCCGATCGACGTCTGGGTGAGAATCTGGATCTGCGTGACCTGTCACGCGGGTTGCCACGATGTTCCTGTCTTCCATGTTGTCGGTCAGAGACACGGTATGTATGTTCGCGGCTGGTGGTGGGTTTAACTTCAATGTCCGCCGCGTTTTCTTCGGCCTGGTCATAGAGCCGGGAGTTTTCTTCAATTTCGGCGAGCTCTTGCGGTTTTCTCAACAGTCGACGTCTCAGCGATTCCGAGTGACACCCCGAAATTATTCGAGACTTGATAGCCGCATCGGGCGAGAAATTTGCAAAGTCACAGTATTGGGACTGACGTCGCAGTCGATGAATAAAAGCAGTCAGTGGTTCGTCTTTGTCTTGGCACAGTTGGTGGAACTTGTGTCGCTCATAATCAACATTCCTTTTATGTAGAAAGCGGTTGTTCAGCACGCCTTTCACTTTGTCAAAGGTATCACCTTCATCAGTTGGAATCTCTCGTACGATCTTGCTGATCTCGCGTCCTCCTAGGTTGCGAAGGGTTATTATTTTGTCTTTGTCTGAGTCTATCTTGGACCCTTCAAGGTAGTCCTCAAGGTCTTCCAGCCATTCCTGCCACTTCAGGCCCATGCTGCTCCCTGTCGTGACAGTCAATGGTTCCGGTGCCCTCAAATGCGTTCCTCCCTTGACTTCCCTTTGCGCGGGAGGGTTAGACATCCTGACGGTGCGTTGACAGTGCTTGTTTGACTTCCGTTATGGTTACTGGCGTTCGTCTCCCAATTGTCTCTTACAGCTGCCGGTGCTTGTTTGTTACTTGCAGCCCAGGTGCGCTTGGTGAGGTTCACTGGGCTGTCTTGTTCCGATTTGTCAGTTTGCGCTGCCAGTGCTTGTTTCTTTACTTTGCCTGACTTAAAGATGGCCGCCGCCCATTCATATAGAGTCTGTCCTTCAAGTTGCCTGACCTCAAGATGGCCGCCCCCTCTACAGCCCACGAGGTTTTCTCTCCCTTAGGCACACATACACACGGTGCTGCTGGACTCATGATTGGGCTGTGGCTGGTCTTCACTCCTCTGGCGGGGCTTGGTGAGTTTGGTCCGCTGTGTGTGACTCGCTGGCCTCGCGCGCCACGTATCAGGCGGCTGTGCTTTCCTTCTGCCGGCTGTTGAAGTGCTGGCGTCATGCGCCCTGCCACGCGCGCTTGGGGCTCTTCTCCCGCCCTCACGACGTGGCGGGTGTGCTGGGGCAGTGTCGGAACGAGCCTCCGACCCTCGCTAGGCTCTGGCGCGCTTCTCACTTTCGCGCGACCAGCGCTGCCGGCGCTCTCACTTGGCGCTGGGCTCTGCAGCGCTCGCTCTCAGCGCTCCTTCCTGTGGCGCTTCGGCGTTTGTCCACGTCGCTGCTTTCTCTCCTCGACCCTCTTCCACTGCGGAGGGGAGATCCGGCCGCTCCTGGGGGCTCTTGTCGGCGCCGCAGGGTCTTGGCTGCAGCAGAGCTCTGTGTGCTCCACGCTGCGGGATGGGGCACTCTCGGGTGGGTTTCTTCCTCCCGCCCTCGTCGCCAGTTGTAGTGTTCCCCACTACAAGGATGCGCAGACACAGGCTCATCTGGTTAACTCTTTATTCATGCGTCTTTCTCTGTCCCCGTCCCTACTCTAACTGCCCCTTCCTGTCCTGTCCCCACCTCTTCCCCTCTGCCCACCTAGCTCCGCCCACCCCAACTACTGGACTGCCAACTCTATTACATCAGGCAGGGGGTGAGGATCCCAGGATGAGGACCTCCGTCTTGTCCGAGTTCAGTTTCAGGCGGCTTTTCCTCATCCATTCGGCTACCTCTTTCATCCCTTTGTGGAGGTTGGCTCTGGCGGTGGCGGGGTCGTTGGTGAGGGAGAGAATCAGCTGGGTGTCGTCGGCGTAGGAGATGATGTTGAGGTTGTGCTGGCGTGCGATGTCCGTGAGGGGGCTCATGTACACGTTGAAGAGGGTTGGGCTGAGCGAGGAGCCTTGAGGAACGCCGCAGATTACTTCTGTGGCTTCAGATCTGAACGGGGGGAGGCGGACTCTCTTTGTCCTACCGGTGAGGAAGGAGATGATCCACTCCAGGGCCTTCTCCTGGATTCCGACGTTGCTGAGTCGCTGCACTAGTGTACGGTGGCAGACAGTGTCGAAGGCCGCGGAGAGGTCTAGGAGGATGAGGGCCGCTGTTTCTCCGTTGTCAAGCAGAGCTCGGATGTCATCGGTGGCTGCGATCAGGGCGATCTCGGTGCTGTGGTTGGCCAGGAAGCCAGACTGCGAGAGGTCGAGGGATCCGTTCATCTCGAGGAAGGCGGCCAGCTGCTTGTTGACGGTCTTCTCGATGACTTTTGCAGGAAACGGGAGCAGCGAGATGGGGCGGTAGTTCTTGAGGTCGGTGGGGTCGGCTGATGGCTTCTTTAGTAGAGCGCTGAGTTCGCCGTGCTTCCAGCTCTCCGGGAAGGTAGCGGTGTCGAAAGAGGTGTTGATGATGTCCCGCAGGTGGGGTGCGATGACAGCGTCAGCCTTGTTGAAGACGTGGTGAGGGCAGGGGTCGGTAGGAGATCCGGAGTGGATGGAGTTCATTGTGCAGACGGTGTCTTCGGTCCAGGCGCGGAGGGTGGTGGTGGGGGGTGGTGGTTCGGTCGTGGCGTGCGTCGGTTGAGTGTTGAAGCTGTTGTGTATGTCCGTGATCTTGTTGTGGAAGTAGGAGGTGAGGGAGTTGCAGAGGTCTTGCGAAGGGGTGATGTTGTTGTTTCCGGCGTTGGGGTTGGAGAGCTCTTTGACGATGTTGAAGAGTTCCTTGCTGTTGTGTGCGTTGTTGTCCAGTCGTTCCTTGAATGCGGTTTTCTTGGTGGCGTGGATGAGTTGGTGGTGTTTTCCGGTGGCGAGCTTGAGGGCAGTCATGTTGTCCGGTGTTGGGTCTCTGCGCCAGGTTCTCTCGAGGGCTCGGCAGTTCTTCTTGGAGCTCTTGAGTTCGTCGGTGAACCATGGGGCTTTCTTGCTACCGGGTCTGCTAGGCGGGGGCTTCAGAGGGGCGAGGTCGTCTGCGCAGTTGCTGATCCACTTCGTGAGGTTGGTGGCCGCTTGGCTGGGGTTCATTGCGCTGGTGGGTGGGTTCTTGCACAGGGCGGTCGCGAGCTGGTCGGCTGTGATCTTGTTCCAGCGTCTGCGTGCAACCTGTTGCTGGTGGTGGTGGATCGTGGTCCTTCCGAAGCTCAAGTGGACGCAGCTGTGGTCCGTCCAGTGGAGTCCAGTGGTGTGGCTGTAGGCGATGTCCTTGCTGGATGAGAAGACGGGGTCGAGTGTGTGTCCGGCGTAGTGGGTGGGGGTGGTGACCAGCTGCTTGAGTCCGAGGTTGGCGTGATTGTCCAGCAGGGTGGTGGTGTTGCGGTCGTTGTTGTTCTCCAGGTGGAAGTTGAGGTCCCCGAGGAGGATGTAGTCAGCGGAGGGGAGGGCGTGCGGGCTGATGAAGTCGGCGATGTCTTCGCTGAATTGTGTGCGTGGTCCCGGGGGTCTGTAGACGAGGGTGCCTCTGAGGGTGGTCTTGGGGTTGATGTGGACCTGGAAGTGCAGGTGCTCGGCGGGTGCGAGGGTGTCGTCAGTGTTGGTCGTGATGCGGATGGTGTTCCTGTGGATGATGGCAATGCCTCCTCCGGTGTTGTTGATGCGGTCCCTTCGGACGATCTTGTAGCCGTCTGGGATGGCGATGGCGATGCCAGGCGCTGAAGAGGCGTTCATCCAGGTTTCCGTGAGGAAGGCGACGTCTGGTGAAGTTGTGTCGAGCACGTTCCAGAGCTCCATGGCGTGTCTGTGGACGGAGCGGGTGTTGAGCAGGATGCATTTCAGGTGGCTGCTGCTGTTGCTCGTCTTGGTCTTGGTTGGTGCTGGAGTAGCGCAGGTCCGGATGCAGGTGAACTTGCAGGAGTTGCAGCAGAAGGGTCCGTGGGTGCGTCTCGGGGTGGCTCGGTAGCATCCTGGGATTCGGCCGGCGTTGAGTGCGTTGAGGGTGGCGGCGTCGTACGCCCGGCAGGTGGGCTGGGGTCCGCGGGGGCCAGGGGTCCTGGCGCAGGGCGCGGTCCAGGCGGGGACGGGCGCAGATGGGCTTACCTATGGCGCACCTTCGGCGCTCAGTCGACGCTCCCGCTGCGCGCGTCCGCTGCGCGCGGTCGCCCCGGGGGCGTCATAAGAAGGGAGCCGGGAGGGAGGGTCTGCTGGGAGGCGGGGAGCGCGTGGGCCAATTGGCAGGCGGGGGCGGGGTCGCGGCAGGTACCGGTGGAAAAAACCTATGCAGGCGGCCCTGCAGCGGCTGGGGTGCCGGGGATCCGAGGTCGAGCGGCCCTGCGGCGGCTGGGGCTCCGGATCAGCGTCAGCAGGCAGGCAGCAGGTAAGGAGGCAGGCAGAGCAGGCGGGGAGCGTGGGGGCAACCAGGCCGTGGAGGGCGCAGTGGTCGCCTAGTTATACATGAACTCTTCAAACTTCTAACTCTCATATATACTCACTTATATACACCAATACTCACATATAGGTGTTTAACACATATGTACTTAGTCATAAAGACAGTATTGAGACAGTCGTTCACTCACTAACACACCTATACACACACTCGTCCACCCATACAGTCCTGCACACATGCTGTCTTCAAAACACATATAAACAGTGAGTCACTCATTAATGCATCTATGTGCTAAGTAATATCCCCCACCAAACCATATAAACACTAAGACACTCATACTGATACTCAAAAAACAACTAATAACCTATATAGACACTCATGTAGTTACTCACCAACCCATGCAGCCACTTATTAAAAAAATGTGTGAGACTGATACAGATATTTACATATTTAAACATCATTCACTAACCCATGTATTCACTAAGATACAATTAATCAGTCAGTTATACAATCAATTTTACAAAAAAGTCATCCATTTAGACACTTACTTACCCATTTATTCTTCCATCGACCTTTAGATATACATATATAAAAAATATTTATTTTTCAGAGACACACATCCACTGGATGATGTCATCAGTGATGACATCAGTAATGTCATTTGAGATGTCATCAGTGATGTCATGAGTGATGTCACTGACCATGTCATGAGTGATGTAATATGTGACATCATCAGCAGTGCATTGCGGGCGCGCGAGTTATAGTTAGCTTAGCTGAACTAACTATAACGGGGGAATTTCAAAGATTTTGTATGAGTAAAATGACCAGCTAACTCTAACTGGTGTGAAACCCATGGTTTTTCAGTGAATTTCAAAGGTTTTTAAAATGCTAATTCCTAACTATAATGTGTGTGAAACCTATGGTTTTTTCAGTGAATATATATATATATATATATGTATATGTATATATATATATATATATATATATATATATATATATATATATATATATATATATATATATATATCCATCAACACAGGAGCCACAATTGAAGGAGGCCACAGAAAGTTTAGTTAATCTGCTCCTTTATCTGCAGTCAGGCAGCTTGCTGGCAAAGCCCTGTACAGTAACCCAAATCACAAAATAAAACGCTGGATGTGTTTCAGGTTACAAAATCCCTTCTTCAGCGGCGTTGATTTCAGCAGGAATGAAAGCGCAAGGCAGTGCACTTATATCTTCATCATCCCCTCCCTGGTAGGCGTGGCCCTTACTGTGGCCTTCTGGAATGTGTAGTGTAAGTCCATAATACCCCAGTGGGCGCGCTGTCATTTCGTGCAAATTAAATCCAATAAACCCATATGGGCTGATATGCTGTCCTGGTGGGCACCTGCCGCGCTTTATAGATGCCATCAAGAGCTTCAAGCAGGCAGCTCCCTGCAAAGCGCCGGCTTGACTTCCTCCCCAAGTTCGAACATCGGAGTATATATATGTTCACTGAAAAAAACATAGGTTTCAGGGACACTATAGTTAGTTGGAAATTTCACTCGTATAAAATCATAGAAATTCGGCCCTTTTAGTTAGTTGAGCTAACTATAACTCGCACCCACGCAATGCACTGATGATGACGTCACATATTACATCATTCATGACATGATCAGTGATATCACTGATGACATCACTGATTACATCATCCAGTGACTGTGTTTCTGTAAAGTTTAAATATTTTTTATATATATATTGGCCAAGGTGTATTGAAGAATTTTTGGGTGTATACATGTCTGGATGGAGGATTTAGGAGGTGCGTGACTGACTTTATAAGTGAGTGATTAAATGTGTATTACTGAATGGATGGGTTAGTAACTATACTGTGTGAATGTCTTATCAGTCTGTCTATTGCTGTGTAAGGTGCTGCATCGGTTGGTGAGTAGCTACATGAGTGTCTATATGAGTTATTGATTGGTTGTCTGAGTATTTGTATGGATGCCTGAGTCTGTGTGTGGGTGGGTGGGACTTGTGTGACTCAGTGCATAGATGTGTGAGTTCTTCATTCACTGGGTGTATGGGTTCAAAAGTGCATGTGGAGACAGCTGTATGGGTGGGTGCGAGTGTGTATGGATGTGTTGGTGAGTGAATAGATATCTCAGTGCTACATGTCCAAGTAAATACATATGTAAAAGGCAGTGTATGTGAAAGTTGGAGTATATAAATGACTATACGTGAGAGTCAGTGATTGTGAGAGTGGCTGTATGGATGAGTATGTACTTGTATCAGTGATTGTATAAGAGAGTAAGTATATGTTAGTATCTCTATTTATAAGTGAGGTTGTGTGTGTATAACTGTATAGATGAGTAAATAGAAGTGTGATTGATTCTTTGCATGACTGATTAGATGTTTGAGTATCTCTGGTTGAGTGGTGGTGTGTGAGTGTTTGTATAGGTGTATGAGTGCCTATAATAGTTTTGTATTGATGAGTCACTGCATGTATGAGTGACTGTATGGGAGAATGAGTGGATGTGTGTATAGGCCTATGAATCAGTGAGTGCGTACATAGTAACTGGTATTGGTGTCTCTATTGTTTAGAAATTTGTAGTCTGTATTTTAGAGTGGGTATATCAAAGGTTTATTAAGGTGTGAGGAGGTGCATCAGATTTTCATGTGGATGATGTCATCAGTGATGACATTTGAGATGTCATCAGTGATGTCACTGACAATGTCATGAATGATGTAATATGTGACGTCATCAGCAGTGCATTGCGGGGGCGCGAGTTATAGTTAGCTCAACTAACTATAACAGTGGAATTTCTATGGTTTTGTACGAGTGAAATGTCCAACTCGCTATAACGTTCCTGAAAACTATGTTTTGTTCAGTGAATTTCAAAGGTTTTTTAAATGCTAATTTCAAACTATAAGGTCCCCGAAACCTATGGGTTTTTCAGTGAATTTCTAAGGTTTTTTAAATGCTAATTTCTAGCTATAACGTGCCTGAAACCTATGTTTTTTTTCAGTGAATTTCAAAAGTTTTTTAAATGCTAATTTCCAATTATAATGTCCATTAAACCTATGGTTAGGTTTTTTAAGTAATTTTAAATTATCATTCCATTCTTAACCTAATGCAAAAAGCCGATATCTCCAGTTTTCCAGCAATAACTTTCGCAAACAAATTAGCCACAAATGAGAGCGACAACTAACGCTAATAATATGCAGAGTAGGTGTTCCCATGCAATAACACGAAAACACCATTTCTTGATATTTTCAACGAGCAGCCAAATCTGGGGTGCGATCTAACAAAAGGTGATAAGCTGCATTAGCAGTAAGAATTTAACATCTGCCTTTTACGGCTGTAAAGCAGGACGCCTACAGTATGAAAGGGAGCCCAGCCCAGAATAACATCTAAAGAACAACACATGTTGTTCTTTATTACTGATCATTCAGGTCCGACACCCAAGAAGGCCACAACACCCACTGCCACCACCCTCAGGACCTCCCCTGGACCACCCCCTCCCTACTACCAGCAAGGCAGGGCAGAACAGGACAGCTGACCTTCCAAAAATAGCATGGTCCCTCAGCCACACAATAGCTGAATGTTAGGCGATGTGGCAACCAAGTATGTGTGAAGGACGAAAGTCACCCATGAAATGAATGAAATGAAAGCAGGATTTGTATAGCGCATGGCTGCCCGAGAGCGTCCCAGCGCTGAGATTGCATATACAGCTGAGGGGAGGAAGAGGGGGGGGACAAAGGGTAAAAGAAGGGAGAGGAGTTTATTGTGGGAAGAGGTGCGTTTTGAGTAGTTTTCGGAACTTCATGTAGTTGGGTTCGGCCCGAAGATGAGTTGGAAGCGCGTTCCAAAGAGTAGCGGCTGTGACCGAGAAGCGGCGTCCTCCAGTGCGGGCTTTCTTTGCTCTGTGGACCGTAGCCAGGTTCCTTTGAGAGGAGCGGAGGGGCCTATTGGGTTTGTAGGGGTAGATCATGGTCTTAAGCATTGGTGGCCCTAGGTTTTGCAGGGCCCTATGGGTGGTGCATAGGGCCTTGAATATGACTCTTTCTCGAATCGGCAGCCAATGGAGTGCCTTTAGTGCTGGTTTGGCAGAGAGTCTCCGAGGTGTTCCTGCCAGTATCCGAGCAGCGGCATTCTGTGTCCTTTGGAGAACATTAAAGGTAGCTTCTGGGGCTGCCAGGAAGAGGGCGTTACTATAATCTAACCTCGATATTATTAGTCCCTGTATCAGCAGTTTTTGAGATTGTGCGGGGAGCAGAGGGAGAATCTTCCTGGCTGAGCGGAGTAGGCCGACACAAGTGCCGGCAGTTTTTTTGGCCTGTGTCTTCATGGATAAATCCTGTTCTATCCAGAAGCCTAAACTCTTGAGTTCCATCTTGGGCTGAGGAAGGGGACCTAGGCAAGAGGGCCACATGGCGGACGGGAGAGGTGATAATTGGTGACCCAGCAACATGAGCTCGGTCTTGGAGCCATTGAGTTTCAGCCTTGATTTAGACATCCACTTGTAGATTCCCTCAAGGCAATCATGGAGGTTTTTTATTTTTTCACCTTCAAGGGAAAAAGACACAACCATTTGGGTGTCGTCGGCGTATGTTACAGCTGTTATCCCAAAGGGAATTACCACATCCTCCAGGGGGGCCATGTAGGTGTTAAATAGTGTGGGGCTCAATGAAGAGCCCTGTGGAACCCCACACTGGAGGTGGAATGGGTCTGATCTTATATTCCCTTCACAGACCTGGAAGGTTCTGTCCTTCAGGAACGATGAAAGCCAGCTGAGTGCCTTGTCTCTCACTCCCAGGTTGAGTAGTCTCTGGATCAAGATCTTATGGTCCACCGTGTCAAATGCAGCGCTTAGATCCAGGAGGATCAGTAACACCGATCCCCCTGAATCCAAGATGCATCTGGCTTCCTCGACTACCTTTACCAGGGCGGTCTCTGTCCCCTGCCCGGGGCGAAAACCTGTTTGTGATGGGCGTAGGAGATTGTTACTTTCAAGAAAGTTAGATAGTTGCTGGTTGACTAGTTTCTCTGCAATCTTACTCATACCTGGTAAGAGAGAGATTGGGCGCAGGTTCGAAAAGTCTGAGGGGTCCTGGCCTGGCTTTTTTTGAAGGGCTTTGACGATCGCATGTTTCCAGTTTGGGGGGACTACTCCTTGAGTAAGGGAGGCATTGATAAGATTTGTTGCTAGGTGTGAAATGGCAGGGCCAATTTGTTTGAGGATACGGATAGGGGCAGGATCGATGGGTGAGCCACTTTTCATGCCTGAAAGAGTTTTTAGGAAGTCTTCGTTGGACAGTTGGTGAAAGCTATCTAAGGTCGGGCCAGTTGTGAAGGGCACCTGTTCCTCAGGGGGTTCATTGTTCGTTATGGGTGGGAGGGTTTGTAAAATATTGATGATTTTGTTCTGAAAAAAGGATGCAATTTGATTGCATCTGGAAATTGTGGGTTGCTCAGAGGAGGGTGGATTAGGGATTTTGAGTAGCTCTTTGAAGATTTTATAGGTCTCTCTGGATGAGTTGGAAGCATTTTTTATTTTTTCATTGAAGAAGGATGATTGTGCTGATTTTCGTGCTAATTTGTAAGTTCTCATTGCTTTTTTATATTCATCTTTAATGATGGGGTCCCAATTTTTCCTCCAGTTTCGCTCTTTGATCTTACATATTTTTCTAAGGTTCTTCAATTCTTCGGAGTACCATGGGGATTTGAAGGTGGTGTTTTTTTTAGTTATATTTTTTTTGGGAGCAACTGAATCCAGAGTAGATGTGAGCCATTTGGTGAAATTTTCGTCTGCTTTTATGGGGTCAGAGAGAGCAGAGGGGGCCGAGCTTATCAATTCTTGGGTCCAGCGCTCAAGTGAGAGTTTGGACCAGATTCTGTCATGTTCTCTTGCTGATGACGTTAGGGGGGTGTTAGGGTCAATTTGCCAAATAAAAGGGATGAGGAAGTGATCCGACCATGGTAATGGGAGGGTTGGTCGTGTTTCTATTTTAGACAGGTTGGAGAAGATAGGGTCTAGCAGATGGCCCTTGGTGTGGGTTACCTCCGAATTTAAGAGGTGTAAGTCCAGTGATTTTAGTTCAGAGATAATGTCCTTAACGGTGCTGTCTGATCTGTCCTCAAAGTGGAGATTCAGGTCTCCCAGCAAGATAAAATTGGAGGATGTGGTGCAGGATGAGGTCGTGAAGTCAAGGAGTGACCCAGCAAAATGTCCTAAGTTGCCAGGTGGACGGTATACGAGGGTACCCGAGAGGGATTTGTTAGGAGTAATTTGGAGGGAAAAGAGGGCGCTTTCGCAGTCATCGATTCCTCCTTCTTGTATCCTGCAATTAATGGAGTTACGGTAAACAATCGCTATACCGCCTCCTTTTCCCTTTGGTCTGTTAAGATGTTGTATCAGGTAACCATTTGGTAACATATTCACCATGTCAGCTTCTGAATGGGGTGTAAACCAGGTTTCCGTAAGGAAAAGTATGTCCAGATAGGTATCTTGGATTAAGATTTTAATTTCTAGAGAGTGTTTGCAAGCGGATCTACAGTTGAGAAGGGCAAGGCTAACAAGGTAAGGTGAGTGGCAAGTGGCTATCTGTGGGGGTTGGCCCGGCGGCGGGGGTGAAAGGGTAACGGTAGGTGAGGCTGTGTCAAATTGTAGGAGGTAGTCCCGGGAATGGATGATTCGCTGATTATGGAAATTGGGCATAGTGGATGGCCCTGTGCCCGGCCTGGCCCGGACGGGCCCAGACGGGCTTGCCTCTGGCGCGCCTCCGGCGCGCCATCGGCGCGTCCGCTGCGCCCGCCCGCTGCGCGGACGAGATGAGGACTTCATTTTGTAGTGGTTGGGGCGAAGTCGCCCAGCCACTAGAGCGCTGTCCAATCCCCCTTCAAAGATGGCGCCCGTGGAGTCAGTGCCTCGAGGGGTGTTGCTAAGGGAGACCGGGAGCCCTTAGAAGCTTCAAGTCATGCAATTATTCTGCATGAGAAAGCGGCTCGCTACGGTCAGAAAGTGAGATTTGACTTCTGCCACAAGTTATAAACAGTATAAGCAGTGACACGCTAAAACAACAAGTGAGAGTGTTTTAAAAGGCGCAAAGCGCTATTAAAAAGCGGCGCTTGTGAGATTCAGGTAGTAATTTTTAAATTCGTGGGTTTGGCCTCCCGGCTTCCGCCTCAGGAGAGATGCAATCAGGGAATGGAGAGGAGCTGGTTGGGAGCTCTTTTGTAGTGGTTGGGGCCAAGTCGCCCAGCCACTAGAGCGCTGTCCAATCCCCCTTCAAAGATGGCGCCCGTGGAGTCAGTGCCTCGAGGGGTGTTGCTAAGGGAGACCGGGAGCCCTGAGAAGCTTCAAGTCATGCAATTATTCTGCATGAGAAAGCGGCTCGCTACGGTCAGAAAGTGAGATTTGACTTCTGCCACAAGTTATAAACAGTATAAGCAGTGACACGCTAAAACAACAAGTGAGAGTGTTTTAAAAGGCGCAAAGCGCTATTAAAAAGCGGCGCTTGTGAGATTCAGGTAGTAATTTTTAAATTTGTGGGTTTGGCCTCCCGGCTTCCGCCTCAGGAGAGATGCAATCAGGGAATGGAGAGGAGCTGGTTGGGAGCTCTTTTGTAGTGGTTGGGGCCAAGTCGCCCAGCCACTAGAGCGCTGTCCAATCCCCCTTCAAAGATGGCGCCCATGGAGTCAGTGCCTCGAGGGGTGTTGCTAAGGGAGACCGGGAGCCCTGAGAAGCTTCAAGTCATGCAATTATTCTGCATGAGAAAGCGGCTCGCTACGGTCAGAAAGTGAGATTTGAATTCTGCCACAAGTTATAAACAGTATAAGCAGTGACACGCTAAAACAACAAGTGAGAGTGTTTTAAAAGGCGCAAAGCGCTATTAAAAAGCGGCGCTTGTGAGATTCAGGTAGTAATTTTTAAATTTGTGGGTTTGGCCTCCCGGCTTCCGCCTCAGGAGAGATGCAATCAGGGAATGGAGAGGAGCTGGTTGGGAGCTCTTTTGTAGTGGTTGGGGCCAAGTCGCCCAGCCACTAGAGCGCTGTCCAATCCCCCTTCAAAGATGGCGCCCGTGGAGTCAGTGCCTCGAGGGGTGTTGCTAAGGGAGACCGGGAGCCCTGAGAAGCTTCAAGTCATGCAATTATTCTGCATGAGAAAGCGGCTCGCTACGGTCAGAAAGTGAGATTTGACTTCTGCCACAAGTTATAAACAGTATAAGCAGTGACACGCTAAAACAACAAGTGAGAGTGTTTTAAAAGGCGCAAAGCGCTATTAAAAAGCGGCGCTTGTGAGATTCAGGTAGTAATTTTTAAATTCGTGGGTTTGGCCTCCCGGCTTCCGCCTCAGGAGAGATGCAATCAGGCCAATAAAAAGGCCCACAATACCAAGTGTAGTGGTGATGTGCTGGACAGACCTCACTATGCAGAGCACAAACCTCTCCATGTGGACTTATACTGCTGGTGCTTGTGGTATTGTGGACAATAGACGCAACCATGTTACCTCAGGCAGTGGGGAAGATCTTGTTTATGTAGCTGTGTTGTCCCCCCCTAGAAGTGGAAGCAGAGTGGGCTGGTCCAACGTATGCCACTCCAGCGTAGGAGTATGAATAAATAGGCTGGGGCTCTGGGTGTGGTTCACTTGTGGGTGAGTTAGTGCCACCAGAGCTGGGCACCTGTGCAGCCTATGATGATGTGTGAGCATCCTGGCAATCAACACTCACCTTGAATTGTGAGCGTGGCTTGACCGCGTGTACGCAACGGCTGAGGATGTTGCTTCGGCACGTGGTGGACCCTCTTAGAAACACACCAGTGGCAGAAGGTGTGCAGAGAGGCTTGTTTCTGCAGCAGCGGGAAGTCACTCACCTCTGGGCAGTGGGAGTGGATAGTGTGCAGCAGCCTGGGTGCACAAGAGCGGGCATACACCTCCGAGCAGTCGGAGTGGATGGGGTGCAGCAGTCTGGGTGCACAGGAGCAGGCAGCCACCTCTAGGCAGTGGGGGTGGATGGGGTGCAGCAGTCTGGGTGCGCAGGAACAAACAGTCACCTCCGGGCAGTGGGATTGGGTGGGGTGCAGCAGCCTGGGTGCACAGCAGCGGGCAGACACCTCTGGGCAGTCGGAGTAGATGGGGTACAGCAGCCTGGGTGCGCAGAGGCTGGCAGACACCTCTGGGTGGTAGAAGTCGATGGGGTGCAGCAGCCTGGGTGCGCAGCGGTGAAACAGAGAATTAGGTATGTGCAGTTATATGTACTCTGCCATTACTGATTCTATACTATGTTTCAGATGACTAAACTTGAGGGCTGCACTATGTCCCAGCACTTGGTTGGAGACACACCGGTGGCAGAAAGGTGAGCTGTGAGGATTTTCTCCACAGTGACAACACTCGCTCTCCCTCTCCATCTCCTCCTTTCTGTCACTCACACTCTTACTCTCTCTCTCACTCTCTATCTCTTCCTTTCTCTCTCTCACACTCTTTCTCTCTTTCTGTGTCTCTTCCTCTCTCTCTCATTCTTTCTCTTTCTCTCTCTCTTCCTCTTTATCTCACTCTTTCTCTCTCTCTACTTCTCTCTCACACTGTTTCTCTCTCTCTCTCTCTCTCTCTTCCTTGTATCTCACTCTTCTCTCTTTCTCTGTCTTCCTCTCTCTCTGTTTCTCTTTCTTTCTTTCTTTCTTCCTCTCTCTCACTCTTTCTCTTTTTCTCCTTTGATGGACGCATGACGCACAATCTTATCTTTCTTTTTGTCTTGCAGGTTGTGATACACAAATTGTCGAGGGATGACACACCATGCCTGTACCTACTTTTATGTGGTTGTTTTGTTTAAATTAAATGTTTTATATATAAATCCATAGATGACTGAGATTCCTATTTGTCCAAACTCACATGCATCTTCTTAATTATAATTGTGCGACATCAGCCAATTTGTAACGTTCAGATTTCCTAAGGTTGCTGTCACATTTGTATGTAGGGGGAGGGGAGATAGCGGACAAGTGGCTGGTGGTGGAGGGTGTCTGAGCAGTGTTGGGTGTCCGAGCTGCATGATCGTTGGCTCCATTGCATCTGTTTTCGTTCAGGTGTGAATCTGGGCTAGGTTCCCTATCATGTTGCAGGTTGTAGACTGACTTTACACCAGCTCAGAGCAGATGTAAACTTCCTGCTAGTAACACACCTTATAGCCTGTTTTGTACTCTCATCGATGATGTATCTGGTGGTTGAGAAACTTGCGAAGTGATACATTCGCTGATTTTTGCATGGGAACGCCTATTCTACATCTCATTAGCAATATTTACCGGGGTATGGGCTGTTTGCTTCAGCTTGCGAATTGTGCGTTAAATTTATCACCATTTTGGTTGCGATAAAGTGCGGTTAAACTTGGCGATGTATCCTTGAGAATATACCTCTCGGTGTTTGAAAGACTTAAGAAGTATTCGAGTGCCGCGCTGAGAGCAGCGCACCCATCGTTTTCACACAGGGGCCGCGCTGAGAGCTGTGCTAGAGTCACAACTCTATTTTTTTTTAAAACATCCACTTTCACTAATTTACATTTGCCTTGGGGACTCCATCCCCCAAAGCATGCCGACATGTTCATTATTTAAAAAAAAAATGCAAAGAGGGCCGCTTTGGCCCCCTCCTGTGGGCAATTCCGGTCCAAGGACCTCATCCCCCCGGGCTGCCTGGCCTCACCGTTGGGGACTGTGTGGGGATCCCCAATGCCCCCATGGTCCTGCCGGGTTCCCACATCCTGTGGGAGCCGGCATTGCTTTTCCACATGGGGAGCTGCTGACGTGCAGCTCCCCGTGTGGAAAAGCAATCAGCTTTGGATTTTGGAAGCAAGAGCAGGTTTTTTAGCTCTCGCTATGAAAATCCAAAGCAAGTTTGCTATGACAGGGCGGGAGAATGTATTTTCTCCAATGAAAAGCACATACATAAAGGGCTACTCTTGAATCACCTTTTAGGCATTTTACTGAAACAATTGAGGTGCGGAATTGAAAGTGAGGTTCTTCAACCCTTTAAACTCGACTACTAAAGGATACCTGTAGTTCATACTTCACACACATCCTGGATATACAACAGGTATTTGTGATTTTTCTTGGCCTTATGGAGTTTAAGGGAAGAGTCTGCCTAGATTTTTCGGGGTATTCATGGGGGTGAGTTTATAGCATGTATGAGAGAGATAGGAGCAGGGATATTACCCTGATCTCTTTCGCTTGATAAAATGATTGTATGGTTTGGATGGATGATTATGTGGCATATCACTAGAACGTTGACACAGCATTTATCAGACGCCAATCATTGGTTAACTGTCCTTTTTAAATTGTTTTTTATATTTTTTTCTTATGTCTTTGTCTATGTGACTATGTACAGATTAAAAAAACTGTTGTTTGGGAAATATCGTCTTTTGTCTTGAAGAAGGTGGTGCTCAAGAGGCAACATCTACTGAAATGCGTTGACACCTTTGTCAACAGGCATACTATAGACTGTAACAGGCATTTGATATTATTGTTATATTTTGGCAAGAAATCAAATATGGTAACAATAAATTTTGGTCTGATGTGTTAGCCTGTTTTTATGACTAGAAACTATTTTTTCTTGCAGGTTCTCCCATTATTGTATATATCTGTGTAGTTTTAAATGTTGTGGGCAACAGCTGCCTTTGCGTTTTTTTAATTGTGTTTTATGTGTTATATATCTTATTAAAATACCTGTATATTAATTGAGCACTTGACTCTTGATGGTGTTGGTGTTATGTTCTGGTGGTGTGATTAAGACTTTTAGTGTATGTGGTTTGATTTGGTTTATAAAGTACACCAAAGGGGAACTCCTTGCTGACCTTGGTCTATTTGGCACCCTACCCCTTTGGGATTAAGGGGCCTCTCTCTGTCTTTGCATACATTTTTGACCAAACCTCCAAAGCCCCCCCAGCGCCTTGAGACCCTCACAGATGAGTAGCTGCACTTTAGACACCACTGATTGATTGATTGATTGATTGATTGATTAATTGAATATATTTGTTTTCAATATTGTTAAAAATCTATATTTTTAAAAACAATATTTTTGTTCTCAATATTTGTGCTATTACTAGTTAAGTATGGGAAGCCGATATTTTGTGATCGATATTTCATTTCAGATATTTTTGTGTTTCGATATTGTATGCATCGATAGTATGTGAGTGATACGGAACATGATTTATACATTATGGCTACCCATAGGAGGGGGGACTTGATGCATTTCAGGCAAGAAGTGCTGGCAGTCTTCAAATATCAAATAGTGCTGGTGCTGAGGCTTCAAGTGTGTGGATCACACACTACACAACATCACCCAATGAAAAACTATGTTTCATAGTTGCCATAGATCTCTCACGTTGTTTAAAGATGGTGTCAGTTATCTTGGATTATCAGATATAACTTTGCTTGTGCTCCTATGCCTCCTTGCTTGGCAGTCATGCTACAATGTGGCATCAGCCAGGACCTTGAATTCAAGATTTCCTTTTTCTAAGAACATTCCTTCCTTCGGAGCTTGCTGGAGGAACTTTGGTCCATTTTTGAGGAATCAGTAATGTCATTTGAGATGTCATCAGCGTTGTCACTGACCATGTCATGAGTGATGTATTATGTGAGGTCATAAGCAGTGCATTGCAGATACATAGGTTATAGTTAGCTAAGGTAACTATAACTGCTGAATTTCACTGGTTTTGAATGAGTGAAATCTGAGCCTAACTATAACTTCCCTGTAACCTTTAGTTCTTTGAGTGGGTTTCTAAGGTTTTTGTAATTTTATTTCCTAACTATAATGACCCTTTAACATTTGTTTTTGCAGTGAATAAATATATATATTTTATTCAGTGCTCCGGGTCATATATGAGACTGAGAAGAATGAGAATATAAAGTTCTGGTGCCAATACGTAGATGACTTGTTCATGCTATGGAGGGGGTCAGCGGACAGGGCAAATACTTTTGTGACAGCCCTCAATAACAAAATGCTAAACCTGACGTTCACCAGTACCATCAATGACTCATATGTGCACTTTTTAGACTTGGAAATTTTTATCAAGGATGGCAATGCAGTGCAATGCACGGGTTCCAGTGCTTTGTTTAATTAAGCCCCCGGGTGGACCAGGTCCCGGGTGCATGCTGAAATAAAATAGCTGGGGCCCAGGGAAACCCCCGCAGCCCCGGGGACTGCCACCCTCCGGGGCTTATTCTTTTAATGTTTGGGGGGCCTTCAAGGCCCCCCAACTCTGGGGACCACCACCCCGAGGCTTTCATTAATTATTTGCGGGGACAGGGACCGCCACCCCCAGGGGCTTCTTTTAAAAAAATATATATGCCTGCATGGGGGGGCTCAAGGCCTTCCCCCACACGCCCCGGGGACCGCCACCTCCCCTGGGCACTATAGTGCAAATTTGGGGGTCAGTTACAGACACCAGAGCCCCAGGGACCACCACCTCCCCGGGGCTGTGCATTGGTAGGGAGAGGCCCCCCTCCTGGAGCCCTTCATGGCCCTGGGTACCGCCACCCCCTAGGGCTGGCTCTTGCAGTGTCTCTAGGTGCCCTCCCCTAGGACACTGCAGTTTGCTATTGCAGGGCGAGAGCCGCATAGCAAACTCTCTTCCAAAACCCAAACCAGATTGCTTTTCCACATGGGAAGCTACATGTCAGCAGCTCCCCAAGTGGAAAAGCAATACAGGCTCCACAGGAGGCGGGGAGCAAGCAGGGACCATGGGGGCATGGGGCTTCCCCCACGGTCCCCAACGAAGTGGCCAGGCCCTAGGGGATGGGGCCCCCGGGGCCAGAAGAGGGGGGCCCCTCCCCCATAATAATTTAATTTTTATTAAAAACAAAAAAAAGGTCGGCCAGGACCATAAATGGCTGATGAGGGGCCACACAGCCCACTTCCAAAAAAAAGAAGAAATAGGGGTCAGGCTTCGGGGGATGGGATCCTCGGGGCCCACAAAATAGGAAAGGAAGGGGGGCCACGCAGCCTTCATTTTTAAATAAAAGACGCAATTGTGCTGGAGGCCCCACCCCCTCCCAGCAACACTCTGCAAACACTCCCTGTGGCGTGTTTTAAGTTGGGGAATTAATTCCCCTTTAATACTGGTGGTCCCTGGGGGCCAACTAGCCCACCAGGTACCTCCAGTAAGCACCACAGGGCTGTGCTGCAGAGAGGTGGTCCATGCCATGCCCTTTTTACACCTCTCTGCAACGCAACTCTCGGGCGCTTACTGGAGGTACCTGGTAGGCTAGTTGGACCCCAGGGACCCTCAGGATGCAAGGGGACTTTATCCCCCAACTTAAAATGCGCCAAAGGGCGAGTTTGCACAGTGGTGAATGGAGGGGGCGGGGCCTGAAGTGACATGTGTGCAAACACCCCTGTGGCAGGCACGTTTTAAGTTGGTGAATTCATTCCCTGTCACTCCTGAGGGCCCTTCGGGGCCAATTAGCCCACAAGGCACCTCCAGTAAGCTACACAACCCTGCGTTGCAGAGATGTGGTCCAGGCCACGACCCTTTTTACACCTCTCTGCAACGCAGCTCTGTGGCGCTTACTGGAGGTAACTAGTGGCCTAGTTGGACCCCAGGGACCCTCAGGATTCAAGGGGACTTAATCTCCCAACTTAAAACACACCACGCTTTGTTTAATTAAGCCCCCTGGTGGGCCAGGTCCCGGGGCATGCAGAAATATATATATATCCACACACACAGAAGTACATCTCTTCTATCAACCTTCTTCACACTTTAATCATTCGACCTGATTTGATTACTGGAAGCCAGGAACTGTCATCTTCACTGTCAGAGACTTTCAAAGACAGTGAAGAAATATTAACAGTCTCTGACTTTTCAGATTCAGCCTTTCCTTCACTAACTCAATCAGAAGAGTGGTGACTCAAATACTGAAAGTGTGAAGAATCCCTGATAACAGACTTTCCAGGACGCTGGGTGGTCATCACGTATCTCTTTGTGGACAATCCATTAGGAGGTTCAGCATCATATGGAGCACCAGATTTTCTCCTTTGCATTTGTCAGGCAATTACTAGATCTCCTGTCTTAAACGTAATGTTCTTTGCATGTTACCTTTTGTTTGCATAGGCTTACATTTTTTCCTTGTTAACCAAGTCCTTCATACGAGTTGTACTCTCATTCCCTTCTCTTTTGCTGGTCCATTTAGGTAACCTGGTTGTAATTGCTCTCCCGAACTTCAAAGTCGCAGGACTTTCGCCGGTGGTCGATTGAAGTGTTGAATGATAGACTCATAATGTGGAATTCAATACAGTCCTTAAACAAAGCCTCTCAATAGTTGCATGCTGTACTGCTTTCTTTCACATACTCATAAAACGCTCAACGAGACCGTTGGTATTGCGGCCACAAAGGCTTAGTCTTCAGTTGCTTTATATTCAGGTGCTCCAGGAAATTCTTGAATTCTTGACTTTTAAAAGGCAGGCCATTATCAGACATCAAAGTGGCTGGAAAGCCCCATGTCACAAAGATGCCATCTAGTCTATCAATGTCTTGTGTGTTAGTTGTGCATGAGAGAGCTGCTAATAATGGAAAGCATGAATACTGATCTACAATGACCATTAGATAATGTCCATTATTGAGTGGACCAAAGAAATCAATAGCTGTTCTCTCCCATGCATGCTTAGGCAGTTCTGACATGGTAATAGTATATTAAGCAATGTTTTTTTAAAGACACCTTGTGTTATTCAGTCTTTTGTTTTCGTTAATTTGTTATACTCATGACTGATTCACTCGGGGCACCTCCGACCTCCATGTCAGTGGCTTGTCTTTCAGCACACTCCTCAGCTCTGGCAACCATCTACACTCGCTCCAGACTTGTTTTTCTCAGTGTTTGTTGTCTGAATTATTCTGACAATCATCCATCAATAACTTTAAGTCACATAGCTTCCTCATCATTAAATTCTTTGAACTTACAGTGCGTGATGCTTGTATCAAGTCTCTCCATAAATTCATCAATGGTTTCACCATCTTTCTGGCATTCTTGACTGATAGTGTATCTTCATAATCAAAGTTTAGTACTGGATTGAACTTGAGATTCAGCATTTCTTCACTCTGACAATATGCAATTTCTTCATCAGTTTGCTGCATTTTCCTTTATGTCTTCTTTCAAACCATCACTAGCAAGATTTCTTAGATACTTGATTACCTTTTTGTTATCAGCCTCTTCAAGTGCATTAATGACATCATCAAAGGTCTCTATCCAAGCAGTCCATCTATTGCCAATATTTTTATTTTTGGCGGCATCAAAAGGCAGTGGTGGTCTCAGGAAGGCGGCAACATGATAACTAGTAATGGGTGTGGCTGAACTTGAGGTTGGTGATCTTTCTGCTCCTGACAGCTGTCCATTTGAGTCTGAGGCCTTGAAATGGACTGGTACATTTCAAGGCCTCAGAAATAGAGGGAATTATTCAGGGAAATGGTCACCTGGTTGACAATCAGGGAAATGGTGACCTTCTTCTTGGTCTCCATCGGAGCCCTTCAATTGTTGGAGACCTCTGGAATTGTTCTGAGCCATCACCTGGCAGCTTTGGTGGTTGGCCACTTCAGGTATCAGACAGCTCAGTAACCACAACCCTCATGCTTTGTCTTGGGTCTCCTCATCCGGTACAGAGGTCATAAAGCTCCACTTTTTTAGGTTCTTGTAAGTGAAATGATAATATACTTCTTTCTTACATAGTCTGCCAGTCAGCACTTTTTCCTGTATCAGTACATAACCGCCTTTTGCAGTATCACTCCGTATAATGTACAATTTTATCTTGCATGGCAGCATGGTACCTTTTTTTGTGGTCTGACAAGCAGGTTCTCGACCATCAACGTGTAGATTCTTTGCAACACTTATGTTGTCTTCACTTGCTTTACAGCTGCTGCAGTTATGCCTTGTCTACACAAGCATAAAGCATTGATTCCGTTCTTCGATAGTGACACACATGGCATGCACGAGCAGTTTGCTTCGACAACGACAAACTCCTTGGGATAGCACAGTAATTCTTCGGGTTACTTATCCACTATTTTGTCATCATTTGTAGCATCCTCCTCATCCTAGATACCCGTCAACAAATACGCTACAAATGGAGCTTAGAATTAGACGTCTATAATTTGTTGTGTGTAACTGTAAACTCAACATTCTATGACAAGCTTTCATGGCATTGCACTCCGACTCCTACATCACATCTCTAAGGACTCTGCTAGGAGCCAAAAGGATCAGTCATAAAAACATTGCAAGCCACTGCAGTCAGGTATGGTTTGTGACAGTCATCTAGGAACGTTTGGGCAACCCAACCACAATAAGGTTTACAGCACCATAACTGTGCCATTGTTAGTCTAATATATGTTTTGTTTCGGAAGAGCTTATTGGGCCCACGGGCAAACTATGCTAACCTTCATTCAAGTTACACATTTTTCAGGCTGGATTTCAATAAAAACTTCTGTATACATTTGAAAATAATCATTATCATTTAGCATAGGAAGCCATAAAGGCCGGGGGATGCAAAAAGTTACGTACTAAAGCCTACAACTGCTAACATTATTATTATTTTATTATTATTATTATTTTGCTTTAGTTGGTATTTCGTTATTATTCGGTTTTTTTCAATAGTTATTTGCGTCACGTCATCTTTACTTAAGAAGGCTGCGGCATCCATTTTGTATTCCTTGGTCCACTGAAGCAAACTAAGCTGCTGCCTTCTTGTTTGATGGAGATGCAAAACCCACGCAAAAGGCACATGCGTTTAATCAAGTTTCTACTAGTGCTGTGGGCTGTTTCTGATACATCCCATGCTGCTTTGCTGCGAAATAAATCCTACACTCTCACGGGCCAGTGGCTTAATCCGAGTTGGTGCAGGTCACTTCATGAATGATGTTTATCATGTCAGAGATATGATGCAGGACCAATTACATTATGCTGGATTAGGCTGTCAGTAATATACGGACCTTAAAATCCGCTGAGCGACCCCATGCATCCGTCAACATGTTAACTTTAAATTCTTAAATATGAAACCGCCTTTATTCCCGGAGTAACCATTTTCTAGACAGTTCACCAAATGGTGCAGCACCCAGTATTGCTCGGAGCTGTCTTCTGTGTGTAATTTTACCATGTTGATTGAAACAAATTTCAGAGCTTCAGAACATTGCGCTGAAAGCGTGCTGGGACGAGAATGTATCCCGAAAGACAAATGCTGCCACTTGTACGGTAACTATAGGAACACTATTGCGTAGCCGGAAAGATTTTCAAAAATGATGTGATGTTTCTCACAGTCTATGAAGTACAGGAATGCATTGAAATTCAGTGAAGCTGAGTCAAGTTGCCTCAATATTGTGTAACACAACTAAGCCCAAATAAAACATCTGAACTTGCTTTAATTACTATATATTTGAATCCACATGAAATCGTCCCAGTTGTAAATCCTTACACTGTTTTACCACTTTGCTTCTGTAAACATGACACAGTTAACCTTGCTAAGTATATGATGTAAAGAAAGCACAAGGCGCATTAAACATGCATGCAAAAGTGGTTCTCAAATAACACTGTCGAAGAGGCAACTTAGCAGATGTAATTTCACTTATAAAGTAAAACAGAATATTTTACAAATAGACAGGCATCAAAAGTTTAGTCCGTTTTAAATTTCATTCGGTGTTGGTCAAACCCTTATACCAGGATTATTCCAAAAATGTGAATACTATATCTTGGAATTTCACAATTCTACCTCCAAGTTGAAGCCTTTACAGTTTTAAATAATAAACGGTAGCCTTTCTCCAGCTGCTGAGACCAAATGTATTCCAATGTCTTCATTGTGCATTACGGTCTTTATACGAACATGTAAATACTATAAACTGATTTTTTGGTCTGGCCCTAGAGAAAACTGTTTTGCCAGACTATATATTTTTTTAATTTCAGTTTTCAGTTTGTAAATCTTTATTTCGGCATTGTAGCCATAAAAAAAGAGCATGCATATTTAAAACAAACATAGATGACATGAATTCATTTTTTACAGCCATAGTTTGTTAGCAGCGTTACACAGTGCAATTAAAAAGTAGACCACGAAACTAGTTATAATGTTAAAAACAGTTAAAAGTGTAGCAAAAACTATTTATGCAATTCATAAGCTAAGGTTTAAAAAAACTGTACACCCTTCTTAACAATTTATACAGTTTTCAATAATATTCGTTGCTTAAGCTACATGGCAGCCAGGAATTTTGATACGGCGAATACAGTAGATCTTGTCACATCTGATTTGAGTATTCGGAATGCATACATGCAATGAACGAACCCCAGATTTTTACACAAAGGTACGAGCCAATACCTCCTAGGCTTACAATAAGCCGGACAAAAAAATAAAACATGAAGTTCCTTTTCATTGTCACAATTGCAACCAGGGCACTTCATTGGGGAGGAAGTAGACCATCTACTCGTGAAGGCTCTAAGCGGTAAGGTTCCAAATCTCCATTGCAGGTACAATTTCCTGGCTAGAATGGGATAAATGTCATCCAGAAAGTGTTCGAAATTATATACATGTTTAATCTTTAAAAAGGATTCTGTTAGGGTGCCCACCTCTTGGTTTTGGAGGACGGAGTCCATCTTACTATCATAAAACAACCTTGAAAGGTGTTTGGGAGAGATCACATTACAACTATTCAAAGGGTCATCCCATAAAGCAGGTATACCCAACCTGCCACATTCATTCTTGACATACATAAGCCCAGGTATTTTCCTTTTCTTGGGCAAGCTTAATATTTCTGCCAGTTCCAACCTGTAATTTGATAACTCAGGTGTTGCCCAGAGCCTATGCCAAAACCTTGAGAGGTTTGACGCCACGCTCGTGGGCAATCAGTCTTACGCCCAAGTCTAGCCTCAATGGGAGGAGTGGAGTACCGGGTGGTAGGGCCGATAGTTGTCTTAGTAATTTATTTTCGGTCATACTAATGTCAGGCTTGCAGGCATGGCCCCATAATTCACCCCCATACATCACCGCACCCCTGGCTACTGTCATATAAATCTATAGTGGAGGGCCTATTGGCTTTACGGTCGACTTATTAGCAACGTTTAGGATGCCCCCGGCCAATTGTGCCAATTTCAATTGGGACTTAGTTGGCTGGGGGGGCCACGTCCTGCTCTCGTTGATAGTTACCCCTAGGTAGTCGAATGTCTGGACCCTCTCCAGTCTAGAAGTGCCTATATTTGTATTGGGGCGTGTGGTAGCCGGTGGATTGGATTTAGTGCATTTATCTCCAATCCCCGCTCAGTGCAAAAGGACTCGAATCCATCAGTATAGGTTGGATCCCCATTGGGGATTTTGAGAGCAGGAGAGTGTCGTCTGCAAACATAATTGCAGGCACCCGGTTTCCCGCGAACTTTGAGGCGTCTGTGTTTCGAACCGCATTCAGATGAGTGATCACTCCATTGACGTAGAGGCAGAACAGGGTCGGTGCCAAAATGCACCCCTGCCTTACCCCCCTGTCAATGGGAAATCATGTTGTCAAAGCTCCATTCTTCCCGCACCTGACCTAGGCGAAATTCGCTTCATGGAGCCTCATCACGATGTTTAAAGGATGATGCGGTATACCCAGCTCATAGAGCACAGGCCACAATTTCTGACGTGAGACCAGATCGAAGGCGGAGCTTAGATCCAGGAACACCATGTAGAGGCTGCCACCCTCTAACGTGACCGTCTTCCAGAACAGAAGAGATAGATGGAAGATTTGATCCATGGTGGATGTGTTTTTCCTAAACTACGCCTGTTAGGGGCTAATCACCCAGTGCTCATCAATCCAGTCCTGCAGATGATTTAGAATTAACCTCGCAAAGATCTTTTGCGGGACATTTATGAGGCTGATGGGCCTGTAGTTGGCTGGGAGCAGAGGAGAGCCCTTCTTGAATATAGGGACTATCTCTGCGCCCAGCCAAGTAAAGGGCACCTCCTTGCCTCTCAGGATGGCATTATACAAGATGGATAAATATAGGGCCCATACCCTTGGTTCGTGTCTAAAGAGGTCTCCTGGGAGTTTTTCCAATCCCGTGGCTTTGACTGGTATAACTTTGCAAATTGCTTCATAGACCTCTTCTAGCGTGAATTCGAGCACCTCCACGGACGTGGTAGATGTAGACAAGGTCCAGTCAGTCCCCCAGATTCGGAGGCCTCAACTGAGCTATACAGACTGCGAAAATGCACCTCCCAAACCTCTGTTGCTATGTTGGGTTTAGTTGCCGACACCGGCTCCCCAGAACCAGTGTTGACAATGGACCAAAATTCCCGGTAGTTTCTGGTCGCAAGGGCAGCTGTCAAATTTGTCCATTTATCATGGTCCCACTCAGTCTTGGCGTGCTCAAGCAATTGTCTGTATTCTGCTCTCTTTTCTTTTATTCGGGGTTTGTTATTGTTCTGTTTGAGTGTCTGTATAAGCTTGGATTTGGACTTTCTACATCATGCATTGTACCAGGAGGACGGATAAGGCCTCTTGGTCCGTCTGGGTGCAAGGGGGTTTAACACTTCAGCCAAGGTGCTTACTAGGGCAGCATGGAGTTCCTGAGGTTTGAGGTGGTAGTCGATGGAGCAAGGTTGAGAAATTAAGGCGCTCACCTCATCAAATACGGGAACTATCCCTAAATATAGATAGTGTAGTTCTTCCGGGTGTGCTACCAAATTATCCCACCTGACTCTGCACCTGTTGTTAGAAATGGTCAACCTGGTATCTAAGTCCACGGAGCTCGTACGAGTTTCATTTAAAAAAACAGCCAATCTTAGCTCCAGAATTAGAGCGTTATGATCGCTCTCAATTCTGGGGGAGACCAGAAAGTCAATAGCCCGGGGCCACAACCTTGTTTCGACCAGAATGTAGTCCAGGCGTGACTCGTGGCCCACTTTGTTGAATGTGCACTTTGCTGGCATGTCCGAAGGCACGTGGCCGTTATAAGCCCTAATTGAGTGATTCAGGGTTAGAGATGTGATTTGAATGGCTAAGGGAGACCATGACCCCGATACTGGGGCCTGGGGCGACTGAATTGCCCAATGGTCATCCTCTGCCATCGAAACGCCATCCCTTAGACCAGCCAAGGGCTCGTAGTGGCAGTTCAGATCACCGCTCACCACAAGGTATACATCACTGGGGATAGTGTGTAGAAAGGACGACAACTCCTCGATGGTTGGAGATTCCTTTGCTCCACTGACTGGCGTAGCGTATACAATGACAAGTGCAAGTTTAGAAAGATTGGGCCATTCAAGAACAACACATTGCACATCTTGAGACTGAGTGGTCAATGTCATAGCCCTACAACCCAGGTATGAACCCACCCAGATGGTGAGGCCCCCTGACGGGCGCCCCTTCCCTCCCCAACTCGCCGGCACGCTAAAGGAAGCAAAACCCCTATGTAACTACTCGTCTCGGGCCCATGTCTCCTGGAAGAGGCATACATCACTCTTATCAATAAAGGATCCCCATTCCGGGCACATCAGTTTGTTGGGCAGCCCGCTACATTCCAAGACAGTATTCTGAGTATAAAACATAAAGGATCCCCAGGGGAGCTAACAATCCCTACCCCTTCCCCACCGCTCCCTTATTTCATGGCTTTTCCTATCGGAGTAACACTTGGGTCGGGTGTTTTGGCAGCTGGGGATGGATCACTAGTGTCCCTGTTAACAAGTAATGGTAGAGTTTGCAAAGGTGTAAGATTTGTGCACTCTCTACTGTGACCCATATGGCTACCTGCTCGATTGTGTCCTATTAGTCCTCTATGTGAAGTTGATGGTTTGGACCCTCTGTTATTGCGCCTGTGCCCCACAATGACCCCCTGATTGAGGTACAGGCAATCCACCAAATCCAAACAGCTGTACCAATTAAAGGTCGAAATGTGGGGAAATGTATGTGGTTGGGTCATCCTATCCCTATTGGTCCTGGCCTCCCCTCTGTGTGCTACTCTCGTCCAGTCAGATTCCCTTCCGTGGTTGTAGCATGTGGAATTAGAGGGGTAAAAGTAGGTCAAGGGAAGTGGTTGTATGGCAGTTACGGTATCGCTATGGGCCCAATCACATATATGGGATACTGTATGGGGATCCCTAAAATTTATCAAAACACAATTGCCTTTGATGGTCTTTGGACTGTGGCCCACCCAGGAGACCCTAAGTACCATAATTATCTCGCTGCTGGCATAAGGTGGAAGCGGTCTGTTCTAATTTAACCAGTCAGCAACTTTGTTTTTAAGAGAATTAAAAGATTCCCCATTCCAGTCTATTAACTCAGGTACCCCAGTGAGAACAACTATGTAGGGACTAGATTCCGTGGGTAAATCCATTCTGATTTTATGAATTGGAGCCGGACCCTGAGCGGGATGGTGTGACTCTTGGGATTTGTCCTTGATAGTCATAGATGCACCCTTGTGGTTGGGGACAACACAAGAGTCCTGACTACCGGCCTCTATTGGGGGGGTAGGGGTGGTGGCACAGAGTGATTTGATGTCGGTAGGCCTCCCTTGGTGTTGTTTAATGTAGCACCCTTGACCACAGGAATGGTAGTTTTTAGGCCATTTACTTTTGCAGAGGTTACCTTCTCAATGTTGCGTAGCCTAAGCTCTAGCTGGTGGAGTCTCGACTCGAGAGGGTGGAGAATGGACCTAAAGAGATCCCCCATTTTTTGAATGAATGAGTCCTCCCTGACTAGTGTAACTGCAGGGAAGGACCCTTCTCTTGGATTAAATGTGGGTATAGTAACTGGTGTACTAATATCAGGGGTAGTAGGAGCCTCCATATCCTTACCCAGACCAATATGGTCGCTAGTGTTGGAATGTTTGGGAAGCTTTGGCTGCCTTCCATCACCCTTTTGGGGACCAAGTTTTCTCTTAGGGACTGCCCCCTCCCGGTTCCCCCATGTCTGTTGTGTAGTGGGCCTTGGTGGGGTATCAGAAACCAATGTATCCCCCTTGTCTAATGCTGGGCTAGACTCCAGTACAGTTTGCAGAAGTATTGCACCAGTCGGTGATGAAGTAACCAAATTTGGCAAGGATTCCGGGCATTGAGGGATGCCCAGGGTATCAGTGGCGTTAGTAGCCAACGTACTCAATGTACGGTCCGGTGAGTGTGCATTCGCAATATGACCCAGTGAGGATCTTTTGGCTGTGGCAATTTCCGAAGAAAGCCTAAGCTCCAACAAAGTTATTTCATGACCTAACAAAGAGTTGGCTCTAATTATAAAATTGTCCAAGGTCCCGGTCACATATCCACCTGAGGTAAGAGCCTTGCTCCGACTTTCCCGTGCAGCCATTGCAGTGAAGTTAACACACAAACAGGCAATTGGATAAAATTTACTGAGTGACACTGGCGGCTCGGGATGCGGGGTACTAGGTGTTAGAGGGGGTGCCCGGTCCGGTCTCCTCCGGTCTAGAACAGGCACAAACGGGCCCACCCTTGGCCGGGCTTCGCCCGGCGCGGGCCCGCCCGTATCCCGCGTTGCGCGGTGGGGCGTGTGTATATGCAGCAAGTAGGCGGGAGATGTGTGGGAAGAGGCACCAGCTGTTGCAAAAGCTGAGGCTGCTGGTCCTCGCAGTCCCGTGTTGGCGTGATTGTAGTCCCGCTGTGTCCGTCTGTCCTGGTGAAATGCGGGTCCTGGTTAGCACAAAGTCCCCAGCAAAGCAACAACTGCTTCGAGCTGCTCCCGCGAAGCGGGGGCCGCGAGCAGTTTATAGGCAGCAAGCAGGCGGGAGATGGGCGGGAAGAGGCACCAGCTGTGGCAAAAGCTGAGGCTGCTGGTCCTCGCAGTCCCGCGTTGGCGTGATTGTAGTCCCGCTGAGTCCGTCCGTCCCGGTGCAATGCGGGTCCTGGTTAGCACAGAGTCCCCAGCAAAGCAATAACTGCTGCGAGCGGCACCCCACTTTCATCTATTGGTCTTTTGAATTGTCATTCACATATTACATTTGTCCACCACAGAATACAGCGTGGGGCAATGGACTAACCAATTTTTCCATTGGCATCCTTCACTTTGAATGACTGACAAAGCCTCTGCACATTATTCACAACCATCTCAAAATAATTCCTTTCTGTTCAGTGGCAAAGCTTTTTCAAAACGTGCTGTGTTATTTATTAGTTCTTATTTTTTTAAATAACTTCTATTTATTTTGCCTATGTCTTTGCCTGCAGTTTGAGTGGTCGGGCAGACCTTTGTTTATTCTTCACAAATAATAATAAACTCCATGGCATAACTGAAAGGCTTGGCATTTAAAAATAATCAAATAATAAAAAAATGGCTACAAATCTCAAATATGTAGCGCAAGCATCTAATAGCCATACTTAGTTGGTAGCATGATTAGTTTTTTGTTGTTATTTATGCTTGCAATAAAAGAATAAAAAAGTACCATTGCACCAACTCACCAAGGACAGGTGTTTTAGCTTTGCCAACGCATGCTAATTTTTGTAACCCCCGCACTGGTGACTGGGCCATCTACCAATATTCATATGACACTGTGGATTCCTGACTTTGACAGAAGATACATGAAAAAACCCTATTCCAAGAAATGATTGCCTGGGTGTAGATGAAATGTTGCTCATAAATAATCTTGAATACCTTTTATTGTAAATCAGACACCTGTAGCTGCCAAACTGCTGTTTTTAGTACCTGAGACAATCATTATTACAGCATCAACCCATATATGAAAATCACCCTAGAAGTTGCCTCTGAAGGTCACAGAGTTCTAATATTAGAATATTTACCCAGCTCACAGAATGTGCCTGCAATGGGAGGCATGTTGCTGGAGATTATTGCTTTGGAATCATTCACTTTCTTGGTGCAGAAGGTTAAATATGTATATAAAAACATTTCTCACCACTGTCGCTAAAAGGCCCTTAGCAGAAAAAACAACCACAAATGCCAATACTGATGGTCAAATCCTACTAAAGTTTGAACCAGTGCAAAAGCTGCAAGTCGATATACACCGTTACTATTAAATAGTATTTATTCTTAGAACCACATATTATATTGTGATTGTTTGTTATGCACAACTTAGTGGGATTTAAAGCTTCTCCTTGTTTGGTGATTGGTCCTTGGTTCATTATGTGGAAGAAAAGAATTTTTGAAAACCAAGGAGGTGGAATGTGAGTGGTTGTTTGACAAAAGTTGCTGGTGGATGGGGAATGTTGTATGAATGATCAGGCATGAATGTAAGTAGTGAGACAGGCCAAAGTGTGGGCTGGTCATTGTGTGATTTGTTTAAAACACTTTTCTAATTTCCTTTTTCTCTGTAAAAATTTTTGGGGTGTTTTGTACAAAAAGGATTGTATTGCATAAAGTAAAAAAGTGAACTAAAATGTGGTCTTAAGAATAAATACTATTTAATAGTAACAGGGTATATCGACTTGTAGCTTTGGCGCCGGTTCCAGTTTTAGTAGGATTTGGCCATCAGTATTGGCATTTGTGGTTGTTTTTTCTGCTAAGGGGCTCAGCCTTACTGATAAGAGCCATACCCACTATTGCTTTATCGCTAAAAGGCCCTGACATGAATGAGTCTCCGAACTATTCCCTTCCATTTGCTTGAATATATGTTTAAAATGTTCCAAGTCTGTGAAAATTGTGTAGACCATGACAGTTCTGACTTTGGGCCTGATTACAAGTTTGGTGGTCTCACAGCTGTTCTGCTGCAGCGGTGGACCCAAGAAGACCGCTGAGCCACTGTGTTACGATGCATGCAGCCTGAACCACTGACCATGTGTGTCCAGCCTGGGCTGCGGTGGACTACAATATTGGCAATGTGTACCCTGTCACCATCAGGGACGCGCTTATCACCAAGCCGATTATGAAAACATTGTTGTACTGGCAGTCCGCTTGAGGTAGTTTCTCAACTGTGGTAGGCCGTCACGGTACGCTCTCAGCAAATTATCATAACAGTGTCCATTGGATGGATACAAAAACAACACAGCTGATATCCATTGGCCAAGTGGACACACCTGCAAATCACACTATAAAACACACCCCATCCTAGAATATGATCCTCTGTCTTTCCACTGTAGCACAGCAAGACAGAGACCACACCTTTTTGGTGAGATAAGGCAGCCTTTTTTTCCCTATCCGATTTAACACTCTCCTTACGCTTTTGTTGCATTTATTTTTAATATCCCTTGACTTTTTTTGTCATTGTCACTTACTTTAATTTAGAGTTATGTTACATCTAAAGAAAACGTATTTCAGAGGCTGAGTTGCCAGTTGGTCGATGAAAACATACGAGTAGAGCCACAATCATTTGGAAACCAAGTCCAAAATACTCCTTTCAATGGGAAAAGGGAAATGTGGGACAGGATATTCAACAGAGTGACTGCTGTAGGTACCACCCTGCACACAAAGGAGGAACTAAGGAGGAGGTGGAATGAGCTGAGGGGGAAGGTTTGTTCCCTGGTCTGCAAGCAAGACCTGGAGGCCCAGAAGACTGGTGGTGCTCCTCCCAGCACCCCATTACAACTCTTTCCCTGGGAGGAGAAGATTTTGGCCATCCAGCATTATGAGGGCTTGATGTGAATAGCTGGGGGAGTGGAGTTACACCTCACTAATTATCACAGCACTTTAATGTCTTGTATGCTCTCATCTCAGCTTTTGCTATTCTGTTGTCCATCTCCTTTCCTGGCGCAGTACTCAGAAATGTTGGATTGTTGATTGAAGAGCACATGTATCAATCTTCATTATATGCCACATGTTAAAATGGTGTTTGTGAGTGTATTATTATTAAATCATCATCACAGGACCCATGATATGTGTCAATATGTGAATGTATGGCCCATTCCGACTATATTTTGACAACAGGTATGTATTACTAACCATTTGTCAAGTCTTGTGAAGTAGAGATTGAAATGACTACAACTACTATGAGGTCCTGTTTCTGCAGCAGAAAATAAGATGCAATTGGGATTTTGCCATTCTCACTTGTCTGCCATGTTACAACTTATGTTCTCTGCTCATGGAGTTAAACATTTGTCAAGTGTTGTGAAGTAGAGATTGAAATGACTACATCTACTATGAGGCCCTGTTACTACAGCAGAAAACAAAATGCAAAAGTGATTTTGCCCTTTCTCATTTGTCTGCCTTGTTAAAACGTATGTTCACTTCTCATGGAGTTAAACATTTGTCAAGTGTTGGAAAGTAGGGATTGAAAGTACTACAACTACTATGAGGCCCTGTTTCTGCAGCAGAAAACAAGATGCAATAGTGATTTTGCCCATTCTGACTCATTTACCATGTTACAACTGATGTTCTTTTCTCATGGAGTTAAACATTTTTTAAATGTTAGAAAGTAGAGATTGAAATGACTATAACTACTATGAGGCCCTGTTCCTGTAACAGATAACAAGATTAAGCATGTGTGCAAAATCCGTTCCGCTCGCGGATTTCGCGGATTTTCGGTAAATCCGCGATCCGCGAACTCCCGCGAATTTACTGAAAATCCGTGAAATCTGCGAGCGGCAGATTTGGGGGGCAAAAATTCAACTTAGTTATCAATAGGAAGGAAGAGGAATGGCTGTCCTATCGGTTCCCCGAAACAAGGTACAGTTTATCAAAAGGAGATAGGACACTTGTAACCACTTTTTCCAAGAGATTTGAAAAAGCCCTCATAAACGCTGCGTATCTCGAGAAGCGGTATATTTTATTCTCCGCCCCACGCAAGCGTTATGGCAACAGTCATTGGGCTTATTCAGTCAGTGTCTTGCCAGCCTCACCCGAGGCGATCTCTGGTTTTTTGTGGCAGTATCCAGAGAAAAGCGAGTTACCCCACTGAAGCTGAGTGATAAGATAAAAAGTGTGCAGGTGAATATAGGCTTTATTCAGTTCACTTGACCACTTATTAAAATTTATTAAGTATGCTCTGGGGATAGTTAGGAATCCTTAGCATAGGTCAGTTAGACAAAAAAATAACGTCGACATGTTTCTGCTCTGTCGGCCCGAGGGTCTAAGAGCTTTCGTCAGGACAAATATACAAAAAACACACAAAGTGAGTATAAAAATTGATGTCAAATTTTTGACATAAAGGGACTCTATTAATTAATAGTCTTACCCTTGAAGGTTTTCATATACCTAAGGATTTAAGAGGAAAGAGAAATGGGGGTAACTATTGACCATTTGGCAATTTCATTCTAGAATACTGGTTTAATCAAACAAGCATTGTGTCGATATGTATTTTGTATAATTTTTACAACAAATAGTGCAATTATAAGAAACACACAACTGAAGTGACATTAAGGTGAATTTTGGGGGAAGAAACAGCGATATCACAGTAGTGCACAGTTAGCTATGGTATGATAATTCATACCTGTGAATTATGGCTAGGTTTTTTGGACGCTTCAATAGCAGGAGGCAGGAAATAAAAAGTCGCTCTTGTACTTGTATAGGCATTGTACCTCGTGGAGAGGTCTTACCTTAAGAAGAAATCAATCGCATTTCAGCAGGAGGATTCAGGCCGCTTTCGAAGCGTACTCCGCGTCTTGTGCTGGCTCTGCCTCCTGGACGCCGGGAGCACGCGTTCGATGGCGTTTTAACAAGTTTAATCATGGAAAGAGAGAGCGGACATTTGTTGTTTGGCAAAACGGGGTACTTTTAAAGACAAAAAAATGCAATTAGCGTCCTACGATTTTGCAGTAAATGATTTATGCGTGATGAGCATGGTTTTTCTTAAATTGCCAGAGCTTAAAAGCGGTATTATTAAACAATCGGCAAAAATGCCGAACGAGGTGGTTTTTCTACCATTGCTTCTCACTCGATGTTAATGTGTCTCATTTATTGTGTGGGGCTTGCAATTGAGTTGTTAGGGCTCAATTTACAGAATTTACTGTGGTGCTCATAGGTTCAGCGTGCATAGTGGACATTGTTGTCTGGCAAAACGGGGTACTATTAGAGGCAAAAATATGCAGTTAGCTTCCTAAAAATTAGCAATAAGTGATTTTTGCGTGATGAGCATGGTTTATCTTAAATTACCAGAACTTAAAAACGGTATTATTAAGAAATCGGCAAAATGCCGAACGAGGTGGTTATCATACCATTAGCATCTCACTTCGATGTTGATGTGTCTCAGTTATGTGTGGAGCTTGCAAATGAGTTGTTAGGGTTCAATTTACAAAGTTTACTGTGATGCTCATAGGTTCAGCGTGCAAAATGATGCCATGAGATATCATCATTCAAACCAAATTTATTGGTTTTAAGACGGTCTACCCAACGTTGTTCTTTCTCATATAGTATTTTATCTGCATTGGGTGTAGTTTCTGATATCTTTTCTATTACTGTCCACCTCAGGTCTTCGATGCTGTGATTTTGTTCGATGAAGTGAGAGCAAAGCTTGGTTGTATTCTTTTTAAGGCGAATATTACTTTTATGTTCCCCTACGCGTACTTAGCATACTTAATAAATTTTAATAAGTGGTCAAGTGAACTGAATAAAGCCTATATTCACCTGCACACTTTTTATCTTATCACTCAGCTTCAGTGGGGTAACTCGCTTTTCTCTGGATACTGCCACAAAAAACCAGAGATCGCCTCGGGTGAGGCTGGCAAGACACTGACTGAATAAGCCCAATGACTGTTGCCATAACGCTTGCGTGGGGCGGAGAATAAAATATACCGCTTCTCGAGATACGCAGCGTTTATGAGGGCTTTTTCAAATCTCTTGGAAAAAGTGGTTACAAGTGTCCTATCTCCTTTTGATAAACTGTACCTTGTTTCGGGGAACCGATAGGACAGCCATTCCTCTTCTTCATTTTCCTAAATGTATTGTGCTCAATAAACCCTTCTTTTTAGCTTTTTTAGATATTTATGTACGTTGCATTGCAGCCTATCTGTTTTTATAATATTGATTGAATGTTTTAGATTTGTTAAACTGTTTTGTGCTTCAATGAAATGTATTGTAACCATGTTATGTAATAATGTTTGCTCTTTTATGATTTTAAATAATCGAATAAAGAAAATTGACTGACACTGGGGAACCAGTACCCAGTGGGAGAGGGCACCCGGGGCCAGGGGCACAGGTCCATAGGAGTAAGGTTCCCAGTAGCCGTACCATCGGCTCACTGAGTGAGGCCACTGGGGCAAATCACACCCAGGCTACCACTGACCAAGTCTTGGGAGTCTATCATGAGACCCAAGATGTGATGGGACAGGTATTGAAAGAAATCCAAGAGATGAAGCAGCTGTAGAGGGACATACACCAGAAGCTGGCCACACAACACCAAAATGGGCCTGCTCATTGGGGTGCTGCAAGACATCAACACAACCCAGGAATTTTCCTTCACCATCTACCTCTTCCTGTGGTCCAACTACATCAGGGCCATCTACATATGTGGCACCACAGGAAGGGAGACCTTGCTAGAAGAACACATGCCTGCAGACACCTCTGTCTGCATCAGTGGATTCCACCTATGGTCGCAAGCGGGGATGTCAATGTAAAAATCCAAGAGGTATGGATGGTAAGACACCCACCACCTCCAGCAAAAAACCTCAACCATAATATCCTCCAGTGTATGAAACACATACAATCCGTAGACTATTTATGGATACTTTTCCCTTTATAATGTGAGTAGTATTTTGGACTTTGGACTTTTGGCTTCAACAAGTTTGGCATCTACAACTATGGCTTCATTCTCCATTACTGACTACTTCACTTTTTTGTTATGTTTGTTCTTGCCCAATGTATCTCTTTACCTTTATCACTTTTATAAATACACAAGTCACAAACTCATAGTTTTCTGTAGTAAAACTTACATCTAGAAATGTATATATGTACTCCTATGTGAACTTTGCAATGCCAAAACAAGCTACTTGTGTAAGCATGGAAATGTTGCATGTACACAATGTTTAGCACAGGATCACAACCATGTCATACCAACACATACATAGAAGTGTCTTGTCTTATAACATCTTTATTCTATAGTTCCAATCATAAGCTGGCATATTGTCAGAAACATAGCAAAACAACTGAGGTTCTAGGGACATTAGTGTGTTATGTTTTTTCTGGTAAGCGCTTAGAGACCGGCGGTGATAGGCGCTAAACAAGTAATCCCTAACATAACATAACATAACAAATCAAACCTGACTCAAGTATTCTGTCAGTGATCACATTTCCAGGTGCAGACCATAACAATATGGAAGGAGGGGATACATGAGAACATTTTCATTTGAATAGGCAAAATAAAATTGGTCTAGGTCATGAGCTTTAGCCATATCACCTACCTCACAAAAGGAATCCCACATCATTTAAAACAATAAACATAGCCAAGGCAGTACAACAGTTTCTGATCACAGGGTCATTCCAATCATCATTGGAATGCCACAAGCAAATGTCAGTGATGTGCCTCAAGCACTTTTGCCTAAATTGAGAAGACACATCAACAGCTACATGCAGTTTATATACAATGATGATTTCGCCAATGTAAAGGTAGGCTAGCATGATTGGGGCCCACAACAACATTTTGTTAGAGCCCATGGTTGTATACATATTGCATTAGGACCAACACACAACAAGGAACTAGTTAAAGGATTTTCTCTAAACTTCCATCCTATCGCTGTGCAAGCTGTCTTGATACAGATTTTGTACACCCAAAGTCTGTGACAGACATTCCCAGGATCAATCCATGCTCACTTCGTACATCCAAGGGTATCTTGGCACTGAATGATATCTGTTTATTGGTACCCAACTCAATGGTACTCATTTTATTGACCTCAGAAGGATGAAAGGCTGAGTGGAACCACTGGTAGCTGAACCTGTGACCATGAGGTTGAACACAGGCCTCTACAGTGGATACATTTGTCCACTAATCATATACCTGCAAATGTCACAACTCTGAAATATTCGGATGAAGATGCCATGTTGAAGGTACTTAAAATAAAACCAAAACAAACAGATTAGCCGTGAAACTTTACATGTGACACAATTCACATAGTCAACTTCTGGAGAACACAGTCCATGACTAAAATCTCAACTAAACAAAGCAACACTAACAAAATGAGCACGTGTCAAAGAGTTCCTCCACCAACACCTTACACCAGAATTTGCCAGAGCTTTAACTTCCTAATATTGACTCTAAACATACTCCTCACATCATCATAACAAGAGTTGCTTTAATGGTCAAACTCATAACATTTCACAACATACTAACACTCATGAGAGGAAGTTGCTGATGAGGTTTTGGCGCAAGACAGCTCTTTCCTCTTCACCACTATCATTATCATTTGGCATTTCAGGATCCTCACCCAGTGGCACTTCATGGCCTCCATCCTGTGAGATATAAGGGATGTTCCATCACAGGGTCATGTTGTGAAGCATGCAGCAGACCACAGTGATTTGACACACCTTCCTCTGTGAGTACAGGAGGGCTCCCCTATTCTTGTCCAGACATCTTAATCTGACCTTGAGGAGCCCAAAAGCCCTCTCCACTGGCCGTCATGTTCTTCCTTGGGCCTCATTGAAGCGGACTTCCCCTGGCATACTTGGATTCTTCAGCGGTGCCAACAACCATGGACGGTTGAGATATGCTGAGCAGCCTAGATGGAAGACAGACATAGGTGCAACAAGTTACACACTTTCTGGTCATACTACCTGACATCACCCACATAAAGTTAAGACAGATCAAACATACCAACAATACAGGCCCTCTCTGGTAGTAGTTGTGATATCAGTTGGGGTTTTGCAATGTTCCGCAGTATGAAAAACTCATGGGATGATCCTGGGAACTGGGCACAGACGTTTGAGATTGCAAATCCAGTAAACAGACAACTTGCAATTTGATAGACTGGAAGTGCTTCCTGTTATGGTAAGCTTGTTCCCTGTCTTGTGGTGGCACTACGGCAATCAGGGCTGGACTGGCTACCGGGCAGTTTGGAATGCTGTTGAGCTGGGGGTGATTTCGTTCATGGAGACCTGCGTGTGCTAAACGAAATTCGTTTTGCATTAATTATTTCGAAGCACACGCAGGTTTCCATGAACCAAATAAGCCCCCACAGCAGTGGAATCAGCCCCCAGCTCGGCAGCATTCCAAATTGCCTGGTAGTCAGTCTGGCCCTGACGGCAATCTAGGTGCCATCAATGGCTCCAACCACATGTGAAAGGTAACCAAATCCATAGACGTTAACCTTCACACTGGCTAAATCCTCACGTCCATCGAACTAGATGTAGCTGTCAATGTATGTCATCATTGCTGAAAGCATGTCTTGAAGTAGACCACTGAACATTGGTTGTGACATACCACCATATATGGGCACAGTGTTTTGAAAGGAATCTGTGGCCAGAAATACTGCCATTAGTCTCATAATAGGTGGGGTACATGTGGGATTAGTGCTTGGAGGAAGGAGATCACGCTCCAACTGATGACATAAATCATGTATTGTTTGCCTATTCAAACAAAACTTCTTGATGACATCCCTTTCTTGTATGATCTGGAAATAGTTGTTACACTGGAGGCTGTCGTCTCCTCCCTCTCCCTGGGTATCTATGTGTGGAGTGAAAACAATTTTGGACATTGGTCACAGTCTCCAGAGTAACATATATGAAGAATAAGTCAAAAGTCATGTGCCAAGACATAACTGCTTCAGAAATCATTACACATAATTCACATAATATTTGTCTACTGTCCAACATTCACCTTTAATCCCCATTGTTGTCTTCACATGTGTCTGTAACAGAAATGTCCACAATATATCTCCAAAAATGTATCATGAGCACCTCAATATTCTAAAGTTTGAATTCTTCTCACAAAATACCTTCACCAGAGGTGTACAGTGCACCGCGGTAATATAGCGTTTATGCACAGTAACTTACTACACTGATGTTTCTATAAATGAAATTACAGAACAATGGAGTGATACTTATGTAAACATGTTATACAACATTTGTAGTGGTGTTGACACACTTAACACTCACCAATACTGTAGTTCCAATTACAAAAACAGCAGATGCCTGACCTTAAATATAGGACATTTGAAACCTACTGCCACCAAGGGAAGTCGACCACGTGGTGGGCCATGTCATCCGCAGCAGACACAGCCATAGGCTAATGTTAGTGACTGTGATGGTCATATCCCAACGGCTGTGTCCATCTACGCTGATGACCGCATATGTGGTGTTCATGTATGCTGTGGTTTAAAAAACAACTTGCTTGCCTCCTGACTCTTCCGATATCAACATCTTCTTCACTTTGGCTGCTGTTTGCCAACTCTGGGGCCAACCACGCCAGGCCAAGCAGGTGAGAGGGCCTGTGCCTTCTCTCCTGAGGAACTGGAGCTGCTGGTAGAAAAAGTGCTTTCACTGTATTGCCAGATCAATGGTTCACCAGAGGAGCAGGTACCTATCTTACATTGATTTTTTACTCTGTTTAACTCAATTCTTTCCCTTCTCACAGGCTACAATGTGCCTCTGAGTTCCAGAGTGAATCCTGATTATTCTTGTAACATTTTGCAGTCCCTACATAGGTCAATCCTGTAATGGATTGCGTAGCACTATACACTGTGTACCAAAATCACCATTGCGATGTGTCATGTGCTGTAAGCCAAAGATTCTAATTGTGTTGCATGCACATATCGGCATGTATAATTTTAACGCTACTCATTATATATTTTGTAATCAGATCATGGTACATGTTCAAAGAAATGTGTAGACTTTACAGCAGGAACTGTGTATGTATACTGTAAGAAGCAGTTGAGGAGGAGGTCCCACGTATCACTCAGTACAGATCTAGTGAAGTAGTGTGGCTCACTGGTTAGAGGCGGCAGACCCGAGAGCAGAGGACGGCCCGGGACCAGGGTTCGATTCCCGACGCGGCAGGTTTCTGGACCAGGGTCAGCGGACTCGATAATTCTCTCGCCTCGGTGCCCACTCTGATCAGCGATCACACTCGGCAACTCTGGGCATTAGCTTGCCTCATCTTCACTAACGGCCCCACCAGACCGCCGGGGATGCCTGGTCTCACCCTGGAGATACCCATTAAGGGACCATCTCTCAGGGAAGCCAGGAAGGGTTTCGCAGCGGTCGAAGCGCCTTGGGACCCTACGGGTAAGTAGTGCGCTATATAAATGCCTATACATTTACATTTACATACATCAGGGCTCGCCTCAATGTTGTCTAGGAGCTAGCTACACCTCACAGATTCCTTCTAAATACCACAAAACCTTGAGGTCACATATTGGATGGCCACAAAATGCACTTCTATGTATTGAAGGTGGAAATGTGATGCTCACGTGGGATCAGTATGTTCAGCCTGCAAGAGCAAGGCCTGACAATGCGTTGTGGCCATTATGGGCCATGGCTGGGCAGGGGCAGTCACTATGGCAATACAGCTGATGCACAGGGTAATTATTCTCCCTGTAGACTTCCAGAACCTTGGAAGTACCAGAATGAGTTTTCTGAACAAATAGCATCCCTGATTGTTTTTACATGGATTACATTTGGAAATTGGAATGGTGACTGAGGGAAACCTTTAACCTGATACTTCTTTCCATTGACCCACATTGTCAATGTGTGTTATTTACTTATGACAGGCTCTTATTCACACAGGACTGTATTCACTTTCCCATAATACATGCTTGCACTGTACAAGCCTATTGCACATGTGACATAATAACAGTGCAGATAGTTGGTTACTTCTGAAGAGAATTTGATATGTGAATCACCAGCTTTGTTACATTAAACCAAACAAACAATAAATATGTATGTTGATTTCATCCCTGTAACAGAGCCACATATGGGAAAAAGGTGTGCCCTGTGATGTCAGTACATACCACACAAACTCAATCACATGTAGTATGATATTGAATTAAATAGTCTACATGTCCACACATGCCCAGAGAGGAAGCTCTCAGTGACACACATGTCAGCCTGTTCTTTGTGACGTAAGTGTTAGGATGTAGTCTACACTTGGCATCAGGTTGTATGGACAGTATGCATCAGGGAACAGCCATAACAACGCGGGGATTACCCCGCACTGCCATTACAATGCAGGGATTGCAACGAAAGTCGTTACAACGCCTTTCGCTGGAGGGCGCTGTTGGATAGGGAATAGTTTAATTTTCTATCCAACACCTTCCCTACTGTCAACGTGGGCTGGAGTTGGAATAGAAAATTAAACTATTCCACTATCCAGCGCCCTCCAGCGAAAGTCGTTGTAACGACTTTCGCTGTAATCCCCGGGTTGTAATGGCATGCAAGGTAAAAGCCTGTGTTGTAATGTCATACAACCGTATGCATCAGGTCAATGAACCTGGCTGTAAAGGGATCTGTAAAATCATGCAAAAGTAGTTTACCCTTCAGAAGGTCACAAAGGTGTGTTGTGTATCATAGTAGCTCACATTACAGTTTATATAGGATGTTTCTGGGCTACTTGATGCTAGTGGGCTGGCTTTGTCAGTGTAGGACATGACCAGGGTTGAGGATATGACTTTAAAAGTTGGTCTTCATGTCTTTGAAATGGTGCTCTGCATTTGGGAACTACATATGTATTGTGTTGACTATTGATCTAGGCATGTGCTAGATGTCAAGCAGTTATAATCTGTGTATTTACCTATTGTATCCATACAGGTCAACGGCCATCAAAAGCAATAAATTTGGAAAGCCAGCGCCCAGAGGCTGCAAACCCTGGGGTTCATTGCCAGCACAGCACCCATTGCAGAAGGAGGTGGGAAGATTTGGAGCGCTGGACCCGAAAGATTATAAAGGTCCAGCTAGGGATTTCCTCCCAATGTGGACGGGGCGACTCGCCACCTGGACCCCTCTAATGGCCAGCATACGGGTAGTGGCCTACCCGGAGCTTGATTGGCAGTTGAGGGCCCAACAGCAGCTATAAGGGGCTGAGTCCTGGCCAGAGTGATACATGTTACATTGCCAAATTTGTGTGTTACAGACAGGCATTTCCCCATTAATATTGGGTGTGGCCCATTTGCAATGCACAAGAATAGTTACTGTTTGTGTAAGTCTGGTAGTAGGTTCATACTGATGTGCTGTGCCTATTGTCTTTATTATCAGTAACCCAGCAGAGTCTAGTCTACTCCTAATTTACTGTCTTAAGCAGACACATGGCTGAGCGAACTGATATATAATCTCATGTTCTTTAACTTTCTGAGTGACAATTGTACCAAACAGGCCACTTGTCTTCCTTGTGTAACGGAGTGATGTTTCCTCACTACTGTCTCTCATGTGATGGTGGCTCTATTACATGTGACATGGCATACAGTAACCTCCTTATGCTGTGATTGGACAACACTTCCCATTGGTACGTTGGGATTCAACAGTGACATGAGTGTGCATACATCACGGGTCCCATCAGAATTAGTGCCTACATGTTGCCTAGTGTACATTTCCCTCTTTCAAATTCATTCACTGACTTCTGCCATGCATCAGGGAGTGAGATCTATAAATATAGACATCGTATGTGAGTGTATACACTCATCCTTACTAGGCAATATGTGTTTGCTATGCTAAATAGTGCAATGATGTGCCATTTCATTAGGACTATAGTGATTCCAAATTTTCATATCATAAATATTTACTGACACACAATAATCTTCGAAGGTGTATTGATTTGGCCTGTAGGAATACAATCTATGAATGGTGTTCACCTGCACCAAGCAAGAGTGGGGATGTTCATATGGCTGTAAGAAGTCTTATGCTGCATGCATTTGGAATATCTATCTCACAAAACCTTGGCACTCAATGTCTCCAGGCTACTTTTCTATGCTAATGTGATACATAGCTAAACTACTTCAGTACAGCTTTCATTAGACTTTTTGTCAGTGGATATATGATGTGCAATCAGCATTTGCATGTGAAGTGATTTCTGCTATAGCACATAGTGATGGTACTTTGGTCTTCAACTTGCTCTTCATGACATCATGATGCGTTGTAAGGTAAATGAAAATGTTGTGAAGTCTGGGCCTTGTGTGAAGAGTGTGGAAATGTATATTTTATAACCATCCTGTTTGGTAACATCATTTTACTATAGTATAATACAAGTGCAAAAGTATACAAGGTGATCAACTATCCTAGGATGGACATAAGGATGAAGTATAGACAAGTCCATCATGAATTTAAAGCTGTCTGGGGTTATGACATAACTGGAACCAACTGTTACCGGTTTATGTAGCTTACATGCATGTGCTCATGCTAATGTTGAAGCCTATATTGGGAAACATGAAGCTGGTTTGATCTGTGCACTTAATAAAAGTTTTCTGTTGATATGTGATGGTCAGGTGTGGAAACACAGTTGCAGTAAACCAATTTTGCATGTAATTTCAGATTTATCCAATGCAAGTGAAGGAGACAGGGCCAACGTTGTTGGTACTCAGCTGTTACAGTGGGTCCTGACATTACAACTTGGGCACATAGGGATCCAGTGACCAGGAGGGCATGGGGAATGCCACATACACAAGCTTGAGTTCTTCAGATACTGTTAGGGTTTGTACACAGCAAAGAGCATGTCCCATCTCATTGCACTAGTGGTCTCTGTAATAGCTCTCTTTGAACTTACTACTGAAAGCCTTTCTTGTTATCTCAGCCCCTCCCTAAGACTTCTGTGTATGTTGCTCAATGTATTCACAAGTTTTGACTTTGCTGTCTTGTTTGCACATTGGACCTTGCTTTTACCAAGGTTTATTTAAAAAAACATTGGACCTTGCTTTTAACAAGGCTTATTTAGTACACTCCTCCCTAGGCCATGTATTACTTCAACTCATTAGCATAATAACTGAATCTCTGCACAACTGCTTGCGAGAACCACACCCAGTTCTTCGAACCACACCCAGCTCTTCTAACCACACCCAGCTCTTCTAACCACACCCAGCCCTGTCTATAAAAGGCAGCCCCTGAGCCTTACCCAGTGCTTGTGCTCGTCTACCTCCCACTTACTTGAGAACAGATCCTTCGGCGCTGGCACTCCTGCTCTCTCCAGACCTTCATTGACTTAACGGGCGCAGCTTCTGGCTCTTCCTTCTTCTGGTGCCTTAGCCCCTCTTCTGTCCACTGCAATCGACCTGCAAAAGAGAAAGAGGTCAAGGTTAGACTGATGTATCCCTTTTCAGCAACAAGTAAGTGCAAAACCTTTTATTACCTGAAAGAACTTTATCGGCGATTCCTGGATTCATGTAAAGACAATTTGGAACAAGATATCTCCCACGAACTTTGTGGTTCAAACCCTTTGTTACAAGAATACTTTGTGGAACTTTGTGAAATAAACATTGTTTAGCTCCCTTTCATGTTTATCTAGCAAATAAACATTGTTTTACATGGAACTTTTTTAAGAATCGAACAGAGGAAATCATTGACAGCAAGGCAAACAGTAAATCAAGGACTTGCACAAATTACCTGCTGTATTTTGATGCGAAAGTACAGTATTCGTTTTATAAAAAGTCTGGAAATGTGTGAAAAGTGAGTTTTCTATTAAGAATTTAGGCTTTAGTTATACTAAGGTGAATGTTAGACGTTGGTAATTCTGATAATGATATTCGTTTGATTTTACAGAAGTTTTACAGTAATAGAAAGCACATCCCAGTACAGTAACACATTCCAAACCTGGAAGCTTGAGACCAGGATCCAAGAGGTACTTTTAGAAGAGAATTTCTAATAAGATTAAGGTTTAGTCGGGAACACATTTAGGGATTGATTGCACTTATCTGTTCTTTGTTTATGTTTCATTAGGCACCAGTTTCTACAGAAGTCAGAGAGGGCCGCAGATTTTAGCAGCTCTTCTACAGTGGAAACGCAAGAACGGTGTGTCTCTCTTTTTTTATTTTATCCACTTCCCCCTTCCCTTGAGCTTCTGGTTCTTAGTGCACTGTTTTAAAACTAGTGTGCTGGAACAAACAGTTTCAGGGTGGGGTCAGACTGTCTTCAACCTCCATCAGAACTGAACAGAAACTCAGGTGAGCTGGGCTTTGACAGATACAGTGCCATCCTTCAGTGGACACTCCTGAGTGGTGGCAGAGCTTACTGGATTAATTCCATCTTCATCCTTGTCTGCCACCACCAGTTTCATCGCCATCCTCCCTGCCGTTGCCGAAACAGTTGGCTGGGCCCCCTCCGCTAAGAGGGGACCCATCTCCTTTGCTCCAAACACCTCAGTGCCTGGCCTTGTCCCCTCTGCTGCTTTGGGTGAGGAGGCTATTGACCTCCTGAGGCACATCTCTGTGGGTCAGACTGCACTCCTGAATGCTAGCCAGGGGCAAGCAACCATCTGCAGCAGATTGTGGCCTACCTGGAAGGCAATCACAGTGTCATATCTGGCTTGCAGAGATCTTTTCAGGATCTGGCTACCTCACTCATCAGTCTTCCGTCCACCCTAACTTTACGTTCCTCCCTCTGTCCCATACTCATCCAAATACCTTATTCGCAAACCTTTCCAAAGCACATAGACACATTTCCATGCACCCACCCATACAGACTCCAGCAGCACACACACAAGTACTCTTACACACAAAAATAAATGGCATACATCCAAACACAAACACACCACACCCACCACTGACAACACCACACCTGCATACTCACACCACTGCCCCATCACATCTCCCCACAGGAGACAACATACATGCATTCACACAGTATTTCCCCACCACCCCTCCCCACCCAGCAGACACCTTCACACCAACATGTACCACCACAACCACCATTACATCCATACAGATAGCACAGACATCCAGACCCACAGTCACCACCGCATCAGTAGTCACAGCACACACACACCCGGAACTTTCGCTGCACCAACATCCACAGACAAATCACTCACACTAAATATACCTAAGAAACTCAGACAGAAACAATCATGCACCCAGCAGACACCTGAGAAACAAGAAACACCTACACTTGCTGCCCTCACACCTTACATGCATGCACGTGCACCGCCACCGTCCCAAACACATTAGACACTGTCACTCCATCTACCTCCAAGATCCCACTCACTCCCAAAGCCCTTCACAAGTTCCCCACTGTGAATCCCACCTTTCACCTTGCCCTCTGCCCTTCCAATCCACCTACCACCCTTTCTTCAAAGATCACAACTCATACCACACCCATAACCATCACTTCTACCTCCAAATCCACCCCTAGTTCAGACCCAGCCATCCTTTCCAAGGGCCCCCTTCAAAAGGTCAGTCCACCTGTTCCGACTCCCAAACCACCCCTCATAAACATCAGTTTACTCCTTCCTCTCCAAAACCCCACCTTCTAAATCCAAGGACCTCCTCCCAAACCCAAACATCCCCAACCTAATTAACATCTTCGAGCTGCCTACCATGCCCAATGGATGGTCCTTTGTAATGAGGTTGCCCTGTCAGTGTCAAGAAGGAGAAGTTTAGTGGCACAGATGTGTGCTGGACCACGCAATGTGAAAATGGACTAGCCTTTGGTTTACTACATCTAATTGTTTTAGCAAAATTAAACATTTGCTTTGTTCTGCCATTACTTTTCTAACTACTTGAGGTTATCAGATACTTTTGTAACTATTTGATGTTATTGGATACTTTGTGATGTGTGACTACAGTTGTGTTTGTTTGATTCCTGACTGCTGATCCATTTGGAGTGGTTAGTATGATCTGACATTGGAACCAGTGCTGGAGTTACACAGGACAAGGGGAATTGTTCAATGGATAAATATGTGGGATGAAATCCAATTTGGGGCGGACACTGCATTGGGTGGTATTTCATATGGTAAGTATTTCAGCATGGCTTAGCCAATGTGAACTGCATTTAGCTTGTACGTCTCCGTATGATGTAGTTTTAATATGTGTTTGATGTGTGCAAGTTAGGTATTAGTCCATCCACACATGGAAGGTGTTCAATTGTCATACCTTATTAGGAATTTTAATTGATATGTGTCCGTTTTTGTGTGTGTACCTTACACCTACTACATATTAATGTGAGGCAAATATTGTTATTGCTGTATTTGTTTTCAGGCCTTGCACTAACACATTACACACATATGCATGGCACTTGGTTAAACTATTGGTTGCCCGTGATATACTTAAATCCACAAGCCCTGTGCACATAGAGGTTTTGAGGCATGTGCCAAGTGGCCTGTAGCCTGGGACTCTAGCCTTTTAGGGGTATCCTGGTTAAGGAGCACCTATTCTGTAGAGAGTCTTTACATTGAGACCTTTGAATGCTTTTCACACTGATTATTTGAAATCCCATTTATCTGGCATTACCTTTTAATGTGGGTGATGTGTGAGAGTCCATTATAGAGATTTAGCAGAGAATGTGTGTTTCAATTTCATGACACATCCATACAGATGTATTTTTGATATCAAAACAGGACCTAGCATGTGAACAATGGGAGGGTTCACAGAGATAATATGTGTGATATTGATAAGGAGGTGCTGTTGTGTGACACAATTTAATGCACACAACACTATCCCTGATTATGAGATGGGAACACAAGTCGACTTTTGTAGTGTGTCTGTGCAGTTTCAGTGACCTTGCCAAAGAGGGCATCATAGAGCTATAATGGGATCATACATTAAGAACAATTTCACAATGGAACCCACAAAACTTGTTTGACCAGGAACCCCAAACCCCTTGTCATGTCCATGGCGGGGTATCTATTTGCTCAGTAGTTGATGGAAAAGGGAAAGAGTATAACCTACCATCGGCTGACGGTGTTGATTTTGGTCATCATTAAGCTGGAACAGCAGTGACAGGACATGTATGATTGGTTCCATTGTGGCACAGGACATGTGATGCTGAGTACAGGTGAGTTTCAGCCTTATATCCCTCCCTTTCCGCCATCTCAGATGTGGTGGTTGGACCACCACAGTCATGTCGGCGGAAAGGCATATCATATTTGGGCCAGCGGTAATACTGTCAGTCCACCATCTGACAGACGCATTGGCATATTCCACCACTGCCGCAGTCGAGATTTGCTGGAGGTGGTGGCGGGACCAGAGTGTTTTTTGGTCTATGTAACCGCATGGATCGTAATAGGGAGGGTGGACTGCCAGCGGTGTGGCGGTGATTCCGATGCTGTTTCAATGGCAGCACCATAACCGCCAAACCCATAATCACTCCCAAACAGTGGTCACATTATTCTATCAAATTAATAAAAGGCACACAGAGCAGCATTTGTTATAGAATATATGTATATAGTGTTTTATATTTCCTTATAGATAACTCACAATAAAGAGGGTTTTGAAGCCAAAACACATTCATGGCGGGAGATGTAACTATAGACAAAAGGAAGTGGAAAAGAGTACAAAGAAAAATGTAATTTTCAAACAGCAGCTCAAATGAAGTCTTTCACTACCCATAACAGCATACACCTATTCATTTTGTGTGTTCCTGCCCCTCTAAAAAATCTCCTCCAATACATTTAAATTGAAGAGGGAAAAAAATATTTTATGTCTATCAAAATGTTTCTATTTGAAAATTAAGGAGGATGTGTAGTCTGAGGAAACAGTTGTGGAATGGAGATGCTGGGCTGAGGTACAGATTTCTCTCCAAAAAGATTTTAGTCCTTTAAAAATATATATTATGTCAGAAATCACTGGCTGTTATCATATCTGCATCAAAATCCCAGTGCTCATTGGCATTCAGGAGTTTTGTCTTGAAGGCAGAATGTTAGAACTTTAGCTTTTCATGAAAAGTCGGCGCTGAAGCTACATTTGAACACTGGGGAATCAACTGACTGCTGCTGTTGCTGCTGTTGAAAATAGTTTTCATTCAGCATGCCAGATATTTTTTTTATGGAATGATTAAGGATTATATTTAAGAATTTATAGAAAATGTCTCCTCATTTCAGTTTTCTAGATCAATAACCATGTATTCCTATCAAAAATGAAGCCCTTGATTTTGTTCCTTTACTGCACCCTCCTTCATAGAAAAGTATTCTACATCCTGTATTTCAGACAAATGGCATTCAGAAGTTCCAGTACATTTGTTAGAAATATAGAATGTTAGCTCTCTAGTTGTGCTGAATCTACTTTAGAAAACAAGAGAATCAACTAATAGATTTGGTAGGTCTGACCGTTGTTAGAAGTAAGACCTCCCAAGTGTCGCACATCATGTATTAGACTGCCACCTATTTTTGTAAAACATTTTAATGACTTGATGAATAAAAACAGGCAAAAGAAAATAACCAAAAGGTTTTCAAACTAACGTATCATGACAATCTCAATGTCATTGCTTGTTAGACAGGAAGTAGACTCAGCTGATCAACAATCATGATTGAAACTCTAGCCCTGTTTCTCTCCTCCCTACAACATTATGAGTTATCAGCACCAAACTCGGATACAGATGCACAGGGATTCCACCAAATGCCCAGATAGTGACACCACTCACTCCAAGTTTTATAATGCTTTTGAGTGCAGTCCCTCTTATAATAAATTAGCTTGTCCAAGCTCACACAATTTGCCATGCACCTTTCCCACACCACTTGTTGGGGAGGCAGATCAGCATCCCTCCAGTGCTTGGCAATGTCCCTTTTCACAGTAAGAAGCCCCAGCAACAACTGTGCAAATTCGTATTTATTGGAGTCTAGGTCAGCATTTATGTGCAAAATTGTGTATTTAGGGTCCCTCTTGGTGAGGCTAAGGAAAATTGGAGAATCAATATGGCCAAATCACCACAGTCAGACTCTAGTGATGTAAAAGGGGAGAAGATATTTTAACTGGATATATCAGAATTGAGATGCAATAGCTGACTCCCAGGGGGCCACTCTACCCTCAATCCAGTCCTTTTTTAGAGAGTGTTCCCAAGTCCCTCTCCTAGGCATCCTAAAACTGGTCAAAGGTGTCTGAGGTGTTTATCACCAGTGAACGATAAACTTGTGATAGTTTGTGTCCCTTTAACTCCCACGATAATAGTTTCAAGTCCAGGAGACTGAAGTTCAGAACATCTTCAAGATTAGCTAAGTCAAGACAGTATACTGTATATAAATTCGCTTAGGACGGCATTACATTAAACCAGCCTTTATGTTCCTCAACTAAGAAATGCCTATAGAGGGATAGGTGACAGAATCTCGATAACAAAAATATTGTGATGCAGATATATTGTGTAAAAATACTGATTACCAAAATATATGTTCTCTATATTTATAAAAAGAGTACGAAAATATTGAAAAATGTATTGTTCCACACTAATATCAGTAAATAATACAAAAATATTGATTTTCATTATATATATATATTACCTACTGGCGATAGCCAGTAGGTATATATAGTTAGGATTTTTTCTCTATGGAACTTTTGAAAATTCTATGTCTAATAACTTTGGCGTTTGTGGACGGAATCGGCTGAAATTTTCAGGAAAATGGCACATTATGTTTCTGAGCAGCCCCTGAAAATTTGGGGGGGTTCCGTCAAGGGGGGGCCGAGAAAAAAGGGGGGTCCCAAAACGCGTTTTTCCCATTCATTTTTCCATAGGGCCTTTGGCCTCACTTTTAGCTCGAATGGCTGAATGGATTTGCACGAAACTTGGCAAAATTGTAGGGACTGTTAGCCCGATGTGCCTTTGCTGGGTCTCAATATATGTGCTCCAGTGGATTTCGAGAAATTAACGTTTAAAAAAACAGATATATCTGTGACAGCGTCCCGGGTAGCGCTCCAGATCGCGTACTTTTCGCGTAACGGAGCTTTGCAAAGCGAAGCTGATTGGCTCTCCGGTGTCTGTCAACATTCTAAACAGTCCGGTGCGGCCGCCATCTTGTCTCTCGGTAGGATCAAGAGACAAGAGGAGGAGATAAACGAAGGGGGAATTTAATGAAAGGGGGCAAGGTAGACCCCTCTTGACCCCCTAGGAATGATGTTGGGGTTATTAAAGGGTCCCGTGGGGCAAATAAAAAAAATTTGATTTTTCGCGGTAGAAGCGCTTCTCGGTTCACGAACCGGGTCGCAAACTGGTAGCGAAACGTGAATTCGCCATTTTGTGTTTCGATTTAATTAAATTACTAGATGGAGGAAAAGCAATGTGAGTATTGGGTATAAGGGGGTATGGGAGACGTATCCTGACCCCCTATGTTTTCTGAGGGTGGTTGAGGAGGCTCATATATGTTGATACTTGTCTTCCAGCGGTTGCGCGTGAGCGTTTTTTTTTTTTTTTGCCGCTTGACTTCTGTTAACGTTCGATTCGAAGGAAATTAGGAAGTGTTGATCGCCATTTTGACATTGCGAGTAAATATATTGTTAAAAATAATTGTTATAAATTAATCCGTATTGATAAACATTGTCTGCGCCATCTTGCTTTTTTTCCAATGCCACACTTTTGTCGTGCACGGCAGCCATTTTAGATGCCTTGACCAGACCCACTCTCTGCACGCCGCCGATCCTCAGCATGGCTCCCCACCCTCGCAAGCATCTCCCCCACGCACTGGTCACCCCTGCTCTCTCTCTCATGCATGGGCCATAAACTTCCCCCATCTGTGCTGCTCTTCCCTGAGTATCACACCCTGTGCCCGCCCGACACCTCCCTTTCACCCTATTCACTACCGCACCCTCTGTTACTCCTCTTCCTCTGTGTCTGATTGTCCAGGCCGGCCCCTGGCTATCACCTAGCCCTGCGGATGTAGTTTATGGCCCCAACGGTAAAGAATCATCCCTGTTCAAAGGAGTTACAGTAGATCAAGGTCGCCACCTCATGAGATCTGTCACACCACACGCGTTCCTACTATCTGATAACGATCCTGTATTGTGATTGGGGAGGGGATTCTCACTGTAAGGGTGTGTGGGACCGAGCCTGAAGCGGAAGATTCCAGGGATGCCTTTTTGTACATCAAAGTCTTCACAATTATGTGTCACATTAAAAATATATAGTACTCCAACAAAGTAGTAGGATTATAACACTTTAATAACTTATAAATATATACAACGCTCCAACAAAGTAAACACGTTAAAAAAAAACTTTTTAAACAACTATTTATATGACATTGCTTTAACCAGGATAGACAAAGAAATGACACAGTGATGTAAAAGTTTCTGAAAGAAATGCCAAGAACGTCCCATGTGAAAGTGAATTTTATCTGGCAATTTTTTTCTTTTCCTTCTCATGAAAAGAAAGTTAATGCCAGGTTCGTTACCTGCCTCATCTGCAAAAAAAAAAACTCTTGAGAGGGACCGGAAAAAAATATAGCTATGGTAATCATACCATGCATTGGCACATGGAGAGGTGGCACCCTCCTAATTATTCTAAAGCACAACTTCGAGATTTGGTGGATAACCCCCGACCGGCAAAAACATCCATCAATGACTTAGCAATAAGTGAGTCAGAGGCAAGGGAAACGGTCCCAAATCTGCAAAAGAACTTTGGGCAGATGAGATTGACTTGTGTAGCATGTGGAAAATTAATTTCATGCGGAGAGATGAGTATTACTTTAATAAATAGATCATATGAAAATCATCAATGTCCAAAACGTCCTAGAAAGTAATTTTTGTCATTTTTGAGGAAGAGAGATAACCTACAGTGGTACGGGGTCGTTTTCATTCGAACTAGGGGGGCCAGGTGACATTCCTTCGGGGTGGCTTAGGGGCATTTAAAGCAACTTCCCTGATACAGGTAGCATATAAAGTAGAGGCTAAATACCAGGATCTTTATCGATTGCTTTATGCTGTACAAAAATGAAAAACACATACAACAAACCTGGACCATTCATATTTTCAATGTTTCTGCGTACTATACTTTTTAACCCTTAACTAATTGAGCTGCTTCATTTCACCTGCTTTTTAAAAAAAAAATAATAATAAATAAAATCGGAAACAGTGGCCATTTCTTCGAAACTCACCAATCTACGCGTTACAACCACGTTTGCTTTTTCTAAAACCTTTAATAAAAATGTTGGTGCCCAAATACGGGCCTACAACCCCGTGGGCCGGCCACGGAGCAGGCTGGAACTGTAAATGGGGGGGGGGGGGTATTTATTTGAGGAAAACATAACAGAGTCAGTGGTCGTTGATTTCATAGTAAAAAGTGCGACAAGTGCAACAAAATCATATCGATAATTCATTGTGAGCAAGTACCATTAGTGTCGACAATTCCAACCTTCAATAATAAATACAGTAATCAATGATGCATTAGAACTTAATATCAATTCATTGTTCGAACGTGTAATCAGTCTTATCCCATATCAATTCATGTGCTAAAAACTGCATACATATCTCATGATATCAAGGCTGAGCAATCGGGCACAACAAGGAGTTGAGAGTTTCATTTGTACCGGCGCCATTTTGGGTGAGGTCAGGAAGGTCCAAGTATAGTCAAAATGTCTCCAACAACTCGTGGTTGGACCGGGACCTCTTTTGGCAGTCCAAAAGTTTTCGTTGAAGGGTAGCAGAGGGGACTGGCGACATGAACCATCAGTGAAAGTGGGGTGGGAGGAAACAATCTCTCCTACCGGGTCATACTGGTGTCCCACCGGAACTGATCAAGTTGGTAGTCTTGCAGGATTTTGATCATTTCGAGACTGAGGCCGGCGCCGGCATGAGCGCGCCAAAGTCCCTCGGCTACGTCGTGGTCGTTCCGTGGGTGATCATGGCAGTCATTTCTCATTGGGGGTCGGGGGCCCCCGTGGCTCTTATAGAATCTTCAAAGTTGAGGAGAACGTTTCTGGATGCAGGACTCATTTTCAGGCTGAACTGAAAAGCGTCGTTGTACCGCAAAAGTAACCGAGACCCCCGCTGGGTGAGCGGAGCATCATTGCCTCGCAATAGTGGACGAGACCTTTTGTCGGGTGAGTGCAGCGCCGCTGCATCGCAAGAGTGGAGGAACCCTTTTGTTGGGTGAGTGGAGCGTTGGGGGTGCAGCTGAGGGGCCCCCACCTGGGGGGGTGGGAGATGCTCGTTCGCGCCGCCTCTCCCTCCCAGCGCACCCCCTGCCGATACCTGGCGTTGATATCCGTGATGTCCGGACTAGGCGATAAGAGGGGGGGGGTTGGAGGCAGAGGCAAGACATCCCCCCCGAGGCCTGCAGGGCGCCGCTTCAGAACCGAACGGGGAGCTCATACCAAGCCGGGGCCAGACCAGGAGATACGAGGGGAGGGGGGGTCGGTGGCATGTGCAAGACATCCCCCCCCAGTGTTGTTACAGCCATAATTGAAGAAAGAAGAAGATCCCGTCGGCCTCGGCTCCTCTCCTGGTGCACCTTACGTGACGACCCTTTTGTTGGGTGAGTGGAGCGTTGGGGGTGCAGCTGAGGGGCCCCCACCTGGGGGGGTGGGAGAGGCTCGTTCGCGCCGCCTCTCCCTCCCAGCGCACCCCACGCCGACACCTGGCATTGATATCCGTGATGTCCGGACCAGGCGATAAGAGGGGGGGGTCGGAGGCAGAGGCAAGACATCCCCCCCGTGGCCTGCAGGGCGCCAGAAGAGAAAGGGAGGACCAGCACATTCCGGGCCGACTATCCCACGACTTCTCCGGCTGATGGCGGCTAGTCGGGCCCCGCCCTGCACGTGTCGAGGCCTCATCTTCCGGATGGGCGTAACCGTGGACCTGTTGCACTTCGGGAGTTTCCGGAATGGGGGTAGGTATCTGCTGATTTGTATCTATTTCATGTTACCGTTATTGGGCGTGGCTGGCGGTGGGACAGACATGCTTGGAGCAGTGGGGGGGTGGCGGAGGTTAGCTACCTCGTGGCTGCCGTAACGTCAAGCTTGGCTTCTCTCACCACTTCCATGTTTCTTATTTCTAGCGAAGTCAAAAACTCATCAGTGGCCTACTGATTTTGTTCGATTTCTTTCCCTTCTTTTTCAAGTGTGTTTCATTGTAAAGTTTCTGTTTAACAGGATACAGTGTTTACTTCGTATTTTACATATGTCTTCTTTATTAGGGGTACTCTCCGGTTGAGCCAGATGATGGACCTCTAATTAAATGGTCCGAGTTGAACTAGTTTCTCAATCAGTGGGGAGTAGATGGGCATGACAGATTACAATGGGGGACAAAGGTCCGCATTACCCACCCTTCACTACTTGCAAAGACTAGACAGAATATTTCTATTCCACGTTATTTGCAAACAGAGAATACCTCGTTAGAACTATTCCTTGAACAATAAATGTCCAGCCAATCAATCAATCAGTGGGGAGAAAAACAGGCATGACGGATTACAACGGGGGACAAAAGTCCACATTACCTATCCTTCACTATCTGCAAAGGGAGACAGAATATTCCTATTCTTCTCTGTTTGTAGACAGGGAATATCTCCAAGAGCAATAATCAATAAAAAATTAACAACTTTAAGGTAAATAGTTTACTCACAATATGACTACTCAACGAAGTTAAAAAGTAACGGATATAGGTACTTGAGAGGTTTTCGGTGGCAGATAATCTACAATATACACTTGTACATGTGAGTCTGATACAGGGCGGATCTCTGTATAACTATGGATAATTAGATATTAGGATGGCATACAAAGCTCCCAACCTTCTTACTTTTTCTCTTAAAGGGTTTCAAATTGGGGACAAATATTAGGCTGTTCTCTAGAGGTTGACGGTGTTGCTCCACTGGTACTCGGGCCTTCTCATGAAGCAGAAGGAGCCGCTCTCAATCTCCTTAACTCTTCTCTTGCAAAGTTGACCGGATTCTTAGTCTGCAACTGCTTCAGCATACTTGCAGTTCCACACAAGTCCTTTTTATTGGGGTCTCCTCTTGAAAGCAGTCTTGCATATGCGGCAAGTAACTTTTCTTGCATTCACCTTTTTTAAGACTTGTGAAAATTAATTTCAAAACATTCAATAAATACGGTGTTACTATGCATTGTGTCAAATGCTTTATTAAAAATATGCAGAAAATGTTCCCTTTATTTGTTGTTAAGGTCTTTACAAGAGAATTTGAAAGGAGAAAGTAGGAGATGAATAACACATGTAGGACGTTATATCTCAAACTGCAAAAATTGATAAAGAGGGTGGACCAAAGTCTGCATGTACAATGCCAGTGAAAGCGTTTCAGGCACACTGCGAAGATTTAAAAAAATATAAATATTGTCAAGTTTTACTTTGACTTGTGATGTTTGATCTCATTTAGTCACTTCAATCTAATTTTAAACACTAATTTTCTTTTTGTTTTGCAGATGAACTACTTATTTTGGATTCCATATTATATGTTGTTTATTATATTGTTTTGTTACTTATAGTTCTAGTTATTTATTGTAGTGTTATCTTTTAGTTAGAGTTCCAGTTATTGTTTTAATAAAAGTTAATTAAAAAAGTACATACGTCTGTTTTTTTGTGGGGGTAGCAGTCATCAATAGAAATGATATTTATAATTTGAAGTATAATCCTGAAGCTCACTCATTAGCAACATATTGTGGTGAAATTTTAACCTATGTGCTGACGTAAGTGTTCCATAAACTACTACTATGGTAACAGGCAAAATACTGTTTGGGGGTAGGGTATAATACGCAGGAATGCTGTAAAAATAAATGGGCAAGGGCTGTTTTGTTTTCCACTGTTGCAACATAAAGTGATCGATAAAAATCCGATAATCAGGCCTATCAGCGACTAAGACAGCAGGCCGAGTCTCTTTTGCTGAACGGCTCCCTCATGGGATGAAGAAACGCCCTTTTTCACGAAATAGGAATATTTTACTTGCAGGACAGTTGTTAATTTGCCGTGAAAATACATTAGCCTGGAACATTGTTAGTGATAAACTGTAAATGCATCTGGGTCCTTTGCTTAAAAAAAAAATATAAAATATATTTGTGAATTAGAATACGAATATATGTTACAGCTATAGATATTTGCTATTAAAAAACCATTGAAATTCACTGAAAAAACCATAGGTTTTAAGCCATATATAGTTAGGGATTAGCATTTACAAAACCTTAATTTACTCGCACAAAACCATTGAAATTCGCATATATAGTTAGATGCAATAACTATATATCGCGCACCCGCAATCCACTGCTGATGATGTCACATATTACATCATTCATGACATGGTCAGTGACATCACTGATGACATCACTGATGACAACTCAAATGACATCACTGATGACAACTCAAATGACATCACTGACAACATCACTGATGACATCAATCATGTGATAATACGATCAACCTCTCCAGACTCTAATATAACCTTAGATACACTCAGAGTAAACAGACACTCACAGACTGTCACTCATCCATGGAGTTACTCACACACCTAGTCAGTCATGCACTGAATCAATCACACCTCCATTTCATCAACTATACAGTTATACACACCTTACTTATTCAAACATATACTAACACATATTTACTCTCTTATACATTTCCTGATACAAGTTTTCAATGATCCATTCAGCCACTCACACATTCACTGGCTCTTATACACAGTAATTTATATATGTGAACTCTCACATGTACTGTGTTTTACATATGTACTTACTTTGACATGTAGCACTGAGATATCCATTCACTCACCAATACACTCGTACACAGTCAACCACCCATACAGCTGTTTCCACATGCAGTTTTGAACCCATAGATCTAGTGAATCAACTGTTCACACATGTATGCACAGAGTCACACACCTCCCAGCCACCCCCACACACACACTCACTCTCCCATACAAATACTTGGGCAACCAATCAATAACCCATATAGTTACTCATATAGCTACTGATCAACACATGCAGCAGTTCATAGAACAACAGATATAATGATGCACAAATTAAGACAGTTTAGTCACTAACCCATGCACTCAGTGAGACACATTTAATCACTCTCTCATACAGTCAGTCATGCACCTACTAAATCCTTCATCCAGACACTTATACATCCACTCATTCTTCAATATGTAAGACATATTTTAACTTTACAGAAACATACAGTCACTGGATGATGTCATCAGTGATGTCATCAGTGATGTCATCAGTGACGTCACTGACCATGTCATGAATGATGTAATATGTGACATCATCAGCAGTGGATTGCGGGTGCGCGATATATAGTTATTGCATCTAACTATATATGCGAATTTCAATGGTTTTGTGCGAGTAAATTAAGGTTTTGTAAATGCTAATCCCTAACTATATATGGCCTAAAACCTGTGGTTTTATCAGTGAATATATATATATCTCCAAATCAAGTACAGGTAGCCCAAGTGAAGCAAAAACACACAAAGTTTCCATTAAGCACATTTATTTGCATCCATTTCACAGCTCGCTCCAGGCAGCTAAACAGAGCTGTCTTCAAACATGAAAGCCTGACGCGTTTCAGGAAGTAATCCTTTCTTCAGAGGCAATGTTCGTAAAGGCTTGAAAACAGTTTTGGGTCACGTCTAATATTGCTCTCACCTGCCACAGTGGGCGTGGCTATGTCGCACTGCATCCTGTGCTTCGTAGTCCGTGAACCTCTTACCACAGTGGGGCTGCTTTCAAACTTTGCAATCTTGAACCAGTGTTCTCCAAGTGGAGTGAGCCCAGCACGGATAGCCGTCTGTGAGCGCTTTGCAGCAGCGAAATTGTGCTCAAGGTAGCACCACCTACATTGGCGCTGCGCTTGCCTTCGTTCCTGTTTCGTTTTATATATATATATATATATATATATATATATATATATATATATATATAAAAAAAACCTACTGGCGGTCGCCAGTAGGTAGTTATAGTTAGGATTGTTTTCTAGAGCAAATCCGCAACATTCTATTGGGAATAACTTTGGCGCCGGTTGAGGAATCTGCCTGTAATTTTCCTTAGATTTGCCTCCCTGCACTCCGCTCCTTCTCTGAAAGTTTGGGGGGGATTCGTCAAGCGGGGGCCGAGATAAAAGGGGGGTCCCAAAACGTATTTTCTCCATGTTAATTTCCATAGGGCCGTTGGACTCACTTTTAGCCCGAACGGCTGAATGGATTTCCACAAAACTTGGCAAAATTGTAGGGACTGGTAGCCCGATGTGCCTTTGCTATGTCTCAAGATATGTGCTCCAGTGGATTTTGAGTATTTAGGTTCAAAAAAATATATATATCTGGGCAGAGCCTAACCACACATCTGATCTGATTGGCCGTCAGCACTTCATCCAAGAAGTGTTGGCAGCCATCTTGGGACCAATATATATGATAGCACCTCATTAAAAAGCATTGTAGTTAGTAGAGGGTTTTAGGACTTTAGTTACATTATAAATCATTTGTTGATGGTACCATACTCATTTTAGGAATTGTGGTGTGTTCTAAGGTGATTTAACCATGTGAAAAAGCCTTCTGCTGTGATATCATGAATCATGTTTGAAAGAAAACTAATATCTCATGATTTTCCCACAGTGGTTTGGAAGGGGATCTATAAGCTAAACTGAAAGCATATTTTCTGTAAATTCACATTATCTTTCTCAGTCATGTGAGAATGAAGTCTGACATTCTCAGTAAAACATGTACATCCAACAAGGACAGAGACTGTCAGTTGATTCCTTTGTGTTCTACTGCAGCCTCCTAGAGTGTTCTAAAGAACAACTAGAGCGCTAACAGTCCTACTTATTACAAAGTTATAGCACACCTGAAGCCATCGAGATGGGAATAAAGTGGTAACTCTTAAAACATTTAATTTAAAAAGGAACAAAATGAGGGGGTATATTATGCCATAGAAATTATTATTAGCGCTGCAGAAAGAAAAATTAGGGCACATTTTGAGTGACTTCTCCAATCCTCTTTTATTTCATAAAAAAATTCTGACATGCAGTCTCCCAAGATGGCCACCAGAGACAAAAGAGCCCAAATGTTGCCCGAATATCACCCAGATGTAGCCCAAGTATAGCCCAATGACAGAATATCCCAGAGTGTTCTAAAGAACAACTAGAACACTAACAGTCCTACTTATTACAAAGGTATGGCACACCAGAAGCCATCTTGATTTGAATAAAGTGGTAACTCTTAAAACATTTAATTTAAAAAGGAACAAAATGAGGGGGTATATTTTGCAATAGAAAGTATGATTAGTGCTGCAAAAAGAAAAATTAGGGCACATTTTGAGTGACTTCTCAAATCCTCTCCAATTTCATTACAAAATTCTGACATACAGTCTCCCAAGATGGCCACCAGAGACAAAATAGCCTAAATGTAGCCCAAATATCACCCAGATGTAGCCCAAGTATAGCCCAATGACAGAATGTCCCAGAGTGTTCTAAAGAGCAACTAGAGCGCTAACAGTCTTACTTATGACAAAAGTATGGCACACCAGAAGCCATCTTGATTGGAATGAAGTGGTAAGTCTGAAAACATTTAATTTAAAAAGGAACAAAATGAGGGGGTTCATTTTGCCATAGAAAGTATGATTAGTGCTTCAGAAAGAAAAATTAGGGATTATTTTGAGTGACTTCTCAAATCCTCTTCTATTTCATTAAAAAAATTCTGACATGCAGACTGAAACATGCACTTTGAATACCAGCAGCAGACTTCCCTGGTGAGCAGTAGCTTTACTACAGTGATCTAATGAGCAACTAGAGTGCTAACATTCAGAATTTATGGCAAATGTGTGACACATCTGAATGCCTTCTTGATGGAACCAAAGTAAACAAGCATTGAAAATGCAATAGATCTCGCCCTCGTTTAAGTTAAAGCCATTCTGTTTGTAATGAGGTGGCTTTTTAGCTTTGCCTTTATTAGTGTTTTTTGAACTTTCATGTAAATAACATGCATCTGTATGCATATATATATGTATGCATGCATTTATATTTGTATCTATATAGATATACAGATTATATATGTTTATATATGTATTTATATATATATATACATACACAAACATATATATAAATGCATATGCATATATATGTGCATATGTGTGCGTGTAGAGAGAGGTAGAGAGGTAGAGGTAGAGAGGTAGAGGTAGAGAGGTAGAGGTAGAGAGGTAGCGGTAGAGAGGTAGAGACTAGTAGAGAGAGAAGTAGAGAGAGGTAGAGAGTAGAGAGTGAGTAATAGAGAGTAGAGAGTGAGTAGTAGAGAGTAGTAAAGAGCAGTAGAGAGAGTAGCAGAGAGTGAGTAGTAGAGAGTAGTGGAATGAATAGTAGAGTGAGTAGTTGAGAGTAGTAGAGAGTGAGTAGTAGAGAGTGAGTAGTAGAGTAGTAGAGAGTAAGTAGTAGAGTGAGTAGTAGAGAGCAGTAGAGAGTAGTAAAGAGTGAGTAGTAGAGAGTAGTAGAGAGTAGTAGAGAGTGAGTAGCAGAAAGAGAGAATAGTAGAGAGTAGTAGAGAGTGAGTAGCAGAGAGAGAGAATAGTAGAGAGTAGTAGAGAGTGAGCAGTAGAGTGAGTAGTAGAGTCTAGTAGAGAGAGTAGTAGAGAGTGAGTAGTAGAGAGTAGTAAAGAGTAAGTAGTAGAGAGTGAGAAGTAGAGAGTGAGTAGTAGAGAGTGAGTAGTAGAGAGTGAGTAGTAGAGAGAGAGTAGTAGAGAGAGAGTAGTAGAGAGTAGTAGAGAGTGAGTAGTAGAGAGTGAGTAGTAGAGAGTAGTAGAGAGTAGTAGAGTAGTAGAGAATGAGTAGTAGAGAGTGAGTATTTGAGAGTAGTGGAGTAGGAGAGAGTGAGTAGGAGAGAGTAAGTAGTAGAGAGTAGTGGAGAATATTCCAAAGTTTGGCACAGCACCACTTGCACAATAAGTCCAATCAAATCATATCACTTAGAGTCCTTATTGAAGCGCTGAATCTTGGTGTATATTCAAATGCTTTTATTTTCCTTAAGTTTATGTACCAGAGCCAGCTGAAACGTTTCGTTCTGTACAACAGAACTTCTTCAGGGCGTTCCTATTTCCTTCAAGTTATGTCGGTATCCTGTTGTCATATAACTAGATATTTCTTCCAAATGTTAGACGAGACGCAAGTACATTCTTATTCAAAGTGACTAGGTATCAATTTTACCCACACAATTCGGGCAGACTTGAGTAATTTATAGCATCCTCAAAGTCAGTCTTTCAAAAATTCCAAAGTATAGGACATGATAATCCAAATCCAAAAGTTTCTCAAAAAAAGTCAATTCAATTCAATTCAAAAATACTTTATTCGGATTGCAAAAAATCCATAAAAGCCACACATTTAAAAAAATACATTTGAAATAGTTACCAGATTTCCACGGATAGGTAAAGGCTGCTGGTATTGTACAAGCATTAATGTGAACAATCAATATGAATCAATTACTAAAGTGCAGTCCGATTTACTAAAGTGCAAAGGCAGGGGGGACTTTAAGGCACGTAAACATTTCAAGGAGATTCCATCGATTTACGTGTAGAGAAGATGACTTTCAAAAATGAACTTACACGAAAAATCAATTCATCACTTTCTAGTTTTAAAAGCATGGAATAGGATTGAGTCAGGGAAACTGGTCTTTGTTTTTTAAAATATAGAACTAAAAACCACTTGATGTATTTCATAAAAAATTTACAATTAAAAAAGAAATGTAAGTCATTTTGTCTGCTATGTCCATCGCAAGGGCAGGGGCATAACACGTTTCCAGAGTTCGTCGTGCTATGGCCCATTGGAAAAGTAAGTGAGTATTTTATGATCCCAGCTCTCAAGCGATATAATAACGATCTTTCCCAATTGGTCAATGGAAGTCTTAGATATAAAGGGATTTGTTGTGGAGATAAGTCGCTGTTTATATTATTCACATATGTTTTGACAGTTTGTTTTTGCAATTCTATCTCCAACCTCTTTTCCCTGAAGAGGGCATAGAGTTCAATTTGTATATCCTTTTTGTCCGTACTCTTGATCTGGGAGGGATCGTTAAAAAGATGGATTTTACCAATGCTATTTAGGCTTTCCTTTGTCGCCCGGAGCCACGGGATACTCATGCCTTTGTCGCAGGCTAGACATTCAGACACAATTTCCTGTGTTAGGGTAGCACAGTCATTGGCCCAAATGGCCAGTCAAAATAACGCGGGCCGCGTGGCAATAAAATCAGTTATATAAGGCAAGTTGAGTTCAGCGTGGCAGATGTACCCGGATGAAGAGATTGGGGCTCCAAGAAGTTTCCTGCATAACCGGTTTTCTTCTGTCTGCAGGCTAGATGGTTTCACTATCCCCCAAATCTCAGCGCCATAGGTTGCTACCGGGACACATTGCAGTCTGTATATTTTCACAATTGCCTTAGTTGTTTCTGACCTCTTTGGCCGTGGCAGGGAAAGGATTGAATTTATGGCCTTTGAGAACTTGCCTGTGGCGTGGGCGAGATGCCCACTCCACAGGCCGTTCACAGCAAAGACCATACCTAGGTAGGGGAACGATTTAGTAGAGTGCAACTTTTCTTGTCCAATGGAAATGGAGTTGAGTTGTTTGGCCCCTGGCCCGCAGGTCATAATATACGATTTTTTAAAATTCACTTTCAAGTTCAGGTTCCCCATAAAATGTGCAAAGTTCTTGACCAAGGCACGTAGGGCATTTGGTGTTAGGCCCATGATCACCGCATCATCGGCGTACAGAAGTGCGGGTAGCAGTCTCCCTTGGATTTTCGGGACATCAGTTGTCGTCTTTTTCAGGGAATCACTCAATCCGTTTATGTAGATGATGAACAGCAGGGGTGCTAAAACGCACCCCTGACGGACGCCTCTTTCTACCTTAATTGCCCCTGAGATCTCGCCCTCCATGCCAATTCGTACCTGGGCTTTAGTGTCTGCGTGTAGGTAGGCTAAAAAATGTACCAAGGATTCATCAAGGCCATAGGAGAGAAGGGTCGCCCACAATTTTGACCTATTCACTAGGTCGAATGCGGACGACAAGTACATAAAAAAAAGTCATTTTCAATCGTTCGGAATATCGGTGTTTGGGCAGATATGACCCAGGGACCCCCAGTATGCAAGGGAAATTAGTCCCCCATCTGCAAACGCGCCAGTGGCCTGCGTTGCAGAGAGGTGTAAAAAGGGGCATAGCCTCATTACACCTCTGTGCAATGCAGCCCCCTGGCGCATACTGGAGGTTCCAGGTGGGCTAGTTGGCCCCCAGGGACCCCTAGTATGCAAGGGGAATTAGTTCCCCCTCTTCAAACATGCACGGGGGCTGCGTTGCAGAGAGGTGTAAAAAAGGGTGTGGCCTCATTACACCTCTCTGCAATGCAGCCCCCTGGCGCATACTGGAGGCTCCTGGTGGGCTAGTTGGCCCTAGGGACCCCCAGTATGCAAGGGGAATTAGTTCCCCATCTGCCAATGCCGCAGGGGGCTGCGTTGCAGAGAGGTGTAACAAAGGGTGTGGCTTCATTACACCTCTCTGCAATGCAGTCCGCTGGCGCATACTGGAGATTCCTGGTGGGCTTTCAGGTCTTATATAGTTAGGAATTACCATTAAAAAAAACTTTGAAATTCACTGAAAAAAACATAGGTTTAACACCAGTTATAGTTAGGAATTAGCATTATGACGTCACATATTACATCACTCATGAGATGGTCAGTGACATCACTCATGACATCACTGATGACACAATCCTTGTGACAGACCTCCTTTCAGTGTAATGTAACCCTTGAAACACATATTCAAAAATAGAAACTAAAATTTTCAAAAAAATAGAGATAACCATACCAGTTACAACAACCAATTCAGTAACACCACCATCTATATACACATCCACTCATTCACCAACAGTTCTATATAGTCACTCATACATATATTCACTCATTATAAGTAGTGAAACACCTATACATCCTGTTACCCACCGACAGTCATCCAAAAAGTTACACACACACATAATCACACATGCAAATAAACTATTGAACATCCATTTATTTGCATATACAGCTATACACACACTACCACCTTACTTCTAAGGAAACTTGCACACACTTCCTCTCTTAAACAATCACTTATAGAAAGAAACACATACTTATTTAAACAAGAACTCTTTCAATCTCTCACTCTCACATATACTCACTTATATACATCAATACTCACATATACTAGATTAAAACATATGTAATTACTGATAAAGACACTAGTGAGACAGTCATTCAATTTTCAATTATAAATCTTTATTCAGCACTTAAAAAGACACCATAAAAGCACTTACACAATATACACACATATATTAAATACAAGATTTTGAAAAGGTTAAAATTTGGCTAAAACGCATTTCATAAAGATAGAGAAAAGAGGAATTTACTTTACGTGATTAGGAAGCATTAAAATCATTTATTTCTCTAGTGTTCCTTAGCCACAATGCAACCCGGATAAAACTTGTAGTGCAAAGCAACGTATGGGCATCTGCGGCTTCCTGAAGAAATCTCAAGGCCTTTTTTGCTTGTCTGAGTTTCCTTTCCTTCAGGATCCTTACTAAAAACTTACGTCTTGGGGCGGAGTAAAAGGGGCATAACAAAACAAAGTGAAGGGTATCCTGCGGAGACCTAGTGTCGCAGCCGCAGGTACCCTTCGCCTGCACTGTAAGAGTGATTCCAGAGGGGACCGCAAGTAAACGGTGGAGCATATTTAGTCTAAATCGGGTCATATGGTAACGGTCCTGAGCATTATGCATGACCCTCAAATATGGTTCCATTCCTTGCTTCACTGTTAGTTGGCAATAAGATAAAACAGTGGGCTTATGTCTTTCCATCTCAGCCCTAGTCGTAAGGGACCAGTCTGAAAAAAAAATTTTAACCATAGTTTTGTTCTGGCCAGTTAAGGATTCTGGGTCTGTGAAAAGATTTTTACAGCCAATTGCCTCCAGAGAGTCCTTTATATACTTTAGCCAGGGTATGTGACCCCCTTTGTCACGTTTCAGACAGTCTTTTATGATTTGTCTTGTAAGGACTGCTTCTGGATTAATCCAGATTTTAACCCAGGCAAGGAGAGGTTTCATTTTGATCCGGTCTTCAATGTAAGGTTCTCCAACTTCCTCGTGAATAATATACGCCGGGATACTCTGTGGCAGTTTCAAGATTCTTCTAAGGAATTTATTTTCTTCCACCTGGATCTGTTGTAATTTTTTGTCTATAAAACCCCATATTTCTGCTCCGTATGTAACCTTGGCACAACAAATTGATCTATACAGGTTCAAAATTTGCTCTGGGGACCATCTTCCCAGTCTTCTCCCGTACCCCATAATGGCCCCTGTTGACGCCGCCAGCTTTGTTGCGTGTTTCTGCACCAGGGGATTAAAGTTCAGTTGATCGTCAAACAGTACACCAAGATATGAAAAGATTTTAACCTGGCCAATCTTGTGTGACCTAATTTTATAGGTAAATTTCCCTTCATCTTTTGCTCCTGTTGACATGATGTAAGATTTTTCCAAATTTGTCTTTAAATCAAGTCTGGCCATAAATTCGACAAAACCATCAATCAGCTTCTGTAATCCCAATGGAGTTCTGGCTAACAATACTGCGCCATCGGCATAAAGTAATACCGGCACCGCTCGATGGCCAATTTGGGGTGAATCCACGTGTAATTTAAGCAGTTCTTTCTCCAGGAGATTAATATATATAGAGAACAGGAAGGGCGCTAAAATGCAGCCCTGCCTCACTCCACTGGTGCATAAAAAGGGGTCAGTCCTACTTCCCTCTTGGTTATATCTCACACTTGCAGACGTTTTCCAGTGTAGATTTTTTAGAACGTCTGCAAGGGGTTGATCCATTCCTAGACTTAACAATAACGACCAAAGTTTTTCTCTATTTACACGGTCAAAAGCCGCGGAGAGATCCATGAACCCCATATATATGGTCCCACTGCTAGCGATGGTGTATTTTGCTGTCAGGAGGTACAGGTTCAGGCATTGATCAGTGGTGGATCTACCCTTCCTGAAGCCATATTGAACATCTGTCAGGACATGATACTCCTCCTCCCATTCCTGCAGACGATGTAAAATGACGCGGCCCAGTACTTTAGCTGTCACGTCTATAAGGGATATGGGGCGGTAACATTGAGGGTCATCGCGATTCCCTTTTTTATAGATCGGGACTATGGTTGCTGTTGACCAAGAGCGAGGCAGTCCTGCCACCACTGCCTCGTTCAAAACCGTCGTGAGCAGTGGGGCCCATAGGTCTGTGTTACTCAGGTAGAGGTCGGGGGGTATCCCATCAGGGCCAGGTGCTTTATTTTTGCAGAGTCCCACTATTGCCAATTACACTTCTTCCAGGCGAAAGTCCAGTTTTGTATTTAGGATTAACCTTGGTCCTTCACCCTGAAGTGAGTGTCCTGCATAATTATAGAGGCTCTGGAAATGGGTCTGCCATTGTTCGGGTAGGATCGTATTAATTATTTTAGGTGCTCCTGGGTCCTGGAAGCATGGGGTATTAATAACCTTCCAGAATCCCGAGGTATCTCGCCTTTCTGCTGCCTCCCTCAGCTCCTCCCAAGCTTGAATTTGTAAACTCTTTTTTCGACAATTCAGTGCTTTTTTATAATCAATTCTGTGTTGTGCAATTTTAAGCTTATCCCTAGGTTTAGAGTGGAGACTAAGTTTAAGTTGTTTGTACGCCTTAGTGCAAACAGAGTCAAACCAACGCGGAGTGGAAGGAACTTTACTATCTTTAGAAGTCTTTAGTAGACTATCCACATGGCACGCAATTTCTTCAAATGCACTAATCACTGATGCTCCTTCCACTTGAGGGTCAAGACATGTATTTATGGCGTTTAGTCCCCCTCTAATTAAGTTTCTATAAAATCTATCTCCGTTGATCTTTGCCCACTTAATCCTCCTTCCCTGGTCCACTGCCTTTTCCATAACATCTGATCTCCTTGTAGATTTTTTAAAATCAAAACCTTTTAGTACAAGGGTCAAGGGGTTATGGCCACTGAAGATGCTTGCATCTATGGCCATTTTACTAATGTTTCTCTTTATGAGGGGTGAGACTAGAATAAAGTCAATATACGACTGGCAACCTCTACCTCTGAATGTTGGGTTGAGATCTCCATTTTCACCCAACTCTGTAAGGTCCATAGTATGATCCAGGTTGTGCCTTTTTGTTAATTTCTCTAGGTCCCATCCCTCAGTTACATGAGAAAAATGTGGCCCTTTTGCTACAGTGCATCTTGACCAATCTCTGTTGAATGGTTTTAAATTATCACAGAGATGACAATTAAAATCCCCCATAAGTATTATACTGGGGGGGTTTGGTGTCTTATTTGAGGAAACTAACTTTTCTAAACAGACAGTCATTCACTCACTAACACACACATATACACACTCATCCACCCATACAGTCCTGCACATATGCTGTCTTCAAAACACATAAAAAGAGTGAGTCAGTCATTGATGCATCTATGTGCTAAGTAACACCCCCACCAAACCATACAGACACTCATACTGATACTAAAAAAATTCTAATAACCCATATACACACACATGTAGCTACTCACCAACCCATGCAGCCACTTATACACAAAGTGAAACACTGATACAAACATTTAAATATTTAAACAATACTCGCTAATATATGTATTCACTAAGATACACTTAATAAATAATAAGCCAGTTAATCAATCAATTTAAAAAAAAAAAACATCCATTAAGACACTTATTTAAACATTTATTCTTCCATCGACCTTTACATATACATATATAAAACATATTTATTTTTCAGAAAGACACACATTCACTGGATGGTGTCATCAGTGATGTCTTGAGTGATGTCACTGACCATGTCATGAGCGATGTAATATGTGACGTCATCAGCAGTGCATTGCAGGCGCGCAAGTTATAGTGAGTCCAACTAACTATAACGTGGGAATTTGAATGGTTTTATGTCAGTAAAATTTCCAGCTAACTATAACTGGTGTCAAACCTATGTTTTTTTTAGTGAATATATATATATACCTTAAGTCTATACAGTTACGCATAACAATCAACCCTCAGGTAATCAGAGAGTTGATTACATACGCACGTGTCTTCACGAGCGTCAACAAAGCGACACTGTCCGTGTTAACTGTGGATACGCTTTTTACATACAGTAACCTAAATAAATGCCCCAATGTTGCAAAAACCCACGACCTTGAAATGGTTAATTGAATTGGCAACATTGTAAATATAAACTACAAGTCCCAGCATGCCCTAGTTAAACATAGGATGTGCCTACAGGCTGAATGTATAGAAATAGCGAAGGGACTAATCACCTAAGCTACCGTGAACAGGAACTACGGTTCAAAACGCGTAGGTTGTTTGTCACGTTTGAAAATAAAGAAACTGCTAAATCATCAAGGAGTGTGCAGCGATTTTCTGGTATCGTACGAATCTGGGACACTGTCCTGGTCCCATCGCTGGCATCAACTGACCAGTGCTCCCGCTGCGACAGGACAACTCATGAGATTATATATATATATATATATATATATATAAACATATAGCAATAGTAAATCTTCCATTTTCTAACTTATAACATTGATATAATCTAAATTAAATATTTACAAATATATTACCTACTGGCGGTCGCCAGTAGGTAGTTATAGTTAGGATCTAGTTTCCATAGGAAATCAGCAACATTCTATTTGGAAAACTTTGGCTCTGGTCAATGAACCTTTGCAAAAATCTCCAAGAAGATGGTCTGCTCTGCTCCTTCCCTGAAAGTTTGGGGGTGATTCGACAAGCAGGGGCCGAGAAAAAAGGGGGTCCCAAAACGTGTTTTCCCCATGCAATCTTCCATAGGGACCTTTAAGACGGGCTACAGCCCGAACTGCTGAACAGAATTACACCATATTTGGCAGAGAGGTAGAGTTTGGTTTGCAGATGACGCTTTTTGTTAAATGGTGTAAATCTGTGCAGTAGTTCCTGAGAAAATCAAAAGTAAAATCATAGATATATCTATAGACAAAGAACCATCCGAGGATTGTACGCGCACCACTACAAGCACGAGCTGCATGCTAATTGGCTGCCAACTGTTTGTCAACACTCACAACCAGGAAGTGTTGGCAGCCATCTTGTGTCTCGGTAGAACCAAGGCACAAATACACAAAGGGGGCAGGGTAGACACACCCTGACCCCCTAGGAATGCTCAGGGGGTCCCACAAGGACCCCCAAGGCCTAAAAAACATTGTATTATTTTTTTAAATCATGGCATGCGTGTAGGATACGCGTATGGCGTGGAAAAAAAGAAAACTTGAATCCCGCTTTAGTGCTAATTAGCCCCCGGGGGGCAAGTCCCGGGGGCAATGTAGTATATTATATTGGGGGCCCAGAGGGGCCCCCCACCCCTGGGGAAGCTACCCCGGGTCTTTTTTTTAAATATATGTGCGGCGGGGGCTCATGGCCACCCGCAGTAAATGTAAATGTATATGTGTGGGGGGCTATTAGGTTCCCAGACCCGGGGACCTCCACTCCCAGGGGCTTTAAAACATACATTGAAGGGGGGCTCTGAGGTCCCTTCAGCCCCAGGGAGCGCCACCCTCCGGGGCTTCAAAATATAAATTGAGGGGGCTCTGAAGCCCCCCAGCCCCTGGAGCCGCTACCCCCCGGGGCTTTAAAATATTAATTAGGGCAGGGTCTGATGCCCCCCAGTCCTGGGGAGTGACACCCCCTAGGGCTTTAAAATATTAATTGAAGGGGGCTCTGAGGCACCCTCAGCTCTGGGGACTGCCACCCCCAGGGCTTCTTGTAAGTGTTGGAGGGGGGCCACGTGGCCCCCCTCCTGTAGCCCAAGATGGACCTGGGGACCGCCACCCCCCAGGGCCGGCTCCTGCAGTGTCCTGGGGTGCACAGCCCCGGGACACTGCCCTTTGCAATGTCAGGCTCCCACCCTGTCATTGGAAACTGCTTTCCTATTAGGAAGAGAGAGCTCACTCTTACAAATAGGAAAGCAGATTGCTTTTTCTCAGGGGGAGCAGTACGTTAGTTGTTTGGATTTTGAAAGTGAGCACAGATTTCACTGCTGTGTCTTTCAAAATTCAAACTAAGTTTGTTATGGGAGGGTGCGAGCCGGGAGACTTCCGCCCTCTCATAGCAAACAGCAGTGTCCCAGGGGTAGGCACCCGGGGATACTGCAGGAACCGGCTGTGGGCTTGGTGGTCTCCAGGGCTCTCGAGGGCACCAGGCGGAGGGCCACGCAGCCCCCCTCACACAATACGGAAATCTCTGTGGGGTGGTTGTTCCTGGGGTTTGAGGGGCGTCATTGAGGCCCACACACTTTTAATTTTGTTGGGGCGGGGGCCTTGGACACGAAAGTGGTGCAAGGGGGTTGTAAATCTGGTATAGTGTTTTGTTTTGCTTTGCTTTCCTTTCTGTCTTGTAGAGGATCTAGGTTAAATATAATGGTTTTTGTACATCTAGTACCTTTCAAACCTACTCCCACACGACTTTCTGCATATTACCATAGTAACAGTTCATGGAACACTTACGTGAGCACAGAGGTTAGAAGTTCACCACACTATGTTGGTAATGGCGTTGTACTTTTAAAGTTTTGGATTGGTACCAATAGATGTAGATAAAGACTCTGGTACAGATCTGGTAAAGAGTTAGTCTCAGAATTATACTTCACATTATAAATATAATTTCTATTGGGGACTGCTACCCCCCAAAACAAAAGACATATTTTTTTTAATGAACTTTTATTAAAACAACAATAAATAACTGGAACCGTAACTTAAAGATAACAATACAATAAAGAACTAGAAACATAACTTTAATAAAATAATGTAATAAACAAAATGTGATGTGCACTCCAATAGATGTATGGTAGGTAGTCTGAAAAAGAATAAATAAATTAGCGTTTAAAATTAGATCGATGTGACTAAATGAGGTCAAACATTACAAGTCAGGGTAACACTAGGATTTTACGTGTACAGTGTGCCTGGTACATTTCACTTGTGTTATAGGGCTGCATTGAAGCGGTGTCTGTATGGAAGTGCCTACTGCGTCAGATTTAAATTACAGATCAGCAGGTCTTTAAAATGATTCACAGATGAGACAGTATTAGGTGAGAGATCAAGTCATTATGCAGGACAATATTGTTTAGTGCTTATTTACAAGAGTCTTGCGCCACTTGTGTTACTTTTTCATGTTGAAAGTGAATCAAAAGTGGCGCAAGGGGCTTTTGTAAATAAGCTCTTCTATTTGTAATGCATTTATTCGGAGGTATTGTATATCTAGGCCGCTCTTCTTACCTTGTGTAAACACTGTGGCCAGCAGAATTCACAACTTAAACCTAGCTTTGGTTCTACACATCAGAGTAGACAGCAGCGTCCATAAGTTTAAAAGAGGAAGAGAAATGATGTGAAAGAGAAAGAGAGAAAAAACGACATTAAAACGTGGGTGAGAGAAAGTTATAAATGGAGCTGTTAATACTGGAGAAAATATTCATAGCTCACCTTTTGCCTCTGTTGTGTGTCTAAGCATGTGCTGGTTCATAGTGCACCTTCCAGTTTAGTGATTTGAAAGATAGAATATAGACTTTGTAATACCATAGTACATACAACTGCACAAGTATATTTTTGCCTTATTTATTTGTATACTCTGGATAATGTATTTTTTTAACTTCCACTGTAAGGAGGTGTTTGTGCGCTGTTTTTCTTCCAAAGTAGTATATTACATACACTCCCACTGAATAGCGGTGAGTTCTCGATATTGCAGGTCACGCAGGGTGGAAAAGCCACCCTGCTTGACTTTTCCTCTCCTTGTAAATATGGCCCCTTCACACAAAGCACTTTGCGGTGAAGGGGCGTATCATGGGTGTTGCTGTGGGTGTTCCCACGCAACACCCATGGAACAAGACACATTGTCCAGATTTACGAGAAATCGTAAATCTGGAGATGTATCTGAATGCTACGTCCCCCTAGTGGTGGCGTAGCAAGGCAAAACGAGGGCAAATGTTTTTATTTCTCCTCAGTTCTTTCCCTCTCTCAACGCGTGCTGTTTTCTACGCACACATTGAAAGAGGAACAATGCCTTTAGGGATTTTTTTTGTGAAAAAACAATCTCCCCTTGGCACAGGCATCCTTGCACCATGGTGCAAGGGTGCCTGCGCCAGCCCATGGCAACTGGAATGCGACATATTCTTGTAAATATGTTGCATTCGTAAGCTCTGAAAGTGCAGTAGGGCGGTGCAGCCAAAGGGCTTACGGTGGCACTCTGCAGTACTTTCTTGTAGACCTGCCCCTGCGTACCTCGACTGTTGCATTTCATTGACTCACAGAGTTTGGAGGTGAGCTTTTTTCTTGAGAAGTCACAGGCACACTTTAAAAGCTCCTTGCCCTACTTTTCCCATGTCAAAAGTGACACAAAAGTGGCACAAGAAGCTTGTAGATCTGTTCGTCAGACTGTTGTAACCTATCTATTCTGACTGCTTGGAGGCAATTGTATATTTCTACATAGTGAATGTGCTGGACACTACCCACTCTCTCCTTTCACAGATAACTTGTTATTGTTTCGGGAATAAGCTTCTTTGCTCACCTAGTGCCATTGGCTTGATTCAATGTGGGTGCACTACGTGTCGAAGCAGACTTCACTGTGGCCAACAGAGTTCACTACTTGTACTTAGGGAAGGTTGTGCATGGCAGAGTAGACAGCAGCGACCCTAACTTTAAAAGAGAAAGAGGAACAATGTGAGAGAAAGTGAGAAAGAGAAAGAGAAAAAACAACATTAACCCTTTAATTGCTGCCGTCGGCCAACGGTCGTCACGAGCGCTACCTCCCCAGTGCTGCGCATGACCGTTGGCCGTCCGGTCAGCATTCGTTCTCCGAACGTTCAGCACTAGGCGCTGAACGTTCGGCGCTGGGAACGGGTTAAAACATGGGAGAGAGAAAGTTATAGATGGAACAGTTAATACTGTAGAAAATACTCGTAGCTCACCTTTTGCCTCCGTTGTGTCCAAGCACGTGGTAGTTCATAGTGTACCCTCCAATTTAGTGATCTGAAAGATAGTATAACGAGTTATTAATAGTATAGTCCCACTTTCTCCTTTGACTGATGACTTGTCGTTGTTTGGGAAACAAGCTTCTTTGCTCACCTTGTGCCATTGGCCTAATTCAAAGAGGGTGCACTACGTGTCGAAGAAGATTTCTCAGAAGTTGTTACGATGGCCACACATCATCGCAGAATCCTCCAACATTGAGTTTTAGAAGTGTTGAGGGGACGCCAATTTGGGAAACACAACCTGTAAGATAAAAAGGAAGTTAACATTGTGTGTACTTTTTTTTATCAAAGGAGAGAGGAAGTGACAGAGTTACTACAAAGAATATTCGCAGCTCAACTTTTTGCCACCAGTATGCTTTTTACCACATGTTGGGACATAATGCCCCCTGAAGCTCTACATCTAAAAGATAGTAAAAGAAAGATGTTATGATTGGTAATTGTTACTATCTTAATGTGGAGTTGGATAACATCGCCCTTTCACACACATTCCTTCTCACATTTATAAGAACTATTTGTACAGTTTATATTCCGGACGTTTGAGCGATTATAAAAACGTTCCTGCTATTGGAAAAAAAAATATACATGTAATTTGATACACTATATAGGACTGCGTTTTTCTAAATCGCTGCGTCGCTTTTTTGTATCTAGTGTGCTACAGCCCTTCGACTCCCTCCGATGCGCTCCCAGGCCTCACTGCTCATCTTTTTGTGCACCGGACACCTTCTACATCATGCAGTACCGCTTTGCCACTAAGAAATCTCACATATGGTGCTGAGTCTTGATATCTCTATGTCTAATAACATACTCGTGCTCCCATCATCATCATCGCAGGTTCTTCACCCGCTCAGTGCTTCGGGTACCACTAACTCAGTGACTGAAGAGGCCAGGCACGTGGTAGTGGGCACCTTTGTTCGGTAGTTTGGGCCTACATGAAGTGTCCGAACTACCAGGATGGGCCATCACAAAACTTGCGATGGGAGCAACTCTAAAATGGCGTACAGCACGTGCGCCCTGTCTTTTTTATAGGTAGGGTCACATGTGTTGTGACGTATGTGCTGAATGGGTGTGGTGTGAGTGTATACCAGCCATGAGGGAGTGTGTGTGTGCCGATCTGACAACTAGACCTGGAACTAAGAAATCACTACAATGGAAATCTGGGCCATGTAGTGTTGTGTTTTCCTGGTAGTGTAAGCGGAGTGGGCTGTACTAACGTTTTCAGCCTCGATTAATTTACCACCACCCCCCGGGGCTTTTAAATGTTGAGAGGGGCAGCGCAGCTCCGGGACACTGCAGGAGCTGGTCCTGGGGCGTGGCAGTCTCCAGGATCTTTGAGGGCTCTAGGCATAGGTACACACAGTCTGCCTCACACAATACACTAAAAAAGAAGAGAAAGTGATGAGAGATGGTTTGTGACGTGTTTAGGCTTGAGAGCCTGGATAATTATTAAATAGGATCTGGCAGGGAAGTGAGCAATTATTCTGAAAGCAGGTCATCTTTAATAATTGCCTCTCGGTGTGTGTACACGCAAGGTTATGTGATTTGCTCGTATGTTAAAAAAAGATACTTTCAACACCTCTTTTTGATTGGTTGTGAAGCATTGTACGAAGATGTATTAGCGACCAATCCCTTTCCTTGCGTAGATTTTGAAAACCATTTGATTAGCTATTGTGTGGTTACGTGCACCTTCCTCATGGTAATTTTGATTGGATTTTTTTTTACGTGACGCTACAATACACTTACCATGTATGTAACCCATTTTGTGATGCACTTTATTTCACAATGCATTTCAAAAACTAGTTGTTGTAGGGTGTTTTTTTTTTAAAGTTTCAAAAACCTTTATTGCATATAAGTAGATGACATACAATCTCAAGTAAGACAATTTGTCCTCGTAATGCAATGCTGACAAATTCGCCCCGCCTACCTTGACCCCTCCCCTCCCCAACTCTACACCCCCAACTTAACTCAGCTGCCCCCCCACCCCGCACACTTGGGATAGCAAAGCCTGTCAAATCAGCCGTGTTATTGAGTCCATACTTAACAGTCCCTTTGCCAAGCGAGAAAATGTCTCTGGTTCCTCTTCTGATAATTCATGATGCTCTGTTCCCCCGCCCTCCGCGCCTCCTTCTTCCGTTACCTTTCCTCATTTACCCCTTTATTAACAGTATACCATTCCCCTGGTCATTTCCATTCATTCCTCTTACATGCTTTCTTCAGTTCCCTCCTCTCCACTGTTCTGCCTCAATAGGTAGCTTATCAAGGGCCCCCATATATCCCGAGGCCGCGACCTCAACGGTAGTAGCTCCGCATAGCCCTGTAGGTATTCCTGCCAAATGGACATGTCGTGGAGCCAGTCCTTTAAATTAGGGGCTCTGCCTCTACCTCATCTGCAAGCTATCTGACGTTGCGCTAGGAGAATACTTATTGCCAGGAACTGTTTGTGTGGTGTTTGTATGTCACCCAGCAATCCCAACAGAGCTCTGAGGGGAGTCGGGGATAGCGATATATCTATCATGCTAGTTAACCCTGTGAATACTTCCTCCCAGAAAACAGCTCCGCGAGGGCAATTCCAGGCCAAATGCATAAAATCCGCCGCCCCTGACCACATCTTAAACATCTGTCGTCATCTCTAAGGCGTATCCTATACAGTCTCACTGGGGTACGGTATATTCGGTGAAGGAACTTGTAGTGTACCAACCTAAGCCTGCAGTTACTAGATATAGCTTCCGTTTGGAGACAGGCCGCCTCCCACTACTCATCAGTCAAAGGACTGTCCAGGTCCACATCCCACTCTCGGCAAGCACAAACAGGGTGAGCAAGAGGGGTGCTCCTCACCCGTTTATACAGCAAGGAAACAACATGTGTAGGGGCCTCAGGTTGCAGCATTAAGTGCAGTGACGTAAATGTCTCTGGTTCCTGCGGGAAATCCGGAGTAAGGGCTCTGACACTTTGCCTGATGCGCATGTACAGAAACATCTCCATGAAGGAGTACGCCTGATCCGCAAAAAACTGCTCTTTGGTGCAAAATTTCTCCAAGGTATGGATCTCCCCATGTCCCAAACTGCAGCCTGTCAAGCATCCGTTGGCAAAGTTTTTCACCCGTTGCGGGTACCAGTGGGCAGTGGCGCAGGGGCACTCTGGGGGAGTACATCAGTTGTACACCCTCCTCTTTCGCATATCAATTCCACGCTCGGACTGAGCAGTCCACTGTAGAGGGATCTGCGTTCCGCACCCTAGAAGGAGTGTACACATACTCAGATGTCGGGACTGGGGCCATGTATCCATCCTCTACTGCAATGTGAGGCATATACGGGGGAGGATAAAACCAGTAAACCACGAAGTGTGCCTGCGCACTTTAATAATACTGCTCAAAGTTAGGGACATCAAACCCCCCCAGTCGATACGGCAACATAAGTGTGGTTAACTTCAGCCATGCTTGCTTGCCCCCCCAGATAAGCCGCACCAATTGCGAATGGAGCGAATGAAAGAAGAATGCTCCTGGGTGATATGTAATGTTTATGAAGAAATATAAGAACTTCGGAAGTATATTCATTTTAATCAGTGATATCCTCCCTGCCATCGAGAGGGGTAGCCTGATCCACCTGGAGATGTTATCTGTCACCTTATCCATGGCCTGCCCGTTGTTAAGCCTCAGTAGAGCGTCCCTGTCCCTGGTGACCTGAATGCCCAAGTACTTAAAGTCATCTCCGCTCATGATTCTTGCTATCCACTGTATCCATGCACCTATATTCTTTTGCCCAACCAGGCCTGCATTTTCATTTGACCTTACAGTTCTACCCATCCTTTAACAACCCATGCATCCGATTCATATCAGCCATGTGAATGAACCTTCCAAAGTTTCCTTCTATGGTAGTTAGTCTTATTATTACATCTCTTTAGTCCTTCCTCCTTCCACCCTAGTTCACTTCTTTCCCTTTTTTTCTCAACACATCCCTCAAGGTCATCTGATCTGACTTTTAGTCTTCTCCATAAGTTTCACAGCTGAGTTGGAGTCTGATGGAAGAGGCCTTGTTTACTCAACTCAAACTGGTAATGCTACAAAGGGTGTCTTCTTCAACCATTGTATATTGTCCAGTACAACTTCAAATTCATACTTTCTTAATAAGTCTCATAGCACAGTGAGGAAAAAAATGTCCCCCTTCCATCTAGTAATGCAAATAAGTATTGAATATAACTTACCACCGCCCACCGCTGAAGTTTCCTCCCCCACTGATGCTCCTGCAGGTGCCGCAGCCTCTGTCCCCTCCTGGATGGCAATCGCATCGCCGCTGGCCCCGTCGGCAACGGTGGTTGGTAGTGATTTTGCACCTATAAAAGCAAGTACACCTTTTTAGATGCCTGCACACCTCCCCCTATGTTACTAGTTGTACTTTTTTCACCAGGAAGGAAGATTGAAAAAACAGTTACGTACAACATGAATCGTTGTGACAGTGTAACTAGCCAAATTGCGTCCTAATGTACAGCAGTCACATTAGACAGAGTTTAGTTTTAATTTATTAGATGGTCCCTAGGGTCGTCTAATCTACTCCTACTCTAGTCTTTGGAAAGTTAGCCTGAGCCATATAACCATTTTTAGATCCGTGTCTACTGCTTTGCCCATGTTACCTCGCAGCTTGTTGCACAGTAAGAAAGACACCATTGAGGCCACATGAGTGTTGCATACAATTGACAAACCAGTATTGTTAGTCCCTTTTGCTTATCCATAATGTTGCACTTTTTGCCATGACTGCTAAAAACTGGCATAGTTGTATTCACTGTCTAACGTGCAACATTTTTCTCATAGGTGATGAGAAGAGAAGATTGCCTTCTACGAAACAAGGGATTTGCAGAGCTTTCGAAAGATGCATGTGTAGCCACTAACAGTATACGTTCAACGGTGAGAGGTCTCCCACAATTCACACATTTCTCTATCGTGCACTAGATGTACAAAATGTACAGTATTTAATCTTCTTCATTTTGCATGGTGGAGCAGGATGTTTTTCATGGAAATACTTACAAGTTATAACAATACAAAGCTTGTTATTAAAAAAATATAGTTTTTGAACTTGCACGTAGACTCTGTGGTATATTTTCAGTGTCTGGGGTGTTGTGGACTGAAACGAGTGGGTGAGCGAAAGGGTCTTCTTCTTCTGTTCTGGCCTGGGTTGTGTAATAAAATTATTGGGTATATATCTAACTATCTTCGTGGTGGGGGTCGGGAGTGGGACAAATGACTATGACCGAGACACTTAGGTAGGTAGGCTAGACGGTCATTGGATTATGGGTTCTTTCGACTGAGTTCTGTGACCAGGGTGTAAGGTCCAACCTCCCTATCACCAACATCAACAACATCCTATTTTCTTGTGCATAGTTCTGTATGTGTATATGCAGAGAATAATAACCACAACAGCAGTAGAAGTATACTTACTGAACAAAAATTAGTAGGCAAACATCTGGTTGTGCATTTTGTTGGTGGGAATTGACAAAGACTGGAGATTACAGAGGACAACGCAAAAGACGGGAGTGGACCCAGTGGCTACAGCTATTCTATCACAGCTTTATTCAAAAGAATACATTAACTAAAGAGTGGCCAACAGGGCAAGCTGAGCTACACACAGTCTATTAATAGTAGCACAGAGAGTCTTGGGGCAGAGGCAGTTTGAAGGACCTGAAAGTCAGGAATGGCATTGGATTGTTACCCCAAATTTGGAAAACAAATTTAAGACCAAAGAAGGCTTTGCTAACATTGAATTAGGAAGGAGGATTAATTGGTTGGAAAAAATAAGGTGCGTTAAAAAGTTAGGGAAATATAATTGTTAATAATATAAGCACTGTAGGACTTACTGGGGCCAGCAGCAGGATCCTCGGTAAAGGAGCGCTCCTCTTGTGGTTGTCCCGCCAACTCGGACCCCGTCTTCTTGCCCTTATGTGGTGCTGATCATGTAAGAAATAATAAAGAAAGAGAAACATTAAGTGCTGTGAAACAAAGACCTCATTCAAAAATCCTCTCAAACATTTTAGGGAACAACAATTCCAATAAAATTGACTTCGAAGTATAAATGACTACTGGCTTGCAAGATCCACAGACCGTCTACTTATAGAACACTAATCAAATGTGCCATAAACATTCTGATTGCAGAATATACTAACAAAGCCAGTACCACCTGACCTACACCACCTATTCAAGAATCCAGAGAGGCCAATTGTTCAGTAAGTCGGCATTTCAGTTTTATTTTTGCCCGCAAACATGCATAGATGATGAGATGGAGGACACATGCATAAATTTGTACATACACGTAATTGTTGGTTGCTTGCATCAGAACTGCTACTGACTCACCTGACCATGCTATTGCTGTGCTAAGCCTACCACTCGGTAAACAAACTCAAACCGGTTCTATGGAGGGGTGGGGTAAATAAGAACTAACTAAGCATTCAGTGACAAAGGAGGCGTCATGCAGACCGTTAAAAAAATATGAACTAATACTATCCATCCACCACTATTTCACTAAAGGACAATGTAAGGACTAGACTCTAGTAATAGCATCAATTAACTTCAGTTCTCTAAAAACTCTAACATCAATAATCAGCAGCCCAAGCTAGCGCTAAGTTACAAACCAGTAAGAGAAGTGGTGAGCAGCACCTGTGTCATACAATAACAGAAGAATTTGAGACGGAATTCATCTGCAATGCAACTAAGCGCACCAGTAACCGTGTTAATTATTCGTTCAAGAATTATACACAATACTTATACTACTATAATATATATTAAATTATTAATATTACTAGCTACTCACCAAGCCCCACGACTTCAACACCTAGCAGGTCCAACAGGTCCTGCTCCCTGTCCAGAATGTCTGCCCACCGGTGGGTCAGCTGCTGGTGGGTGCGCCAGATTTGCGAGCGACGGTAGACTGCCCGGAGCATCCTTCGCCCACCGGCGGTGACGCTCCTTTGGGAGGTAACCGGACCCTGGCCTGCCGCCTGTTGCCAAGGTCAAGGGGAGGTGGCACTGCATGAAAAAAACACAAGGTGGCCACCTCCGCCGTCCCGAAAAGATTCCGGGCCTGAACCCCTGCAGGTCGCATTCTGCCGCAAGGCAGCCGGCTCTTGGGCGCAGGCGCCTTGCCCTTCGAGCCGGTTCTGCTGCTCCCCTTTGCCATGGTTCTGGGGTGGAGGTGGAGGTGGAAAAGAAAAGTTAGAACAAAAGGAAAAAAGTTAGGGGGAAGAAGTAGGAGCTTAAATAAAGAAGTAAAATAAAACAGTAGAAAAGCTAAAAAAAAAAAGGTGAAAAAGTAGAAATAAAATGCAAAATATAAACTTAGGGACAGAGAGAGATAGATGAGAAGTAAAAAAAGTAAGAAAAACTGTGAAAATAGGTAAAGATTGCACAGATATAAGGTGGATAGAAAACTAGGCCCAGAACCATAGCATAGAGTTTGAAAAACAAGATGGCCGCGCGAACACGCACTTTGTCAGTGTGAACAAGTAGTTGTGTTCCGAACAAGACGTGCACTGCGCGAACGCGTTATTCGCGAGCCGGAAGAGGAAATAGGATGCGCGGGCGGGACAATTGAAAAAACAAGATGGCCGCGCCCATAGCCCACCACATGGGTAAGGTTGAACGCTACTATCCCCCGAACACGCAGACAGCGCCCCGACCACGCACTACGTGCTCCCGAGCAAGAAAAACGGCTCGCGAACGGGACCAGCAAGCTACTAGGCATGCTCGCGAAGCTCGCGTAGTGCAAGAACAGCTTCGCGTAGCGCGACTACGCTTACTACGCCCATCCTTACTACCTACCCATGTGTCCTCAAAGTAGTCTAAGAGGGCACTTAATTTAGCTTCATTTTGGTTTTAAAATGTGCTATCAATTAAAATGTTGTAGTGTTCTGCCACATCTGTTTCTGGAATGTAAGCCAGTGCTGTTAGTTTTTTGATTTGATATGCAAAAGATGAATTGGTTGCATATTCTATGCTTAGGGTTGTCTTTTGTAAATGTCTCGATAGACACTGATTAAAGTGATAGTAGCAGCCTTGTATACAGGTATGGGGTGTATTTTTAAAATACTTGAAAGCATTGCTTGTTCAAAATCAAGTATTATTTTTTCTGGGGAATAGTCATTAGTTTTCTCTTTGATAGTGTTTAATAATTCCATATATGTTGAATTAGTTTTATTTGGTAGCAGAGCATAAAGTAGAGGTATATTGCAGTTTTGATATAGGCCATTGTTAGACCTGTCTGACTTTTTGGCGAAGTCCCTCCTAATTTTTATTTATTTTGTCCCCTTTTTGCCCCTCATACCCTTGTTAATTTTTGTGTCTACTGACTTTTTGCAGGTGTTGGTCAGGGGGATAGGTGTTTTCTTCCCCCCTCATAATCTTTTACCTTAGGCCCAGAGGCCTGTTCTGACAGGAAAGTTGGCACCACCTAAAATGGTGGCCACCAACTGTCCCAACTGTCACCAACAGAACCTGGCCATAGCCCAACATAGGGCATTCCAGAACCTTCTGGTCCATTCTGGACCACTGAAGGGCAGCCTATATAAGGCGGAATGCGGGGCAGCCATTTTGTCTACCTGTGAGAGTCAGCTGGAGGACAGGCTATCCTGGCAGGTGGGAGGAGACTAGTGTAAGGGTTGAACTCCTGGACTGGGAAGCAGCCTAATAATTCCACTTCTCTATTCCTCCTGTGGGTTCCTTGTCCTGTCCCCGCTGGGAAAGTTAAGGGAGACCCTGGGCGCCTGACTGACCCCTAACTTCAAAATAGTAGGGTGTAGGTAGGGTAAGGAGACTGCAGCGCAGTGGAGCGCAGTCCTCTGCCCAGCATTGGAAACTGAACTGAGAGGGTTCCTAATAACTGTCCAGTGAAGAGGGCTGGGGTCCTAGTGAGGAGAAAGCGCCCTGAAGCTTCATTCTGTGGAAACCCCTTTGATCCCCCCTTTTCCTGTTGGAAACAAGAAGATAACTGTTGTCCTGGGTGGCACTGGGCACCTCTTACCTGGGTCAGAACTGGCAAGGAGCCGACCCTGTGTTGATGGACCAGTGGTTGGAGCCTGGTGGAGGATTCCCTTGAGCCTGGGCAACCTTGTGAGGCCAGCGCCGAAAACGGGACCCCGGGGGCACCTGTCGCGCTTTGTGTCAGCGTCCGGTGAATCCTGAGATAAGTGTGAGCGCAGTGCTCCTTCCCGGCGCCAGCGCGCTAATTCCCCAGTGAAATTGTAGAACTGTGGTGAGAGAAGGGGCCGAGGATTGAGCAGGCCCGGAGCGGAGTCGCTTTTCCCCCGCGCATACGCAGTGGAGGCCGGGGCAGTGGAAATCGACGTCGTCACTGTCGGCTGAGGAGCGCTGTGAGGAGGTGGCTTCGGCGAGTGTTTGTGTGTGACCTGCGCGCCGAGGGACAGATCCGGGTGTGAGGAGCAGCCTGGCAAGCGGCTGATGCGCTGTGTGCAGCGCTCCGGTTCTGTTCTCTCCGGAGGCGGAGAGATCGAGGCTGTGTGGAGAGAAGCAGTCCCAAGGTACAGGGGGTGGGCGGAAGATCCGTCTGCCGGCCCCCTTTTCAAGTAAGCAGGGAGGAGTGTGGGGTAGCGTGGGAGAGCTGGTCAGGCCTCCTACGCGTTCAGCTTCTTCCTTCCACTGACCCTAATTAAGACCAAGAGGAGGAGAGCCTGGAAACGAAAGCCTTATCAATTAAAATACTGGCTGACTCAAGAAGCCTGATCACCAGTGGGGGTTCCAGGAGCATAAAGTCGATATAGAACCCTTGGCTCTTGATAACTTATGACAGTTTGCCCCCCCTTCTTCTACTGGAGTTGAGTTCTGGGGTAATCCTTGCTATGTAAAGCTGGTATATTTGAACCCTCAGAGTTTATGTAATAAGAAGAAGGAGGGAACACTGGTGCTGGGGGAGACGCATATAGTACATTGCATAATATCCATACACAGTATTTCTGGAGTCTAAGCAAGTGCACTGTTGAGGCTTAACTTACATTAACAGACCTGAGAGTGTTAATATTGACTAAATGACAAATGTACTGTAATGTTAAATCTATCTAGAGAATTGCTTATCCGGTTAGAAGTGTTTACTATTACTAAGTCAACCTGAAATGTATTAAGTGATAATCTGCTAATAATTTAAAAAGCGTAATTGTTGACCCTGAAAGTGATTTAAACTGCTTTGAACTATTTATATGTGAGCTACTGAAATTTGACAACAGAGAGAATATTATTTTTACATAAAGCAGTACGTATTTTCATATAATTTTGGTGTAGTGTTTTTCTTTTTGAGTGCTATTGCGTGAAGTTACTTTTGGGTGGTCTGCAACCTTTACACTGTGCCTCTAAATGTTAGTCTTGCCCTAGGCCAGGCTACCTAATTCCAACATATTGGTGCCTAGCGGTGGGATCGCGGACTTGGTTGCAGCTACTTACTAGTAATTTGGCGTAATACACCCAACCTACACCAGGAGTTTTCTCCTTGCGGCCCTCCCAATTAGTCTTTTTGTTTTTTCTAAATTTATTCCTGGTGGTGGGTGGAGTTGGTTTTAGGTTACCCTCACCCTTCTGAAATTTCTGGTGTGTATCCAGGTTTGCCAGATTCACCATGGAGTTTGCGGTGGAAAACCTGGAAGCCTATTCCGTGCCCCAATTGAGAATGTTCTGCCAGCAAATGGGGGTCTTTTTCAAACATGGTGCTAGGAAGGGGGAGCTCCAGACTAGCCTTAGGGCCTGGGTGGAGGCACACCAAGAGACAAAGGAGGAGGATGAAGAGGTTGACCAGGGCACAGAAGGGGGGGTGGAGGAGTTATTCCACCATGAGGGGGAAAACTTGCTCACCGGACCGGTGTCCTATTCCAGAAAGGGCAGTAGCATTTCTGGGAGAAGCCTAACAGAAGCTGAGCTCACCGATAGGAGGGAGAAAAGACAGCTAAAGTGGGAGCTGGCTAAGTTGGAACAGGAGAAAGAGGAGAAGAGGATGGTCCACGAGTTTAGGCTAAAGGAACTGGAGCTCCAAAGTCTACAACGGGGGTCCTCTCCTGTTAGGAATGGTGGCAGCGAACCGAAAGAGTCAGCCAGGGAGACCAAACCCTATATCCCAAAGGACCTGATAGCGAGCTTCAGTCAGGGGGATGATGTTGCTAAGTGGCTGGCCGCTTATGAGGTTTCTTTGAAGGTTCATGGAGTGCAGGAGAAGCACTGGGGGGGTAGTTTGTACAAGTACATGCCTCCTGCTGGTCGGGACACCTTGTTGGCCCTGGAGCCAGAGGAACAGACAAACTACCCCACCATGAAGCTGGCGTTATTGAGGAAGTTCGGGCTCACCCCAGAAAGGTACCGACAGAAGTTTAGGGGGAGCCACAAGATGGGAACTCAGAACTGGGTGGACTTCCTTGATTACGCCAGAAAGGCTTTAGAGGGTTGGGTCAAGGGCAGTGAGGTAAAAGATTATGAGGGGCTGTACGATCTGTTTTTGAGAGAACACCTCCTCGAGAAATGTTTTCCCGAGCTGCGCCAACACCTGGTAGACAGCAAGCTGACCAATCCCCGGAAGCTTGCAGAGGAGGCGGACATCTGGACAAGTACCCGGGTGTCCACCAAGGGGACTGGAGGACTGGAGGGGAATCTCAAAAAGCCGGACAGGGCGCCCCCCAGAAGAAGGAGGGGGGGGGAGAAAAAGAAAGAGTTCTCTAAAGGTCCCCAAAATAACTTCCAAGGGAAGGGAGCAGGTTTCACCCCTAGGGCAAACCCGCCCCGGAACCCTCATCCTGGCCAGAGCCAGCAGCCCAGGGTTCTCCACTGTTTTGAATGCGGTGGCGTTGGACATTATAAGGGAGATGTCAGATGCCCAAAGAGACCACCCCCTCCCACCGGAGGAAAGTCACCGGGAGTAGCTAGTGTAGCGCTCGGGGAGGAGTTGCCCTTAGATAAGGGGGGTGAGTGGGCGGGTGTCACCTTAGTGTCCCTGGGAGAGCGGGAGATGGTGCCAAAGATCCAGGTGCCCCCAAATACTACAAAGTATGGGCAATGGGTTACCATCAATGGCCAGAGAGGGCAGGCTCTGAGGGATACAGGAGCCAGCATGACTATGGTGAGAAGTCAGCTGGTGTCCCCAGAGCAGGTTGTTCCTAATGTACTCCACCCCGCCGCGATGGCTGACGGCAGAATGGGCCACTATCCAGTGGCTGAGGTTCCCTTTGAGTGGGAGGGGGTTGCAGGTTCACTTCGAGTTGCCGTAAGCCCTGCCGTGCCAGTCGATTGTCTGTTGGGGAATGACATGGAACACAATACTTGGAGAGAGGTGGAATACCGGACGCATTCTGCGATGCTGGGTACACCTGACTGGGCCTGTGTCAGCACACGGTCTGCGACTGCCCGGAGAGGGAGTTCGCCTGGGTTGGAGCCTGGAACAATGGCCCAACCCGCTGCTAAGAAGGGACAGACCCGGAGACAGAGAAAGCCTGCTCCGGCTTCCACACCCCATGAGACAGATCGGCCACCTGCGGTGGTGGACCAGGAGTCCGTGGAGGGGGAAGTAGACTCTCTGGAGGATTTGCCCATCCCTGCGGAGTGGCATGTGGAGGGAGGTCCTACCAGAGAGGAATTCTGTAAGGGGCAGAGGGAGTGCCCCACCCTTGAGGGACTGAGGCGACAGGCTGAAGCCCAAGCAGCAGGTGATGTTACGGGACATTACCATATTTACTGGGAGGATGGACTCCTCTACAGTGAACCCAAGGTACCCTCGCCTGGTTCATCGAGGGCCTTGGTAGTCCCGCAACAGTACCGAGCCTTTCTTTTGGAACTGGCTCATGCCATACCCCTGGCAGGACACTTAGGCCAGGACAAGACCTTTGCACGGCTTGTTCTCCACTTTTACTGGCCTCAGATGAAAGCGGCGTCCAACACATACTGTAGGACTTGTGTAACCTGCCAGGCCAGTGGGAAAACAGGGGTGAAGCTAAAAGCTCCCCTGGAACCACTTCCAGTCGTTAGCACCCCCTTTGAGAGGGTGGGCATCGACATTGTAGGGCCTTTGGATCCACCAACAGCAGCTGGTCACAGGTTTATCCTGGTACTGGTGGATCATGCCACACGGTACCCAGAGGCAATACCTCTGAGGACAGTCACTGCACCTGTAGTGGCAAGAGCCCTAATGGGAATCTTTACCCGAGTGGGATTTCCCAAGGAAGTTGTGTCCGACAGGGGGACCAACTTCCTGTCAGCTTACATGCGGGCAATGTGGAAGGAGTGTGGAGTGACCTACCGGTTCACCACTCCTTATCACCCCCAGTCAAATGGACTGGTTGAGAGGTTCAATAAGACCTTGAAGGGCATGATCAGAAGTCTGCCCGAGAGCCTGCGGAGGAAATGGGATGTCCTCCTACCCTGTTTACTTTTTTCCTACAGGGAAGTGCCCCAGAAGGGAGTGGGCTTCAGCCCCTTTGAGCTTCTGTATGGGCACCCTGTACGCGGTCCTCTCAGCCTGGTGAAGGATGGTTGGGAGAAATCTTCCAGGAAACCCCCCCAGGATGTGGTGAGCTACATGCTGGCCTTCAGGAGCCAAATGGCGAAGTTGTGGAAGCAAGCTTCTGACAACTTGGAGGCCAGCCAGGCAGTCATGAAGGAGTGGTACGACCACAACGCTCACCCGGTGGAACTGGAGCCTGGACAGAAAGTGTGGGTGATGGAGCCTGGAGAGCTTAGCGCCCTCCAGGATCGCTGGACAGGCCCCTTTGAGGTGTTGGAAAAGAAGGGTAAGGCCACATACCTGGTGGACCTTAAGACCCCTTGACAGCCCCTACGGGTGCTACACGCCAACAGACTCAAGCCCCACCATGAGAGGCCCGAAGTCATGCTGATGATGGTGACTGACGGGGGAGAGGAAGCGGAAAGCGAACCTCTCCCAGATCTCTTTTCGTCCCAAGAGAAGGATGGGTCAGTGGAGGGAGTGAATCTCTCTCCTACTCTCACTCCTGAGCAACGGGAGGACTGCCGCCAGATACTGGAGCAGTACTCTTCGTTGTTCTCCCTTGTCCCGGGAAGGACCCACCTGTGTACCCATGATGTGGACACAGGAGACAGCCCACCAGTGAAGTCCAAGACCTACCGGCTGTCTGACAAGGTGAAGGCTAGCATACATGGAGAAGTTGCCAAGATGCTAGAGCTGGGAGTAATTGAACCTTCCAACAGCCCTTGGTCCAGTCCGGTGGTGCTCGTGCCAAAAGCCGCACCACCAGGCACCACACCTGAACTGAGGTTCTGTGTGGATTACCGAGGACTGAATTCAGTGACAAGGACTGATGCTCATCCGATCCCTAGGGCGGATGAATTGATTGACCGGCTAGGAGCTGCCCAATATCTGAGTACCTTTGACCTCACTTCAGGGTACTGGCAGATCTCCTTGACAGATGGAGCAAGGGAAAGGTCAGCCTTCTCCACGCCTGAGGGACACTACCAGTTCTGTGTGATGCCCTTTGGGCTCAAGAACGCCCCTGCCACATTTCAGCGGCTGGTGAACCAGGTCCTCTCTGGAATGGAGAGTTTCTCTGCTGCTTACTTGGATGACATTGCTGTCTTCAGTAGCAGTTGGGAGGACCATCTGCAGCATTTGCAGGCCGTTCTCCAGGCCCTGAGACAAGCTGGATTGACCATCAAAGCCAGCAAATGCCAGATTGGGCAGGGGTCGGTTGTGTACCTTGGACACTTGGTGGGTAGGGGAACTGTGCAGCCCCTGCAGGCGAAGATTGAGGCAATCATGGCCTGGGAACCCCCCAAGACACAGACTGAGGTCCGAGCTTTCCTGGGCCTCACAGGATACTACCGTCGCTTTGTGAAGGGGTATGGCACTATTGTAGCGCCCCTCACAGAGCTCACCTCCAAGAAACAACCTCGACGGGTAGTTTGGACAAAGGCTTGTCAGCAAGCCTTTGAAAAGTTGAAACAGGCAATGTGTGCGGCACCGGTCCTAAGGGCCCCAGACTTCTCCAAGGAGTTCATTGTCCAAACGGATGCATCAGAACATGGCATTGGGGCAGTGTTATCGCAACTCAATGAAGAGGGTCTGGATCAACCTGTAGTCTTCTTATCCAGGAGGCTGCTTCCCCGGGAACAGAAGTGGAGTGCCATTGAGAGGGAAGCTTTTGCGGTGGTGTGGGCTCTGAAGAAGTTGCGGCCATACCTCTTTGGCTCGCACTTCCTGGTTCAGACTGACCACCGACCCCTTCGTTGGCTGATGCAAATGAAGGGGGAAAATCCCAAGCTGTTGAGGTGGTCCATCTCCCTACAGGGAATGGACTTCCGGGTGGAACATCGGCCTGGAGTGGACCACGCCAATGCAGACGGTCTCTCCAGGTATTTCCGCCTTAGTGATGAGGACTCCCAAGGGGTTGGGTAGTTCTCCCCACTTTCAGCTGGGGGGGACGCGTGTTAGACCTGTCTGACTTTTTGGCGAAGTCCCTCCTAATTTTTATTTATTTTGTCCCCTTTTTGCCCCTCATACCCTTGTTAATTTTTGTGTCTACTGACTTTTTGCAGGTGTTGGTCAGGGGGATAGGTGTTTTCTTCCCCCCTCATAATCTTTTACCTTAGGCCCAGAGGCCTGTTCTGACAGGAAAGTTGGCACCACCTAAAATGGTGGCCACCAACTGTCCCAACTGTCACCAACAGAACCTGGCCATAGCCCAACATAGGGCATTCCAGAACCTTCTGGTCCATTCTGGACCACTGAAGGGCAGCCTATATAAGGCGGAATGCGGGGCAGCCATTTTGTCTACCTGTGAGAGTCAGCTGGAGGACAGGCTATCCTGGCAGGTGGGAGGAGACTAGTGTAAGGGTTGAACTCCTGGACTGGGAAGCAGCCTAATAATTCCACTTCTCTATTCCTCCTGTGGGTTCCTTGTCCTGTCCCCGCTGGGAAAGTTAAGGGAGACCCTGGGCGCCTGACTGACCCCTAACTTCAAAATAGTAGGGTGTAGGTAGGGTAAGGAGACTGCAGCGCAGTGGAGCGCAGTCCTCTGCCCAGCATTGGAAACTGAACTGAGAGGGTTCCTAATAACTGTCCAGTGAAGAGGGCTGGGGTCCTAGTGAGGAGAAAGCGCCCTGAAGCTTCATTCTGTGGAAACCCCTTTGATCCCCCCTTTTCCTGTTGGAAACAAGAAGATAACTGTTGTCCTGGGTGGCACTGGGCACCTCTTACCTGGGTCAGAACTGGCAAGGAGCCGACCCTGTGTTGATGGACCAGTGGTTGGAGCCTGGTGGAGGATTCCCTTGAGCCTGGGCAACCTTGTGAGGCCAGCGCCGAAAACGGGACCCCGGGGGCACCTGTCGCGCTTTGTGTCAGCGTCCGGTGAATCCTGAGATAAGTGTGAGCGCAGTGCTCCTTCCCGGCGCCAGCGCGCTAATTCCCCAGTGAAATTGTAGAACTGTGGTGAGAGAAGGGGCCGAGGATTGAGCAGGCCCGGAGCGGAGTCGCTTTTCCCCCGCGCATGCGCAGTGGAGGCCGGGGCAGTGGAAATCGACGTCGTCACTGTCGGCTGAGGAGCGCTGTGAGGAGGCGGCTTCGGCGAGTGTTTGTGTGTGACCTGCGCGCCGAGGGACAGATCCGGGTGTGAGGAGCAGCCTGGCAAGCGGCTGATGCGCTGTGTGCAGCGCTCCGGTTCTGTTCTCTCCGGAGGCGGAGAGATCGAGGCTGTGTGGAGAGAAGCAGTCCCAAGGTACAGGGGGTGGGCGGAAGATCCGTCTGCCGGCCCCCTTTTCAAGTAAGCAGGGAGGAGTGTGGGGTAGCGTGGGAGAGCTGGTCAGGCCTCCTACGCGTTCAGCTTCTTCCTTCCACTGACCCTAATTAAGACCAAGAGGAGGAGAGCCTGGAAACGAAAGCCTTATCAATTAAAATACTGGCTGACTCAAGAAGCCTGATCACCAGTGGGGGTTCCAGGAGCATAAAGTCGATATAGAACCCTTGGCTCTTGATAACTTATGACAGTTTGCCCCCCCTTCTTCTACTGGAGTTGAGTTCTGGGGTAATCCTTGCTATGTAAAGCTGGTATATTTGAACCCTCAGAGTTTATGTAATAAGAAGAAGGAGGGAACACTGGTGCTCGGGGAGACGCATATAGTACATTGCATAATATCCATACACAGTATTTCTGGAGTCTAAGCAAGTGCACTGTTGAGGCTTAACTTACATTAACAGACCTGAGAGTGTTAATATTGACTAAATGACAAATGTACTGTAATGTTAAATCTATCTAGAGAATTGCTTATCCGGTTAGAAGTGTTTACTATTACTAAGTCAACCTGAAATGTATTAAGTGATAATCTGCTAATAATTTAAAAAGCGTAATTGTTGACCCTGAAAGTGATTTAAACTGCTTTGAACTATTTATATGTGAGCTACTGAAATTTGACAACAGAGAGAATATTATTTTTACATAAAGCAGTACGTATTTTCATATAATTTTGGTGTAGTGTTTTTCTTTTTGAGTGCTATTGCGTGAAGTTACTTTTGGGTGGTCTGCAACCTTTACACTGTGCCTCTAAATGTTAGTCTTGCCCTAGGCCAGGCTACCTAATTCCAACAGCCATGTATCGTGTATAATTGGTAAAAAGGTTTGGGACAGATGTTAAAATTCCCATCCATCATCCAATATTAGCTTTGTTGGAGTTTTATGAGGTTAATAGCTGTGCCAAAAATTATTAGTCTTTTTTCATTGTTTTCGTTGTCGTAAATGACAAAGGTCGTTTGTTTAAAGTTATAGATTGGTCAGGATTTAAATTTATATCTCTATATGTTCTAGGAGGTAGAGTGGTAGTGGTAGTTCTTTTGGTACGTGATATTGTTCTTTTGAGGGAAGCTATATTTGGCATTTGGGTAGTGGCTGTTTTAGGTATTTGGGGTATCTGTTCTTTTCAAGATTACGCTTGTTGGTTTTTGGGAACCTGTACTTGCTTCTTTAATGTTTTCTAATGCTGTTCTAACTTCTATTTCGGTTATGTTTGGTGGCTGGTTGTGTTACCTGGTATAAAGGACTGTTGCTTCCCTAGTTGTTGCCCTTCCATAACATTTGTCGGAGTAGTATTTGCAACATTTCCAATTAACTTTTCTCCCAAATTGTTTCTCTTGGGTATAAGTGTAACCCATGTAGCAGAGTATTAGTTTTTCTTTCTGGCTGGTAACAAATTCAGCTCCTTCTGTCATTTTGTTGTTTGTTAATCTATAAGAAATACATTTTATAGTTATTTAAAATAAAGATATATGTATATTAACTTAAAATTATTAACATTTTTATTGTAAATGCTTACCAGTCTCTTTTTTCTTCCCCCCTATTCGTATGCATCATGAATTGTCACAGGATAACTGGACAAGGGTTGAACGGAGATCCAGATACAGGGGGTACGCTGCACGACCTGTCTATCGACCTCCGGAGACACCCTTTATTGACTACAATCGATTTAACTGTCTGAATGGACTGGATGGGGTCGATTGACTGTCCTCAAATCCGGACCTAAATCCTGTGACTTCAGATAACGGTCTTAGTGAACCATCTGACCCAAATAGACCTATCTCTGACAATGGTCCTGATGTGACAACTGGTGTAACATCGGGCATTGGTTTCCCTCCCATTTCTACCTCTGTAATCCCCCCTGCTGTTGCTCCGGCGCACTTGAGATTAATCTGGTGGAATGTGGCCGGCCTAGCCAATAAGCTGGACACACATTGGGTAACTTATATCGAGACTGGGGATGTTTGTATGTTCCAGGAGACCTGGGCTAGGGAAGAATATAGGCATCAGGGCTACCTGTCATTTTCCATCCCGGCTAGGTGGAAGGGCAAGGGCCGTCCCTCAGGTGGACTCACAACTTGGGTGGCATCCCACCTAGGGTGTCAGGCTTCACGGTTACCGGTGCCATCGGACGATATCTTAGTGGTTTTATTGGCCTGGCCGAACTTAGCGAAACTTGCCTTGATAAATATCTACTCTAGGCCAGTGGGAGTCTCACGAGAATCTCCCACCATCGATGAGCTCTCAGCTTATCCATCTGAAATTCCCAGGGATACACCCTATGTAGTGGGAGGTGATTTAAATTCTCACTTTGAGCCGCTGGCCGGCCTTCTAGAGGGTTTTCCTATGGAAGAAGAGTCCAGGTGGGCAGTACCTTCTGTAGTAACACCCCCCCGAAGGCATGAACACCTGTAGCACTGCAGTTGACTGCCCTAACCCTAAAGCATGGAATCAGAGCTTGCAATGGGCGTATTAAGTCTGATATACCAAGCAGACCTACGTACAACAGAGTGGAAAGAGAGTCCCGCTTGGACTACGCCCTTGTACAGATAGTGAATTGGTCATCTATCTTGGACTTTAGGGTCACCGAAAGACTAGATAGTGACCACAATGCTCTAGAACTAGATCTCATCCACCCTGGTTTAGAACCCTCTACTTCAACTAAGGAGGAAAACAAGCCCGACCTTCTATTGGGCAACAACAGGAGAAGAATCAGGTGGGAAAAATTAGCCATGAGCCAAGTGAAACTCCCGAGGCTCTACGCTGGACTAATTCCAATTTTGGAAAAAGTGGGAGAGCTCGCTGATGATGTGGGCAATAAAGATTCCCATAACAAATTATATCAGGTACATGAGGACCTTATAAAGGGAGCGGCTTCAGAGCTCTTTAGCAAGGTACAGAATCTGAGGAGGGGGCAGCAACATAAATCCTCATGGTACAATGCAGCCTGCAGGAAGGCAAAGGGAGAACTTCTCAGAAGCATCAAGGAGGGAATAGGCGGAGAGAAGCTACGAGAAAGTAGACGGGCATACAAAAAACTAGTTGCCCACGCTAAAATTGAATGGGAGGAGAACCAATGGGAGGAGCTCACTAGTTCCCTTGCAACAAGAGACCACCAAATGTTTTGGCGAGTGGTAAATGGGGGGTCAGGGAGCCTCCACTCGGCAATAGAGCCAAACATTGCAGCAGGGGTGTGGCAGGCACACTTCCAGTCTCTTTATAGTTCTGAGCTGGGAGAAACTACGATTGACATCGGTAATGGATTGGCAGAGTATGACGGGGATTTGATAACAGTGGGGGAGGTTAAGGCAGCAATTGCAGGACTGACATCTGGAAATGTATTTGTCATACTTCCTTTCACCCCTGAGGCGGAAGCCGGGGGCCCTTCAGCACTCTTGCTCTATTTGGATTCTGCTATATGCTAACTGGCGGTTATTGATTTCTAATAACCTGATTTTTTAAAAACTGTAAATATTTTAACCGGATAGATTTTATGTATCCAGTTGGCCCTACCTTGGTGCAAGAACAACGTTGCCCAGGGCGGCCTCTTACCCCCTCCTCAGCTGTCAAGCGACGCTAGTTTCGGGCGCTGGGCGCTGAACTCACTTTGGGCGCCATCTTGGGTAGGGGTAGGATCGCGGTCTAGATGATCGACGATCCCACCCTCCTCACGCCCCCTACAGTGGATATAAACATCAGAATCCCCCGTCCGCGCAGCGGGCGGGCGCAGCGGGCGCGCCAAAGGCAAGCCTGTCTGCGCCCGTCCGCGACCGGACGGGACCAGGGGCCATACCCCCTGTGCAAGGCGGACCAGAATGTAGCAGATCGATATGGTATGACTCCACCACTTTAAAAAACTTAATGCCCCCAATTAATCATACCTGTTGGCATTCTATCCATCCCGACTCTCCTTCTGGGATCTGCTCTCACTGTAAATTCTCACTGTCCAGCTATCAAGATAAGCCACACTCTGTCAAAACCTACAAAATGTTTCTTTTAAATTGTCGATCATTGACTAAACATGCTGCGCAAATGTCTCTCCTGCTAGAGGAGAATGAGCCAGATGTAATATTCCTGACGGAGACGTGGTTAAAAGACGCTTCTGACCCTGATATTACTTCCATCTTGCAAATGGGATACACTCTGCAGAGATTGGACAGATTAGAAGGTAGAGGAGGTGGCTTAGGCATCCTTCTTAAAAATCACTACCTCTGTAGGACCTCATCGGCCGCTATCTCTAACTGTGAGTATGCTCTTCACACTTGAATTCTCACCTACAGACTCATTTTCTGGTGCTCTTATCTACCGCCCCCCTAATCAAGTAGGAGATTTTATTGATTCACTTCAATCTAAAATAGCTGACTTAGTGGTTAGTAGATCCTATTTCTCAATATTAGGAGATATAAATATCCACTTAGATGACCCCAACAACTCTACGGCTAGTGCATTTTTGGATAGTATGGCAGCTCTCCAGATCATACAGAAAGGCTTTGAGCCTACACACGAAAAGGGTCATCTTCTTGATGGGGTACTCAGTAATGATAGACTGGAAGTAGGGACCCCACTGCCTCTTACCTGGACAGACCACTATTTAATACCCATACAGTGGACTCCAGCTATGTCACTACAACCCCCCCCCCCCTCGCACTACCCTATTTGGGAGAGACTGGTCCAAAGTCTCCCCAGTCCAATGGGCCAACTTGCTCTCCGCGGCCCCCCCCAAAATGTGACAGACCCGGCACTGCAGTATGAGAACTACATCAATTGGCTGTGTACAGCCCTGGACTCTGTTGCACCTATTAAAGCCCTCAAAGAAAAAACTAAATCCAAGGACTCACCCTGGTACACTCCCCAACTTAAAGAACTAAAAAGGGTGTGCAGAAGACTTGAAAGAAATTGGAGGATTTCTCGTAGTAAGATAGATAAAACCACTCATCTTGAAGCCATCAAAAAATATAAAACAGAAATTAGACGTACTAAAACCTTATACTTCGAGGAAAATTTTTTAACTGCCTCCAACTCTTCCAGAGAAATCTTTCGGATAGCAAAATTCCTGATTGACATCCCCCTGGTTCCTGCTGATCCGAGTAAAGCTCAGGCTTGCTGTGAGAGTCAAGCTGAGTACTTTCATAGCAAAATACAAAAAATTGCCTCTGCTTTTAAACCACCTAATCTATCCCAGGATATGGGAACCACTTCACTAAACGTCATGGCTCCAAAATTAGATGAGTTTCCACTGTTGGATGAGAACTCACTTGGGGCTATCATGTTGAAAATTAAATCAGGATCTCCTACGGACCCTGCCCCTCCCTGCCAGCTAGTAAAAATTGAGAATACTGTCAAACCTGTTATTCTTAACATTTTAAATACTTCTATTACTACAGGCTCAGTACCCACTGCGTGGAAATGTGCACAAGTTAAGGCTTTGCTGAAGAAACCCACTTTGGACCCGGAAAATATGGCCAATTATCGGCCTATTTCCCTCCTTCCGTGGATCAGTAAACTCTTAGAAAAACACATCAACACGTCTATTACTCAATTTTTAGAGAATCATCATCTCCTCCACGATTCCCAAGCTGGTTTTCGTCCCAAATTGGGAACTGAGGCGGCCCTCTTGGCGGTAACTGAGCTGGCCAGGAAACAAATGGACCAAGGCGGCACCACAGCAATTATGCTACTCGATCTTAGTGCCGCCTTCGACACTGTTAACACCAGCATTCTCCTTCACCGCCTCTATCAGATGGGAATTTCTGGGAAGGCCATGCACTGGCTCCAGTCCTTTCTGGAGAATCGCTCCTTTAGGGTTGTTGAGGGCACTACCTACTCAAAAGTCTGGCCCTTGGATCAAGGTGTACCCCAGGGCTCTTCTTTGAGCCCTACTCTTTTTAATGTTTATATGCAGCCTTTAGCTGATATAGTGCACTCTTTCGGCCTTGATATAGTAACCTATGCCGATGATACGCAATTAGTCGTATCTATGAATCAGGCAGACTCTTCCTCTTCCAATCTAAGTAACTGTCTGGTAGCGGTGGCTCAGTGGATGGCTACCTCGCATTTAAAATTGAATGGCGAGAAAACTGAGCTCATGGTGTTAGGCAATTCAGCCATTTCCAGTCCTCTGTCAGACTGGCCACCGTGTATGGGCCCCACGCCCCAACCAAAGTCCCATATAAAGAGCCTAGGTATTTGGTTGGACTCCAACCTCAGCTTCATGCAGCAAGCTACTACTCTCTCCGCCATATGCTTCGGGCTCATGCGTATGCTGAGAAAGGTGCTGCCTCTTCTCCCCTTTGAAGCGCGCAGAATAATGGTTCAAGCCATTATTTTGTCCCGTTTGGATTATGGGAACTCTCTATACTTAGGAGCCCCCTCATTTACAATAAAAAAGTTACAGGTGACACAAAACGCCGCAGCCCGCCTCCTATTAGGCCTCAACAAACGAGAATCAGCTACCATGGCCCTGAGGAAACTGCACTGGCTTCCTGTTAAGGCCAGAGTGTTGTTTAAATCTCTATGTATCATGCACAAAGCCATGTGGAAGAATGCTCCCACTATGATCTGCTCCCTGGCAAAACCCTACCTTCCTCACAGATCCCTGAGATCTAGTACTGCTTTCCTGGCTACTGTCAACAAAATCAGACGTACCAGATGGGGCAGACGTTCCTTCTCCTGGAATGCCGCAAAGGAATGGAACTCTCTGCCCACTCTCCTTCGCAGTGAACCTAGCCTTTTAAAATTCCGGAAGGATCTGAAAACCTACCTGTTCATTTAACTTCTTCCCTTTTTTATTAGTATGACAGTACTTAGCGCTACGAGGCCTCCGGGTTGTTTGCGCTCTATAAAACCCGATTAATAATAATAATAATAATAATAATAAAGGCGCCAGGATTGGACGGTCTCCCTGGGGACCTGTTCAAGCAGGAGCCCGATGTGTGGGCCCCCTACCTTGCTACTGTGTTCAATGCAGTTCTGCACGGTATGGAAATCCCAAGTACTTGGCTGGGGGCAGAGGTGGTTCCCATATTTAAGAAGGGCTCGCCCCTGCTCCCAGCCAATTACAGACCAATCAGCTTAATTGACGTGCCCCAGAAGCTGTTTGGTAGGATACTGTTGAATCGCCTCCAGGACTGGGCGGAGGAGACGGGTGCCCTCAGCCCATATCAGGCGGGCTTCAGGAAGGGAGTCTCTACAGTGGACCAGGTCTTCCGTTTGAATATTATCTATTGGAGGACAGCGGTATTTGAAGGTGGCAGCTTATACACTATTTTTGTGGACTTGAGGGCCGCCTTCGACCTGGTGCCCAGAGGGAAACTTTGGAGTGTCCTGGGCGAGATGGGGGTCCCTCCGGACATTCTGATAATTCTACAGAGACTGCATCTTAACAACTATGCCCGGGTCAGGTGCGGGAAGCTTGGGGAATTGACGGACAGATTCCCCGTTGACAGGGGGGTTAGGCAGGGTTGTGTATTGGCACCGACCCTGTTCTGCCTCTTTGTCAACGGGGTAATTGCCCATCTCAACGGCATTGAATACACCGATGCTCCAAAGTTGAAAGGCAGCAGGGTGCCTGCAATCATGTTTGCAGATGATACCCTGCTGCTGTCCAAAACCCCCATGGGGATACAGAGGATCCTTGATTCTTTTGTGGCTTTCTGCACAGAAAGGGGGTTGGAGATCAATGCCACAAAAACTAAGTTTATGGTCTTGAACCCAACCCAAAGATCACGCCCGAACCCCTTACTGGGATCATCACGTCTAGAGAGAGTCTCCACCTTTGAATACTTAGGTGTAACGTTGAATGAAACCATGTCTTGGGGAACACACCAGACTAGGGCTAACCTTAAACTAGTGCAGACCACTGGCGGCATCGCTCGGATGATGAAAAGTTTCACATATCGACCACTGGGGCCGGTCCTCCAGATTTACAAGGCACAGGCCATGGGTGCTGTTATGTACGGGGCGGAACTGTGGGGCCACACATCTTCCCACAGTCTGTCTATAACTGAGAATAACTTTATTAGACAGTTAGTTGCACTCCCGTCTAGTACACAACTCCTGCCCTTGAGGATGGACCTGGGACTGAGACCAATAGCAGTTGAACTGGGTCTTAGACCCATAGCCTTCTGGCGAAGGCTATGGAGTAGTGAAGAACTTTTTACCTACAGGGCGGAGTTGAGGGAGTTTCTAACCCACCCCAAAGCTTTACAGATCCCCTGAATAAAATATATAAAAAAGTCCTGTTTGAGACTGGGGCTCCCCGACCTATGGTCTGATCCAGCTAATGCTTCATTAAGGATCCCACGAAGAGTCTTGGCCAATGCTTATCATGAGCAGAAACTAGCTATGGTCTTAGATTGCCAGGGTGAGGGGTCTTTAACATCTGTATTCACGCAAAGCAAGGATTCATACAGGCTGGAGAGGGTTCTGAATGGTAGGACTCCCGTGCTGGCCAGGAAGCTATTTCTCCAATGGAGATATGGCACACTGCCACCGCGGTCCTACACCAGCTCCTGGTCAACACCGCCCTCTACCAAGCAATGCCCGGCATGCAATTGTGCTGAGGAAACCGACCTACATGTGGTCTTGTTTTGTCCAACCTACAAGGCCGCCAGGAAATATTGGCTCCTACCACTCATCAGAAACGTTGGTTGTAGGGAGTACCTCCCGATGTACAGAATTTTAAAATCTCATGTCTCGGGACCAACGGTGTTCGTACTAGCTAAATTTCTTACAAATGTCTGGCATACTCGCACCCGTATTCTAAAGTCGCAGTTCCCCACCTAATTTTAACACTAAGAATTTTAAACGTATGGTCTTTTATCTGTTTTCACCCTAGTAGTATTTATTTTGTAGGGTGGAATGATTTTACACTGTATAATATGTGCTGCTGCTTTTTCTGATGGTTTTACATTGTTTTACATGTGTCTTTTGCATATCTTTGATGGTCAAATCGGCCGAAATAAAGATTGAATAAATAAAATTACCTTTTTGGAAATTCAGTCTTTGATTTTGATGTTGTTTACTGTTTAGTTGTGGTCTGTATTTTCTGTGTTTTCTTTACCTGAAAAATAAAAACATTTATTTGTGTTAATTGTTCTGATATATTTTTTAAGTTGCAGTTACAGTTTTTGCTATAGGTTTTAGCTAAAACTTATTGTATGTTTTAATAAAAGTATTTGGACATACTTACTATGTTAGTTGTATCTTGGTTTTCAGAGTTCTATTTTATGTTGTTTGTTAGTATTCTATTCTGGTGTTAGAAAATAAAAAGTAGATATGCATTAGTAATTTGATCATGTTTGTTATTTTTTACAATTTAGCACTTCACTTTATTTACTTCATTTTATTTACTTACTTTTTAGTCACTGATTTTTAGGTTGAGTTTTGATGTTCTTGTAGGTGTAGTCGAATGTATCCAATGTTTAGTTGTTAACTTTATTTTCTGTAATTTGTTTATCTGAAAAAATAATGCATTTATTTTTGTTAACTGTTTGGAAATAAGGTTTTAGGTTGCAGTTACATTTTTTCCTATACATTTTAGTTTAAACTTATTTTATGTTGTTATAAAAAGCTTTGGACATACTTACTTTGTTAGTTGTATTTTGATTTTCTGAGTTCTGTTCTATGTTCTTTGTCTGTAGTGTATTCTGTAGTAGTAGGAGAAAATAACAAATAGATATGTTTTAGTTCTTGGATCATGTTTTTTTATTTAACATTTTAGCAGTTAACTTCATTTAGTTTTTTTAAGTTACTTACTTTTTGTTACGGAAATTCTGATCTGTGGAGTGATTCAATATCTGAAATGGTCTACCAGAACTAGCAGCAAGGTTGAATAACATTGACAATTGGACTAGCGAGTATGAAGATCCAGAGGGCCTGGAAACATTTCTGGACTCTTTGAACTCAATTGGGATAGCCATTTTTGCATCAGAATCTTACTAAAACATACCACTATCCTTGGCCCAAAAAGAGACTGAGATTGCCCCTTTAGTTTCAGATGAGAGGACCAGTCACTCAGGGATGGGTGAATAGGGAAACGTGCAAGAACAGATGCCTATTGGCTCCAAGTGATATATTCAAGGTCTTCTCTCAAGGACCAGTGACTTAACAGAAGGATGTGGTCTATCTGGTGATGAATAAACATTTTGGTTGTGAGAGGTTTGTAGGAAACTGGCTCTGTGTATACTATACCAAAATGAGGTATAGTGGAAACTGAGTCCAATGGAACCCCAAAGGTAGGCAGAGGTAAAGTTAGATAGAACCTTACTCAAAGACTGAACTTCAGAACAATTGTTTTGTATAAAAATATTCTTTTAGTTATTTTATTTTCTAGAACAAAGCAAGCCTGGCACAGGTAAGCAATAGGTACTTTACAGTAGTAATGCAATTGAAATACAATTTGAATGATAATTGTATATGCACTTTGATTTGATGTACAGTTTAGATGCAGAGAAATGCAATACGTATAAATGCAGTACATAGGGACTGATTATGATGTTGAGCGGATCGTCCCCGCCGGGCCGACGATGGTTACCACCAGCCCGGCGGAGGCGAACCGCCACATTATGATGGCTTGGGGGTCCGCGGCGAACGGAAGACTGTCCGCCACTTTTCCGCCAGTCAGCGAGTCGACCTGCAGAAAAAGGGGTTTAAGATGGTGGCGGTGTCTTTAAGACTGTCACGTTGTGCATGTAAAAGCACAACATGTATATTTTAGATTGCGGTGGGTGCTGCTTGCTGCACCGCCCGCCGCAATGTAAAATCTACAGGATGCGCCTGCCACACTGGCGAGGGCATCATAATTGATGTAGTGGGACCGCCGCAACAATTGTGAGCGGTCCCTTTAGCAGCTGCGATGGCGGGCGGATCGGCCCCATAGACTTGAATAGGCTTTTCGGTAAAATAGCAGGTAAGTAACTTTTGAAATTACTAGGCTTACACAGAGTAGTATACATAGATAATACTCTGGGATATTTCCTGAAAACAGGTAAGTAAAATCGTTTTTGTTAGATTAGGCAATTTTTAAGAATTTCTTTAGTTTCTCAAACTCCACACTTTGAAACGTTTCACAGAAAAACTGTCAATGTTATGCTGTGGAGGAAAATAGTGTTATCTGTTTTGAGGTAAGTATTTTGTATTGAGAGTTGAGGTTCTGGGGGTAGACTCAGGGGTCTACCAGGATTGAGGATGCACTCTTGTTACACCCTCAGCAGCACTAGGGCGGTGGGGTGCAGAGTGCTGAGGCCCAATGTTATCCAATGGGGGATAGGGGGCCTCCGGTTGGTGGCTGCTGGCAAGCGGGCCATTGGATGTGGGAGCGAAGCTCCTGTACTTTAGCTCAGGGCAAATGGGGAAACAAATTAGCAACAAAGATGCACCCACAGCGGTAATAGGGGCAGCCGGGTGAAGGGTGCTGTTTTGACGTTGGACGCCCTGTTGGTTTCAATGGTGAACCTCCGGTTTGCAAGAGCACTGCAGGCAGGGAGATGATGGTCTTCTGGGTGCGACCCCCACTTCGAGAGTTAAGTTGGAAAGTTAGGGGTTGGTTAGGCACCGTTGGTTTGGGCACACAAGGCCGTGGGGCTTCAGGTGCAGGGGTGCCTTTTGGGGTCGGGTTTTCTTACCAGCTCCAGGTCGCAGTTAAGGGGACCTTCTGTATTTAGACTGCAGGCGTGGGCTGGAGGCTTGAGGCAGGTCAGTGGTTGCCGGAGCTTGGATCAGGATCATTGGGGGGACCTCCTTGTGGTGTTTGCCCACTCCAGCTTGGGCCGTGAATGGCAGGTGCAGAGTTGGGCAGATTTGCGGTGTCCGGCCGGAGCCAGAGGTTGAAGGTGAACAAATCCGGTGTTCAGGGGAGACAAAGTCTTTGTGCTTGAAGGCAGGCAGGTCCTCTGGGGTTTTTGAGGGTGCTGGCTGCAGGACACACCGGGATTTTGCAGGAGCAGGTTCGAGGTGGAGACAGGTCTGTGGGGCTGGGGCAAAGTCAGTGGGCGTCTTCCTCTTGTTAGCTTTGGCACGGCTGTTTGGTCCTTCTTCTTTTCTTGTTGTTGGTTATTTTCTGACGAAACAAGGTTTACGGTGCCCCTAAATACTAGATTAAGGGGCGTTACAGGTAGGTAAAAGGCAGGGACCAATGGATCCCTTCCCTGGGTGTTTACACCCCTTATTATTCTACCCTCCAGTGGGAAGGAGGCATGAGCCTGTCCCCAGTTTGCTGTGGCCCCCCATCTTCAAGATGGCCTGGACTGAGAGTTGCGCTTCACCTTGCCTCCCCCACATGAGGGGTGGAGATGGCAGAGGTGGGCACACCTCTTGTCCTCACTTGTTTTTCTTGCTGGTTCTCCAGCCCAAGATGGGGGTCAGAACCAGTGGGGACCAGTGCTGAAAGCCGCAAGTGGCCTGGAGAAGCTCACAAAGGCGGCAAGCCTTTGAAGCTTCCCCTTAATGAACACTGCCCATCCTGGGGGAGGAGGCATGGCACCTCGTCCCAGGATATGCATTGTTTCATAGTTTAATTTTCAGGGGGCTTCTCAAAAATGTACACTAGAAGGGGGTTCCCCGGGGCGATGTAGGCAGGAAGTGAGGGGATCAAAAAGTTACAATTAGAAAACGACACCCTGCTAAGGTAGGTAATAAGTGGTCCTCTACAGGATCCAAATCTGATGAGGGGGGAGCAATATTAACCAAATATCAGGGCCCAAGACAACAAATAGATAGCATTCAATTCGATTTTTTATGAAAAATATATATTTTTTTATTAGTTTTTATGCAATCAGTCATTTCTAAAAATCATTCACAGATAACACATTCAGGAATTAATAAATACAATCGAAAAAATTAATTGTTTCATATAGGGAAGGACATTCTCCAAAAAGTTGGGTGTTCCACTCACTCTGGGACATTTCAGGGGGCTCAACAGACACTCACACCTTTGGGGGAGTCATTCATTCTCATACATGTTCAACCAATTCACACGGATAGATCTCGCGTGACCTGCAACAAAGAACTGGACTTATGGTTGCATGGACGGGGGTGCAACTATGAGAGGGCAAGCAGGTGGTCCCTATTCTGAAGAAACCTGCTTTGGATCCCAAAAAAGCTGAAAACTATCGTCCCATTTCTCTCCTCCCGTGGGCTGCCAAACTGACTGAGGCTCACGTTAATACCATTCTAGCAAACCATCTCCATTCTGCGAATATCTTAGATCCCACGCAAAATGGCTTTAGGCCCGGTCACAGTACCGAGACTGCGCTCCTGTACATGGCTGAACACCTTCGCATGTTGGTGGATTCGGGTCACACGGCGGCACTTGTGCTTCTCGATCTAAGTGCCGCCTTCGACACTGTCTCCCATGACATTTTACTCCAACGTCTGGTCGAGGCTGGGGTAGATAAGTTGGCTCTTGAATGGTTCAGATCTTTTCTATCTGATCGCTCCTTCAGGGTCATCACCCCCCCCTTCGAATCTAAACCACATGCGATTGCCCAGGGAGTTCCACAGGGATCGGCTCTAAGCCCCACCTTATTTAATCTTTATGTCCAGCCGCTAGCTGATGTCGCCATGCGTGGGAACCTCTCCATCGTGTCCTACGCAGACGACACTCAGCTGGCTGTTGCGATTAGTGGGGCTTCCGATCTCGAGGCAGCTAAGTTCCGTGAGGGACTTATATCCGTGGCCCACTGGATGAATGACAATTTCCTGCAATTGAACGCTAAGAAAACCGAGGTGCTCATTGTGGGGAAACAAACTCATCTGTGGGGCGATAGCTGGTGGCCTCAAGAGCTCGGCTCCACTCCTACCCCCGTTACTGAAGTAAAAAATCTTGGGGTGTGGTTCCCCACCCATACTAAAAAGACTGCTGCATCTTGCTTTGGGATTTTGCGTCAGCTTCGGTCTACCTTTAAATATTTTGATGCTCCCACTCGCCAACTTATCGTGCAAGCCATGATCCTGTCCAAAATGGATTATGCCAGCTCTCTTTTCTTGGAGTCAATCAGGCGGAGCTCTCTCGCCTTCAACGCGTTCAGAACGCTGCCGCCAGGGCCCTGGTTGGCTTGCCCAAATTCTGCTCAGCTAGGAAAACCATTTATAATCTTCATTGGCTCCCGGTGGCACAGAGAATAAAGTTTAAATCCATGATTTTGACCTTCAAAATCCTTAAATTTTCTTCCCCTCAGATTCTCCAGCAACTTATCTCTCCCTATGTGCCATCTCGCACTCTGAGGTCCTCTGTTCTCCATCTTGCCACAGTTCCTCGTTTTAAGAGATCTAGGATTGGCGGACGCTCCTTCCAAGTCCTTGCCGCCAAGTTATGGAATTCTTTGCCTGTCCATATTCGTGCCATTGAGGGGCTTCTCGCTTTTAGGAGGGCGGTCAAAACCTTCCTCTTCCCCTTAGCACCTTAGCTCTGCTGTTGTTGTGTTGTGTTCTCTCTTTATGTCCGGTTTTCTTGGTTCTGTTCTCGCGCCAGGACGCCCCTTTGCTGGGGCATCTGTGCGCGTAATAAATCCGGATAACATAACATAACATAACAGATTGAATAATATTGGCGTTCTTGATGGTAGCGCCAACGCGCGTTTCGGTGTAGGGCACCTTCGTCAGGGCTGGCAGAGACGGTGGGGAGGGGAACACACACGCTGAAATTAAAACATATTTAATTTAATATATTGGGGAACTCACACAATTTCAAACATATTTTTATAATGATAATTCAAGTGTTTATTCTATACATTTTTAATTAACTGTAATGATACATTTTAAAAGGCAATTTTAGTTTGTCTTGGCTAGGATATCCGTCAATAGCTCCCAAGATAGAGTCCCCCAGAATCGGGGACTGGAGGCCAAATCGAAGAAATGCTTAGGTGAAGACAAGAAACTTATCTCACAGCATACATTCATGCATTCTTTCTCAGATTCAAACATTCATTCATTTCCGATCCATACTTTGCATGTATATAATTTTCATGGCCTAAAGGGCACTTAACATGGACAGCCTAAATAGGCGGTGGATGGACTGGGTATGGAACAACCGCATGTCCAAGCTCCGATGTCAGGCATGGCTACCAGGTGGTATAGAATTAGTAGAGGTCATCTCGATAAGCTAAACTAGGGGACACATTTTAGGGCGGGGCAGACCAGATTACACGTAGTTAAGAAGGGATGTATCACACCCTAGACAGGAATCACTTTATACTGGCCTAAAGGGTATAGAATACATGGGGAGGACGCAGGCATTCCTACCTTTCACTGGTAATGGAAGAATAATCCGATAAACAGCTCCATTCAAAACGGTCTTTCAAGTATCCAGTGCTTGGTTTTTGAAGGGTCACACTAGTAAAATAAACATAATAATAATGAAGATGAAAGATATTTATACTGGATGTCTAAAGGGGCTGGGACCTCAGCTGCTCTACCCGAGTTTCGTAACTTTCGTATCCTAGGGCAGCATTTGACCAGCAAGAACGGATTCCTAAGAATAACAATACATCTTTAGAAATTTACCAAATGGTTTATTGGAAAAAATTATTGTATAAATACAACCCGAGCAGGATGTCAGGTATCCATGAAACGTGTAAAGGCTCGGGGGAAAAAAAGGAAGAAGGGCGTTCCAACTTTAACCATTTAAACAGCACACTCACCTGATGTAATCAAGGGCTAGGGGGCCACGTCTAACAATCAGAGTCCGGCCAGGGGTCGAATTTCATAACTTTAGCTTCCTGTGTCAACGTTTAAGCAGCGGGGATGGTTTCCTAAGAATAATACATCGGCTTTAGAACTACATCATATGATTTTAAGGCAGGGGTACTGCATGCACACTATCAAATATAGACGTAACGTGTGCAGGCTCAGGGGACAGGGTCTTCCAGTTTAAAACACTTAGACACTTAAGTGCGCTCACCCAGTAATTGATACGTGATGGTGGCCGCGTCTGGGTTTGAAGGATAGAGTAAAACGGGAAACTTCACCGGCATCCGTTTTCTTTTCAGGGGCCTGCATAAGGACAAGCTGAACTCTAAATATAGAGAGCAGAATCATTTGAAATGTCGGGTCGGGCTTGGATGCCAGGGGGGGGGGGGGGGGGGGGGGGGAAGGGGGTGATAAGGATAAAGTGGGGGGGCGGCAGGGGGGCTCGCATGGAGGGTATATAGATGCGCAATTTACCTCTGGGTGTTCGCGTTTGGAGTGCTTCCAGACTGCGGGGGCTAGTCTTCATATTATCCTCTCATGGCGACGTGGAATCAGGAATCATAAAGAGCCTGGCTGTTGGGCCGGTTATATACTCGTCGCAAGCAAATTATTGTCAGCTGAGTCACATAGTTGTCTGGAGGATGGAAGAAGGACTACGAGTTTGGGATTTTGGCCGCCATCTTAAAGTGGAGCCAAGGAAGGTGTATGCTATGTTTTTATGACTGAACGTTATAAGACGCCATCTAGGCATTGATAAGCTAGTTAAACTGAATGGCAAGATATTGTCATAAATCCGGTCAGATTATGAATAACTCCTTAGAGCGAAGGTGTATAGAGGATTTTTTGGACATCCTGATGTTAGGCGCCAACTTGGATTGGGATCATGCTGTAAAATGGGCAGGGCCGCTATAATGTGTCTCACAGTAAGGTTCGAAAATGTATTGTTATATATAGAGAGAAGGATCATTCCCCAACATAAACTGAATGCTACCACTGGTCCGGGGAATGGACATATTACATGCATTATAGGAAAGTGTTTTGCCATGGACATTCTTCATTGAGTCCCCTGATCACTGAATTCATGAGGAAGATCCAGAACACTTCCCTTTTTTTGCGGAGATTTACTGGGTCAGTTCCAGGTCTTGCTTTAATTTTTTCCAGTATGAAACAGCGAAGATCTTTTTCGAGTGTCCTTTTTCGATCCAGTGCTGGACGATGGGTGCGGAGGTCTTCAAGTTCCTGATGTTAGACTTGTGTTCTCCTATTCTAACGCGACATTCGTGTCCGGTTTCCCCCACATATGGGAGATCGCAGGGGGACATGATCGCATATACTACATTGCTAGTTCTGCAGTTAGTCAGGGTCTCATTTCGAGCCACTGAGACGGTACGTTCCGGGGTGGTAATGGTGTCGCCAATGATAGCATGAGGGAATGCGCGACATGTGCCGCATCCATGATTCCCAAAGACAGGTTTCAGGCTTGTGATGGCACTTTGAGTGCCAGTGGGCATCACATCCATCTTGCCTCGAATAAGATAGTTATTTAAATTCCTATTCCTTTTGAAGGCAAAGATCGGTCTTTTTAAGATAGTTCTGTTCTTTTCCAGATTCAGTAAGTGCCAGCTGGAATTAATAGCCTGGCGCACTTTGTGATTCAGATTAGAATGACGGGTGATGCAGATTAGTTGGTCAGTGCTTTCCGATGCTTTAGGTAGGAACATGTTCTCCCTATTGGTATATCTGGCTCTTTTAAAGGAGTCCTTGACCAATTTGGGGGGATATCCTCGATATAGTAGCTTCTCCTTTAGGATGTCAGATTGGGTCAGGAAGTCCCGAAGATCAGAGCAGTTTCTCTGAATGTGGAGAAACTGGCTATAAGGGATACTTTCCTTTTGGCAGCGAGGATGGAAGCTAGTATATTGGAGAAGGGTGTTCCGGGAGGTCGGTTTAGTGTACAGGGATACCTTGATGGCCTGATCTTGATGTTCTATCCATATGTCTAAGAATTCAATTCTCTGCGAGTTGGAATGACAGGTGAATCGTAGATTAGGGTCAGCTATCTATTTGTTGTCTTGGGCCCTCATATTTGGTTAATATTTCTCCCCCCTCATCAGATTTGGATCCTGTAGAGGACCACTTATTACCTACCTTGGCAGAGTGTTCTTTTCTAATTGTGGCATCTCAAAAATGCCCTATGTGTGCATTTTCCATTAAATCCCACACCGGCATCAGTTTGGGTTTAATGAGCTGAGACGTTTGATACCAAACTTCTCAGTTTTCAGTGTAGCCAATATGGTGCTATGGAGTTGGTAATGGCAAAGTCCCAGCACCATATACTCTTAATGGCAGCACTGCACTTACAATGTCTAGAATGGACTGTAGGGGTACAGGGCTCATGCACCTTTACCCTCACCACTGGTATAGTGCACCCAGTTAGAGGGATAACTGATCTATGCCAGGGCAGTGGGTTGTAGGCATGGCACACAGGGATGTGTGACATGTCGACTCCTCACTTTGTTCTGCACCAAGACAAGCAGCCTGCAAATTCAGTGTGTGAGTGTCAGGGCCAGGACCTCTAAGGGTGGCACAATAAGTGCAACAGGCCTCAGAGGCCTTCTCTGGTCACAGTGCCCTGGGTACCTGTGGTAAAATTGACCAGGGGCTGACCTGTGGCCACAGATGCTGATTGGGTTTAGGCTTAAATACAGTTTTAGGGAAAGAACATAGGCCCAGGACCTTGATGGCAAATTCAGCCAAAGTACATCAAAAATTCAGCAAAAAGTGGGGCAAACATGCAGAAAAAGGGCACTTTCTCACAAAGTTTGATTGCATTTTGTGGCACCCTGAGTAATCCTGAAGGGGTAATGGGGTAATGTACTGATGTGAATATTTGATGTCTATAGTTCTGGCCCTTCATTTATAATTATATTCTAATTGTGACAAATAGGTTGAAGGCTTGGACATGGGATTGCCTACATTTCCAGGGAGTCATGGCAAGATGAATGACTTGGATATCAAAGTTTCTGGGCTAACTAACATCTATTTACTAGACCAATTATTATGGTCCACCCTTTTCTTTTTCAAATTTTATCTTTCTTTATAATATTCCTGGAACTATCACAGGGGCCCTGTTTGAAGACACTGACAACAAGTGACATTGAATGCCTCACATTTGTGTTCCAACTCCTGGATTACCAATTTGCTGTAAGAATTCTATCTCAGACATGTCACAATCTGAGATTTACAGCCACAAGCATAGGAAGGCCATTACCATTAAGCCACTGTGGTTGAAAAACAAGAACAGCAGTACTACTGTGGAACTGATAGAGAATGGGCCTGTGGATGCTGGCTCACAGGTCATGGGTGGAGATCAGGAGACACAAGTCCAAAAATAGGAAGTGCAAGACCTTTTGGAGAACTATTTAGGCAGAGTCAGCCTGGCACATTTTTCCTAGTAACGATCATGTGTTGTAAGGTTCCCATTTGTCATACTAGTATGCCCACGGCTTTGCGTCCTCATGTTTATTTTGGTTCCCCGTAAATTACCTTGGGTTAGGTTGTTTGATTTTGTACTTATGGTTCCCTGTTTTGTTCTGTGTACTGTAGAGTTTTCTCCTGGTCCTCCCATGTTTGAGAACTGCATTCGGGTCACTCTTGGGCTTGTCATCACTTAGGGTTTGCGGAAGCAATACATAGTCTGCAGTACTGTTCCCCTTCAATTTGTGAGGCAATGCCCTGACCATTCATCCAACTGTGACTGCAACATTGACACTCTGGTATCAGCAAAATCAATTTCTGATATTCCATTCTCCACCCTAGTCTCCCACTTCCCTATGTGAATGTATCCTTGGAAATGGTTTCTCATAGATATCTGAGGTATATCTGGGGGAAGTCTGTGATTAGCATTGAAGACCTGCTGTGCACATCTCCAACCCTGACATGCACATGATCGGAGGCATTTGTAGTTCATGGACCACATGCCGCATGACCCATCTGTTTACAAATAGGTTTTTCAATGTGCAATCTTTGTGCAATCTTTCTCACAGAAACCTGGCTTCATGATAGTGCCGGCCCAGATGTGGCCATGGCACTCCCCCCGAGCTATGCTATTGTAAGGAGGGACCGTGTTGGCCAAATAGGTGGTGGCATTGCCATTATCTATAAAAGGGATTTTGTATGCCATTTCGCACCTGCAGACATTCCTAATTGTGAAGCGGCATCTTTTAAAATTACCCTTAGTCCTAATTTCACCTTCTCTGGCCTACTTATTTACCGACCTCCAGTTAATAACCCTACTTGGTCAGAAAACTTAGCAAATTTTATTTTACCTCACCTTTTAAAAGCTCAAAACTTTACAGTACTCGGGGACTTGAATCTCCATCTGGACGACGACGACAACAAGAGTTGTAAAAATCTCATAGACGATCTCATGGCTTTAGATATGACATTACGAAACAAGGGCCCTACCCATAAAGCGGGACACCTTCTCGATCCTATCATCTCAAACATGAAAGAATTGTCATGGATGAATACCACTCCCATCTGCTGGTCTGATCATTTTCTCATACTCTTCTCTATTTCTCTTAAACCCATCAAACGCCCATCCATCACACCTTCGGACTCTTTTAGGAGAAATTGGAAAAACTTAAATCTAGAAAACCTCAATAGTGCATTGAATAAAGATCATCCAAGCCTTGAAGGTGATATGGAAAATATAGCTGATGCTATACAAACATGGCTTAACGACGCAGTGAACGCCAGTCTGCCATTATCCCGCTGTAAAGGGAAAGTTCACCGTCCCCCGGCCCCTTGGTTTACAGAGGCACTCAAGAAAGAAAAATCTTCTTGTAAGAACCTAGAGAGGCAGTGGCGCAAGAAATACGAACTGCAACAAAAAGAGATCTATCGAAAGGCCAGAAACAGCTATCATTCGGCATGTATGAAAGCCAAGGCAAGCTATGTGACCACTATTATAAATACAGCTGTAAACAAAGTCCAGACGCTTTTCAACACAGTGAAGGAACTGGCCGGAGAAAATTGTAGAGCGGAGGCGGCTCCACTCAACACCCAGCAGTGTCAGGATCTGGCGGCCTTTTTCACTGAAAAAATTGAGAAGATCGTCTCAAATATAAACATAAACAGCTCTAACGCCCACAACCAAAATGACACTCCTCTAACCCCTAAAAGTAATTGCCATCTCGATGCCTGGCCTCCCATCACACAAGATCAACTGAGGAAACTTCTAAAAACCATCTAATCAGGTTCCCCGCGCGACCCTATTCCCATCAGCATCATGAGCCAACTGGAGGACTCCACCCTGATGCCCATCACAGACACACTTAATGCCTCCATGGAACACGCTTCAGTTCCTGCTTTATGGAAACACGCCATAGTCAGCCCTTTGCTAAAAAAGCCGACTGCCGATCCTACGATTTTGGCCAATTATCGGCCAATATCGTTACTCCCTGCTTTTTCCAAAATGTTGGAAAGGCATATCCATGAGGCACTTTCCTCATATGTGGAGAAAAATGAATTACTTCACCCTTCCCAGTCTGGTTTTAGGAGTGGCTACTCCACCGAGACAGCCCTGCTCGGGATTACTGAAAAGATCAGAGAGCTCAGAGATGATGGACAAACGGTAGCACTGGTCCTGTTAGATCTCAGTGCGGCCTTCGACACCATCTCTCATACCAGACTGCTTGTCAGGCTGGAAGAGTGTGGTGTCGAGGGCAGGGCGTTAGAATGGATTAAATCATACTTATCCCTACGCACCTTCCAGATCACCTCTGCTGAGGCCTGCTCGGATGTCTTCTACTCTCCCCATGGTGTACCACAGGGATCTATCCTGAGTCCCCTATTGTTTAACTTGTATCTCCGTCCCCTAGCTAATCTTGCTGAGAACTCTGGTCTTATTTTAATGACATATGCCGACGATTCCCAGATTTTGTTCTCTCTTTCTAAATCTGATACGTCTGCTCCTTCCGCACTCAAAATAGGCCTCCATGAGATATTCCGCTGGATGTCGGCCAATCAACTTAAATTGAATGGGGACAAAACAGAGGTCCTCCTTTTAGGGAATAATAAGGACCTTTGGAGTGATCCCCACTGGCCGACAGCATTAGGCAAGCTACCCCCTCCAGCCACCCAGGTCAGAAATCTTGGGGTCATCATAGATGACAAGCTCTCAATGTCACAGCAAGCCAACAAAGTAGTGGGCATATGTTTTACGATTCTCAGATGGCTCCGTAAAATTGTTTGGATGTTGCCACTTACCACCCAGAAGACCGTAGTCAATGCCTTAGTAACCTCTCGGCTTGACTACGGTAACATCTTGTACCTGGGTGCAAACAAAGCAGTAGTAAGACGCTTACAACTGGTACAAAACGCCGCAGCCAGACTGCTTTGTAGAATACCCAGACAAGCCAGGATCACAAAACATCTTAGGGATCTACACTGGCTCAGGGTCGAAAACAGGATTCGTTTCAAAACTCTGAGCTATCTGTTTAAAATTAAAGCTGGGACCGCCCCCAAGTATCTCCAAGATCTTGCCAAACTCCACGTTCCCAATCGCAATCTTCGCTCAGCTACATCAGCGAAGTTTGCGGTTCCCAGGTACAAACGGGCCAGAATGGGCGGGAGATCGTTCTCATATCTGGGTCCAACCCTGTGGAACACATTGCCCATTCGAATACGCAAAGAGGAAAACTACAGGAACTTTAGGAAAAGTGTAAAGACCTGGTTGTTTGACATATAAGTACCCTTGGATTCTCTCTCTAGCTAGCTGGGCTCGTGATCCGCTTTTTCGGCGCCGGGAAACCCTTTGTGGGTAGCTGCGCGCCTTACAAATGCTATAAAATAAATAAATAATGTGAAGATCAATTGAAGCCCTGTTCTTGGCTCGTGTATTTGTTAAAGTTATCACATTACTGACAATGCAGTTGTCAATTGCAGTTTCTGCGCATTCTCTTCTAATTGATTTTGCTGGTTTACATGACATTGCCCTTATCCATAGCAATGTCAGATTGATTAGTGTTCATTGGGTGCTTCGAGGTCAGACACATGTATTCTAAAACACTACATTGGAAATATTACATAGCTTAATCTTCATACACCTTCAAGTTGTGTTACCACCCTCATACCTAATCTTTTATCACTCTCTGGCCACTCAAAACATACCCAAACTGATTTGTTATCTATGTTCATTAATTCTCCTCTCAGAGCGATCCATACACACACATGAATGTGGCTAGACTTCTATTGATCCTCTCTCTCAATGTGAATGGCCTCAAACACTATAGAAGCGTATGCAAAGTATTTGTCATCCTAGGATTTAGCCATCCTCATATGGTATGGCTACAGGAAACATATTGAACTGTAGTAGGAAGTGAGTGATTGAAACAGGACTTGCTGGGTAGGTAGAGTTTGCATGTAATTCCTGACAAAACAGAGATGTACACCACATGCCATTAGAACACAGAAATGGAAGCAGTACTATTCTGATCCATAAATCCCTCCTTGCGCATGTTATCCATATGTGGTCTAATGACTTGCCATGTTTTAATTTTCTCTAAAGGTGTATAAAACCAATAAACCCCTGGTAGTCCTGTTACTGTGAAAGACTTTGCGGAGGCATCTGAGAAGGAGTCTTGTCGATTGGTTTTAGTAGAATCAGGATCTTGATGATCCCCACACTTGACAATGATTTGCTGCTGAAGCACCCAATAAACCAGCTGGCCCAAAGAGACCAGTCCATCTACCCCCTGAAGCAAGCCCCTACACCGTGATCCTTACAGGGGTACCAGAATTGGAAGAAAACATGAGTGAATCCACCTGGTCATTAAAAAATAAAGTCATGCAGTGGCTCCAGATTAACAGACCCCTTCCCTCACACTGCAAAAGTAGACTGTCCATGGTACGAAGAGTCCCGTGGATAGGGGATACAAGGAAAAGAATAAAAGGGGATTGTATCATCATCAATTTTGATAATCCAGAGACAGTGAGTTATATATGTTCCTGGTCAACCCTGGAGAGAAAGGGAAGCATAGACACCAACCGTCTGTCCTTCTTTTACCCACCGAGGTTTCCACGTGAACAAGATTTCCCCCAAAAATGGGGCCAATCCCCAGGCTGGAGTTGGTCTCAAGTCGAAACACGTAATAATAGGAGGAGGGACTGGGATTACCCGCCCTGGAACCCAAGAAGAGATCATCCATACGAAGAGGGGTGGAGAGGGGTCCCAACTAGTAACTACTTTTCAACTTTAGAAATGGTTGACTGACCATTAAAAAATTACTTACCGTTTAACAATAACCCAAGGTCCCCCAGGTCTCCTGTTAGCCCAGGGATGACCCCTAGCAAACATGGAAACCTTGCCCCTTCCCAACCCACTGAAGATTCCCTTAACCTGGCTCTGCCACACGGCCCTTCTGAACCGAAAAGCTCACAAACCAACGACTCCCAGGTTTCTTTTTCAACCCCAACTACTGACCTGAATCACCCAAACTGCACCCCAACACATTCCATCGAGGACAATTATCTTTCTATTTTATCTTGGAACATAGCCGGGCTTTCAAATAAAATAAATGACCCCACCTTCCTGAATTACATACATACCTTCGACATCCTAGCGTTCCAGGAATGTTGGGATCTGACGCCCATAAATCTGGATGGTTATAGCACACATTTCACTCCCTCTACTCAATCCCATAGAGGTAGATCCTCTGGAGGTCTCTGCTTGTATGTTTCAAATAGATTAAACGCATCATTAGAACGCGTTGACCTCCCGCAAACTGATCATAGCCCAAAGTCCTTCGGCCGCCTACTTCAGGCCTTTAAAATATCTGGGAAAGAGGTTGTCAACTCTCTCATAATTAATCTATACAACGGTGCACAGAGAGACGATCAAACAAAATTCATGGAGTTTCTTTCTACAGTAATAAAGAAGGGTATGGGAGGGTCCTCTTCTGACCAGCGCTTGATCATTCTAGGTGATTTCAACTGTCACTTATGCCCATATAGTGGAACTAGGGTTTGTGACCAAAGAGCCCCAAATGGAGAACACACCACCCATTTCGAACATTCAACCATGGGCACTCAACTGAACAACTTATTACACGAGTGGGATCTGGGTTTCTTCAACGATCTAACTGTGCCCCCGACTGACTTTCTACCCACATTCCATGGAAGGGGATCGCTCACGACAATAGACTTTTTCCTCTTGTCCCATACCCATCATGGAGACGCTTTAGAACTTAATAGAGAGGAGTTGGTTCTGAGCGATCACTACCCCATCAGCATTAAAATATACTCCCCCTCCAGTGGTACTAAGTCTAGAAGCATCGTGGAAAACCTTTTTTCACACATTATCTCACTTTCGTCAAGAAATGGATACACCTTAAAATGGGCTAAAATTGACACCTCGAAATTTCTTGAAAATTTGATCAAAACGGCTCCTGACCTTTTCCGGACCTGTTTAGAACTCCCACCCAACCCTTTGGAAATTATTTCTGCCTTTGATCAAATCGCCTCACAAATTAGAAAAAACTTGACCAGAAATAACAATAAAATCTACACTCCTAAGAGCCAAAGTTGGTTCGATCACGAGTGTTCTAACACTCGCGACATCTTGAAGGCCAGTCTCAACAAAATTCCAACAAACCAGGTGGAAATCAGATCCGCCCGTGCCGCTTACAAACAGGCAATTAAGAACAGAAAAAAGGAATTGAAAAACGCGGCCTGGGAAGCTCTGTTGAAAGCCAGCACTTTAAGGGACAACACGGCATTCTGGAGGGAGGTGAACGCCCCTTTCTTTAGTGACAGGACAACCGACTGCATAGAAATTGCCATCACTGAAGATGTCTGGATAAACCACTTCACTGATCTCTATAAACTAGATGACCGAATCGAACCAATGGAGAGCAACGAATCGCTAATCAATAACCAAGAGCCGTTTCCACTCTCCATCTATTTTAACTACTCGGAAGTGGAACTGGCTATTCTTGAAAGTTCAAATGCCAAAGCGCCCGGCCCAGATGGAATCCCCATAGATTTATTTAAAGACAACATCAAATTATGGGCACCTATTCTTACCAACGTCCTTAATTCTTATGCCCGTAAAGGATTCCCTACAACATGGCAAGAAGCGATTATAATACCCATTTTTAAAAAAGGAGAAAGAACGGACCCAAAATGTTATAGACCTATCTCTTTATTGGACTCCATGATGAAGGTGGCCGGGAGAGTCCTTTTAAATCAACTACAAACATGGGCACAGGAGAATAACATTTTATCTAAATTTCAATATGGGTTCGTTTCTGGTCTCGGGACAGTGGAACAATGTTTAAATCTAGCTCTGATTATTGACAAACATGTGCTGGCAAAAAGAGGCAACCTATATATGACTTTTGTGGACTTAAGCTCTGCTTTTGATTGCCTCAACCATAGCTTACTCTGGTCTACCCTCAACAACATGGGCGTTGATCCAAACATCTTATCATTCATAAAAGAACTCTATCGTGGAGCTGGGGCCAAGGTTCGATATGGGAAGGACGGAGCATGCACCAACAAGTTCCCTATTAGAAAGGGGGTCAGGCAGGGCTGTATCCTTGCCCCCTTTCTTTTTAACCTGTATATCAACAGCGTCGCCGACTGCTTGGCCAAATTAGATGTGGATTATCCAAAAATAAACGGCCTTGCGGTTCCAATTCTTTTATACGCGGACGACGCTGTGATCATGTCCAGGACCCAACTAGGGCTTCAAAAAGCGCTGTCCGCCTTTTCTACCTTTATGGACATGAGAGGTCTTAAGATCAATGTAAGCAAAACTTTTACAATGTGTTGCAGTAACAAAAAAAACATCACTTGCAATACATACATTGATGCTAAAAAGATCAGTCTCACAAAAACTTTTACCTATTTAGGTATATTTTTTAGCAGGACAGGCACTTGGAAGAATGCTGTTAACACCCGAAACCTGGCCTTTACCAGACAAATTGGAGCCTTAAAAAAATTTGCGACCAAATTAGGTGGGAAACCAGTAAGAATCCTGCTGGACATATATGCTGCCAAATGCGTCTCCACCGCAACATACGGAGCAGGTATCTGGGGCATGGCGGACTGCGGAGAGATCCAAATCAGTGAGAACGCGTTTTTAAGATTTTTGTTGGCTGTTCCCCGTTCTATTTCAACCACAGTCTGCCACAATGAGTTAGCACGAGTATATATCTCTGACATAATTAAAACCGCTCCAATCCTGCTATGGCACAAAGTCTGGTCCTCGGACAAAACGGTGTTAAACCAGGATATAATTATGGACTGTATGGCCCTAACCAACTCAAGGAAAATACCCTGGCTCGCCTATGTACAGAAATTTTTTACTTCCCTGGATCTAGTTGATTTGTTTACCAACCCCACAACGTGCCAAACGATTTCCAAAAAAGACCTTAAAGCTCGCTGTTTAGGCTTACTTATAGACAGACGCTCCTATCTTGAAGGGAACAAACAATCGATTGCTAAACACAACCTCTTACTACATGATGACGGCATCCCATCCTATCTTTCCCCCTTCATCACCCCCTATACGAGAATGCTGTTGACAAGGATGAGGACAGACTGCCTTTTCCGCCTACTAACATTTCCCACTGTAAACGATTGGTCGGTTACACCGGCGGTCTGTCCTTGTGACAATGTCTCCAAACAATCCAACATTCACGTTATTTTATTCTGTAAATTCTATGACTGGGGTAGAAGGAAACATCTTCTCCCGCTTCTTAAATTGTGGGGCTTAAGACAGTGCCGGCCAGCCTTACTTAAGCTATTTATGCTGGAAGACGAACTTGTAATCAATGCAACTAGTAGCTTCTTGAAATTTGTAGTAAGGTGCAGAACATCAATGAATTAACTGTCTTCTGCTCCCCACCAGCCAAAAAACTTTACATGATTTTTTACAAACCTAAACTTTTAACCTGTTTCTAATATGTAGCATGTTTTTTCGATCGTATTTCATAGTCATTTTATATTGTATCATATGTGCTTTTATGGTTTTCTCTGCAAAAATCGAATAAAGCTTTATTTATATTTGACTTGACAATGATTTGTTGCTCCAAGTACAGACTCGTATCCTTTATGGGTATGTATATGAAGATCTTAGCAAAGATAATGACCAATATACCCAATAATAGCACTCTTGATTTACTCAACCTAGGTTAGATTTGTAACAAAATGCTCATCCAGAAAACCATCTGCAGATGCCAGTACATCTTCTTTGGAAACCTAAAAGTGATCAGACTAAGAATGTAGAGCTATCATTAGCCAGCAAAAAAGATGCACAATCACATAGAATAAATCTATCTTTTTAGGTCAAACATTTGAAACCTCTTGTATATACTTTAGTATATACTTATATGTGTATGTACTGTGTGGGCTCTGTAGATCAGCCCTAGGACTTGTCTCCTTCCAATTAGGGACTTCTTTTTCTTTTCAACTGCCTCTATTTAACTGTCTTGATAGAAAACAACCAGTAGAGGTCAGTAAAATACCAGAATTGCTTTCTGCTGAGGGACTTTATTTATTTGATTTTTTTCTGGCAACTGCCTCTATTTAACTTTCTTGATATAAAACGTCCAGCAGAGGTAATTAAAATACCAGAATCACTTTAGCATTCTCTAGATTTCAGTCCAAAGAAATTGTCTAGCATGAGCACCTGGAGACGATAATTTTTTTACAAATCTTGTATTTTCAGTGATATGACTACCGAAGGCCATCATTTTATATCAAAAACAGAGCTTTGGACAATACCATTTCCCGCTGAAAGGCAATATTTCTCTTCATGTGTTCCCATGCCTGGTGTGTCAAGCAGTTTGTTGGTTACTTTCCCTCTATGTTAAAGAACAGTAGATGTTTCGGAATTCAGGCTAATGTAATGCATAGCTAAATACATACAAGGTCCCACAGGTGAGACTGATTGCATTGCAAATGCTTGTTTACGTAATGGCAAAGCTAGGATTGGGTGGGGCTTCTTTAACAAGGTCCAGGAGTTATGCAAATACTCTGTTCCTGTGGTGAATTGTGGTAATTTCTTATCCCAAATTTTAAATTGCAGAGAGCCAGCATTGCCTCTTCACCTCTTTTGTTCCTGCTTGCCCTAGAACCATTGGCCATAGCCCTCCGCAAAGACCATGATATACACAGCATCCACATGATTGATGGAGAACATAAGGTGATGCACTATACTGATGATATTTTGGTGACTCTTAAAAACCCTGGATCCTCTCTTCTAGCTCGTATCGCCTTAATATCCTCAACGTTCTCAGGGTGCAAGATCAACTGGTCCAAATGCACAGGCTTTTCTATGACCTCATTCATGACAAGATCATCCTTGGGTAACTCCTCTTTTAAATGGACCAAATATTGTTTAAAATAATATGGAATTTATGTCAATGGGGCATATAATACATGGCCTACAATAATGTTTCATAAATATTGGAGACAACTTGGTCTGATTTTTTTAAACTTGCAGCCTACCTCACAAGTTTGATTGATAACAGTGTTAAATCATATGTTTAGGTAGAGCCTGGGACTAACCTCAAATCTATGAAGTTACATGCAGACGCTACTGCCAGAGGCCTCTCCCTACCACACATGGAGCTTTACTGGTTGCTGCACCAGTTAACTAAAGCTATTTAAATGTTACTAATAACACTCCAGAATGGGTACAGAGAGAGAATGACATGCTGAAGTCAGTAGAAGGTCTGGACCACTATCTCACACAAACAAGTGAAAGCAAACCTAATATTACATTCTTCAGTGTAAGTTTAGTATGGGGCCTATACAAAGCTGAGTACTGTGGGTATCACTTTCAGATGCATGCTCCTGGCAAAGTAAAATTATTTTACTTGATAATCTATGTTGTAAAACATATGCATGGAAAAAAAACAAAGGATGACATAGTTAGGCTCAGGCTTCACTCATACAAAACCTGTGGAATTCAGCTGTGATAACTATAACTCGCACCCCTGCAATGCACTGCTTATGATCTCACATATTGCTTTACTCATGACATGGTCTGTGACATTACTGATGACATCACTGATGAGTTCTCAGAAATCCCACTGTGTAGAACTTACATGAGGTGGTAATTTCTTTCTATTTAAAAGCCAGAGGCCCGCCACCTTTCTCCACCACACTGCAGAGGCCCGCCACCTTTCTCCACCACACTGCAAACTTGCCCCCTGGCCAGTTTTCTAATATTTATTTTTAAATAAAAAGGGAGGGAGCCACAAGACCCCCCACTCCCAGGCCAATTTTGCCCCTAGGGAGCTGAATCTCCGGGGCCTGATATCTTCCTTTTTCCTGTTTTTCAAATAAAGGAAGGGGGGTCACGTGACCCACCTTCCCTGGGCCAATTTTGGCCCAGGGGACCCATCCACAGGGGTCTGGCCTTTATTTTATTTATTTATATATGGAAGGGGGGCGTAGTGTTACCCTTCCCAAATTTGACAATTCTTATTGGTAATCATGAATATTTTGTTAACCTTTTAATGGCTTTTGCCCATGTAATGATTGTTATAGACAATGCATCTTGAATCTCCAAATGGAAGAAATCATTTGAATAATGTTTTATTGTACACCATAATAAAGAACTGATACATAGCAAGAGACTTCTTAGTTGTGCAGTGGAAAAATACATTTCATATTCATAGATTATCTAAACCAATTTAGCTGGAATATATATTGATGTGAAACAATTTGCATTAATATCCATTCCTTTCAACCACATTATTTTCCTATAAGTCATACATTTGCTTAAGTCAAAGTATTTTAAACAGCATTTTTTTGTGAAGCACGACAACACATTTCACAAAAAATGCAGGAAAAGTACAGAGGGATATCTCCAACAGGACCCTCAACAGTCATTTCCTAGTTTGTGCTATTCTCCAACATTCTCAGGAGTATGTCTGGCAGCTGAAAAGGGCACAGGGTTCTTTACTCTTAGGAAGATAGGAGACACTACCTATGTGAACCTATTCTCACGTGGTGCAGTACTTGATAGCGCTGTTAGCATAGAATTCCACAACAGAGCAATAGGACCCCATGTGAAAAATCACACTTGTTTTATCTCTGCAGGGAACTCAATTTTTAATAGAGAAAAAAATCCTTTCCGTACATCCCCAACAAATATGGGGGGAAGCCATCCCCATTCCACACTTGAAGGGGACATTCACTCACCATGCGACAATTTCCAGAGAAGAGTTTGGGAATGCCCACAAACATGCATTTTTGCAGAAGTTCCTAAACTTACAAGGCGAACCTTGCATTTTAAACTCATGATTTAGATCTTTGCCCTATAAATGGGTTTACATATGCCTTGATTCCCTTTGTGAATTTTTGACTGGAGTAAAAAGGATACATTTGGTTGTAAACTTACATTTACAAAAGCATTTACTTTTGCTACTAAGGCCTACAGTATTTCAAAACATGGTACAATGTGGACAATCACTTACAGCTGGGAATATGGAGGCCTAGTTACAGAACACATCATACAAGTATGGGTGGAGATTTAGACCTGTGCTTGAAAGTACTTTAAGATTTTCTAATTCACAAACATTCCTAGTAACATGCTTAGACAGCTATGTTTTTCCAAAATGGTTTTTTAATCCTTGTTCTCTCCAAGGAATCCCACTGTGTAGAACTTACATGAGGTGGTAATTTCTTTCTATTTAAAAGCCGGAGGCCCGCCCCCTTTCTCCACCACACTGCAATGTTTTTCCAAAAAGGTTTCTTAATCCTTGTTCTCTCCAAGGAATCCCACTGTGTAGAACTTACATGAGGTGGTAATTTCTTTCTATTTAAAAGCCGGAGGCCCGCCCACTTTCTCCACCACACTGCAAACGTGCCTCCTGGTGCACTGCTGCTTGGGGGGCCACATCCCAGGGGGCCTGCCCAGTTTGTTAATATTTATTTTTAAATAAAAAGGGAGGGGGCCACAAGCCCCCCCCCCCTACTCCCAGGCCAATTTTGCCCCCGGGGACCCAAATCTGCAGGGCCTAACATTTTCCTTTTTCCTGTTTTTCAAATAAAGGATTCCTTTATGGATTCCTGGTGGGTCTATTAAAGATAGGCCCACCAGGGCCTATCTTTAATAGGCCCACCCTTTATGGATTCCTGGTGGGCCTATTAAAAATAAACGTAGAACTAAATCTGTGTTTATGACTGAATTGGTCTTTGTGAATAGACCCCATAGTTTCGTTTAGGTTGAGCTTAGCGACAGCGCATACACTGCTTGCTCTGCGATACTGCTGTAGTAGAGTATGGGAGAGAAGCCAGCACCCTCTCTCCTCCCAAAACTTTCAATGGCTTGTGTCATTGTCTTTTGTAAATGCTGCCTTTGGATTCGTTAATAGGCTAGTTAGTCCCTCCTTAGTACGGCCTTGTCTTCATTTGTAACCTTACATGTCTACTGGCCGCTTTAGTTGGGTTGTTATAGGAGGCCTGTTATGTAGTCTGTAAGCACTATTTACTTTATTGAGTTTGTCTTCCTGCAGGCCGGACATGCGCTGCTTCAGCTGAAACCGCATGTGTATGGAAGCAGCACGGCCGCCACCGTAACACTGGTACCTGCTTTCAATCACTTTAACCCGGCATTATCTCATGCCTGTTTCAACCCCTCCAGTAAAATGGATTTAGAAACGATAAGCAAATTAAGTCATGTGAATTCCAGGTAGCACATAATCCTGTGCTAATGGGCTGAAGCTGATAACAGCACATCTGTGTTACATGTCATTTGTACTAAAGCCATTTGACGGGTTGTTTTCAAAAGCCTGTTTTATTAACACCACTGCCAATTCCACCACCACCAATACCACCAATACTACCAACTCCACCAGCAAAAATACCACCACCACAATACCACCACCATCATCAATACCACCACCAATACCACCATCACCCCCACCACCACCAATCCCGCCACCAATACCAGCACCACCAATACCACCGCCAATACCACCACCACTAATTCTACCTCAATACCACCACCAACCGTACCAATACCGGCACCAGTACCAGCACCAATACCACCACCACCAATACCACCACCATTACCACCACCACCAATACCAGTACCACCACCACCAGCACCAATACCACCACCACCACCACCAATGCCAATACTTCCACCACTAATACCAGTACTACCAATACCACCACCTCAGTGCCTCTCGCTCACTAGTAATAGCATGGAACTGTACAAGGCGGTAGCTGCAGCCGAGACCATCGCTCTCTCCATGCCTGCCATAAAGCACAGCCCACCCTGCACCAGGAGGGGAGCCAGGGCCTTGCCACCACCACCAATACCATAACCACCAATACCACCATCAATACCACCAATACCTCCAGAACCACCACCAACAGTGCCAATGCCACCACCAATACAACCCCCAATACCACCATCACCACCTTTACCACTACCACCACAACCAATGCTACCACCAATAGCACCACCAATTCCACCACCACCAATACTGCCACCACCAATACCAGTACCACAACTACCAATACCACCACTTCAGCACCTCTCGCTCAACAGTAATAGCAGTGGAACTGTACATGGCCGTAGCTGCAGCTGAGACCATCCTTCCTTCCCTACATGCCTGCCATAACGCACAGCCCGCCCTGCACTAGGAGGGGAAGCTAGAGCTCTACTTCAGCTGGAGTGTTTTTTATTAGGCCAAGGATAGCAATGACATTACACAAAACCACATTGCACACTCAAATCATGGAGAGGGCAGGAAATCGCCCCCCACTCTCCCCCCTGAGCTGTGGCAGTGTAATCACAGAGCAAAAGGTGTTGAAGCGCTTTGTTAATGTTTATAGCTCGGATCATATGTAACTCTCACTTCACACTTTGTGTCTGTGTAATTTACAACACTTACACATCTTCTTCACTGCACTATTTATCACTACTTTGAAGAAGTCTAAAGCCGGTCTCTTCCTCTGATATTTACAATCGAACAAGCGGTCGAGAAGGCCCTTTATTGCAATGCAATAGGTCTCGCATTTGCGAGAGTTTAAGAGGTTAGTATTGTAAATGACAAAGCCTTTTATTTATGTTTTAAAACCCAAAACATAAATAAAAGGCATTGTTATTTACAATGCCAATAGCTCAAACCCGCATGATTGCAAGACTATTGCATTGCAAATGCTTGTCTTTAGATGCACGCTTTTGCATTGATCTGCTCCACAATAGCTCTTGTATTCAAATTTATAGAACACATTTCGCCCAGACTGAAAACATGAGCTTGCTCGTGGCATGTTTTTGGATGCAAATCAGCATATCGCTTCTAAATTGAAAAAAAACTGTTATCTTGCCACATTCATATTTATGATAATGTATGTATTCTTCCTTTAACCTTACACATCAAAGAATTAATGTTCATAGTTCGGCACAATTAAGTGTACATGTGACATGGGTAATGTTATCGCAGATTATGTGCGTATAATGAACATCACATTATAGATCTTGTCTAATGCAGTGCATGTGCTGTTATTTGTGAGACATGTTGTTTGCTTAAACTATGCTTAGAGCCTTATTGCCACTCTTATGTGCTTCCCTCTTACTCGTCAGCTTCCATGGACTTTCCTCCCTTTTCTTGTGTTTGCCTCCCCCTAAAGCATGGATGCAATAATTGTGTCCTTCAACTGCTCATTTTTCAAGCACAACGTTTTTTGTTTGTGCACTGTACAAGAGTGCGCATGTTTTTCAGTTGTCTCCCTCATGTGATTCTTCCCGTTTCTTGTTCCTCTGTCTTGCCCTCCATCAGTTACCATTCTTGCTTCCTCCCCATCCACCTTCTCTTTCAGTTCTTGTTTTCCCACCACCCCACTTGTCTGTTGGCTCCACTAGCCCCAACTGTCCTCCCTCTATTTTCTGTTTGCTTCTCCAGCCACTCTTGCTCACTCACCCTTTTCAGTGTGTTTCCCCTTTGCCTTCTGTCCACCCTCCATTGTCCATGTGCTTCGCCATTGCCTTCCGCCCACCCTCCAGTGTTGGTGTGCTGCCCCAGCAATAAATGAAAAAGTGGTTCTGCCTGATTAATTCTCAATGTTTACCCTTTTAGAGAAGTCAATATTCAAAGATATTCCCTCTGCCCAGTGGCATTATTTTAGAGATGTAATTATACATACCGAAAGCAAAAATACTGTTGAATTTGTGAAAACATATTGTCTCAAAATAGTTACATTCGAGGAGGAGCCAAGATGGCGATCGGCATGGAAGTGTAGGCTCCCGGCTCCGTAAGCTTCTGAGCCCCACAAGACAATCCTGTGCAAGATCCTGACATTGCATGGCAGAGGGGCTATGGTGAATGCGCGCAGATATCGCTCGCGCGATCCCGGTGTCTCTACCGGCCTCACAGACGGAGATATTTGCAAAATCGATTGATGGCCTCAAATGACCCTGAGCCGAGTCCTCGGCTGGTAAACATGGCCGGGCGCTGACTCATTGGCGGCGGCCAGCTGGACCTGGGCGGAGGCGGCCCACCGGGACGCAGCGACTCCAGAGAGGTATTTTCTGTGGGTGACCTGGGTGTCACACGGTGCGGCTGGAGTGCATCCTCGACGTGGAGGCTCGGTGGCAATGCTACTGACTGCGGAGTGCGGAAGGTGAGCCCGTCTGCTTTGTCTTGGATCCTTCCCGGTTTTCGCGGGCCGCTCCCGAATTTGTGACCGGCGCTGAGTCGAAGAGGGGATGGCCACGGCCGTAGATTGCTTTTTAGACTTATGCTCTGGCAGCCCCCGGAATTCCAGCTGTAGTCTACCTGAGCCGGACTTGTCCCTGTCCTGCCTTTGTTCCCTCGGCCGGTTGGAAACGCTTGATGGGTGCCTGACTAAGAAGGAGTACAATACCCTGCCTACTGAAGTGTTGCGTGAGGGCGAGTGCGAGTCACCGAGTAGTTCAGTGATGTGGGAACTACAGCCTGTGCCGTCTCGCAGAGATATACTTGCTGCCCTGAGTGACTTCCATACCGCTTGGAGGGATGGCTCCCGAGCGCTTGGTGGAAAGCTGGACGATATTGCGCTCACACCGGGGCGGCTGTGCCCGGATGGCCCCCAGGTACGCGAGGGATTGCCCCCACCTACGTTTGAGGAGGGTACTGTGGTTTTACTTGGAAGCGGAGGGGACTGGATGGTCCCGGACAGTGTAAGTGCCTGTGGCAGAATGCCCACGCGTCTTTATTGTGCTGAAGGATGCCTTTCCCAGCATTGGATAGTGGCCTCGTCTATTGTAGCGCCGCTGAAGACTCGGACACTGGTTCAGCTATTGTTGCCTCCTGTGACTGCATCCTCTACCCTCGCCCCTGTACTTCTGCTGTGGAATGCGTTTCCTGGATCGGACCTGGGAGTGCTGGTCTTAAGTGAAGGAGACTCTATCGGTGGTCGGCGACGTCCATTTTGTACTTGCAAGTTGCGCCTCTGCCGTGCGTGGACATTTTGTCATCATATGTCTGCTGAGACGGGATCTCCTCAGCGGGCATGCCAAGGGGGACTTACAAGAACGGGCCAGGGCTAAGTGGTTCTCTTTCATATTTGATGTCTGTGTGGCTGGCGGGGAGGCGGGTTGGCGAGTTCTTAAGATATACCTAATAGCGCAATACTTGATGATTCACCCCCATTTTTATTGAACTAAGTGATTGCTGCTTTTGACTGCTGCTTCTGGGGTGGAGAATACATTCATGGAAGGGGAAGCCGGGAGCCTGTTGGTATGGCCCTCCTCCGGTATTATATAACCCTTTTTTTTTTCTTCCTTTTCCTTTCTCTTTTCTGTACCTAAATTTCGGGTTCCTGTTTTTCGGGCGACAGGCACACTGCTAGGGGGGGGGGGTAGGCCGTAGCCTCTGCATGCGTGCAGGGTGGGGGGTTGGGGGACGGGTTTTTTTTGTTTTGTCTTAGTTTCTATGGGCCTTATTTTTTCTCTTCTCTTTTCTTTGGTCTTCTCTCTTTTCTTCCTTTCTTTTGGGTCAGTAGGGTGGCTAGGTGTAACGTTGCTTATAGTTTCTGTTGTTAGTGTTACCGCTAACATTAGTTAGGATGTTCCACGTTCATGGGGTGGGTAAAGACCAGTATGTACTGTGAATGTACGTTTTTTATCCTGATAAGCGTATTTTTGTGCCGATCTTCCGATTGTGACTCTTAGCTTCGTTGATAGCCTGCTGTGTTCATTGCCCACTATGTGCTTTTGGCGGATTGAATGGCATCTGATCCTTCTTCTTTTATAATTTAAAATTAACCTAATTTATCCTGTGCTCGGCGGTCGCTTTTCCCATATGTGATATTTCGAATATTTGCTGCTTTTCATCTCTAGGGACTGCTGAGCTGTTCTATGGCTGCTTTTTGTGCTACAAATTGATTTTGAGGCCGGCCAGAATGGTTGTAGGCCCGTACCTGTATGCTGCTGTCGCACAATAAAGGTTTCCGAAAAAAAAAAAAAAAAATTGTTACATTCACTGAAAATACAACATACTTGACTGCATGCTCCGTTCGCACCGCAAAACAAGTGCTCATGAAGAGAAAAGTGCCAGTGGACAGAGAAATAAACAAGAGATGCTGATTAATATTTTACTGACTACTATGAAGTGTTCAATAATCGCTTCATGTGCCCATTCCTTTTCATACCAGCCCTCGAGTGTGGTAAAATCGATGTTTCATTGACTTTTCGACCCCAATTGCTCAGTGTGAAAATTGATCATAAGTCGGTGTCTTCCTCAGGAAATGGAGACACCCTTGATTCATGAGTAGTACAGTAAGTTGGGATTGGTGGTACTTTTAATGTTCCTGTAATAACAGCACACCTCACCGAGTATATAGATACAACATTCACTCTGCTAAGTCTGCCAGAAATGTCTTTGATGCCAACCTTTTCCCTTATCCGATACGTGGGCATATTTTCAATATACCTTTCCCACACATTGTTAGACTATATTTCTTTTAAGTTCAAGAGAATGTTATTGACAAATATAAAGGTGTCTATAGTTAGTAAGGAACAGTATCCTCATGTCTTAAATATTCAAAGTGGGCATATTTGCCAGTATACGAACCAAACGTATGATTTTCAATCATCAATAGATGAAATAAAAATCATACATGTAAAGTGTAAATAACAATAAAATACCAATAAAATATAGACAAAAATAGGAACCAGTAAGGGATCAGGGGGTTTAAGAACTTCTTGTTGTGGTGGTTGTGGCTGAGAGAACCTTTTAGCACTAACATCAAAAAATGTTGTGACAGGTGACCATAGGTCTAAATGTTTAGTTGCCAAGTTTATAGGATATACAAAAGCAGTGTCTAACCTATGATTGTGACAAACAGCGTACCACCAAGCCCTATAGGAAATATTTGTAGAGTCTTTCCAGTATATAGTAATTTGTTGAAAGGCGACAGCTAACAACAGATCAATGATTTTAACATTGAACGTCATATTTTCCCAAACAGGTGAGAGGCTACCTAAGAAAACATTGGTGAAGGAAAAGGAGTACTTAGTGTCAAAAATTGAGTTATTTTGAGTCCATACTTGCTTCCAGAAGTGACACACAGATGCACAAGAGAACAGCATGTGGAATAAATCAGCGTCCGGAGACAAACATGTCCAACACGCATCTGACACAGTTGAAAAACATTTGCTTAAAACGAGCGGTGATAATAAAAGTTTATCATAAACAAAAAACTATGTTTGTGTTGTTTTTGCTGGCCTTGAGGATTTATGTAATTTGATCCATACATTCTTCCATAAAGGAATTGGCCACGATGTCTGAAAATATTGTTCCCACACCTCTTCTATTTTAGTTTCTGTCTATTAATAGCAGTATCTTGTAGGAATCTGTATATGGTGGAAGCTTGGGGCATGCTTTGTAATAGAGTGTGCAGTTGTGAGGGAATGATAGGGTTAATAGAAGTAATATGTGTACTAGATATTTGAGTAAAAATAGTCATCACATTTTCCTTTAATAGGATATATTTATTTGTGAATGAGGTAGGCAGGTTAAACAATTGGCTAAGTGAGGAAAAAGATAAAAAAGTCGATTGGGAGAATAACTGATTGAACTAGTTCCAGAGCCAGATTAAATAAAAAGGGAGAGAGTGGGCAACCTTGACGAACTCCTCTACCCAGATAAAAAAATGGGGAGATCAAACCATTTGCGAAGACTGCAGAACGTGGGTTAGAGTAAGAAGGGAAATCAAAGATATACAGACCAAAGCCAAACCATTTAAGAAAAGAAAATAAATAGGTCCTTTCAACCCTATCAAACGCTTTCTAGGCATCCAATGCAATTGCTGCCATGGAATGTTTCAAGTGAGAAGATTTGGACAAAATATTAAAGAGAATTTGAGTATTATCTGTAATGAATCGCAGTTTAATAAAACCAGATTGTTCCTTTCCCAGCAGATTTGGCAAATAGGAATCCAATCTAATAGCTAGTGCTTTTGAAAAGATTTTATAGTCGATATTAACCAGGGAAATAGGCCTATAGTTCTTACAGAATTTAGAATCTTTACCTTCCTTAGGGATAAGGCAAATATGTGCTTCTGAAAAGGATCCAGAAGAGTTATTTAAAGAACTAAAACATTCATTAAAACATGTAATTTAGGCAAAAGGATTTTAGAAAAATGTAGATAAAATTCAACAGTGAAGGGAGGAGCTTCACGGGCAACTAAGATGGCCGCGTGAGCTCGGAGCTCCGAAGACCCTCCGATCCTCCGAATTAATCCTGTCGTCTATCCTGCCCCACGGAAGTGGGAAACTGTTGGTGAACTGCTGCTGACACGGGACTCGTTGTCCGATTGAAAATCCGAGGTCCCTAGGTAGAGTTACACCGTGTGAAAGTTTGGGGACGACGACGTCATCAGCGCCCGTGCCTGAATTGGCGACTGTGACACAGCCGTACGGTGGCGGAATGGAAAGAGAGTAACTGTCCAGCTTTGATGCGAAGCTTGCGGAGTTCCGTAGTTTGTTGGTGCTGGACAAAAGGGACATACGGCTGCTGCTGTTCGTCGTGTTGGTGATCCGGCGAGGGCCAAGGGGTTTTCCCGATCATGGTGGCCCCTCGCCTATCATGGCGGGCAAAGGTGAACCCGACAGAGGGAAGCCCCGGGCCAGTAGAAAATCAACTTTCTCTCAATCCACCAACATAGAACGTTATGCCCACCCAAAGGGCTCACCCGGTGCCGCTGCGAGGCCTAAGGACATGCACCGAGATGTGTCGCCGGATGACTCGGCCCCAACCCTCCGGGACGTCATGGGTGCCATTGCGGGCATAAAAGCAGAGATGCACAAGCAACATGAGGTATTGACGCACAAGGTCGACACGCTGGCCATTGAGGTCAACTTGATCAGGGCCGATTTGGGCAAGACCAATGATCGGGTCAAGTCCCTTGATATAAAAACATCGAGCCTGACCTCGGATGTATCGGATCTGCAATCAGAGGTCAGGGACCTGAAAGCTGCGAACTCGCTGTTTGCTCGTAGGCTTGATGACTTTGAAGGACGTGCCAGGCGCCAGAACGTCCGAATTGTAGGTGTTCCGGAAGGGGCCGAGGAGGATGCCACCGATCTCTTTGTCGAGAACTTGGTCCAGAACCACCTGGCCCCTGGGGGCCTCAGCAAGTTTTTCTCGGTTGAGTGAGCTCATAGACTGCCTGGAGGCCGTCCGAAGCTGGGGACCCTTCCGCGTCCTATCATTGCCCGCGTGTTCAACTTTAGGGACCGGGACGCCATCCTGCAGGCATCGAGGCGAGGTGGACCGCTGAAATTTCAAAATGCTGATATTAACTTTTTCCCAGACTTTACCCAAGAGGTGCAGAAGCGGAGGCAAAGCTTCACGGGCGTGAATCGTAGACTATGAGAGCTGGGAATGAAGTACTCCATGCTGTTCCCCGCGAAACTACGTATTGAACATGATGGCCGTGCATTGTTCTTCGACATGCCTGAAGTCGTCGGGGACTGGCTGGACACTTTGCCTCAGCGCCGGGAGGAACCCGAGGAACAGTCGGCGGGGGCAGCTGGAGGCCCTGATCCTCAGAAATAGAATGATCCTTTGGACCTTATTCGGACAATGAGACTGCCCGGGCAGTCGGTTACACAGTACTGGATTCCTTGTTACTATCCTCGCTTTATGAACGGGGGAAACGGGGGGGATAGGACAGACTCCTTTCTCCTCTAGGGGCTTTTCGTAGAGTAGTTTTCTGGGGGCGACAGGCACACTGCTAGTTGGGGGGGCTCTTTAGTCTAATGCAGGGGTGCAGGGTGGGGGTGGATGGGTTGTTTGTTTTCTGCGTGTTTTCTTTTTTCTTTCTTTTATTTCTCGGCAAGGACACTGTTCTGCTGCTATTTGTGTTGTAGCGACGCCACCCTGCAGGGCTGGCATGGGCCTTTACATTGACGATGGGGGGTAGGAAGTTAAATGTTCTGAGTTGGAATGTTAACGGGCTGGGGGATCGTATTAAGAGAGGTGTGGTGCTACAAATGTTTAAGAGTAAGAGATGCATGCCTGATGTCATTCTGCTGCAAGAAACTCATTTGATAGGGAATACGTGCCACGCGCTTAATAGGAAAGGTTTCAAGATGGTGGCACATTCGGGGTTCCCTTTGGGGTCCCGTGGGGCGGGGATTATGGTGCGTATGTCACTCCCGTTTGAGGTAGAATCCAGCGTGATTGATGAAAGGGGGCGCCACGTCGCCGTAACGGGTAGGTGGGAGGGGCGTACCCTAGTTTTGGTTTCTGTTTACGTCCCCCCTGGTTAGCAAACAACTACGTTTCGGGATCTTGGGGGCGCCATTTTGGGTCTGCCCGAAGGTTTGCTTATTGTTGGTGGTGACTTCAACGCGGTTGGCTCTGGGACTTTAGACAGACATCCATCCAGAGATCTTCGGAGTGCGCAGTCCTGGCTTCCTGACTTCTTGGATACTATGGGGCTTATTGACTGCTGGAGGCTTCTTCACCCCACCCAGCGTCAGTACTCCTTTCACTACGGAGCACATGGTAGCCTCTCCAGGATTGATTACGTTCTGGCTTTGGTGGCCCACGCGTCGGCTGTCTCTGAGGCCCGTCTGATGCCCAGGGGCATTTCGGACCATTCTCCGGTCTGGGTGTCTTTTGACCTTGACATCGTGGTGGCTAAGAGGGTGGCGCCGGTTAACCCGTGGTACTTCCGTAGCCCCAAGACTCGTGGACTCCTGGCTAAAGCCATTGAGCTCTACTTTTCTGAAAACACGGGCTTGGTTACGTCAGCGGTATCCCTATGGGAGGCCTTCAAGACTGTCTTGAGAGGCGAAGCCTTCTCCTTAATAGCCGAGGCGCGCAGACGTAGAGACGAGGATGTGGTGCGGATAGAATCAGAGATCGGGGAACTTGACTCCCAATTGGAGACTGATCCGACGCCTGCCCTGCTCCACGCTCTCTCACTTAAACAGTCTGAGTACTGGGCCACCGTTACTGACGCTGCCAAGGCTATGGGCAAAGAACAGCAAGGGAGGATCTATAATGTTGGTGACAAGGCAGGCAAGCTTATTGCGTGGCTTGACAAAAAGGAGATGGCCTACCGGGTGGCCCCCGAGGTGCTGGGGGAGGACGGCTTGGCTGTTACTGATCCCAGCACCATAGTCACGGTTTTCGCCGATTACTTTGAGTCCGTTTACACCTCGGTTTCTGAGATGTCTGAGGCGGACTCTGACGCCCTTTTGAGAGAGGTGGACCTTCCGTGTCTGTCGGATACTGAACGCGACGACATGGATAGAGGTATAACTGCAGACGAGGTCGCACTAGCTATACGCTCTCTGAGGTCCGGCAAGGCACCCGGCCCTAACGCCTCCCGGTGGAGCTTTATAAGATAAAAGCTGACACCATCTCCCCGCCCCAACGGGACATGTTCCTGGAGGCGCGAGAGATGGGCGCGCTCCCCCCGGACCAGAGGTTGGCCACCATTGTGGTCATACATAAGGAAGAAATGCCCAGAGACCTGTGCCGATCGTATCGCCCTATTTCTTTGCTGAATGCTGAGCCTACGATCCTGGCTAAACTACTGGCCAATCGGCTGGTGGGCGCAATTAGCGAATTGGTTCACCCGGATCAGTCGGGCTTAATTCCTCACCGCAACACCGCCCTTAACCTTAGGATACTCCACGCGGTCATGGCGAGGACCCGTACGCTCCGGGAGCCGGCTGTTTTGGCGTCTTTGGATGCCATGATGGCCTCTGACTCTCTCGAGTGGCACTACCTGTGGGCGGTGTTGACGAAGTTCGAGTTTGGCCCTGAATTTATTGGATGGGTCAAACTTCTGTATGCTAGTCCACTTGCCAATGTTACGGTCAATGGCCGAGTATTCCCCTCCTTTGCTCTCCGCAGAGGCACCAGGCAGGGTTGCCCCTTGTCGCCCTTGTTGTTTGCGTTGGCACTAGAACCTCTGGCTGCCTGGTTACGGGTTCACCCAGACATCAACGGAATCCGGTGGTCTTCTGGCTTTGAGGACCGCGTGTCTTTATACGCGGACGACATCTTGCTCTACCTCACCTCTCCCTGCAAGTCCCTTATTGTGGTGTGCGACTTGCTGCACACTTTTGGTAGGTACTCAGGCCTGGTCATCAACTGGTCAAAATCACACTTGTACGTTTTGAGAGGTGAGACTCCGTGGCTCCCCAGGGGTTGCACCATACAGATCGTGAGGCAGGGGTTTAAATACCTGGGCATCTATATTTCAACTGATGCCCAGACACGTTATGCGAACAACTTGCTTCCCCCTCTTGCACGCCTTCGGTGTGACGTAGAGGGGTGGCGGAAGCTACCGCTTTCCCTGCTTGGACGTGCGGCGTTGTTCAAAATGATGTCCCTGCCCAGATTCTTGTATGCGCTCCAGAATACCCAGGACCCAGTCCCCTCCGGGTACTTCAGAGAGGTCGAGGGCTTACAGCGGGCCCTCCTCTGGGATGGCAGACCGCGTATTGCTATAGCCAAACTTACGCTTCCGTGGTACGACGGAGGTATCGCTTTGCCAGATATCCGGAGGTATTATTGGGCCTCCCAACTAGCCGCCCTCAACCATGGTTTCTACGCTCCAGCCGATAGTCCGGGGTACGCCATGGACCAGTGGCTCCTCGACGGCGTGAAATACTACAGGGCATTGTACTCAAGATCTCTGGATGGAAGGATGACGGGCCCGACCAGGACTGCGGTACACATATGGAGGGCTGTCACAAAGGCACAGGGATGGCAGGGGAGACTCACGTTGGCCACCCCACTTTACGACTCGGACCTACTGGGTAAATTGTGGCACAGCAAGGGGTTCGACCGTTGAGACCTCATTGGTATCTCCAAGGTCGACGACATGATGGCCAAGGGTGGGATAAAACCTTTCGCCGCTCTACAAACAGAGTTTCAACTGGGAGCGACGGAATTTTCTAGGTACGCCCAATTGCGACACGCCCTTCTGGCAGTGCTGCCGGTGGGTGAGAAGGTCCCCGAGTCGTCCCCGCTGGAAGATAGGGTGCTGGATGGTCATATGCCGGACAGTGCCATCTCGTTGGTTTATAAAAAACTGATTAATGTCCGAACGGACCTCCTTCTGAGTGTGAGAGAACAATGGGTGCGTGATGGAGTTGAACTGGATGATGAAGATTGGCAGTGTGCGGTGTCATCCCCCAAGGAAGTGGCAATCCCAGCCAGACTACGCTTGGTCCAACTGAAAATTGTACACTGAGTGTATGTGACCGGCCCCCTGTTGATCCATATGGGCCATTCGGTGGACGGACTTTGTAGGCGTGGATGTGGTACACTGGCCACCTTCATGCACATTATCTGGGAGTGCCACGCGGTCGCTTCCTACTGGAGGCGTGTCCACGAGGTGATGTGTGAGGTGACTGGAATCGACTTGCCGGCTGAGGCCCGGCGCTGCTTATTGAATGTGTGGGGCCCCACGGACTACAATAACGCGCAAACCCAATGGGTCACTTTGGGAAATATGGTGGCAAAGCGTGACATCGCTCAGAAATGGGGCACCACGTCGCCTCCTTCTGTGGAATTGTGGAAGGCCAATATGGATTGGTGCATAGTTCGTGAGAAAACAGTGTACGTGGCCCGGGGCAAACCCAAGAAGTGGCTTAAGATCTGGGGGGCCTGGAACGAACACAGGGGTGATATCTGTCTTCCGCCCGACACTGCCCCATTGGAGGTACGACTTTCCCCTTAGCCTTTAATTCCAACCCAAATACCATTACATTGCACATCCTGTACTCCTCTCCCCCCGAAATCGTCCATTTTGCACTGCTCATACGTGTACTCTTTGGGCTCAAGGCCCAGCCTTCTCCTGCGCTGGGTACTGTTGCATTTAGGTACTTTTGCCTGGCCTTTTTCGCACTGGTTCTGGTGCTCTTTTATTGTATTTTAATTTAGGTTTTTATCACTTATAACATAAAACTAAACCTTGTACGATTTTACAATATGCACTGTGTGCACTGATCATCCTCTTTTTATAATGCTGCCTAGCCTCCGGGATGTAAGTCTGAATAGCTGTGTACTTTGCTCGTAAATAAAGGTTTTCCACAAAAAAAAAAAAATCAACAGTGAAGGCATCTGGACCCGGTGCTTTGTCTTTCTTAAGATGTTGAAGTGCGGATAATAGTTTTTGTTGTGTAATATTTGATTCCAAAGAGGTCAAGTCTTGAGAAAAGAAGTGGGGTTTTGGTATGTTAGAAAAGAAATGTGATAAAGTATGTTGAGTGGGTTGTGTTTCGGATGAATATAAGGACTTGTAAAAAAGAGAGAATTCATTTAGAATTTCATTATCCTTAAATTTTAAATTTGAATTGGTGTCATATATTGATTCAATATTTAATTTGTTCTGTCTAACCTGCCAATATTTCCCCAGCTTTATTTTTACCTCCATAAAACTTTGCGTTAGATTTTAATAAGTATAATGAGGCGTCATCTGTCGACTTTTTATTAAATTGCATTTTTGCGTTTAAAAGAGCTGTTAAGCATTCCTTTGAGTGAGAAGTGTAGTAAGAATGTTCTAACTTCTTGATGTCTTGAAGAAGATGTGTAGTATGTAGGCGAGCAGTTCTTCGTTGTTTGGCGACAAAATCAATAATTAAGTCTCTTGCTGAGGATTTTTAAGCGTCATATGTGGTTGAAAAAGGCATGCTGTAAGTGTGATTAAGTTAAAAATATTCATTAGAGAAGTTTGGGAATGAAGCAGTAAACACTAGATTTAAAAGAAAAGCATTATTAGAATGCCATCTTTTAGGAGTGAGGATTTAGGTAGGATGTCAATGCAAATTGAAACAGGAGCATGGTCTGAGAGTAAAATAGGGCAGATTTCTGCTTACGTGAGTGTTTGGGAAATGTTATGAGAGACAAAGATATAATCGATTCTGGATTGAGTTTGGTGAGTAGGGGAATAGAAGGTTTACTGTCTGGTATTTGGATTACATAAGCGCCAAACATCCAGAAGTGTTGAGTGATAGTGTGAACAAAGGATTTATGCGGTTTGTGAGGGAAAAAAGGAATTTTGGTTTTCCTGTCAACAAATGGGTCAAAAACCTGGTTACACTCGCCAGCTAATACAAAATGATCTTCCATAGAGTGTGTAATTTGTTTGGCTAATGTGGAATAAAAAGAAGATTCGCCACATGTGGGGGCATATACGTTAAAAAGAGAGACTGGAATATCCTTTAACAACAATTTGACATTCAGCCATCTACCAGCACCATCAGATTCTTGCAATAAAAGTGAGAATGGAAGTGATTTACAGCAACGTATCATTACTCCCTTGCGTTTTCCATCTCCAGGAGATGAGAATACATCTCCCACCCACCCTCTTTTCAATTTTAGTGATTCAGTATCTGTTAGATGAGTTTCCTGTAAAAACACCAGATCAGCATTTAACTTGTCTAGATGGGTGAGGACTCTCTGCCTTTTGATGGGGGAGTTCAACCCCTTAACGTTCCAAGAAATAAGTTTCAGCGACATAGATAATCAGAAATGGAAATAATCAAAATTTTGAAGCTTAAATCCGATTTGTTATAACAGCATTTTACATAAGTAAGAAAGAATTGAAGTAAAGATAGGAACTAAGATAAAGGAGAGATGAAAAATATAGAAAGTATAAAACCTGAAAGTAAAATGGAATTGGTAAAAAAGCGTAGGAAAGAATGAAAGGTAATGTGATGAGAAGACAAGGAACAAGAAAAATTGAGAAGTAAAGTAGTAAGTAATATCCTGTAAAGGAAATAATGAGGCTGAAAAGGAGCATGAAAGACACCAAAAGTGAAAAAGGAGCGAAATTGTAAGACGAAACAGAAAACAAAAGACAAGACAAAAAACATACCTACATTTAGGGAACATGAATGTGGAGGAGGATGGAACCACATGGAGCAGACGAGACAACCAGCGAGGTTCAAACCGAACCATGGAGGGAACACACCATGATATCAACGTAACTGTGAAGGCAAAAAGTTGAAATAAACAAGGTTACCTTTAGATTATATACTAAGTGTTGACATAAAAGTTATGAAAGCTTATAACAATTCATTAACATTGCCTAAGAAAAAATTGAAATGTAGAATTAATACATCTCAATAACATCACAGAACCTGTAAGAAACAAGAAAATTAACAACTCAGAGAAAAAATCAAATAAATTATGAGAAGAGGATGGTCTTGAAGAATCCATGAGGTCTGTCTTGTGTGCATTAATAAAGCTTTGCTGACATATTGGATCTTCATAAGAAGTTCTTGTGTTGTTATAGGTGCCTTTAAACAAACATGGGTGGACTAGACCATATTTGGCACCCATAGAGCGTAAGACTGGTCTCATGTCGAGAAAAGCCTTACGTCTTGCTGCAGTAGCTCTAGAGTAGTCCTGTGCAAAGAATAACGTAGCTCCGGACCAGGAAATATTTTGAAGAGCCTTGGCAGCATGCAGAACTTTTAACAAATCTGTGTACTCCAAAAAATATATAATCATTCCTCTCGGTCTTGTGGAGTTGAAGTATTCGTGGCAAGATGACCTAACCTGTGAGCACGTTGTATGTTCAAAGCTGTGTCTTCTGGTAAATGAAGGGTCTTTGGGAGAAAAGATTTGAAGAAGGCAATAGGATCTTTACCTTCGATGCCCTCAGCCAGATTGAAAATACATATGTTGTTCCTCCTATTTCGGTTTTCCAAGTCCTCAATTTGTTTTTGTAATGTTGATACTTGAGAGTGTAGGGAAGTAACACATTTAGTAGTGTCTTGAAGGGAGGAGACATTCTGTTCCACTGATGTGAGTCTGACGTCCATTTGTGACCAGTTATCAGACAGAATTTGTAATTTGGTGTTTGTTTCCTCCATGAATGGCCTGAGGGCCCTTATTTCCTGTAACAGTAATTCCATAGAAACAGGCGAAGTCGAGTTCTGTGGAGAGGGAGGATCTTTTTTTAGGCGTTTAACATTCGACTCTCCTGTTGGTAACTGTGATGGTTCCATGTCTGCGTTATACTAGTCTTTTTGAAGAAGTCCTAAACTGTCTAAATTTGAGAATTCCGAAAAATTCTTAGAGTTTTTGATGAAGATGCATTTAGATTTTGAGATTGCGGGAAGGGTACCTTTTGTTCTTCCCATGAAAATCTTTAAAGCGAGAGACCAGAAGACAGACACAAACTTTGAAATGAAGAGGCTGACTGCAAGGTAAGAAATGCTGCTGAGAAGGTATACAAAACAGCAGGACACCCCTTTAAGTAGAAATGTTGTACATTAAGGCAGGTCAATAAGTATTGGGAATCTATGTAGATCAGAAATCATCCCCACAGGTTACGTAGATGCATTGTTTGAATAAAAACTATGAAATAACTTCAAAACTGATTTATAAGGCAACAAGGTAGCTCACTGAGATAAAAAAAAACTTCTGCATAACATCACAGGGGGTATAGTTAAGCTGGCATTCCTCTTTTTGATGCCAAAAAAGGCTTCATCCTGAGATTTAAAATGAAGGAAAGTATCAGCTGTGATCACAGCTCCTCAGCTTCTGTGGAGAGGTGAGGCGAAACTTGGTCGCTACCTTGCTAAGTATCTCTGCAAAGACAAACACAGCACAGTTGAAGTAGAAGGAGTCAAATTCACATCAACAACTGAGTTATTAATGCAAGTACATGAGGGTTTACAACATGTGTGAAAGTGGGTGAGAAGGCAGTAAAGTAGCGACTGTTATATCATAGCCCCACAGAATCATTAACATGCACAAAGATATGCTGCTGGGAGTTAAACAACATGTTTGAATTGTCGTGAGTAAAAACCAGGTGCGTTTTAAAAGCATTATAGTTGCAGAAATGAAGAGACTTGTACAAACGTCATAGCAGCATTTATGAGCACATTCCCCCAGGGCAATGACAGTGCTGAGGAAATGATTGTTCCTGTGCGCTGTTATGAAACGCTTCCTGCGGTGAGTTTGAATAAAAAATGCCTTAAAACATGCAATAGTTAAGATTTAGCTTGGAGCATATACCGCCGATAATTGCAGTTTAAGCCGTCGCTCGCGGCAAAATATGGTAATGCAAAATGGCAGTTGCCACTACAAGAGCATTTGCTGCTTCTTTACTTTTCAATTCAGCAGAGTCTTGCTTTAAAAGGTGACGAAATGCCTCCCAACTACATGAGCGTTATTTCATGTGACCACTCGGTCAGGAAACTTCACTCTGGAGGTGATGAAGGCGCGTTTCCCTCATTCCAGCTCGGGAGCCTCACAGAGTCACAGCCATTTCCATTGGGCTTGAAACAACCATTAGACTATATTTCTACGGACGGCAATTCATTTTTACCCATTTTGTTTGTAGGCCTTTGTTGCATATAACGGTCCGGCCAAAGGAGTCTAGGCTCAAAAACTCACTCCGAGGCAACCACTGCACTGTTTAACTTGTATGGTTTATCAGAAGGAGCAGAATGGTGGCATGTTTCTAGGCATCTAGGAAGGTAGCTGTGGTGAGGGAGGTGTTGAGGATTGGGGTGAGGGTGGTGCAGATGGACTTGGGTACCTTCGAGAAGGTAAAGTGTGGACAGTGGTCTGAGGAAGGCCCCAAATGGATAGTTTGCATGTTGGCAGTGGTTTCCCTGAAGTGATGGTGGGCCAACGAGCCATAACAGTTTCTGGTGTGGTCTAATCATTATTTCTTGATGCATAGAATGAACCTTTTTGCACATTTACTTCCTTAATTTATAATATCACTTTCGTGCCTCTCTCAATAACATCCAAATTAGCAGTCATTTGCAAATAATTATATTAATATTTCATTATTTACAGTAACCACCATCAAGAAAGCATTGATTCACATTCATGGGTGCAATTTCATTTGTACATCCAAGTGCCATTAAGTCTGCACTTTGACAAACACTGTAGTGTTTGAGTGTGGATCAATTATACTAGGATGAGATTTAACAGAGGATGGAACTATGTTCCCTTAGCTTTCCTCTCTTTAATGATATCTTGCTGCTTTAGTTGACTTGTCATTTCCTCAACAATATTGTTGGTGAGTTTTGGGATTCTTAGATTTACAACTCAGACATTGATACTCCTCTGCCTCTCTGGGGCTAAAGGGATCTCTGTCTTGATATACCAATAAAATCTGACATAATCCCTGTGCAACGAAAAAAAACATTCACAGATTTCAATCCTGTACTCTGAACTAAAGAGTTCCTTATTCTTATTAGGTGAAAGACCAAAGTCACTACAACCATATAACATACACTGAGTTTGAGGGGATAAGCGGAGGCATCCACCAGTCGAAAAAGCAGTTTTCATGAGGCCTCTGACCACTTGCAGCTTCTAGGACCAGCCATATTGCTTCCAATTATTTCCCACACTAAAAGAAAACAAATCAATCTAAAAAGCGTGTTTATTTTATTTGCTAGAAGAGGTTGACCTAGAAGCTGGGGAACCGGGTTGGAGTCTCGGCAGGGATACTCAATATCTTGTGATTCTGGGGAAATCCCTTAATCTCCCTGTGCTGAACCCAAAAAAATAAAAAAATGAATCTGTCCACCTGTAAGGCAATTTGTGCTCATGTAAAGCTCTCAGACACCTTGGGATCTAGGGTGTGTTATATAAAACATCCCCCCTGTTTGTCTGAATATCAAATGAATGGGACATTTTTGTTAAATGTACACCCAGAAAATAGACACTTGCTAAAACAGAAGTGACCACGTTTTTCAGGGCCATAAGCATATGCTAAAGACCTAGGGACCCAAGGGCATATTTATGAGGACTGGCGTATCCCTGCATATCAGCAGGGTTGCACCAGTAAAGTCGTGACAGGCAGGAATACCCTTGCGCCACCAAGGATGCGCCGCATTTACAATGCGACGCCCCGTGATGCAAGTACAGCCAGATGCGTGTCGCATCTTCTGGCGTAAGGGCAGTGATTTGCTAGAGTCGTGTCGCAAGCGCAATGCAACTCCAGCAATGCTCGTGGGCGCCCTATGCCTAACATGCTGCGTCACTCCGTACGCCTGCTTCAAGCAAGCACAGGGTTTTGACGCAGAATGGACGTAAAAGTGACTCAGTGAAATCATGTAGATTTCACTGTGTCACTTTTATGGGGCTTCCTTGCTATGGAAAATCCACCTTGCATGTATTATACCTGACACAGGTATAATGTAGTGCAGGGCTTTACAATGTGACGCATTTCACTAGATGCGTCACGTTGTAAATCTGTTGCATGGAGGCGCATTGTCTACAACGCCGCTGCATCACAGAAGTGACGCAAGGATGTCATAAACATGTCCCAAGGAGCTTGTAAATCTTACCATCTTTTAGTTAAGGCACTTATGCGCTGCAAAATAATGCCATGTGATGCTATGCATAGCAAATGGTAGTGCAGATAAGCATTTGTTACCAAAAGGAATATTGCCCTCAAACTTAACGTGAATTCAGCACCAAATGTGATTCTGTTGCATGGTGCCAAACCATGATAATTCAAGAAAATTAAACCTAATGGGGTGAAACAGCACACATGCCCCTAGGTTTCCAAGCAAATCTAGCAATAAATCAATCAGCATTTGTAGAGCACAGCATTGTCATCCCTGAGGGTATCTGAGCACTGGGATGCAAGGTCTCGTCGGAAAGCCAGGCCTTAAGGAAATAGCGGCAAGAGGGAAGAAACTAGGAGAAAGGCATAAGAGAGAGCAAAAAACAAGCGAGCTGAAAAGGCAATATAAAGCACAGAAAAGTTAGCAGAAAAAGCAAAACAAAGCAGAAGAGGGCAACACAGATGGAAAAAAAAACAAGCAGAAAAGGCAAAACGGAGGGCAGAAAAATGAGCAGAAAAGGCAAAGCAGAGGGCAGAAAAACGAGCAGGAAGGCAAAACAGAGGACAGAAAAATTAGCACAAAAAAGCAAAACAGAGGGCCAAAAAATGAGCAGAAAAGGCAAAACAGAGCAAGAAACGAACAGGAGAGTCACAAGCAGACGCCAGCAGGAAGACACAATGATGTGCCTACCTGAGACTAGTGTAACGAGGATAGAGGATTCAAATGTGCATTTCTCCTCACTATGTAGTTAAATAGTCTCAAAGGGTAATTTTTGTACACAAATGTATCTATTCTGGCACAAAATCTACCCTGCCACAATGCAGGTTCCATTACGTTAAGACGCAAGGGTGTCTGTATTGTCACTAGGCAGTCAAAAGTGTGCCTGGGGTAGGAGAGAGCAGAAATGCACCATATCTTTGAAAACATGTCAGTTTTGTGCTCTCTCTTTCACATAATGCACTCCAGGAGCTTCACTTGATACGCTGTAAGAAATGTTAGTAAAAATGCCCCCAGGTATATGCATGTATGATAACGTGATCGTAATCTCAAATGTTTTAAATATAGTGCCGCCCTTTATTTTGCCATCAATACAACGTAAGGAAGCCTATTTGAGAGTAGTTTTGTATCAGTCTTAGTCAATCTAAGCCAGGATGTTTGTAGGAATTTTATCATTTGACTTGACAAAAACTAACAACTTCATACACAAATACATCCACTTAACTGAAAAAAACATAGGGGCCGATTTATGAGAGCTTTGCATAATGCTTGCACCACGCAATGTGGTACTTGCGTGACTCAAACCTCTAAGTCATATTTATTTTTGAAGCCACAAAAAAGTCACTTTGTGTGGCTTTCAATGGCTTAAAAAATATAGAGTAATGAATTGCAGCACAAATCGCTGGGCTGCATTACTGAGTGCAAGGGAGGTGTTCCATTGCCGTTGAGGTAGGTGTTCCCAAACTGTGTGCTGCATTTTGTAACACACATAGAAAGCCTCTCAGGATTGTTTTTGTGCAGGAAGCCTGTCACCTGGCAGGTTTAGACCTGGGGAGAAATACTGCCATTTTACATGCACAATTTTCTGAAGTTGCCTTCTTTTCAACACATTGACTTTTGACACATATTTGCTTGTGTGACTGGGTAGGATATGGTTCATACAAACCACGCTTTCTTTCATATCAACTTTGTAGGCACATTATCACGACACCTTGAACATTTAGTACAAGGGATAAAGTTCATGGCGCAAATGTTGTTGTTTGTTGATCGTCGATAGGCGACGCAGATATCATAAGAGGATAAACAACAACAGCCTGGCTGAGGCCTTAGCACGGCAGAATGTATCTGCTTATTATATATACATGAGCACTTCTGTGTTAAGATCAGGGGAACACTCTGCTGTGACTGTATGGTCACTGCTTGTCGGAATTCAAGCCCAGCTGTTCCTGTTGCCCCCTGCGAGGAGGGAGGTCCAATTTGTGACCAAGACAGGCCCCTGAAGACACTCACCCTGAGGTAATAGGGAGTCAGACATCCAGTAGGGGATTTTCTCAGCACACCCGCCAGAGGCAACTAGGTTAGGGAGCGCTTAGTCAGAGTCCACTATAAATAGTACATATATGCCAGCATATATACACAGCTTTAGCACATTGGTGGAATGGTTTATCTTTTTTATTGTTATTGTAATCCTAATAACTCTCCGTTGGTTCTGTCTATTAAGCATTACAGTACATATATTTTATACAAGAATCTCAATGTTTAAATAAATATTGAAACACTTACTTGTATATTTGTTTGGGTATTCATGAGTGACTGTAGCGAAAGGGTTCTAGATCTGTTACCACGATTCCTTGGGGAGTCAGGGTTGTCATGTTCTGTGGTTGCATAATCAATTTGTTACCATCCTAGGTTCAGGGGTACTTATGGTTGCACCATGAGAAAGCAGGAGGCCAACACATCCTGAGGGGGTGCATAGAATCAGTCTGCACAATCCCAACATTTATGTTGGCCAACAAAGGCACAGTTCCTACTGAAGGAGTAAAAGTCGTACGACAAGGTGCACAAAAACAAGCATGCCTACAACACAGGCACCCTTGCACCATAGTCAAGGGTGCCTGCGTTGGCGCTAGGCTGTCAAAGCGGTGCCAGCACACGGGAAAAGTACAGGAATGCTTCGTATTGGATAAATATGACTCATTCCTGCCCTTTGTCAGTGACGCAGGGTAGCACAACAAGATAACTTGCCACCACTAATGTCATAAATACGCCCCTTCGCTTTAAATGACAACTCATGAATGGAGGTAAAACAAAAATAAAGAGTGCACATAGAAAGGGCAGCGTTTTTGATAGTCAGAATTCAGATGAGGCGATCGCGGTTACTGAAATAAAGGCGCTTGGGGTTCTTGCCTGATTGGTTGTTAAAAGACTACCAAACGGCATGATTATAGCCCATCTGTTTCTTCTAAAGTTTGGAATTCCTCCCTCACTCGCACAGTGCCATCCAAAAATAAGGGAAAGGTGGCCTAACTCAAAAAAGGACAGATCAGCTCCATTAGCTCAAGGAAACGTGCCATTTAAGGGAGCCTGGCATGTGGAACGGCGTTGTTTTGCTAGCACGGGTACCTTATAAGAGAGAAGGGTTACCGAAATCACAGCACTTGGCAACTCTATAAGCCCCCGAACGACACAAACGTGTGTACGGCGCTGGCTGCACTGAGACAGCTTTGAAGGGTGACACAGATGAATATGCATGGGGCACATTTGCATTTCATAGATTTCAAAGGGGATTAGCTTCCCATTCATGTGTTATCGGGAACATCTGATGAATGTGCAACCCCTATGGATTGGAGGCAGGCATTGAGAATTTGAAAAAGCAATTAAAACAGCAAATGTATACTTAATGACAGCGGCATCAATAGAGGTCTCTTGTCATTGTTTTCAATCTCATTTGGTCCAAGTCTGTCCTTGGCATGTGTAAAGAGAGCGAGGGAGAGAGAGAGAATTAGAGAGAAAGAGGTGGAAAGAAGAGAGAGGGCAGAAGAGAGGACAGGAACCGAAAAGGAAGAGCACAGGTTGCTAGAAAGAGAAAGAACCGAGAATATAGGTCAAAGGTGTCTCATGCCACAGTCCCATAAATATTCCTAGACCGAGGAGAATAGTCTAGATTCTGGAGTCTAAACCAGATTTGAGAACATGCATATTGGCGCAGAAATACAGAAAAGGTGCCCCTGGCACGAATCCCTAAAGTGGCCGTTTAGCTTGAAATGGCCACTACGAATGTATGACATTACTGCGCATACATTTACAATGCATACCTTTACAACGCACTTTTTACATTGCAACATCCTTTACAATGCATTCTTTTACTTTCATGCCATTAAATTGCAATTTCAGAAACTACCTTTACAATGCATTCCATTACATTGCATTATACCTTTACAACGCTTCCCATTACAATGCATACCGTTACATCGCATTTAAGGTAAGTGTTGGATAGTATAGGGGTAATAATTAATATTCTAATTCCAGTGAGTGCAACAATAGGGTGAGTGTTGGATAGTGTGGGGGTAAAAATTACTATTCTAACTCCAGTGAGTGCAACAGTAGGGTAGGGGTTCGATAGTGTAAGGGTACTATGCGTTGTAATGGTATGCATTGTAATGACTTGCTATGCAATGCCTGTATTGTAGTGACATGCTTTGTATTGACATGCGTTGTTGTGACATGCAATGTACTGGCTGCGTTGTAATGACATGCTATGTAAAGGTAGTGCGATGTAATGACTGCATTGTAAAGGTTGTTTCCTGGCCACTACAGAAGGGATGCAAAGCACCTCCTGCAAGTCTAAACATTCCAACAGACTCACTTTTAGGAAGGGGTGGAGGCAGTTCTCTCATTTTAGTGGAGGCATTCACCTTGTGAAAACAAAACAATTTTCTTTGCCTACCTGTAGTATCCCATTGCAGAAGCCTGTACCCAAATATAGAGTCCCTTGAGTGGCACTGAATGTCTGTCACTGTGGATTGGCTCAAATCGGAGACCCCTTCGAAGGGGCATTAAGGATACCAGGGGCTGCTCCTTTCTGTGGTGGGGACCAAAGGATGCTGTGAGGGCACATTTGTACCCCTTCTCAACGTTGCCACTGCCATGCTGCAGAAGTGCAGTGAAGTATACCCTTGGAGGAGTTCTGGCTGGTGGCCCCGATAGGAGTGGGTGCAATCTGGAGCTGCATCCACTGATGAAGACGGCGCCAGACCACCTCTGAGATCAGGCTGGAAGTAGACCATGCAGGAGAGACGGTTTCATCTCTGCTTGAAGTCTCTTCCCTGCTCACTTTCTTCCATGTTCATTATTCTTTTTCTGTTTTTTTGTGATTTTATATGCATACAGCAAAACAATTGTTATATGGGTTTCCCGCCCCTGAGAATATAGTATGACAACATGAGACTCCATATATTTTAGACACTTCGGAGCAGATTTACAATTACTGGCGCATCCCTGCAAATTAGTAATTGTGCGCCGCAGCTCTGCCACACATTTACAATGCTAAGAACAAAAGGGGATCGGTCCATTAACACGTGGTGGGGGCTAGACCCTTTATAAAATAAATAACACAATTTGCCCGAACCACAATTACTCAACAAATATTTTTTGAAAGGGAAGAGATCAATTTATTGTGATCACCCTCGACATCCTACTCAATGTCAATCTTTTTGTCTTGGTGCAAGGGTGTGCCTGCGTTGGCGCTAGACAGCTAGATGCAGCGCCAGCGCTAGGAGAATTCTTGTGAATACGGCTCATCCCTGCGTTTTCAGAACGGTGAAGCGTTTCATTAAAATTTTTGACACGCTTCGCCATTCTATTGTAAATATTCCCCATCTATTGCTTTGCCATAATACCTTATCAGCATGGAATCCATTTCTTGCTAATTAGCTCATGCCAAAACTGTACCTCCCACCACCAGAAACAATTACATTAGGGCAACAAAAAAACTAAAAAAACTTCACAATGTGCACCACAACCTTAATTTATTAGGTCCATAGCATTTAATACTGTATTTTAAAGCCGATTAGCAGGTCATTCAGGATTATTCGACAACATTGTTTTTCTGGTCAAAAGACGGAGAGGGTACAAAAATAAAAATTATATTGTGGTACATTTAGTAACACACTTGGGAGAAGACGGTGGGAATAATGTCAACTTTCATCTTGCAGCATGTATTGCGAGGTACCGCACCTGCACTGTAGTTTTTTGTGGAGATCGAGAGGGCATTCATTGGCAAAAAAAACTGTATTTGAATAAAATCTAAGGGGCAGATTTACGAGCCCCTTGCGCCACGTTTACGCCGCTGTTGCGTCACGCAAGGCGGCGTAAACGTGGCGCATCCCTACGAGGCATTTACAACGTGACGCATCTATGGAGATGCGTCACGGTGTAAGGGCCTGCGCCACATGAAACCTGCGTCAGGTTTCATGTAGGCGTTCCGGTGCAGGGGGGGGGCGTTCCGTCGCAGGAACGCCCCTGAAAAGTGACTCAGTGAAATCTACAAGATTTTTCTGAGTCACTTTCCCAATGCTGATGCGTCAAAACCCTGCGCCTGCTTGAAGCAGGCGTAAGGCTTGACGCACCACGTTAAAGATAGGGCAAGTTGGAAAAGTGCTGGAGTTGCGTGCCGCACGCAACACAACTTCAGCACTGCGCCAACTTTACGCCCAAGATGCGACACGCATCTGCTCATTCCTGCGCCATGGTGCGCCGCATTGTAAATGCGGCGCATCATGGGTGGCGCAAGGATGAACTTGCGTGCCGTATCTTTCCTGGCGCATCTCTGCCGATTTGCAGAGATGCGTCAGGGAACGTAAATCTGCCCCTAGGTTTCCCCTTGTTAGGGAATGCACAGTTTACTCGAGGGTTACATTCAGAAATCCACATTTGTACATTTCCAAGGAAAAAGTCCATTAGCTCGAATTTCAAATTTACCATATCCTACTAACCCTAATTATATCTGGTTATAGAGATAAACATCAGTGTGGAGAAAATTAAATGGCTGGGAAAATCTGCAATTATAAATGGGGTGTTCCCTTTCATTTTCAACCATGGCAACCGACTGGGGTGTGCAAAGAATAAATTATGCCTCCAAAATCAGCCTAAATTGAGAAACTTTCCACCTTAGGAAGTGTAAAGTTCCCGGACACCTCCAGAGGCCCAAGCAGTTTTACTTTTCCCACTCGACAATATCTGCAAGCAGTCAGGTGTCATGCATGAGCGACCCGTGCAGGTAAGAGTGGTAAGGTGAGTTGGAAGGGACTCGACAAACAATGGCGAGAGAAAATTAAATAAACATTTATTTTTCCCTCGTTGTCCTCTGTCGAGTCCCCCCCCCCCCCCCCCCACACACACACCTCTTACCTGCAGGGGCCGCTATGCTCAGAATGGATGGTTTATCGAACTGTAGGCAATTGTGTTTCTCATTTGTCACCTAACTGACAGTAAGCAAATCAAGCATTGGCAATGCTAATAGGTCTGGCCTATAACTGAAAGTACCCCTTCAGTCACTGGTGACTTTAGACATCCAATAACTCGTTATATGTGCACCATGTCAATAATGATTGCACTCATGCATCCATTCATCAATTCACTGACTCGTTGTTGCATTCACCCAGCTACCCATCCACAATAAAACCCACATACAAATTCAACAAGCACATGCAAAATGAATGTAAAGAATTAAGCTAAAAAAAAAGAAAACACGCCCCTTCCTAAACATGGCTGGCCTATGCCTGCATTGAGTTGTAAAATTATGCATAGCAACATTCTTCCAACGGCACTGTTGCTGTTAAATAGTCCTGAACGGCACTACAATGACTTGTGTGCACAGTTTATGTATTAATACTATGTTTATTTCAGAGGGCAGGCATAGGTTGAAATATTGGGGATTCAGCAATCACTTTCACCGCACTAAGGGGCATATCATCAAGGGCTAGAGATATTTTATTGCCCGCTTGTGTCCATTTTCTTGCATCGCTAATGAGATGCAAGGGATGCGTGTCCCGTGAAACCATATGGGATATTATCGCTAACACAGCTTCTCTCTATTTACAAGTGTATCGCTAACACGCATAGTGATATTAAAATAAGCGCTAACCGGGTATTTCACCGGCTTGTAACGCCTGCTATTTTTCTTACTAAGCCATATCTATAATGGGAGGTGGATTGTTATGCCACGTCTCCCTATCTACAAGGTTTTCCCAAACGCAGTTTTCCATCACAGGAATTCCGGCGTTTTTGAATCTTTCCGCCGCTTTTGCCTGGATTTCCATCGCCTCAGCGATGCGCGTTGGTAATAGTGCGCTGACCGGGCTATAGATTTCGGCGATAGTCGGCGTTAAAATGTTACACGCTAATTGCGGCAAGCGATAAATATCGCTGCCGCTTGATAATATGCCCATCAGTGTTGCACTCCTGCTAATGCAATAATCTTTGTTTAAATGATATAGGTCACAAGTAATGATGTAGGCACAAAATGAGGAAATATTACAACACAGGTCCAGCTTTAAAATTACATCGTAGATGTCCGCTATCACCCAAAATAATATAACTACATAACTTGTGCACACAAGCTGCCATTTCCCGACTAGCACTGCTGTGATTATGGGTAACAGAATAACAATTTCCTCACAGTAAGCATTTAGGGGCATATTATCAAGGGGGTTTATCTCTGCTTTTTTGGCTTTAAAAGCCAAGAAAGCAGAGATAAAATTATCTCCCTATTACCTAGCTGTCGCTAACACCAGTTAGCAACAGCTAGTAGGAGATAGCGACCATCTTGGGCCCCACTGTTCATGTCAGTGATATTTATCACTAATGACATGCAAAGTGGGCGTGCCAAGATGTTAGCGACTGGAAACAGTCGCCAACATCGCTATCTCCTATTACCAACTTTTGGAGATATTCGCGCTAAGCGCGAATATCTCCAAAAGCTAACACCTGCCCTGAGCAGTTCTTAGCCATGTTATCCAATGGGAGGTGGATAACATGGCTAAGAGCATTAGCTCGGTAATGCATGAATATCGCTGACTTTTCAGCGATATTCATGCATTGCGGCCGATTTTTATCGAATTTGCGATAAACCTTGGTAATACCAAGTTTTATTTGCGATAAAAATCGCCGCAGCTCAGCGGTAAATTTTTGTCTCTAACCAAACAATAGCGATAACTATCGGTATTGCTTGGTAATATGCCCCCTAGTCCTCAGAGCCATCTTGCTGATTACATAAGAATCTAAAAATATAAGTGACTGTGATCCTTATACCCAACATTTGATAGCCCTCATCAATTAAAAAAAAATGATGAATGGAATGCCTGAATTAAACTCAGCCATTGGTAACTACTCGGCAGCATCTCAGCCTATTGTTTTTTTGCCCACATTGCCACCTCAGATTCAACTCTGCCATATGCAGATCTGCCGTGGTCCTACTACAATAAGAGCAGTTAAGCCCAAACTGCCAAGCCAGGTCCTCTCTGAACTGAACTCGAGCAGCTCAAGACAAGTTTTGGTCTATTTGGAACTTATTCAATTGGGCTCAGCTTGCTACCAGTGGCACGGTGAGCATGGGGCCCACGTCTGTAACACAAGCAACTGAAGACCAGTTTTCGTCTATGTGGGCGCAGCCAGTGCTTAATTTGAGCTGGTGGTTTCTGGTGCTTGGCACCGGCAATTAATTCACAACTTCGGGCCGTGGATGTGTTTCAGAATAGGTACACAGCGGGGAGTCGTCTGATCACAAAAAATCGGCCGTGAAGGTTTCCCCTGCCACAAGCCCAGGGTGAAACATCGACCAACTCGGATAATCACAGACCCTTGGCAACACAAGGAGAGTCTACACAGGAATTCCGTGAGTTTATAGAAATATTAATCAATCCCTATAGAGTGGTCACGTCTTAGTGTGCGTGCACCACTGGGGTTGGATTATGGTCCTGATGAATGCTGAGCATAGATAGCTCATTATAGCAGAAACATGTTGACCACGATAAGGATTTAGGACACAGTGGTTCAAATTCACTTAACCACTATTTTGTCCGCTTGCACTATTGAAAGACGGCTATCCCATTATTAAAATGGGTACAGGTATAGTTGACTCTTCTTTTAACTCCCTGTTACACACTTGGGAACGAATTCACAAAGCCCTCAAAAATGAACCCAATGATAAAGCTAGTTGCCAACTCTGTTGGTGCATGAGGGTTCTTTTTGAATCATAGTTTTATCACCTAATCACTTTGGACTTGAGTTACAAGGTTAATTAGCCTTTTTTCCTTGGGTTATATTACACCTGGTGTGTCACTCTATTGTTGTTTGATAAAGAATATTTAAGGGGTATAAGAGTGACTATCTGACCCTTTCTCTCTTGTTGCTCGACTATCCTAATTAATTGACAAAACCAGGTTTTATAACAGTCTATCACATGGTGGTGCTGTTTGTGTTTTTTTAGAGATGTGCACAACAATTTTTTTTTATTAATTCAATATTCATTAAAATGACTAATACTAGCCACCCAAGCCATTCTTATAGCTCTGGGGGCCTGGAATAGTCTGAAGTGCCACAATTGAAGGAGTGTAATTTTCGTACATGTTTGTACTGTCACCAGCAGCTAAATGGTCGCTTACCGGGAGATCAACCTCCTGTGGCAACAAATCATAAAGCGATGACAAGCTTTACAACAGATTATACTTTTATTACTCTACTACTGATTAGCAGGATTGCAAGCTTCAAGATTGGAACAAAAGAGCATAGCGAACATCTGCCCCAGAAAATTTCTATGTGCATATAAGGGTGGCCTTTGGATCTCCCAATGGAGGATCCAGCCTCTATTCATACCGTGAACTTAAGAAGACTAACTTGCAAAACCAGACAACGAGACAAACTGCAAACCCTAGCAAAGTAAATCTGGGTCAATCAAGCAGGCACATAGTAACGTGAGAATCCTCTGGGAAACTCTGACCAAAAAATTAAAGGGATCAGTACGTCATAAGATCAGGCGGCCCCTTAACCCCGTAGGGGTACGCCCAAAACCACGGTCAGGAAATCAGCTAAACTATCTCCCTGTCTCCAAAATACCGATTCTGAGAGCCCTCAATAAGGCTATTAATAAAACTTTACAAAGGGGCAATGAAACTATATTACAGAAGCCCCGTGCGCAGTTAAAGCAACAAAGAAAAAAGCTATCAAAAAAGCTATCTGGCAAGCAAAAAGGGAAGCTGAAGACACCTTGTGGGCCAAGCTCTTGTATGACGCAAAGACAGATAAAAGTGCAACAACCTAGCAAATGCCAATGTGCAAGGCATCAACTCTCACTGAACGGAGGAAACTTGGGCAGGCCGCCTCTTGGAACATTTTAACTTAAAGGAGGAAAGTCCCTCTGCTGCAAAACCGGGGCCGGGTCAGCCCGATGAGCGAAGTCCATGTGGAATCACCAGCAGAATACAAATAAGCGCCTCTCAATTTACGACTCTGCAGATCAAAAACCGAATAGCCAAAGGTAAGGCAGAGGGTGCACTGGCCCCTAACGGGATCCCCCCAATTTTATTCAAGACTGACCCGAACTATTGGGCGGCGGTGCTACTATAAGTGTTTAAATACATTGGAGGCAGGGCATTATACCAGACTCATGGAAAGGCTCCATAATATCCCCAATTCATTGAAGGGAGATAAGAACAAAGCAACAAGCTACAGACTCATACCCTTAATTGACATTGAGCCAAAATACTGCCTTAAAACATGAAGACCGGTTAAAAAGGGAAATAGCTGACTTACAGAAACAAATCTTAGGAGATATAACATCCACAGACAATCAGGAATTTCTCAAGAAATTAGAAACTACCATATCTGATTTTCAAAGAAACAATATATTAAAAAAGACAGACAAACTTCAGAAGGACATAAAAAACTACACTAGGGAACGTACATATCCCTATTTAAAAAAAGATTTTTTTGCACCAAATCCGATTCAATCTAATTGGGCACCTAAACACACCACTTTCTCAGATACAGCGTCCTCAAGCTCTGATGAAAATAATAGTAGAGGGAACACTTCCAGTTTTGGATTTGGTAGAGGACAGAACCCTTCTTTTTTAGCGAGAGGTCAATTACCGCAGAGAGGCCGTGCTCGGAACACTCAGAGGGGTTGGTCCAGGAACCAATATACTCCTGGGTTTTGCCAAACCATGAACAGTTATTACGAATGGTAGAGTCAACATCTGGCAATAATCTGTCCTAAATGGCTAGTCAGAAGAATCCTACATTAGAAGTTGCACCTATTTTCAATCTGTCAACTCATGAGCTGAGTAGTAAAGAGATTGAGGTGTTAAGTTATGGATTATCATTTGTGCCCACGAGCAGAAATGATTCGTTCAGTACTCAGGTTGAAATGTATAAATTCTTTAGAACGATACACCTCAAATATTTCTTTAATAAAACCCCACTGGAAACACAAAAGAATCTTACAGGATGATGTTGCTCTTCTACATTCTATCCAGCAACTAACCTGATGCCAAAGGAACTAATTAACTTTGAAAATGTTGCGTTTACTGAAGTTGAACAAATGTTCTGTGAGAGGAAGTATGTCAGATATAATTTCTCAAAGGTTGAATATCAGACCCTTAAAACCCTTGCCAGTCGGGATGAGATTGTTATCAAATCGGCTGACAAGGGTGGGAGCATTATTGTACAGGGCAAGACTGAGTATGACCTTGAAGTTTTGAGACAGCTTAAAATTATTTGCATTATGGTAAACTACCTAGAGATCCGACTGACAAGATTAGAACGACTATCCTCAGCCTTACCAGTTCAGGCCTGAATGGCCTGTGTTTAAGCCAAAAAGAATATGACTACCTAAACAAAAAAGACTTCTTGATTCCGGCGTTTTATATGCTACCGAAAATCCATAAGGACAATAAAAAAAAACCGGTAGACCAATAGTTGCAGGGTGTCAGTCCATCTTACAACCATTGGCTGAATATGTGGATTTTTTTCATTAAACCTTATGTGGCCCTTACAAAATCGTACACCAGAGACAGTACAAGCGTGATCAACCGATTAGAAGGACAACCATTTGATACACATATGAATGTCCTTGTGACCATGGACATAGAAAGCTTGTATACAAGCATACCACAATCAGAAGCCTTAAATGTCATCAGAGCAGTTTTAGATAAAAGACTCTGTACTCATCAGGTGCCGACAGACTTTATTCTAAAGTGTGCGAAAATTGCACTGGAAGACAATTACTTTATCTTTGAGGGAGATTTCTTTGGCCAAATAAAAGGCGTGGCCATGGGAGCAATTTTTGCTCCTGATGTAGCAAATCTATTTGTAGCCTTGTTTGAAGAAAGAGTCATTTATAACAACAAATCCTCTAATGGCTGAGAAGAGAGCACCTACGTTATATTGATGACATTTGTTTGATCTGGGAAGGGTCTGTCTCAAGGTTAAAGGAATTTCACACATGGTTAAATGAGCAGGATACCAACCTCCAAGTCACAATGGAATATGATAAGGAGTCCATACATTTTTTTGGACTTAAAGATCTGGAATGATGAAGGTAAACTTTCGACAAGTCTTTTTACCAAGCCCACTGCAAGGAATACTCTCTTAAAATGTACAAGTCACCATCCACGCAACTTGCGTGACAATCTCCCTTTTGGACAATTTTTGAGTATTAAACGAAATTGTACCAAAAGGGAGGATTATTTTAAAGAGGCAAAGGATTTACAAACAAAATTGGTAATGAGAAACTACCCCTATAAAACTGTGAAACGCTCAATGAAACAAGCCTGGTATTATGAACGACAGGCCTTGTTACAAACCAAAACTCAGCAAGAGAATGTATGCGATTCGATCATATGTATAACCACTTTTGGCACTGAATCAAATGCAATCAAAAGATAGTGACTAAGAATAGGCACCTTATACAGAAAATTGAACCATAGCCTAAGTTACCACGTTTTGCTTTTGAAAGATCACAAAACATTGAGGGATAATCTTGTAAAAGCATATAGAGAACCAGTTGCCAATACAGTACAAAATATGTGGGGATTAATGCCTGTTGTTGGTCACTATCCTTGCGGACATTGTGCAGCCTGACAAACAACGTCAATGGTGAAGTCCTGTGTTATAAATGGAAAAGACTTTATCTACTGTATACAATGTCCATGTTCCTTGTATTATATAGGGAAGACAACGCAGGAAGTAAAAAAACGAATTTTGCAACACCAGTCGCGTATCAGTTGTACCATTGAAACTGCACCATTGGTGGAATATTATCTAGAAAAGTTCAAGAAGGAGACACAATGTGGATCATCTGCTCACGGTAAAAGAGATCAGGTGGATTTGGCCAGCAAAAACTGTAGCGAAAGGATTGAATTCTTTTGTGGAATGGCAAACGTTGGCCACCCTTTAATGCTCTGTATGGAGCGTGTTGGCTGGAGTATGATGTTATCATACCGTTTGGATGCCAATTTTTCAGCAGTAATAGAGGGGTTTTGGCGATCTTGATTACATTGAGACTTTGTGGAGAAAGTGCTGACCAGGGCTACATAGAGGCTTATTGCAGTAACTGTATCAAGTTCATTATAGAGATATATGGATGTAGTATGACACTGTAAGACTGCCATTACGTGTGATATCAATGGATATCAGCACCGCCTGTTATACCTACATAGAGATATGTGTGGAATTATTATCTCTTGTAGAATTCTTTACACGCTGTGTAATAATTGACATTCTCCTAGAAGTCGTTAGTGTCATCACATTAACGCTGGGCAACCAATAGAGTGGAGGCTTTTTGGGCATAAGGATTTTTATGAGTAAACCGGAATTAGCATTTCGAACTATGAATAGCCTGACTGACTGCTGATTCCTATGGCAGGTCAGGCATAATTTTAGTCCCAAAATGACCGACATGTTGCGTGACGCCTGATCACGTGACTGTGGAAGGATCATAGAGCGTTAGAGACGCGGCGGCAGCACTCACCTAGTTTGCCAAACATGGGACAGATTTATACTGTGTTCCGGATGGCAAAGATGATTTATACAGGATTTGGGTTTTAATAATGTTTAACCATGAGGTTAATTCAAGCGTACCGCTTGTTTTGTTCCCAGTGCAGATAAAATACTGGCAGATTAAAGTGCGGTCTTCGTGTGTGAGTATTGTTTGTATCTGTTGAAATGCACACACTTTGATAATGTGGCTTGAAATACTTAGGATATCTTAGGTTTTTGTGACTTATGGGCATATATATATTTTTTTTTTGTAGACCTACCAATAAAGTGGTGGAAGGTAAGATATATGGACCAACATAGGTGGTGACTAATGATGGTTTTATTTATGTTAAGCACAGAGTTGTTTATGGCTGGATGTGGTTACTTTTCAGGACACTACGGTTGAGGTTTTAATTACCTGTCGTCCCTGTGAGAAACGAGGCTTACACAGTTATGTTTTCTGTGCATGCCACCTATATAGTAATTAGTGTGTTGTACCAGTGGCAAAATATAAAAATATGTAGATATTAGAGAGTTGGTGTTGGATTTCAGGTGTAGGGGCTTTACACATTTTGTAGTACACTGATTAAGAGGTGTAGTTGAATAGTGGTGGCATTTTGTATACTTATGTTCACCTTGTTTTGGGTGAGGGCAGACGATACACATTTTGTACTCAAGAAATTTAGTAAATATGTAAATATTGTTTTATGTTAGATTCATGGTGCAACACATGTCCTGAGGATGGTCTCGAGGATTTACGAGAGGATTGTGAGACCGAAACCTCGACGCAACAACACTTCTTTTTTGTATACAATTACCAGTGAATGTGTTTGAACTGCATGTATACTAATATTTAATGTTATTATATGGCTAAAGTGTTAACATTGCCCATACATTTTTGTGCAAAAGGTGTCAGATACTACTGCATATGTTAGAAACGATGAGGCAGTAGACATTGGGTTGCCATACATGATATGACAGATGGATCATTATCCTATGCTTTGTTGTAAAGATATTATGTGGAATTATGTCCACTGATGTGGTGAATTCAAAATTCTAAAAAACATTAAGTGAGTCCTCAAGGATCACTTATGTCTTGTTATTGTCTTTGCATGAAAGCGAAAGAGAGCATCACACATCGATTATGCACCTGTCGATATTTGGATACTGAACGACGGCTGCTTTTGAAAACAATCTTCAACACCAGACGAATAAGATCCCATAGACAAGCAGTGAAGGAATGCATTGAAGGAGGAGATCTACAGATGGCATACTGATTCGTAGAATTCATGGTAGTGGCAGAGGAAAAAATGAAGAGATCCAGTGCACAATAAGCACAATAAGCAGTTTTTGTATTGCGGGTACGCCACTTCCAGGAACTGGCACTCTTCATTAGGAAATGCATGATGCAAAAGTCTTCTTTTTAATATATCAATAAAAAATTTCCTTTGCTAAGTACTGGGCACCAGGCACTTTATGGTTCTACAGCATCTTCTTCATAAAATTCAACTACGAGGCTGCCACATGATGTCAAAATCTTTTTATAAAAAAGCTTGTTATATTAAAATATATGCAACCCAAAGGCACCTTTTTATTTACGCACAAATGCCTCAGGAATTTTTACGAGACCGTCATGAGGGGAAATCACGGACTACTCAATGCATAATGGATCAACTGATTCTCCGTAGACTATGGCACAAACCAGTAGAACGGAATACGCTGTGTAGATAACATTAAATTTACCGAAGCTTTTTTTATTGTTGGACACTATACATGATGTAACTGCCGTTTTACTTTGATGAATTTCACAGTCAAGCGATTTTAATGAACTTATACAAAAAAATTACTTACCTACTCTTACTGTCACCGGCAGCGCTGGCCGGGGGAATGGGTGGTGCCAGCTGTTGAGACCTCCTGACAACAGCCCTATCACTTATTGTTTCATAAATTCAGCACTGGGTGCAACTCAGTTCCAGTGGCACAGTGTGCACATGATCCACATTTGGGCACACACTTAAAGCATCACAATGGAGAATGTAAAAAGTTATGGATGGTATACTTGAATTAACCTAAGCCACTGGTAATTCCTTGGGGTCTCATCACAGTCATCAATTTTGTCGATCTATTACTTCAATCCACCCATAATTTTTTGTGTACTGCAGAGCGACACCCTATGTGGGACAGGCATGCCCAGATGTAGATTCCATGGCCGCTGTGCAGTAGGATTCAAGCTACACCATCCCGAAGAGGCCCAAAAATGCCACCAATGGTCTTGGGTTGTTTGTGAGCCTGTTCAGAGCAGGTCTGGCCTGACAGTTTAGGCTAGGATGTTCCTATTGGCGCAGTATCAAGGCTGATTTGCATAAGACTGGTTCCTGTCTGAGGTGGCATGGTGGGAAAAAAATATGAAATGGAATGTGGCCCAAAGTAATTACCAGTGGCTGAGCTGAATTCAAGCATTCTTCCAATGCCTTTTTGTGTACTTCAGTACGACTCCCTAAGTGCAATGAGTATGCCCTGCTGTGGCTCCCAAGCTCACTGTACCATAGGACTTAAGCTGCACTTGTGTGAAGAGGCCCATATAAGTCAAAACCAGTCGGTCTTTAATTGCTTGTGTTTCAGTTCAGAGGGGGCCAAGGCTGGGAGTTTGGGCTAGACTGGTTTTATTGAAGCAGGATCAAGACTCATTTGCCAAAAGCTGCTTCCTGGCTGATGTGGCATAGTGGGTGTTGGTTGGCTGAGGAATGCACCCAGGCCAGGCAGGAACTACTACTCTAGTCAGGGTAAGCTAAGTACAAAATAAAAGATAACCTGTGCTCACCCTCTGGTAACATGGCACAGAGCAGCCAGACATATCCAAAGAGGCAATGTGTAAAGTATTTGTGCAAAACACACAGACAGTAACACAAAGAATACACCAAGAGAAGACTCCATACGTGTTTATAATAAGAACGTCTTATATTATAAACACAATAAGGCCAAAACAACAAGAAAAATCTAATTAATACATTGCAAAATATGCCCGTTTAAGAATGTATATAACCACAGTGCAGTACTTCAGTAGTACTTGTAATCATAAGATTAGTTGATATTACTTTAGATGGGATGAAAAAATGGCCCCAGTCTGTTGAGGGAATGTCAATAGCTACTCGCTTGTCATGTTGGGGTAAAACAGTGCCCCACAAGGCACGCAGGGAAAGTTTTCTGCTGATCCTTCTGGACTGGGGTGTACACGATATCCCAGTCACTCAGAAGAGTGCAGGATTGCTACTGGGAACTTGCGGGCCCCGGTGTGAGACCACAGTACCTTTTCCTGAGTTGGTGTAGGGGAGAGGTTGGCCTTGCGGTCTGGGGCTCTCCAGTGTTGGAAGGCGGTGCGAGTTCAGTGATTTGATGAAGGGTAGAAGCACACAACCACAGAGTATTGGCTTCAACGTCCAAGGGGTGAATGGAAGAGGTACAGATATCTCCCTTCACCGCTTCAGTCGAGAAGGGTGGTGCTGACATCACTGGAGGATTCTTCGTTACCTCGGCAACAGTCTGGAAGGAATGTGGCTTTTTTGTTCAGCACACCTTGTCTATGCAGTGCAGGTCAAACAGGAAATATGAAGATTCTTAGTGGGCGCTCGATCTCTCACCACTCAAAGATCTCAGTCTTGAGCAAAGCAAAGCAAAGCAAAGCTTGTGCTCAGTCCCAACACACTCTGTCAATCAGCCAGGTGCTGATCATTGTTATATCCCAGTTACCAGACTCCCGAGGTGCAGAGTCCAATGGCAGGGACAGAAAGGGGGAAGCCTTTGATGACCCTGAGACTTCAAAAACACGGAGCAAGGGAACAAGCCACTGGAGATCACTTTGGCAGAAAGCAGAGTCCAGCTCTCCTTCAACAGATTCTGAGAGCAGCAGGGCAACACTCAGAAAAGCAGTCCTTCCAGAGTAGCAGTCCAGTTGAGTACTTTAGGCAGAACAGCTCTTCTTCTGACAGAATCTTAGTTGAAGATCCAGTAGTGCCTGATGTTAGGGAGTCAGAGACCCAGTACTTATACCCAAAAGTGCCTTTGATGTAGAGGGTGACTTCAAAGAAACTCACTGAAATGCGCCAGGATCCCTTTCAACTCAGTCCTGTCTGCCAGGCTAACCACAGGGGTGTAAACCAATTCTTTGTGTGAGGACTGAATACAGCATATTCACATATGTGAGCTACCTCTCCCCCTTCCTGCCTATTAAGGCTATCAGAATGCAGATAAATTCAGATGAGCCCTCTGTCACACCCAGCCCTTCTTGTGCTTGTGGCTGTCTAGAGGGAATGCACAAAGCATAGCTGTCACCCAGCCCAGGCATGAACTGCAGAAGGCTGTCAGGCACAAAGGGCAGTAACTTTAGAAAAAATGTCCACTTTCTAACAGTGGGATTTCTAAAACAGTTATGTTAAATTAAACTTCACCAGTATGGAGGATTTATCATTAAGTGTGGGTGAAGCTGGCTTAGTGCCTCTACGCGGAGCTCCATGGAGTTTGAACAAAACCTCAGTGGAGTTACGCTAGCTCCGCTCCCCTCTCAAATGCCTTAAAAAAAGTAAAAAGAAGGCTTTTACCTGTGTTTCTGCTGCCTCCCCTGCCTGGCTGCTCTCCTTCCCGCTCCTCGCCGCCTCGCATCCTTCTTCATTGAAAAAAACACTACCTTGTATGTCTTGCGCATGGGCATGTGCACTCGCAAAACATACAATGTAGTGTTTTTTAATGAAAATGGATGCGAGAGGTGCAGGAAGGAGAGCGGCCAGCCAGGGGAGGTGGCAGAAACACTGGTAAGTGCCTTCTTTTGAGTCTTTTTAAAGGAAAGGGCAGAGGGAGAGGCTAACTCCGCTCTGCCACTGAGGCGGACTTATGCCTATCTCCGCCTTCGCCACGGAGCGCGGAATAGGCAAATCTCCACAAACTCCGCTGGCGGAGCAGAGTTACCCGCCCAGGGTTATTCATCATTACATTACAAACATATCAAACATGAAAAAGCTATTCCTCTCTGTTAGACCTGGTACCATTGTCATGAGTCTCCCTTCCATTTTTTTCTGTTGTCTCCTCTGTTTTAAATATTTTTTGCTGTTTTAGATGCTTTGGCCACTGTGCCACTGCTTCTCATTGCCACCGTGAAAGTGCTCCCTATTGTAAATTATTGTAATGTATTAGTGGCTCCATGATTGGCTTATTTGATTTACTTGTCAGACCCTTGTACAGGGCACCATGTCTGCCCAGGGCCTGTAGATCTAATGTTGCTAGTGGGCTTGCAGCACTGACTGTGCCACCCACAGAAGCAGCTTGTAAAGTGTGTCTCAGTCCTGCCATTGTCAAGACTGTGTGCTGTCTAACGCTGCCATGTTGACTTGGTAAGTGCACCCACTTACCAGTCCCTAAACCTTCCCTTTCCTAAATGTCAGCCACCCCTAAGGTTGGCCCTAGGGCAGGGTGGATTGTATGTGAAATGTAGGACATGCCCTGATGTGTGTAGCATGTCCTGCTAGTGAATTACAACCAATATCGTGTTTCATTATTGCAAGGCTACTTGTCCCCATTGGTCAGAATGGCCAGTTTGATTATAACTTCTTATAATCCTAACTGACCCAGGGAACATGGTAGAAACACGCATTTAGTATGCCTGAACTCAGAATGATAAAATACATCTTTTAGTGAAGTTGGTTTTAACATTCTGTGTTTGAACATACCACTTTTAGAAAGTTGGTATTTTCTTGCCTAACCATCCAATCCTGCCTCTGCTAGGTTGTGTATTCCATGTCTGGTTTGTGAGTGACAGGGGCTGGGGTGGCTTCAGGAGACAGGGTGAGTCAGCACAAGGTTGAATAGACCTATCTGCATTGGGAGTGGTGGGACGCGCAGCACCTGGGCCTCAATATTGCTGTGTCTGCCTTCCACAATGCTGGCTTCACCTCCTGTGGTGTGTCTGATGACCTTGGCCCACACTGACAAAGGAAGAAGTCGTGCACTGGCAGAATCCACCCAAAACTGTTTGGGGCTAGGTACAGACACTCTCTGCCTCCAGAGACAAAGGATTTTGCAGTAAAACTATTAGGGCCCAGACCTCAGAACATTAGATCACTTCTGGACATCAAGACAGACCTTTTGCCAAGGAGAAGAACAAGAGAATCTTCAGGAGTTTTTGGCTTTCCCTGTGCCAGTGTGTGGCTTTCTGGGGTTGGTCTGCAGTGGTTTCTTTATTGCCCAGGAAAGGAGAAAGACTTTTATTTACAACTTTCATCATCTTGAAGAAGAATCTCAAGGGCTTGAACTGAGCTTGCCTTCTGCTGAAGTCTCAGGGATACAAGACTTCCCCACCAGCTACCCCCTGAATTTCCTTGCTGGGAATTCTGTCTGCAGCAGCCTGAGTGTTTTTGGGAGCTGGAAGCGCGACTCATCGGGAAGAAGCGTGTCGCATCCGCAGCTGTTGCTGTTGCTGCCGCATCATCGGAGAAGCGGGCCGCCACCACAAGGGTTGCCATCGTATCCCCAGAGAAGAGTGTCTCCATCGCAGCTGTGTGTCGTCGCATCACCGGAGTAGCGTGTCGCAGGGTCTGTCGTGGTTCCAAAGTTACAGAGTCACTGCAGAGCTGTTTGGCGTGCACGCATCATCTTCACATCGTCGCATCGCATCAAGGGCGCATCTTCTCACATTGCACCGGATCGTCGCATCGCATCAAGGCACCATCTTGTCGCGTCTCAACCGGGACGCACCACAAGTTCGTAGCATCACCTCCTCTCCGGGAAGGAACAGACGCATCGCCTGCTTTGCACAAGCACTGAAGAACAGACACATCGTCTCCATCGAGCAAGAAAACGACGCATTGGTCTCCCTGTGAACCTTTTGTCTATCTTGCGTGACGCATCCAAAGGTACTTTGTCACATTTACCATCTAAAGTGAACTGAGTTCTTTCTTCCATCTTACAGTCATTTTCCTACTAATGTATTGTGAATTTTTGTTGTTTGGGTCTTGTGTTAATTCTATATAAAGAATACTTATTTTTTATAAAACCTGTGTTGTGTCCATCTGTAGTGTTTTCACTGTATTACTGTATGTGTTCACAAATGCTTTACACACTGCCTCTGAGATAAGCCTTCCTGCTCCTGCCAAGCTACCACAGGGTTGAGCAGGGGTTGTTTTAGGATTGTAGCCCCCTTACTCTAACTAGAAGCAAGGGTCCCTATTTGGACAATGGTGCAAGCCATTGCGAACTAGAGACCCCCAGTTCTAACACTCGCTGATCAGGAATTACAGCTTAAAAGTATATTAATGAATTACCACTGCTAGCATATGAGAGGGGTAGGCCTAAGAGTAGCAAAAAATGAAATAGGCTCTTTGTTACTACCATGACATGCAAAACATAAAAGTACATGTCATACCTTTTACTTACACAGCACCTTGCCCTTAAGGTTACCTAGGACAAGTAACACAAATGGCCCTGTTCTCATTAGTCCCATTCGGGTTTACATTGTCTAAAGAACATGAGAGACTCTGTCCATGGGGCCTGCAGACAAGCTTTGCACTGTAAAAAGTAAAAAATACAAACCTAAGTAAAGCATGAGAGGCTTACATATGTAAGTAATTAATGTAAAGAAATTAATAACTTCTTTGCTTCTGCCTCACTTTCCCAAATTTTTCTTGCTCTTTTATTTTTTCAACTACAATATTATAAGTATAAATCTACCTATTTCAATTCAAAGATATTGCACAACTAAATAAAAATCTCAATTTTTTTTAAAAAACTAACCATTATTACTAACAAGGTACATTTAAAGTCAGACCTATTGCATTTGTCAATGCTTGTCCTTTGATTGGCTTTCGAGTCTAGTATGCTGATGCTCAGTCTCAAGCCCCTTTTTTAAAGTGGTACCAGATTCATAGTTCTTGTTCCACGAACCATTGAGAAACTATTCTGAAAATCTAATTTTATAATATTGCAGTCAGTCCGAACATTCATTCCTGGTAAAAAATGTAATTGGGAGCATGGTATATTGAAACTCCAGAGAGATAATGAAAATGCAATTAATGAAAGAAAGTGTTATTTCGAGTGTTAAAATGAAATTAGGTTAGGTCTGTGGTCACCCTTGCATATGTAATTTGCTGTATTTCTTTGCTGCTGCTGAAGCAAAAGTCCATGAACAAGAACTGGGGTCAATTGACTGACAAAAACTAACACAAATGGGCCAAAACAGGAGGAAGAGATCTGCTATTAAAGAAAGGCAGTTATTTTAAAAGAGTCTTACCGGATTACAGCACTCGCTTCCAATTCATTCAAGAAAGTCATTTATACTACTTACTTTACAGTTTGTTAAACTCAATCACTATTAATTTATTACTTAAGACTAAGGGGCTGATTACGATGATGGACGGTCTTCAGCCCATCTGCCATTGTGTCGCAGATTGGGACCGTCCGCTTACAAGGCAGCGGTCCCACAGGGGTAATTACAATGTGATCGCTACCACCACAGTGGTTGCAATACCTATATTTTACATTGCTGCAGCACCCACCGCAATGTAAAAATGGGAAACCAGGACATGTAACATATCCCAGCACTACGTGGCAGGCACCATGCGGTGCCTGCCACTTAGTACAGGGATATGTAGGGGGCACCAGTGCCCATATCTGGGGTGCAGGGGGGAAGGGGGCCTGCTACGGGCCCCCAAAGTCTCTTTGTGCCTGTCTTTTCATGGCTGGTTACCTGCTATGAAAAAGGCAGGCAGGAAGGGACATCATAACCCCGACTGCGGTGCCTAGATATGATTCCAACGGTCCATTGGAACCATGGCGGTCGGGCTTCCTGACCGCCAAAGAGACACCCTCCGTTGTAATGTGACAGGCGTAAAACCTGCTTATTATGGTGGTGAAACTGCCACCGACAGGCTGCCGGTGGCGGTTTCACCACCATTGTAATTTGGCCCTAAGTTTTTGTGCGTTTATACTGTAGATATCTATCTGATTTATTTCCAAATAATTGTTGCTCTTTCTGTAATTCCGTTATGACCTAAGCATGGGTTGTTGCCCTGTAAAACAGACAGGTTTGTATGTGTGCAAGGGATATGCCGGACACTTTCATTGTGTGCCTGTAATGAGTGGTAAAGAGCAGTGAACGCATACCCTTCCCATGAATAAAATGTTTCAAATGTGGTTCACTCAGAATTCAAGTTATAACTTCCGGAGAACATAATTCAAAATCAGGTGTCAGAGCTTTAAAAACACTGTAATTTATCCAACTCAACCCTGATTTACAGAAGTCTGATTTGCTTAGTGCTGTCCCACTATTAAGGGGTGATTGTTGCCTTTTAACAAAAAGTTTTCGATTCGATTAGCTTATTTATAGAGTTGGCTGAGCAAGAAACCTTACAGCACTCTCCGAGATAGAGGAGACATTTTTTTTCTTATGAGAGAATATGGGCAGACACAGCCACTGTACATTTTCTGTTATCTCTGAACCTAGAAATCTCCCATCTGGTATTCAGAAGTAAGGAATCTTTGGGAGGAGGCGGCCATTTTGCCATTTGTTTCTTTAGAATGCCTCCCAATAATGAGAGGACAGGATAATATAGGATGTTTTATGAGGTGCCTAGAAAGCATCACCAATCAGAAACAGGCTTCCTACTATGTAGTATTTAAGTATGAACTTTATTCTTACTGGTTCTATGGATTACCAATTCATCTTAACAGCTACAAATGGGTTTTGCTTGCCTGGGGTCTTTGAGGGTCTCTGAGAGAGATTTCACAGGGGTCTGTCTACTATCTCCGCAGTTGACAGGATGAAGGTGACCATCTCCTTGATTACTGGAGTTGTGGAACTTAGCTGTCCACTAGAAGTCAAATGTCTGGAATCAATGGAAACAGTGTCTAGTTTTTATGGAGCCCTAGTCTATCTAAGTCAAGAAGATGCAAAGATTTTCCACGAAAACTCAAAAAGTCTCAGAGAAAGACCACGCAATTTGTGAGTCGAAAAACCTGATGTACAACAGTGTCTTAGACACTGTTTGCTATTCCCAAGTGGGTTGCAAGGGTCCAGATTCAATAATATTCATGAGGCTGGTAACAATTTGCTATCCATTGGGAATGGCTTGCACTCACAGGGATGGTGGACTGCTGGGGTCAGCAGACCACCATGACTGTGACTGCTTTTTCAATAAAGCTGTTCTTTTTAAAATAAATTCTGTTTTCCTTAAAGGAAAACGGGATGCATTTCAAAAATAAAAATGAAAAATGTCTTTTCATTTTTTTACAGTGGGCAATGGTGCATGGGAGCACTGCTTGCACTGAAAATGTTTTGGCGCCCCCCATTCAGAAAGGGGAAGGGGACCTTTGGGGACCCTTCCGATTGACTTATAACCAATTTGAAATTGGTGTTAATCTGCAAGTGTTTTGCGACCGCATTCCGGTCGCAAAACATTTATACGTACCGGTGCAACTCGCTATTAGGAAGGGATGACCTCTACACGCCCCTTCCTAATAGTGACTCCCCATCCCTATTTTGCGAGTCAGCTCGCAAACCCTATTTTGCGAATCAGTGATAGGTTACCAACTCGCAAAATAAAGTTGACACATAGTAAAATTAATTTTACCAGTCTCAAACTGCCCAATGGGCTGTTTGCAGCAGGTAACATGTGTTCTACATCTGGCCCTAAAAGTTTTCCTCCAGGGTCTGTGCACAAACTAGAAGCTTTGCTTCATGTTGCTACCTTCCACATGTTCTCTAGTATGCAGGGCTTTGTCAGCTGGTGGCATTGTCTGCAAGAAACTGATAGCCATCAAATCAAAACAACCTTTTCTGTCACTGGTTTTGACTTAAAAGGCAACTTAGCACCTCTCGATCTAATTTTGAATCATGAAGGACTCTTTGACCCTTATTTTATATATATTCTACAGCTGCCTGGTAGATTTTGGCTCTAAAAAGATCATGATTCAGAGAGCTAACATGAGAGCAACCCCTGCATTAATCCTAGGGGTCTTTACTTTCTACCAGCACCTACTTCTCTTCACTCAAACACCTCTTCATTGAGAATACTTGTAGGTCCAACGAGTATGAAACGAGCTTCAGGCATTGCCCGCAGACTGCTCCTGCTGAGTTAACTAAGCTACAGAGATGTTCAAAGGGCTCAACCTACACCACAGAACAGCTTGGTTCAATAATGATCAGGCTTCGTGTTAAATCCCTTTCCTACAAAATGACGATAAATGATGCTTGGCTTCCTTAGACTTTTAAGGGCCTTTATTGTTGTCATTGTAGATCATATCCCGACAGCAATAATGGTTTTTAGCTTATTTTTGGATCTGGCCTTTGAAACAGCTTTAAATGTCTCTCCAGGATACTGTTTTCCCCCAAATCCTTCTTACTATACATGCTTACTGGGGCTATTGGTCAAAGGTCTTTAGATTGTAATTGACATATTGTTTCTGCCCAGCACAGAATAATGGATGGAGCAGTGGGGCAGCCCACTCAACCTAAAGGCTCACTTGGAGTGATGCGCACAGCCTATGCACATTGTTCACATCCATCTACAATGTCTCATTTCTCTTCAGCGACAAGGACGCTTTAAAGTTAGCATTTTTATTTAATATTATTTTGTGGATTACAATTAAATACGAAAGACTTACTTTGACAGGCCATGAGGTGCTCGGTTACAGGATAATTTACTTTCCATCTCCTTTTTAAAGTTATAAAGTGTGTAAGCACTAGTGCAGCTGCCTGTGTTTTGAGAGATTGGTTATGTAGTGATTAGTTATTGTTTCTGCAACCAATAACAATAATACCTATAACCAAAATGTTTGTTCAGCTGAAAGTTAATTTAAAAAATCACTAGTAATAAAACTGCCTCATCAGTGACTTTTTGCTTTACATTAACATTTTTAAAGTAAGCATGTGGCAAGCATATTTAGTTTTTAAAATTGTATTTTCGTTCATATGCTTCCAATAAAAAATAAATAACCAACCCACATCTTACCAAGGCCAGACCTATTGACTTTGCCAGTAAATGTTTTACCTTGGTTGTGCCTATTTAAACTCGGAATTTTAAATGGTATCATACTAATACAATGTACAACTGTGCATTCATCTTTGCCTAGACCTTATGCTCTTCAACTGTGGTACTTTTTGCTTGCTGGGTCCTGCATTAGCCGACACTGCTGGCATAGTGAAGTCTGGGATATGAATAGGCTAACCCAGGTCCAAGAATTCCCCCCCAACTAATGTCTTTGAAAACCTGTGTATGGATGTTGCAGATTCCAAAGTATAGAACATCAGGCAGTATGTACTTTCTCTTTCACCTCTGCCACACACATATTTGCGTCTTTACGTTTAATTCTAGAGGGAGTACGAAAATACACTTAAGGCCTACAAGAAATTAGTCAGTGAAATGTAAACCCTCCCTATCATGACCTTGTGAAAGTATTACAATCTGCTCTGATGGCATAAGGTTATCAGAGGGCTTGGTGTGAACCAACCCATGAGAATCAGATTATCTATAACTGTTGGATGACAGTGTTGGAGTGGGTTATTTTTCCTATGGATCAAACTGCCATGATAGAGCTTGATCACCGTGTGTTTCTGTTTTATGCTTTTGAGAGAGAATAAAGAAAAAATATATGTAAAGAATTTTTCGTACCACTGACACGTATGGTGACTGAGTAGCATCAACAGTAACTATTACACTATAGTAATTATCAGGCTAGTCAGGGATTGGTAGGATATAGGTACACAATAGTACTTTTCTTTTTTATTTGGGAATGTTAGGAACATTTTTACAGTATTTCATAAACAAGATGTCATATTTTAAATGAATCATGAAAAGACTATCACAAATTTGGAGCGATGCTACACAATCTTTTCAATGAGCTTACATTCGTGTGTCTGTTGCTAGTTTGTACTAGAGAGGAGGTTAAAGATAACAGAAACTGACACCTTAATGATCACATTTGAATCAAATCAATTCTTGATGTTGTTGAAGCTGAAATGATAAAGGATAAATAATAACACAGAAACAATTCTCTCTTAGCACACAAGTTTGGAAGATTTATTGGGAACCCAATCAGAATGCAAAATAAACGTGCAGCATGGAGACCTCAGCAAAGCTTACTGAGTGCCCAATTGGTATGACAGTGCAGATATATTTTATAGGTATGAGCCCCAGAGGTTGGGCATCACAAAATACATAACACAGATCAGACTATGTCCTGCTGGACCAATTAGTGAAGGCCAATCCTGGTGTGACACCTTTTAAGGATCGAAACATGTCTACGACCTGCTGTTGCTGCCCGAATGTCATCGACAAAGGCAGATTTGGGGTTTTCCCACCATGGTGAAATATGTTTTTCTGGTATACGTGGACATTACACGGACGTGACCGGTCAGGTCACTTCGACACTATAATGAAATATGAGGTTTTGTGTTAGCTAGCTGGAAGCTGGCACGCTTATTCTCGGAAAGTCTTGCGTTGCTTTGCGCGTTGCAGCTGGCTGACACAGACAATGGAACGTGTGACCATTTTGTGCATTCTTGCTGGTGTCAATTTACTAAAGGCCAAAGAAAGTTTACAGGCCTTAAACTAAATGCATTTGGTATCATAAAATATCCGCTTCTACATTGCCACATCAGATACCAAATCATATGTTAATCAGAAACCATCTTTGTTCATCATCTCTTGTCCCTCATCCTCATCATGGGAGTGGTGTGGTGTAATACCATCCTTGGGTATGCAGCGGGCACAGGAGCTGGAAATGACTGTACAACAGGCTGGGCAGACTTTAAACAGGAGGCATAGTGTCAAAAGGACTGCCACCACTATTATAATGGCCTTTAGTATCCAAGAACCCCAGTCTCCAAACCAGTTCATTACATCTTCCCACAGGCCTCCGTGTGTATACCATGGGCCTCATCCCTAATGTCCTTGATCTTATTGATTACTTTATTTATATTTCCACTGTTGTCTGGTATGAATATACAGCACTGAGAAGGCAACTGGTGGATGACGTTGCAGACTCACCTGGCAGTGCGCCAAATGTTCTAGCATATGTTTATGTCCCATGGTCCAGGCAGGACATTAATAGTTTTACTAAAGACTTTCCCAAGCTTAGGGATGAGCCCCGGAAGTGGTACGAAGAATTAAAGTGAATGGCTACTTTGGGTGGATTATTATGGAGGGATTTGGACACATTGTTTAATAACATTGTCCCAAAGGACCTTTGGGAAGACTGTAAATCGAAGGTTGGGTGGCCAGATGTGGAGCCACCAAGGGGCAAGGGCGGGATGCCAGGTCGAGAAATAGGTGAATTATACATGAAGGTGGTAGAACATTTGAAGGAGAAGGTAACGGAAGATAGGGTTGATTGGAGTAAGATCACGAGTACTAAACAGGAGAAGGACAAAGGTGTGAATACATACTTCGACCGCCTCCTGCAAGTATATAGGCAGAACAGTGGATTGAAAAACCCTATGGGGGATGCGATGCCGGCCCTGGTAACCACATTTGTACAAGGTCTCACACAACTTATCAAAACACACTTACACACTTCTTTTGTCTGCTGGCAGCAAGAGCCAATAGAAAAGGTGTTGGCAGCAGCCAGATACTGCTCAGATTTTCAGTCTAGTGTGCAGGCAATGGAGACAGAAAAATTAAAGAAAGAAAAAGTGAGGCTAATTGTAGCACAAGAACGACTTTACAGCAATAACAGGGAGGGAAAGGCGCAGAGAGGGGGCACGAGGCACAGGAAGGCAACGGAACAGTAGGGCACCTTCCTTACCCTGCAGATCAGCCTCCCTGCCACCAAAAGGAACAGCATGTTTCTATTGTAAGGACCCCAACCATTGGAAAGCAGATTGCCCAATATTGAAGACAAGGAATGAGGACAATAGGTACACACAGAACAGCGGACAGGAGGGCCGACACCAGCACACCAATTACACTCGGCCCACAGGGTACCGGAACAATGCGCAACAAGAACACAAGCCTCAACACCAGCAACAATGTACAGGATGGGAGGGGTGGACACCAGTAGGCAATGACTGGCCCGAACCACCACCTCCAAGCTCATTCTAGGGGTGCCTGAAAGTGGGAAACTGCGTAATAGCCCCAGCAATAGCAGTGGATCAATCCAGACCCTATGTAGAGGGAAAAATCGTGGGTAGGGTTGTTCCATTCCTAATTGATACGGGGGCTCAAAGATCAATGCTGAAGGCACTAACAACGCCCGAGGCTCCACTTTCTAGGATTACGGTAATCACAGTAGGCATGACTGGACAACCTATTACAGAATTCCTTACTGAGCCACTACAGTTTGTAGTAGGTACAATAACAGTGCTCCACCAAAAAGGTAGAGCGTGCAGCTTTGCAGAATTACTGGGCAAGGACATCTGGAAAGAATGCATCTCATTTACATGCACCTTAGCAGAACTGGCTCAGGATCAGCAGGGATTGTTCGACTATGAAGACAGGATAAACAGGATGAAAGGTATACAACCAGCAAAAACAGTCCAACTGATATACATGGGCACCAGCAGCTGTAACCACACCACAAGACTAACACGAGTCAGGAGCCGTGACAAGTCGTCACCAGGTCTGGTAGGTTACAGGGGCCTTTTCTTTGTATGTGGCCCATGGGCATACTTCTATCTGCCCCCTGGATGGTATGGAAGTTGCTACCTAGCATCCATCATTCCACGGATGACTCACTTCACCAAATTAGTACCAGCAGAAGAGAAAGTGTTGGTACTGTTTAGGGCCAAGAGAACAGCAGCATGGGTAGACAACATGTTAACAGGTTTTGGGGCTATGATCCCAGTAGTAGGCAATGTCTATACCTCAGTAAGAATACACCAGTTATCCAGAATGATTGAGGATCTAGCGGACTCTACCACTGGTGCCGTTGGGAATATAACAGAAGGACTCACCTCCATGAGGGCCGTTGTAATCCAGAATAGGGGGGCATATTACCAAGCAATAACGATAATTATTGCTATTTTTTGGTTAGAGATAAAAATTTACCGCTGAGCTGCGGCGATTTTTACCGCAAATAAACCTTGGTATTACCAAGGTTTATCGCAAATGCGATAAAAATCGCCGCAATGCATGAATATCGCTGAAAATTCAGCGATATTCATGCATTACCGAGCTAATGCTCTTAGCCATGTTATCCACCTCCCATTGGATAACATGGCTAAGAACTGCTCAGGGCAGGTGTTAGCTTTTGGAGATATTCACGCTTAGCGCGAATATCTCCAAAAGTTGGTAATAGGAGATAGCGATGTTAGCGACTGTTTTCAGTCTCTAACATCATGGCACGCCCACTTTGCATGTCATTAGTGATAAATATCACTGACATGCAAAGTGGGGCCCAAGATGTTCGCTATCTCCTACTAGCTGTCGCTAACTGGTGTTAGCGACAGCTAGGTAATAGGGAGATAATTGTATCTCCGCTTTCTTGGCTTTTAAAGCCAAAAAAGCGGAGATAAACCCCCTTGATAATATGCCCCAGGATTTTTCTAGACATCATTCTGGCCGAAGAGGGCGGAGTCTGCAACCTCATCCACCAGTCGCCTTCTCAGTGCTGTATATTCATACCAGACAACAGTGGGAATATAAATAAAGCAATCAATAAGATCAAGGACATTAAAGATGAGGCCCATGGTATACACACGGGAGGCCTGTGAGAAGACATGATGAACTGGTTTGCAGACTGGGGTTCTTGGATACTAAAGGCCATTATAATAGTGGTGGCAGTCCTTTTGACACTATGCCTCCTGATAAAAGTCTGCCCAGCCTGTTGTACAGTCAAGTCCAGCTCCTGTGCCCGCTGCATACCCAGGGATGGTATTACACCACACCACACCCATGATGAGGATGAGGGACAAGAGATGATGAACAAAGATGGTTTCTGATTAACATATGATTTGGTATCAGATGTGGCAATGTAGAAGCGGATATTTTATGATACCAAATGCATTTAGTTTAAGGCCTGTAAACTTTCTTTGGCCTTTAGTAAATTGACCAACACAAGGGGAGCTAAGAGGGAAACAGAAGGTACAAAGGGGATCGCCCTCCACTCTAATCAATCCAATCACAAAAAAGATCCCTGCTTCAACTCGTCCCAGGTTCCTGGGACGAGTTGAAGTCAAGGTTACGAAGTTGTACGATTGACATACCAATCGACACTAAACAAAGTGGATGGTGGCCTGATCAGCTGGTATGAGAAGACAGGGCTGAATCAGCAGCCTTATTCATGAAGGCTAAATCGGCTCGCAAAGGGCCGGATTCTGAGAATCCGGCCCTTTGCGAGTGCGATTTTTGCATTTGGGATTCAGCATCCCAAATGCAAAAATCGGTAATTGCTAAATCGCTAAATTGCGAGGAATTACATTTAAGGAATCTCTATTTGAGATTCCTTAAATGCAATTCATGAAGCATTTGAAAATTGCGAAAATGCAATTTTGGGCCGCTATTTACCGAGAGGTCAGACCTCTCGGTAAATAGCAAAAACTTAGAAAAATGCTTTTAAAAGCATTTTTCTAAGTTGCATGTTGCACACACACATGTCCTTTGGACATGTGTGTGCGCAACACCTGTTTCAATTTGCATTTAAGGGGTGCTACAGGGTGTCCTTTGGACACCCGTGGCACCCTTTAAATCGCTATCTTATTTGCGATTAGCTAATTGCTAATCGCAAATAAGGAATACTCCCCATGCATTCCTATGGGCCTTTTGGCCCATAGGAATGCATGGGGAGTTATTCCTTATTTGCGATTAGCAATTAGCTAATCGCAAATAAGGAATCAGTGGGAATCGCAATTAATATTGCGATTCCTACATGATTACCGTTTTGCGAGTCTCAAATAGCGATTCCTTATGATTCGCTATGTGAGCCTCGCAAAATGGCCCGATCATGAATCAGGCTGCAGGTGTCCAGAAAGAGGTGTCCACAATCGGTGCAGTGACCGAGTGTTAATACCCTGATGAATCTGCCAAAAGCATTGGGGCAGTGAAACATGTCGGTATCAGGTATTGGTACGCATTATTAAGCTACCAGCCATTTTAATTGACCAGCACACACTAATACGAACAATAAAGATATATAGTGAGTGTGTCTGATGATTTTATGTCACTCGTTTATGTTGGTCACACTAGTTGGCTATTGTTGTAAGCTTTCTGTCTAGCACCTCTTTACACGCATTTTTGCCTTTGTGTTGTACATTTTCTGTGTTTTGTACACTCATTTCCTTCTGGATTGGAATGGCAACCGATGATGAGAAAGGGGCATAGAATTGGGAAGAACATCTGCCAAGTTCCCCGAGGGTTGTTCGCCCGTGAGGTGCCTTCCTCTCCACCACACATTTTTTCATTCTTTCACCTGTTTGAGTGTGGAATGATGGACTGTTTGATTGAGGGCAGTTCATTGGACACTTTGAGTTGATTGCCACCCTGTAATTTTAAGTTTCCAAGATAGAAGCATTGCTTTGTGTATGGACAGCAAAACATTAGAGAAAACACACCTCACTGTAAAGAGAAAGGGGGTTGTTTCTGGCACATTGTAATAATAGGTCCAGAGCTAGTGCACTCTCATGTTGAGTAAATAGAATACCTGTCCTTGGTACAGGGATCTTTTTTGTGATTGGCTTTAGTAAATTGACACCAGCAAGAATGCACAAAATGGTCACACGTTCCATTTTCTGTGTCAGCCAGCTGTATCGCGCAAAGCAACACAAGGCTTTCCGAGAAAAAGCGTGCCAGCTCCCAGCTAGCTATTGCAAAACCTCACATTGCATAATAGTGTCGACGTGACCTGACCGGTCACGTCCGTGTCATGTCCACGTATACCAGAAACACATATTTCACCTTGGTGGGAAAACCCCAAATCTGCCTTTGTCGATGACACGCGGGCAGCAACACCAGGTCGTAGACATGTTTCGATCCTTAAAATGTATCACACCAGGATTGGCCTTCACTAATTGGTCCAGCAGAACATATTCTGATCTGTGTTACGTATTTTGTGATGCCATCCTCTGGGGCTGATACCTATAAAATATCTCTGCACTGTCATACCAATTGGGCACTCAGTAAGCTTTGCTGAGGTCTCTGTGCTCCACGTTTATTTTGCATTCTTATTGGGTTCCCAATAAATCTTGCAAACTTGTGTGCTGAGAGAGAATTGTTTCTGTGTTATTATTTTTCCTTTATTATTTCAGCTTCAACATTTGGTGGAAGAATGCGGGCCCATCACAACTGACGGGTTCCATTGATGGACACTGGTGCTTGGACTCTTCGGCACCCTTTGAGGGAGGGGATTTGAGGTGATAACGTTCCGTTTGTTTATCTCTCTCCGATCTCTCTGGTTGCTGGAGGGTCGATGCCAGTGGATGGTCTGATTGTTGCCTCTCTGTTGTCTTTGGGGTGGTTCTGCTCTTTTCCCTTCGCATCGCACTTGTGTTGTTTCTGTCTCTTGTTCTTGGCATCCTATGTCTGGGACTGTGTGTTTGTGTCCTGGGGATATATATGCCGCTTGTTTTCCGGACTCCATGTCTTTCATGGTCCCTTTTGTGATCACTTTCTTTGTTCTCCTGTTATTGGCTCTGATGGTTTATTTTTGCTGCTGTCATCACACTGCCCAGGAGGTCATTCCTGTTTAGTCGTTTCTATCGCTCTCTGCGCCATTGACTTTTTTAGTTTCTGTGCCACGGGCGTGTGTTCGCCTCTGTCATTGCTACCTGCTGTCCGCTGCCCTTTTATCATGTACAATTTTTGTCCTGTAGGGTCAGGCCTTGGTCTCCGACATTCCCTGGCTGGTGATGGCAAATTTCTGCAGGATTCCTGGCTGGCAGTGACTCTTTGGTGATTTCAGTATTGGAAGGGCCTTGGCCTGCCATTGAGGGCGAAGTTCTGCCCCCTTTCCCTGCCAGCAGAGAGTTGCCAGCCATTGGGAGTTGGAGGACACCCTTGCCAGACCGTTTCCAATGGTTGCAGCGGACGTCGGTGCGCTCTGACAGACAGGACTTGGCCCGGTGAGTACACTTGGGGGGATTTACAACCTCCGGTATTGGGTTGTAGCAGTTAGCCTATCGTTATTGGGATGTGGCGGTTTTGGCTCCCCTGTGGGTGGTAGCAGGTGGTCAACCCATTTAAGGGCATGGCGGTTTTGCTCCCCAGATTGGCGCATAGTGTTTGTGCCTGTTAGGTATCGCGATACAGGTGGCCAGGTGGGCTGCCGGATTTTGTTGTCTACTGTGTATCTCTTGATCATTGGTTTGTTTGTTCTCATGAGCTCTTACCTGGGTCCAGCACTTTCACCTCCGCGCCGCTGGCCTCAGCTCCGGGCATTTATGAGCAACGCTCCGGGCGCTTCTGGCTCTTTGGCTAGCGCCCGTCGCCCTGCCTGGGTACCGCCTCCACCCTACTCCTGGAGATATCCTTCTAGGCGCCAGAGTGGTTCTACATTCGTCCCTCGGGATACTTCTGGGCACGAAGAGGGGGGTGTGACGCTTGGTGCACCGGTGTTTCTGTTCTCAATCATTGTAGGTTTCATTGCATTTTTTTACTGTGTTCTTGTGATGTGCTTGGCCTATGTAGTGTCCAAACACTGTTAGGTATGTGGAGTGTTTTCACTCGGTGCCAGGTTCTAAATTTCCTTTGCCAGCTTATTCATTTACTCTGGGTATTAGAACGTTACTTGACCGAGATCTGATAAAGGAACTTTACCTGATACATCCATTTACCAACGTTACCAACTAGTACATCCGTCCCTAATACTCTCTTGCCTCTCCAAGGGACTGGATGTAAAGATTTATTAATTTACATTCCTCTAAATTTCCAAGGCCCAAAATAATTTCTGTCACTCCCCTTACTCTTTTGGGATTAGTATAGCAGACCCACACACATTCTCAGCACATAGGGTTTTTTCCGCAGCGCTGCCGCGTAGGAACCCCAAAACTTGTCCTAAGTGTTTTATGTGATTGTTTGAACTGTATGAAGCAATTCACCACTCTGGCTCTATTTTTGAATGTCGGGACCCTGTGGCACAGCCACAGACAGGGTGTCTTTTCCTATCTTACTTATTTCACAGGCCATCAAGGCTAAACAGCAACCAGGATCTGGCTTCTTTCCTCCTTGTGAAAAAGCTCTGGTGAATTGGCATCAAGAGACCTGTTGGGGTGACTGGTGGATGGCTTTCTTGTTGCTCTCTTGCAAATACTGGTGTGTGGCTGAAATATATATAAAGTATTTTTGTCAACCTATTGTATCACATGTTACCGTCTTGTAGTCCACCCGGCAACCCATCTGTTTGGTATATTTGAACAGTTATTTGTGAGGCGTTTAGGGCTAGCTGCTGCACTATACACAACTCAACCATGGGAAACAGCAATAGTAAAAAGAATTTAAATGCAGCTCAGGCGGCCCCACCCAAGAACTCACCTGCCTATATCGTGGTTTTGAATAGAGGCTTAAGCTCAATTATGTACACCCACAAATGGCACGATCTCGCATCTAAAAACCCGGACCTGCAGTTCCCATGTAATGGCACATACGACATGGCAGAATTATCATATTTGCGCCAAATGTTGAATTTAAAGGCCAAAGAAAGTATACAGGCCTTAAAGTAAATGCATTTGGTATCATAAAATATCCGCTTCTACAATGTCATGTCTCCCAAGGGGAGCACCGAGTAACATGGGCTACCTTAAAATTGCCACTGAAAAAGAAATGGAAAACTATTGAACCTGATGTACCTACAGCAAGGTAGCAAATAATGGGTGCACATTGCATTCTAAACTTTTGGGGCAAGCCTATCCTATTGGTAATGCTAGGTATGTAGTGATAGATCTTGATGTAAAATTTCGATTTGGAGACTGTTGCAACACGACCTGCCTAATAAATATTAAGTATGTAGGTTGATATTTGGAACCTCCTGTGAACTGCTGTGAAAGCAGGAATGGTGCCCTACAAGGCTGCAACATTGCATTTGCTCTTCCAAATTGCCCTGGGCCCCACCTTCTGAGGGGCCATGTGGTAAAATAAACTTTCACTCTAGCTCACTTATGTGTATTATTGTTTCTCAATCTTTCAGGTACAATTTAGTGCAGTACAGGATAGTTCAATGTTGTTGCAACATAGAGCCTAAATTAACAAAAATAAGTAATTCAAAGTTGTTCCAAACAGGGACCCAAAATAATTCTTGCCCAGGGCCGCAAAATCCATAGATTTACACTCTCTGCACTGGGTACGCTTCAGAGGCTACTCGGGACCACTGCCTGCTTCCTTCGAGGGTGTCTGGCAGGATTCCCAAACAGGAAGCTGTACCCTGGGGGAAGCTTGCTGTTTGCCCACCAGACACACCTCCTGCAAGGTGTCAATATGTGCTCAATAGTTTGCAACCACAAATTCAGTCCCAAAGCATTGACACATTACATTACATCTCCCAAATAGCCCTCTCCTATTTGTGATTCGTAAAGGCTCACAAAAGACTTATTACACGTCAGAAAGACTTTTCCAACTCGTAGAGAGGCTTTGATAGAAAGGTGTTTGGATTCACAAAAACTTTCATATTCTTTACAATCGCAAAGCACCTTTGGACATGAAACCTTATATTTTCATGATATGATAAATGCATACTAATGTGAATTGATCATACAATTTTTACTAGCAGCCTAAAAAAGGAGGCCTGTTTAAGGCACTTAGATATTCATTAAGGAGGTGCAGCTAGCTTATCTGCCATTAAGATGGACAGCATCTCTAGATTCCAGCCCATTCAACTTTGGTTTGTGCCAGCAAGGTTCTACAGGTTAGTTTGGGATGACCATGTAAGCTGATGTGAGGTGGTGAACTGGTGTCCGCAGAAGGTGAGATTTTTGAGGCACGGACATACTCTGTGAATGAGTGTCATGAAGATGCACCCCTGTCCTCAAACTGCCATACCAGCAGCATGCATGAATAGGTGGCTGAACAATTTCCCTTGCAACTTGAGTCTACACTGGGATATTAATCACTAATCTGAAGCCATGCTGAAGCCTCAGGCACCCTATGCCCTGAGTTGAACTGCACAATCATCTTCCTCATTTTTAAGACTGTTAAAGCCCTCTCCTGTCTATTGGTCAATATCCCTGTTGAATGCAGACATAAAGATAGTTGTGAAGGTCCTGTCCAACAGGCTACATTTGGTGATACTCACCTTTGAACATCATATGCACCTTTAATGGCAACTAAGCACTTACCAGGAGTGTAGGCTGTCATGTTGAGAAGGCATTTGTGGAATGATGGTACTTTATTGGATCTCTGAAGCGGGCATACTCTGTTTCATACTATGTGACTAAACTTTGTTTGCTTTATTCAGAACCCGCAGCTCAGATAAACTGCGGTGGATTCCTGTCTGACGGGATCCAGGTCCAGTGGGAAACCAGGCAGGAATTGCATTTGTCCCCTCTGCTATTTTAGATTTTTGAAATCTAGTATCCGAGGTATGGCAGCCTGCCATTACATTGGGTATTAAAACACCTATAGGTCATCAAAAATACTCCTATATCCAGACAATATACTACTCACAGAATCACATCCTGACATTTTAGTTTGCACAATCCTGGATCTGAATACTGAGTTTGCAGTCTTTTCTGGGCACTGAATCAAATGGTTAAACAGCGAGGCATTACCCATGCCAAAATTTACCAGCAACACAGCTCGTGGTTACCATCTTTTTAGTTGTGTGGCCAAACACCTGAGAAAAATGGCCTTCTCAGTCAACCAGTGTCTGGGGGACTTGGTTCATGACACCTTGCATGCCATTTTTCAGAAAACACCCATAGACTCCCTTTATTTGTAATACCTCCAGCTTTTGCTGAGAGGCAGGGTTCAAACAGACATAGATAGGACAGCTTAAGCTACGTTTTCAGAACAATGTGATTCAAAATTTCCAAAGAGCTACTTACTGAATCCGACACCCTGCTCAAACTCTACATATGGATCTCTGCTAAGCCTGTGGAGCCCCAAGGGCATTGAAAACTGATTGTTGTCCCTAGTTTCTGTGAAGTTCAAGAAGACAGAAGAAGTGATAAGGAACATTATGGTGTTTAAAATCCTTTGTTTAGCTTGCACAGAAAGAGGTAGATCTGTCACAACACTGTTGGCACTTTATACATTGCTGCACACTTGAGTATAGTGTGAGAGAATCCTAAGGGTTGGACTCCTTACACTTTGGTACTGGTGAAGTTCCAAAATCCTTAACACCACGCACATGCAGGATTCAAATCACTAAGAAGAAGATTTAGAATGATCCAAATAGATAAACCTTCTTGAATGTTGGTGATGCTGGATCACGATCTCAGTGTTTCTGTCAATGTAAAGACTATTCATGAATGGATCTCTTTAGGGTGTGAAATCCCTTGCTCTGTAGCTTTGACTGTTCATTCACTAAAGAGTTTCCTGCATTGTGCTCTCTAAAATTTGCAGCCGGGTAATGAAGGAAACTGCTCAGGTAATTCAGTTTTTGCATTTGTTGCTTCACGTGTCAGAGCTGCTTTTGCCCCCACTAACTGTCTTTATGTTTTTTATCCTTTCGTTTTAGAACCTTTTATTTAAAGTTTGTTTTAATCGTACAAACTGAGAAAATTAGCTGTTGAACTATGTCCCATAATGCAGTTTACAGAGGTAAATTTAATTAACTTAGACTTTCTTTATTCACTTGTAGAAGCTATACCAGACAGCAATGAGATTCTCAGACAAAAATAATGAGGTATTATGCATGCCAATACAATGATACGATTAAGAAATAAAGGGCCAGATGTATGTACTGGTGGCAGGTGGTTTGATTTGCGAACGGTAATAAGCCTTTTGGGATGTATCAACCCAAAAGGCATTCGCAAACTAGGTAATCGAAATGTTTACGATTACCTATTTTGCGAATGCAGTTAGGACATCACAATCTGCGATTCCTTAAATGCAACACAAGAAGCATTCTCAGAAATCGGATCACAACCCACTACTTCTAACGATTAGGTAGGTTCAGGAGAGGCCTGCAATCCTGATGTGGCACCTACGACCAGAGACATTAGAGGACGCTGCCTTCCGCGGGGATATAGAAACGGCCATTGAGCAATATTTTGCTGAGAATGAAGGGACAGCATCTGAAATAGCTACAGAGTGGGACGCTTTTAAGGTGGTGGTGAGGGGAATGTGTATTTCCAAACAGGCGGGTGTAAGGTAGACGTTGCTCCGGGAAGTGGAAGCGGCAGAAACTCGGCTTCGAGGGGTCTGCTGGGCCTGAGGGCCCAGCAGTGCAGGATGAATTAGTGGGGCATGGGAGGAGATGGCGAGTCAGATAGAGAGGTTGCGTTGTTATGATCATAGAGCCTATCTAGCACGGGCGCACGCAGAACGAGACAAAGCGAGTACGCTGCTGGCTTGGCTGGCTAACCCAGCACCCCGGGGCACACCTATATTGGCACTTAATTCTTTGCATTCCGGTCTACACCCAAAGAGTGATCAATTACCTGTTCTTAGAATATTATGATGGGTTGTATAGGAGTCGCGAGGGGGCCCCGATGATGCACTGGAGGAATTTTGGGCGGGTATGGAACTGCCCCGGCTGGAGGAGGAAAAAGCGGAGTTGCTAGGGCAGGACATCACACTGGGGGAAATACGGACTGCCATTAAGCACATGGTGTGTAATAAGACCCCGGGTTCGGATGGCCTCCCAAGTGAATTTTATTAACTTATATTGACATACTTGCTCCAAAATTGGTGAGGATCTATAAAGAGGCCCGGGCATTGGGGAGGCTTCCAACTTCTATGAGAGAGGCTGTTGTTGTCTCACCTCCAAAACCAGGAAGGGACACAATGGATAGGTCGGCGTACCACCTGTTATCCATGCTTACATCTGACTATAGGATATAAGCAGAATTCTGGCAACCCGGCTCTTGACCCATATGGTACATTTGGTTCATCGTGATCAGGTGGGTTTTATTCCGACTCGGAACACAGCCGATAACATACGGTGCCTCCTCCTTATATTGGATGCAGATAATAGAGATGCTCCCAGTGCTGCGGTACTCTCGGTGGACATAGAAAAGGCATTTGATAGCCGAGAGTGGCTGTATCTGTACCACGCTATACGTGCATTTGGCCTTGGGGAGGCATTTGTGATGTGGACAGAATTATTGTATAGGGAAGTGACAGCTAGGGTGCGGATGGTGTTGACTATATCCTCCCCCTGTGCAGTAGGTCGAGGAAAGCGACAGGGCTGCCCGCTGTCCAACTGGTATTTGCGATAGCTGTTGAACCGTTGGCTGTACAGGCTAGGTTGGGGCGCCACTATCAAGGCCTGACTCTAAGCACCATAATTTGGTGTAATGTTTTAAAAATTATGATTCCAGTTCTACTTATTGGTTTTTTGTCGTTTTGGTCTTGTTTTACTCATAAAAATATAATCTATTTTTCAAATCTGTTGTGGAGTATTTTTGTGGTATTTTCCTTGTGTTACTGTGTGTGTTGCACAAATACTTTACACATTGCCACTTTTAATAAGCCTGCCTACTCTGTGCCAAGCAACCAGAGGGTGAACGCAGGTTATCTTTGAGTGTGTATGTAGCTTACTCTGACTAGAGTGGTGGTTCCTGTTTGTACAGTGTTCATACTCTGACAACCAGAAACCCCATTTCCGGCCAAGTGTACACTGTCTTTCATAGATTCTTTTAATACTCTGTGGTGCATTTCTCATGAGAGTTTCACTTTCACAAACAGTGTGATATAAAGTAAACTCTCTCCCTAGAGAAAATCTGTTTACAGTACCGATTTTATGTCTCATTTCAACTTAATTTCTCAATGTAGATTGAGTGAGTGTCAAGGGGTTGACACAAATGAAAGCTGACCACAGTAAGGCATTTGTTTTTTTACTGGCATTCACTGTTTGGCTTTCTGTCCAAAATTTTATAGATCTTGAACACCGCAGTCAACGAGTGTATCTGGTATATCTGGGGTCGATTGTTAATTTGATCTATGATACCTTTAATGTGTATGCTATGTATAGGCTCAATGTTCCATGTAATGCTTGTTTTTTAACATCTCAGTAAGTTATCTGTGTGGAGGCTGTAGTAATGGGTGATTTTCTCCTGAGCTAATTTGGACTTACTGTCAAGCCTCTAACATTATACTAAATTACAGACAGAGCCGCTGGAATTATGTGGCTGGACAGGGTTCAATTATGCGGCAGGTTCGATTAAATTATGTGGCAAGGAAAAGGCAAATTATGTGGCATAACTCGGCACATTTTATAACAGAATTACTTTATCCATTTTTAAACTTGGTAACACTGTCTGGTCATTGGGTGCACCTCATTAGTACTAGTTTAACACCCAAATATTGCAAAAAGTAGTATAAAGTTGACCAGTACAGCTTTGCAAAGGGCCTTCTACTGAGCAACAATACATATCGCTGCATTTATAGTAACTTTCGAACCATTTGGGCTAGAAACACACATTTATTTTGTTAAAATCTTCAGCTTATGTGGCAGGGGATGGACTAGGTGGCAAATGCAGCAAATCTATAATTATGTGAAAATTGCCACGGCTGCACATTCACATAATTCCAGTGACCCTGATCATAGAGCAGTATGTGTGAAAGTGAAGTTTGGAAGATGTCATCAGCGGTGTCATCTGCCATGTCATGAATGATGTGATCAGTGATGTCATCAATGATGACATAGAACATGTAATGAGTGAAGTGGAATGTGAGGTCATCATAAGCAATGCATGGCAGGGCACACGTTATAGTTACTGCACCACCATCATCAAACTTTATTTGGTTGAAGACTATAAAAGCATAAATACATTTAACTATTGGAGTACAATCTATCTCAAAGTTCACTTTACCACATCAGTAAATACAGTGTATAATAACAGCTAAATGAAATTTTGTTAAAACCAATAAGTACACAGATAAAAATATCTGAAAATGAAATGTGTGCAAATTTCAATCATCCAGGCGCAAAGCAAGAATTGAGATCATAAGTGAATTGTGCAAATATAACCAACATAAAACACAAAGTTTTAATCATACACGCTCACTACAAAAATTGAGATAAGTGAGTTGTGCACATATGGCTGACATGATAAATAGAAAAAGGATTAGAAACTCTACATTAAATCCATCATTACAACATGCGTTCCCACCAGTTTCCTCAATATAAAGGCTACAAAGGTTCATTCACCAGGCTCAGTACAAAAGCTAGTTCTGCTAAATATAACTGGTGAATTTCTATGTTTTTTTGGTTAAAAATGTTAATGTTGTCTCTGAGAAATTCATCTAATGTTAACCTTACTTTAACTTTTGGTTTTTACAGGGAATTTAAAACTTTATTTTTAAAGAAAACAGATCGTGTTATCACACCTAACTATAATGTTACTTTAAACTTCGTTTTTTTAATGTTCTATTGTTTTTTTAAAGCAAATTATCTTTTTTAACTGTATGTATGATAGAGTAACTAAATAATAAAGCTTGTGTGCAGAAATTAGTCTGAAAGGGAATTGCTTTCATGTTGTAACTTAACAGGAAAGGGTGCACACGTTGGAAAATGTTTCTAAAAAATAATATTTGAGAATAAACCAGAGTAACGCAAAATATTTGTGCTGAGATTGTCTATCTCCTCAATTTATCTGACACTAATATTGAGACATTTTACGAGCAAGCACATTAATATTGTAATTGCATACTTTTCATAGCCTCTGTATGTTCTTTTACATTATAGTCATTTTTTATAATTCAGAAAGAGACTAACCAATGTTTTGAATACTATATAGTATTAACTTTCATTATATACTTCTATTTTTTAAGTGTGTGATTACTCATTAGAGTTCTATATTTTGTTTTAATCAACTGTTTAGAGTTCTTGTTCATACGTTCAGTTATTATTTAATGTTAATCCGTAAAAAGAGAGTCATTATTATTTAATGTTAATCTGTAAAAAGAGAGTGATTAAAATATGGTGTAATATAAATTGGTTTTAAACGTGATGACTCTCGCAAGACACTTATGGGGGCTGAACAAACAACCCCCTGTATGGGCACAGATCACAATGTATTTCCTGGTCGGCTCTCCTGACCCTCTTGCAAAATTTGTTCATCTGGGATTTACTTCAGAACAGGATTGTCCTCTAACTCGGAACTTAGTAACAGAGTACAGAAGTCGATTATATTAGTAAAATTGATTATTTTTTGTTTCATTGAGTATATAAAGCAAAACTGTTTTTATGATTACACAAGAAGCTCACAAGAGTTGAACACACAATCCCCTGCATGGACTCCGAGTGTGCTATACTTCCTGGTTGACTCTCACGATCGACCGGCGAGATTGTGCATGTGCAATTAAGTTAAAACTGTGCTTTCTTGTAATTCTGAATGAATAAAGACATTAACAATGTTGATTAGCTTGGTAATATTAATTTAGAATTGTTACATAAAATACATGACGCAATATTATTTTTACGATATTGTAAAACGCTATCGGGAGTCTTGCAAGAATTGCAGAAGAGGATCCACACCATAAGGAAGGATTGTGAGTGGTTCATATGGATGTCTTTATTTAGAAAAAGAAGATGTCATTTTTTTTGCTTCATTTCAGTACTGGATTTTGTTGAAAGTAAAGACATTTGGCTTGCTCTCCTTTCCTGTTTGCCTTTCTTCACAAAGATATCTTCAGCAGATTAAGATGCACAGCCAGTGGCAGCTGCACCAGCTCAGCCATCTCAGCCTCCTAAGGAATCCTTGGTGTAGCAATTGTGTGAAATGAGGCCAGTGAGCAAGAAAGTTTTTGCAAAGTACATTACCTGTCATCAGGTGAAGCAGAAATAAACAAAAGAGCACAAGTATCACCTGGGTAGGGGAGACACCAGAGGGCTATGCATCTGCAAAGGCTTGCACGGGCAGAGTTGGCTCATGCTGTAGAGCTAGACAACTCTACTGGGTCTTCATCGTCATTTGCTCCAGGAGATACTGTGCTTGTGCAGGTTCTAAGTGCACAAGCAGACAATAACACAGCTTTTTTTAAGAAAGCGCTATTTTGTTGCTTGTATAAGCAGGTTATTTTTTCACCTTTTTATTGTTAAAGAGATGCTGTTGGTGTTTGTTCAAGTTGTATGTTTTTGTTGTACCCGTTTAAAAAAAATGTAATTGCCCATAAATATTAAAAATGTTTGAAAACACAAAAAAACGAATCAAATATCTTTTTAAGCTTTAGTTTTCCAATAAGAAAATCTCGGATTTGTATGTATTTAAAGGACGCATGCCCCGGTAGTTTATATAGTATCCTAAGGTTTTCAAACTCTAACAAGACTGAGGAGCCGTATAAATCGCCCAGTTTGGTTATGCCTAAATTGGACCAGATCCTGCACCCCAAGTCACTAAAAATACCTGGTAAACCCGGATTGTTCCAGAGAGTTAAATCAGGGTGAAAGATTGACGTTTTGTTAAGTACCAGTATTATATTCCATATATTTATTATGTCTTTAATTTTTGGATATGTATGTATGGAGGAGGCGGTAAGAACAAAGCTATGATCAGCCTAGGGTATAAATGTTTCAGTCAATATAAGATAGATGATTGCCCTAAATTGGCTCAGAAATGGACCTTAAAATTCACGACCGGTATTTCATCAAACATTATTTTCTCATTTTTAAATAATATTGATATTTTAGTTCATTCAACCAGTTTAAAACTCCAAGCTTATAAGACCATCTGCCAGCTTTATTACACCCCGCAACAATTTTGTAAATGGTCTTCTAATAATGTTCATAATGATCGTATGAAATGCCCAAAATGTCAACTACAGGCTGCTGATCTAGAACATATGATTGTTTCATGTCCGGTTTTGTTTTCATTTTGGGATAGTTTAGAAAACATTCTGAAACAGAAATGATTAATTGACACATCATTACGACCTGAAATGATTCTTCTTGGTATTCAACCTACTATTTCCACATTTCGAGATGTTGTTTTTATTTTGTTATCATGCGCAAGATTGGTTATTGCAAGGGCATGGATCTCGGACCAACCACCTCATGTGAACGAATGGTGGTTTTTGGTGAAGGAAATATATGATATGGAATTATCTTTAGCTAGGAAAAGGGGTGATAAAGCACTTAAGAAAATAGACAGAATATGGGGATGTCTTTTTTAGTGATCAAATATGAATTGATTTAATTAAGGGTTTCGCCTACCTTGATATTTTATTATTTGTCTTTTAGCTGATATCTGATTACTTGATGTCTTTTTTTCCTCTTTTCTTTTCTTTTTATGTATTACTCTCTGTATTACGAAGAAGTTCAAGACACAATATGTACTGATGAAATGCATTTTTGTTTATACTTTTCCTTTTGTTTTTCTTTTTTTTTTTTATTAAATATTGGCTGCTTGTGTTATCAATAAAAAAAGGTTTAAAAAAAAAAAAAAGAAAACACAAAAAAATATACAGTTGTTGAAAACTGCTAACAAAAATGGTTCTTTTCAGGGCTACGGTATAGTTTTATGATTTATGTTGTTTGCACTATGTTTCTCTTTTCTTCCATCCCAAAAACTCTTGTGAGACTCTTACGAGAGCCGGGAGACAATCCAAATGCAGCGGGGGCAGTAATTCCTGGTTTTCATTCACAAGTCTCTTGCGAGATTGTGAATTTTATATAAGACTTTGCCTTTACACTGAATATGTCCTCATGTAGTATGTATAATTTATATGCACCAGAATAGTAACAGCGCATTATGTTTAATGAAATGCAATCCATTAAATAATTGTGGGAAAAATAAATCACTTACATTCATGATAAAAACACTTGTTTTATCTGCATGAGAATATTGGCACATAGCACACATTCATATTCATTTATTTACTTTAAGCCAGGGGGAGCGACCCTTGACCTTGCCAGGTAGGTAGCTCCCCCGCTGCAGCTCTACCAGTGCTCTTAGCGTTTTGAGCCCTGTGATTCTCTGTGCCCCACTGACCATTTATTTTGTTCCCCTTCTGTGTGACCTTTAGCTTTGCTCCTCTGTACACTTTCCTCACAGTTCTTGCCGCTGCTGGCCCTGCGGCCCCCTCCCCACACCCATTCGCTGCCCCCTGCCACCCGCCTCCCGCCTCCCAGCTGCTCCTCCCTCCCACCTCCCCTTAAAATGGCAGCCACTGTGCGGCCGCACCCCTGGCGCACCGAAGGCGTCTGCGCCTGGACCATGCCCAGCGCCAGAACCCCTGGCCCCCTCACCAACCATGAAGATTGCCTCCGATACGTCGTCAGCACCCTCATCGCACTCAACCAAGGACGGACCCCCACCTGCTGCAGGGCCACCCCGATGAGCACCCACGGTCCCTTCGCCTGCCAGAACGGCAGCTTCTCCTTCATCAAAGATACAGAGACTCCCGCCACAACAGAACACAACAAGCTCCAAGGCATCCTGATCAACACTCGCCCCACACGCAAACACGCCGTCGAGTTCTGGGACCTACTCGACACCGCATCACCAGACGTCGCCTTCCTGACCGAGACCTTGATGAACGAAGCCTACTCTCCAGAAATCCCCATACCCACCCCCGACGGATACAAGATCGCCCGCAGAGACTGCACCAACGGAGTCGATGGAGGAATCGTCATCGTCCACAAGACGACCATTAGGATCTCAACGAACATCAACGACACTCTCAGCACCACCGAACACATGCACTTCCAGATCCACACGGACCCCAAGACCACCCTAAGAGGCACCCTCGTCTACAAACCACCCGGACCCCGACCACAATTCTGCGAAGCCATCGCCGACTTCATCTGCACGCATGCACCGACTACAGCATACTCAGAGACCTGAACTTCCACCTGGAGAACAACAACGACAGCAACTCCTCCACCCTGATAGACAACCTCACCAACCTTGGACTGGAACAGCTTGTCACAACGCCGACTCACATCGCCGGACACATGTCAGATGCCATCTTCTCCTCAAACCTCCACATCTCCTTCAGCCACCTCTCCGAACCCACCTGGAGCGACCACCACTGCATCCACTTCACCTTTCGAAAACTCGTCACACATCACCGCACCCTACAGATCCCCCGTTGCCGCTGGGGCAAAATCACCGAAGTACAACTACAGACAAACCTTGCACTCAATCCTCCGACCAATCCCTCCAACCCCGATGATGGATGGACGACTGCGCCAACACCCTAGCCCCACTGAAAAAACAAACCCTCAAAGACTCCAGCAAGAGAGCCAATTGGTTCAGCCCGGAACTCCTAACGTCTAAGCGCACCTGCCGTAAGCTTGAGAACATAAGGCACAGCGAGAAGTCAACAGGCAGCCTCACTGCCCACAAAAACGCCATCCGCAACCACCACCACCTCATCAGGACCGCCAAGAGAACCTCCTTCAAAAACTGCCTCGACAACAATGCACACAACAACAAGGAGCTCTTCAACGTCGTTAAAGAACTCACCAACCCCAGCTCCAACGCCAACGACATCCCGCCATCGCAAGCCCTGTGCGACTCCCTCAGCACCTTTTTCCACTGCAAGATCGCCGACATCCACAACAGCTTCAACCCCCTTACGACCCCAACAGGCCCCAACATGCGGACCCACCTCACCCCACCAACCACGACCCCCTGACAACCTGGGCCAACGTGAGAATCGAAGACACAATCAAGACCATGGGCACAATCCACTCCGGCTCACCGTCTGACCCTTTTCCACACCACATCTTCAACAAAGCCGACAGCTCCATCGCACCCCACCTGCGCAACATCATCAACCTCTCCTTCGAGACCGCAACCTTCCCTGAGAGCTGGAAACACACTGAGATCAACGCCCTACTGAAGAAACCCAAGGCGGACCCGAGCGAACTCAAAAACCTCTGGCCCATCTCCCTGCTTCCGTTCTCAGCTAAGGTCATCAAGAAGATTGTCAACATCCAGCTCACCCGCTATCTCAAAGAAAACAGCATCCTAGACCCCTCCCAATCAGGATTCTGCAGCAACGACAGGACCGATACCGCCATCATCACCGCCACAGACGGCATCAGGATCCTACTGGACAATGGCGAGACGCGGCCCTCATCCTTCTGGACCTCCCCGCCACCTTCGACACCGTCTGCCATTACACATTACACACACACAACTCCACGACGCAGGGATCCGAGACAAGGCCCTGGACTGGACCTCCTCCTTCCACTCCAGCAGAACCCAGAGAGCACGCTTTCCCCGTTCTGATCCGAAGCCTCCGAGATCATCTGCGGCGTTCCGCAGGGCTCCTTCCTCAGCCCGACGCTGTTCAACGTCTACATGGCGCCCCTTGTATGCATCACCCGACATCACGACCTCAACACAATCTCCTACGCCGACGACACGCAACTGATACTCTTTCTCACCAATGACCCTCTCGCCGCCAAAACCAACCTCCACCAGGAAATGAAGGCCGTCACTGAATGGATGGAGGATAGCCACCTAAAGCTGAACACAGACAAGACGGAGATCCTCATCCTCTGGCCCAACCCCTCAGCATGGGACGACTCCTGGTGGCCTGCGTTACTGAGAACACCCCAGCACCCACCAACCACACACGCAACGTGGGAGTTATCCTCGACTCGAAACTCACCATGACAAAACAAGTCAACGCTGTCTCCTCCACCTGCTTCAACACCCTCCATATGCTCCACAAGATCTACAGAATGGATCCCGACAGACACAAGGAAAACAGTCACCCAGGCCCTAGTCAGCAGCAGACTCGACTATGGAAACGCCCTCTACGTCGGCGCCCCGACCAAGCTCATCAACAAACTGCAAAGAATCCAGAATGCCTCAGCACGCCTGATCCTCGACGTCCAGCGCCGGAACTACATCACCTCAGCAACCTGCACTGGCTCCCTATCGACAAAAGAATCTCCTTCAAGCTCCTGATCGACGCACACAAGGCACTCCATAGGACCGGCCCAGCCTACCTCAACAGTTGACTCTCCTTCTACACACCCAACAGGAAACTCCGCTCCGCAGACCTCTCCCTGGCCACCGTCCCATGCATCCGCAGAACCACAGCCGGAGGCAGATCCTTCTCCCGCCACGCCGCCACAACCTAGAACACCCTCCCCCTCATCCTATGACAAACCGAAGACCTTCTAACCTTCAGGAGACAACTCAAGACCTGGCTGTTCGACCATTAGCAGCAACACCCCCCTTCTCCCCTCCCTCAGTCCCTTGAAACCCTTGCAGGTATATGGTGCGCTATACACATTTTGATTGATTGATTGCTTTAATATTATTAGAAAAAGTTCAATCACTACTTTTGTATGATCCCACAAGAATCTTGCCAGATCATTTTTTAAGGAAGAATTTATACTTTCCTTTATTTCAGTACTTATCCCTTATAATCCCCATTAGAAGGGTATGGGGAGAAAATAAGCTCTCAAATTACACCTTTTCACAGTATACCAATGCACAAAAGAGTGTAGGGAGGCACTGGGATCTCACTAACACCTTTCCACAGCCTAACAACTGTGTTTAGTAGACAATGGGGAGAGACTGGCCTCTCCAGTGAGATCTTGCATGAAGGTAACCAGTGTGCAGAGTAGGGTGTAACATAAGGGTGGGTGGTAAACTCAGCTCTGCCAGCGGAGTTTTGCAACTCTGTACTCAGCTTGGAGTTCGAAGTTCAGCAAAATCTCTGTCAAATGCTATGTGGTGGACTTTACCGGCACCCACCCCTACTGAAATAAGCTGAGCAGCAAGGCAGGTTTGAAAGGCCACTAGCACACTTTGGGCAAAAGGGGACACGGATGTCGGATTGTTGAAAATACCCCCAGTATCTATAACCTTAAAACCAAACGCGCATCTACCACGTATTCCCCAATATCGAATTTCACCTGAAGGTGAACAGGCTTTATTGCACATCATTCGTGATTTAATTAAGAAAGGAGTGGTAGAAGAAACAGCAGCAAATATTTGTAATAGCCCCATTTTACTGATTTTGAAAAAAGCCACTTTAGATGGTGACCCTGATTATAAAGATACTTATCGTTTTGTAATTGACCTTAGAAAGGTTAATAAAATAGTGATTCCTCAATATCCTGTGGTCCCGACATCACTGCCATCTTGACTATGATTCCCCCTACCGCACAGTATTTTTCAGTGATCGATTTAAAAAACGCTTTCCTTAGTATCCCCATACATCCAGCCAGCCGTCATATTTTTGGATTCCCATTATCTGGCCGAAGTTTTAGATTTTGTTGTGCACCTCCAGGCTATACTGAAAGTCCTAGTATTTATAGCCAGGCTCTAAAAGCAGTATTGGATGTATTGGTCCTCCCTCCTGGTAAGGTTTTCGTCCAATATGTGGATGATATTCTGGTGGCGTCTGAAACGGCAGATGGTTGTAAGGAAGCCACTGTTAAACTGTTGCACCACTTGGCTGCTAATGGTAATAAAGTGTCCTTGTCCAAATTTCAATATTGTCAACAGGAAGGGACCTATCTTGGTCATTTACTGTCGAAAGCGGGGAGATGATTAAGGTCATTTACTGTCGAAAGCGGGGAGACGATTAACTCCTGAACGAATAGCTGGTATTATTAACATGTCCGTGCCTCGTACTCAGCATGATGTTCGTGCTTTTCTAGGCATAGCATCTTACTGTCGCCAATGGATTCCTAATTTTTCCCTTCTGGCTAAACCCTTGTTGCATTTGGTTACCAAAGATGTGCATGAACCCTTACACTGGACGGATGAATGTCAAGATGCTTTTAAATCTTTAAAGACTGCTCTTTGCTCTGCGCCCGTTCTGGGTACTCTGGACTACCGAAAGCCTTTTGTACTTTTATACTTAATGTGCATGAAGTGGACGGTTGTTCTCTTTCAGTGTTAACCCAGGGTTTTGCAGAGAACAACGACCCTGTGCGCATTTTTCAGCAGTATTGGATAATGTTGCCGGAGCTCTTCCTAGCTGTCTGAGGGCTACCGCTGCTGTGGCGGTGGCCATTCGACAGTCGGAGGGGATTGTCTTAAATACTGATCTTACAGTGATGGTACCGCACGCTGTGGACATATTATTGAATCGAACAAAAACTCAGCACCTCACGAGTGCATGTTTGACTGGTTATGAATTAACTTTATTTGCACCCTACATTAAAATTAAACGATGTGCCACTCTGAATCCAGCCATGTTACTACCCCTCCCTTCGAATGACCAAAAGGATGATGTCCATAATTGTATATTTCGGACTGAAGAAGAAACGAAGGGATGTGTAGACCTCACTGACTCCCCTTTATCTGACCCACAAGGGGAGTTGTATGTGGATGGCTCTTGTTTCAAGTTACCAGATGGCACGACAACAGCTGCTTATGCTATAACTACCCTTAGAACAGTAGTAGGGACCACTCGGATTTCTCAGCAATCAGCGCAAGCAGCTGAACTAATAGCATTATTAAGAACTGAGTGAAGGTTTAAGAGTAAATATTTTTACCGACAGCCAATACTCCTTTGGCGTGGCCCATAGTTTCAGCCAGCTGTGGAGGGAACAAGAATTTCTTACCTCCCATGGTCAAAGAATACAACATGGCCCGTTGATTAAAATATTGTTATATGCTTTAACTTTACCAGAGAAGGTAGCTATCATTAAGTGTAGTCCCCATAAGAAAATCATTGATACTACAGGAGAGGGAAATGTCTTTGGTGATCAAGTAGCGAAGGAAACAGCACAAACTAAAACGTCCACAATGTTCCCCAGTGTAGCAACCCGATGGGTGGTGGAGACTACAGTATTTGATAATACTATTGAAAGTGAGAATTGCAGAAAGAAGCTACGCCTGATGAATTATTAAAGCCGGAACAGGAAATAGGGTGGATAGATAAGAATGATTGCTGGATTGATTTGACTGACAGACAGAGATGGCTATTGCCTAACGCCCTGGTGTTTGCAGTAGTAGTGATGGCCCATGGCACTGCCCACATTGGAGCAAAAGGTATTTGTTCATTATTGGACCCAGTGTGCAATAACTCTAATATCCCCAAAACTGCTGCCCATGTGGTCAAATACTGCATGGTCTGTTCACAGCATAATCCTGGAGGAAGGGAGACAGTTCTGGAAATGTTGTGCCCCCTTCTTTGCCGTTTGAAGTGCTACAGATGGATTATTTTCAATTCGACAGAGTAAACAATCTCAAGTGTGTGTTGGTGGTGGTTTGTGCGTTTAGTAAATGGGTTGAAGCATGCCCCACCATAGAGAATACTGCCCTAGCTACTGCTAAAGCCCTAATTAAGGAGTTTCTGCCCTGATTTGGTTTGCCCCGAATTATATGGAAAGACAATGGGGTACATTTTAATGCAGAACTCGTTAAATATATTTGTAAGGGATTGCAAATAAAACAGAAATTTCATGCAGCACGACACCCATATTCTGCAGCATTGGTTGAGAAATATAATGGCATATTGAAATTGAAGATGGCAAAGATACAGGAGAGTATGGGTTTGGGTTGGCCTGATGCGCTGCCCCTAGCATTAATGTCGATACGAGTAATCCCCCATTCTCGGGCTGGGCTGTCACCTTATGAGCTTGTTTTTGGTCGACCAGCCAATGTGTGGGGTGTTCCAAGGCCTAGATCCTTCCGTGATCTTGATTACCCTATGATGACAGATTATCTGTACGCTTTAACTAAAGACCTGCGTTCTATTCATCAACAGGTGTCAGCAGTACTGCAGCCACTGCCTGAGGGTCCCGGACATCGCTTGAAAGCAGGACAGTGGGTCCTCGTGCAAAATTATCAACGGAAATCGAGTCTGGAACCCAGGTGGAGCCGTCCCTATCAGATCCTTTTGGCCACTCGAACAGCAGTGAAAGTGGGTGGGAAAAAGCACTGGATACATGTTTCGCATGTAAAGAAGCTACCCTTACTGCTTCCTTCTGATCAACAGAACCGAGACAGAGTTCTAACACAAGAGGGAGAACAAAGGGTGAGGTTTGTGCCTTTCTCGGATGCCATTGAAATCGGGCAAGAGGAAGGATTGTTGATGCAGCAAGGAGACAAATCGGTGCCAGTTTTTAAAACTTGTGATAAGGCTGATCCCCCTGTGGCTTCTGACAAATGTGTTGCACCAAATGTCCCTGCTGTTTTGTTGTTCCATGACCAGGAGCAACCTGGCCATCTTCAACACAATTTACGGCCCCGAAAATCACACAATACCCCAGTTTCGGATTGTAGGAGACAGGGAAAGACTTGAATTATAGGGTTGAAGATAAGCTTTTCTGGGGTATTGAGCGAGACACTGGACTGAACCCGTTGAATGCTTGGAATTGACGCATTGCTCTGTTCAGAAAGAAAGACTGTGCAATCTAAAGGGCCTAAATCGCAACAGTGAAATTACAGTGAAGATCGTTTCTGTGGATGGATAGCAAGAGCCTGCCTGTGAGGCTCTAAACGGACACAGGGAGAAGAAACCCTCTAGCAGTTGGCTTGCACCTTTTCCCCGGGTTTAGTTTGGACTTTTAGTTAGGATGTATCCTTTTGCCCCATTTGCTTTTGAAGATGAGAGACCTCTTGCTCCCAGACCTTTTATCGAGAATGTCTACCAGAGTGAAGATAGCCTTTGTAATAATTATTGCAGTAATTATGGCAATATTAATGAGCGTGTTTATGTATTTGGAATTCCAATACCCTATGCATAATGTTTTAGGTACCACCACAGCCCCACCTAAGCATTTATTTTATACCTTGCCTCCCCACAAAGAGAGACATCGAGAAGCCTATGTAAAAATGCTTTCATAGAAATGTTGCATGAGGCTCATAGCACTATCAATAAGAGAAACTGGTAGGCATGTGGCCTTCTGCCATCTGTAATGCATCACCATGATTTGTTCATTTATTTGCCATTATCACACTTAGCAAGCTGTGAAGCCTGTTTTCAGTTACTATCTCTCATGTATTTGCATTACGTAGCTGATCCCAAAAGATACACTGAAAAGGACTATGAAGCTGTTCTAGAGTATATAGAACAACACCAGGGATTTGATGCCCAGGGGAAACAAGGGGAGGGATCTTTAGATCCGGATGCCTGTATGAATATGTACACCACTTACAAAAATGCTACTTAGTTAAAGGAAGAAATGTTAGATGTTGAACAATTGAATTCCACACAATATTTTCTGCATTTCCAGGATCGAAATGTCACTGATGATAAGGCAATGCCAGTTCCTATTCTGAATAGTACTGCTTCCTTTTGCATCCAAGGGAAAGGTCATGTTAATATAGGGAATAGCAGATGTAACTATACTTACATTTTGCATACTACCAGCACCCCACCTTTGATAACTCCGCCAAATGTGTATTTTGTTTGTGGTGAGAACGCCTACACTTGGCTTCCTAGAGGGTGGGCCGGGAAATGTTACCTGTCCTTCTTGTATCCTCCAGTGTATATAGCTCCTTCTAATTATCACAAGACATACCAGCTGACTAAACAAAGTTTAGATTCTTACCGAATTGGCAGGAGTATTAATACTGAAGGCACTGATCAGACTGATACTGCTTCTCAGCAGTTTATAGATATAGCAAAGGGGCTCTTTCCAATATGGGGTCCTATTTTTACTAGTAGAGATTTTAGACTTCTCTCTAGAGTAGTGGAAAATGTAGTTCAAACCACTGCTGGAATTTTAACTAACCTCACTGTAGAGCTTCAGGCCGCAAGGCTTGTATTGCTTCAAAATCGGATGGTGCTTGACGTCATCGTAGCTGATCGAGGAGGAGCATATCGCATGATCGGCAACTCCTGCTGTGTATATATTCCAGATTCTGCTCCCACTATACACTTAGCTATTCAGAAATTACATCGCTTAGCTGCAGAAGTCCATGCTGATACTGGTACTTGGTCTTTAACCGGGTGATTCTGGGATCTCCTCTCCACTTGGGGCTGGAAAATGTTCATGATTCTGGCTGGAGCACTGGGAGTGGTATTTGTCTGTTGCCTGTGCCTTCATTGTGGACTGGCATGCTGCTCCTATTGTGCCGCCAAACTTACTTCCTCATTGACCATTTCACGACAGACAAAAATTGAGAACTAGTTAGTGCAAAAGGAGGTGGCCGACCTCATGCAGATAGATGAGGGCGTGTTCTTAGATTAGGAGACCAGCATTTATATATTGGCTACATCACGCCAAAAGGGCGGTCCGAAAAAATATAAAATGGATACTATATAATGTTGTCTTGATGTATCCAATATATATATGCTATTTTGACAGAAACCCCTTGTAAATACACTCGACCCATGTACATCCAAATACTTCGGCCTGAACTGAACAAACGGCACCTTGGTTTTATTTACCGGGGCCTCTTTCATTAGTAAGGAAAACACGTGACATTCTGCTGAGAGGAGAGTCTGAAAGGTCGACCCGGGCAATGAACAGAGCATTGATTCTAACTTAGGAAACTCAAGGTCACATCTGTCTTTCTTCTAGGATGAGCACATTCTTGCAGGTGCCATGCCTGTACTCCCGTGCACCAGAACGAAAGGGAAGCACCTTTACTGACCTACCCCCAGAATAGCTTGAGCTGAGTTTCGAATCAATCTATTGTGTCTTAAATAGGTTTTCCTGTTGGTTTCTCAATTACTGGTACTTTTCCATGTACGGGGTTTCAATGAGGTATGCCGAAAGTATATATGCACTGTTTTGAATGTGATCCAGCAGTCTCACCTGCACACTTTAGGTAGTTGTGATGAGAGGGAGGGTCCCCTATATGGGGCGCTTTTGCAAAATAAACGATTTAACTTTCTCCATTGCCGGCTGACTTATTCTTGGTAAATAAGGTATATGTGCTACTAGTAAGTAGAGCTCTATGGTATGTTCTTTATGGTACTTCACTGCTTCCAAAGATGTTACATTGAACATTACATCTTCCGAGAGCAGGAGTGTGGAAAATAAAAACACTTTCATCTAATAGTCTGGGGAGTTTAAGCAGTGCTCTAGACTGCAATATTAACATGGCCCTTAAGAATCTCTACATAACTAAGTATAGAAAAAATCTCCCTTATAACATGCGGCTACCTTTGTTTTCTCTGTCGCATTTGGTGGAAAGTGCCTTTTTATGGGGGCCATTTGCCTATGATTATTAAAAGAGCCCTGACTTTCTGCTCAGCCTCTGCTCGACATATTCAGTAAAACAAAGCACCAATGTGGTTTATTTATAGTAATGCTGAGGTGAGTGCTGTGCTGTGCGCACTGCGTCCTTGCAAGGTGCAGTAACTCAACATTATTTATATTACAAATAGCAAGTGAAATCTAATAGGAGAGTGTTGTGTAACACACAGTAGTGCAGGCCAGACCCATTGTTTTTGATTCTCAAATGTTTTTTGTGTACCTACGTACATCTGATATAGTCAAAACAAGTAATTCAAGTGCAGGCATATTTAACAGTGGCATTAGTTTTAGAAATGGTCTCTGTCATTCTGCACTCTTTTCCTGGCTGTAAACATATAGCTTCCCATGCCTCAGATACAGCTCAATGACTGATTGGTAGGCCATGAGTAGGGGTGGGTGGAACACTATGAAATCTTGCGGGTGTTTCTATGTAACTCCACGGAATTCCCCGGAGTTCTGCCACCCCTAGTGTAATGACCCCTGACCCTCTACTCACATTTAACCCTCTGCTCATCAGCATACATTGTATGGTGGGAAAGGTACACACCTCACATGTAAGACCATAATATTCCATTGTAAGCATAACAGGTACTGGCCTCCCCACTGAGGTCTCTGCCCAGGAAAATAACCATATATATTAGGGTGTGGGAATGTATGAGTGTCCAGTCACAGCTCTCCCCAGGATGACAGACATATTCAGTAGTGTGTAGGGAAAAATAGCCTTCTCCACTAACACCCATCTCCAAAACAACATGGATGTTGGCATGAAGTGGCCTCTCTGCTGACACCTCTTCCTAGACCAAGACCAACATGGCTATGCAGTGGTGTCTGCAAAGGGAGTGACCTGTCACTAACAAATATGACCAGGGTGAGTGGAGTCTGTAGGAGGGTTTGAGAACAATGATTCTCTCTGCTCATATCTCTTCCTATGCTGACAGGCATGCTTATTAGGAGCTAGTGAGAAACTGCCTTGTTTGCTGACAGATCTCTCTTGCATGATAAGTCTGCATAGCACAATGGGGGGAGAGACTGGCCCCTCTCCTGTGACCTGTGTCTTGAATGATCATGTGCAAATTATGGTATGTAAAAGCGGTTTACCAGTCTCTTCTTGCAGCTCTCATCAGCATGAGAGATGTACAAGGAAGGTGTAGGGATGAAATTATCTCTATGCTGAGAAGTCTGTCCTGCAGAACAGCTAGGCAGACTACGGTATGGAATCACACTGCCCTGTCAGCTAAGACATCTCCCAAGAGTAACAAATGTGAAAAGAAGACTTTGAGTAGAAACTGATCTCTCTGCACATACCTCTCTTTTTTTTTTAAAACAGACTTTATTGATAGATTGCACACATTCCGCAGAGCTCTGCACACTAGAGATATCTGCAGGACAAATATACATCAATTAAAAAGCAACCAGCTTTTCTTTTCTTTGAGGAACAAACCTAAACTCAGTAACCCAAGGCATCCCCCCTCCCCCACGCCCCTCCTACCCCCCAAACCCACCCCGGATCCCGCCCTCCCAAGTCGCACTAAATCCATCACACGTCTCCTACATATAACACACCCAAATGATTGCATGTATGTGCCCCCTAACATGGCCCCTTCATGCAACCTCTGGAAGATCTTCCCATTCCACCGGCGGCTCGAGCCACAGGCCCCTGAATTCAGCCCAGCGCCTCCAGATTCTATAGTGCTTTCGTGGGCATCCTCGGGCTATAAAGATCGGCTGCTCCATTCCCATGTAAAAGTCTAACCCTCTCTTCCACGCCGCCACAGAAGGGGCCCGCGGATCCTTCCACGCTTTGGCCACGTCCCTTTTTGCTAATGTGAGGCCCAGCAGTAACAAATGCCTCTTGTAGACATTGCCGCCCACCCCTTCCATCACATGCAGTAAGCCTACCTGTGGGGTACGGGGGAGGCCCCACCCCAGAACCTCAGACAAGCAGTCCAACACTCCCCTCCAGAACCGATCAAGCAAGCCGCAACTCCACACTGTGTGCATAAATGTCCCCACTTCCCGACCACATCGGAGACAGTCCGGAGACGCATTCAATCCCGCCCGCCATAATCGCTCTCTAGTAAAGTACACTCTATGTAAGTACTTAAATTGGATAAGCCATAGGTGCATCGCTATGACAGCACCCCTGGGAGCTGCAAATGCCTCTCTCCAATCCTCCTCCTCCAATTCTCCCCCGTCCCCCTCCCAAGTCTCCCATAGCTTCTGCAAAGTGGAGGAACAATGTGTAACTAGTGACTGGTATATGCATGAAATCTTTTCGTCTCCAGGACTCCCATGAACACCTTCGCTTCCAGAGGGCTAAACTCAGAGAGGGACTCCAGGCCCTCTAGGTGAGGGGCAAGGGCATGGCGGAACTGAAGGTATCTAAAAAACTGAGAGCCAGGCATACTAAATTCCTTGCTGAGATCCTGAAAAGACTTAAGCGTCGTATCTGACAACACATCTCCTAGTGTCAAAATGCCCATGCTGTCCCAGCCCCGGAAGACCTGTAACGTCGCAAGCCCAGGTAGCCGCCCATTGTGCCACAGGGGGTTTCACCAGTCAGAGTATTCCACCATCCCATGCGGCGCAGAGACTGTCTCCAAATCTGAAACACCACCTGCGTGGCCGGTGGCAGCATCGTCCACAACTGCGCCGCATAAAGAATGGTGTGTAGCTTGTGGGACCCCATAAGGTAATGCTCCCGGGCATACGCCGGGTCCCCCCTGTCTCCATACCACCACTCATTCAAAACTAGGAGGTGTGAGGCTTAATAATAGGAGAGAATATCAGAAGTGGCCAATCCACCACAGTACATCAATAATAAACAGGTGCTCAGTGCTACCCGGACAGTGCCCCCCGCCCAGGGGTACTGTCCCAGTACGGAATTTACCTGTTGGAACCATTGGGGCGGAATGGGGTAAGGGTAATTCTGCAATTGGTATAGCAGCCTGGGGAGGGCCACCATTTTAAAGATAGCAGACCTGCCATAGATTGTCAGTGGCATGCGGGACCAAGTCTTAATATCCGCCCAGACCCATTCCCACAAGGGCGCTAGATTCCGCTGCAAGGAGACCATGGGCACCTCCGATAGAAACACTCCCCAAGTACTTAATGCCCCCCACCGCTGCTTGAAGTGTTGATGCCCTGTCCCCCACTCCTGAATGCTCCCCCAACACCCATAGGGTGGACTTGCGAGGGTTCATATATAGCCCTGATGTTTCTCTGAAGATTTGCAGGATGCGCAGGAGGAGCGGCCCGACCTATTGACATCCGTAAGAAAAAACAAGACATCGTCCACGTGCAGCGCGATCCTATCGGACGGTCCCTGTTCCCACTCGAACCCTCGCAGTTGTGCATCTATGTGCATCCACACCGCCACTGGCTCCATAGCTAGGTCAAAGAGGTACAGCGAAAGGGGACAGCTCTGCCGGGTACCACTCCCAATGGGAAATCTGGAGGACATGGCCCCCGCTACTCGGATGAAGCTGTCAAATCTGTATACAAAAGTCGCAAGTACGAAAGGAAGCGGGCCCTAGGTTAAGCTGAGGCAGGAGCGCAAACAGATAGACCCAGCTCAGCGAATCAAATGCCCTGTCCATATCCGCTAGGAGAAGTGCATCCTGTTCCCCCGTACCCCGAACCGCCGCCACCGCTACATGCTATCGCTGGATATTGTGTCTGGTTGCCCTCTGGGGCATAAAGCCAGCCTGGTCTGGATGGACAAGCATTGTGATATGAGGCAGAAGCCAGTTTGCCAATGCTTTGGCTAAGATTTTTGCCTCCACATTCAATAGAGAGATTGGGCGATAGGATGCGTGATGCTCCGGGGTCCGGCCCGGATTATGGAACACCACCACTTCAGCATGTCGCTAATCGGGAGGGAGGCTACCTCATTCCCTGGCCTCTTCCAAGGCCGCCCTATAATGCGCACCCAGCTGTAGGTGATATTTCTTTAAAAATTCACTAGGGAACCCATTGGGTCCGGGAGCCTTCCCCGTGTTAAGTTCGTCCAGGGCCGTGCCCAGCTCCTCCCCCATCAGCGGGAGCTCAAGCTGCTCACGCACCGCATCCAACACCACATGAGGCGGTAAGCCAGCAATGAACTTGTCCACCACATCTTCATGAAGGCATTCGTTCAGGGCATACAAATCTGCATAATAAGCAGCTAAGCCCTCCGCTAGCTCTTTTGGATCCGTAACCAAGGCACCCGCGCCGTCCAATATCTAAAGAACGGTGATGGATTAAACCCAGATCTTTTGACTGGGTGTGAGTGTTTGATTGATTCAGATGCTCCGTCCATCACCACCCCCTTTTGTACCGCTTTTGGCGACCATAAGTGAGGCAGGGTATGCTCAGACGTGAGTCCCTTGCTCACTTTGCCACTGGATTCAAGCAAGCCGGGCTGAAGACGGCTGGAATGCCAGAAACCGGTCCTCGGAAGCTTGTTTCCGGTCCAGGGAAGACATGGCTTGGCAGTTCGGGCTGGACTGTTCTCATGAGGCACAGGGTCGGACTGATTTGCATATAGCCATGTCTGAACTGGGGTTGCAGAGTGGGCTAAAGAACAGTGATGGATTAAACCCAGATCTTTTGACTGGGTGTGAGTGTTTGATTGATTCAGATGCTCCGTCCATCACCACCCCCTTTTGTACCACTTTTGGCCGCCATAAGTGTGGTAGGGTATGCTCAGACATGAGTCCATTGCTCAGTTTGCCACTGGATTCAAGCAAGCCGGGCTGAAGACGGCTGGAATGCCAGAAACCCATCCTCAGAAGCTCGTTTCCGGTCCAGGGAAGACATGGCTTGGCAGTTCGGGCTGGAGTGTTCCCATGGGGCACAGGGTCAGACTGATTTCCATATAGCCATGCCTGAACTGGTGTGGCAGAGTGGGCTAAAGAACGATGATGGATTAAACCCAGATCTTTTGACTGGGTGTGAATTTTTGATTGATTCAGATGCTCCGTCCATCACCACCCACTTTTGTACCGTCCAATATCCCTGGCAGGGTCTGCGCCTGGAAGTTGCCCTGACATAGTCTGTGCAACATCGTTCCCGATTTGTCCCCCCACTGATATATTCTGCTCCGCATCGCAAGCCATATCTGTTGCGCCTCGTCTATCAGCAGAGAGGCATAGGACTGCTGCGCCAGAAGTATTTGCCCCACAGCTTGTCCCTCAACCTCAGCCCTGCTCTGACGCTCCAACGTCTCAATCGCAGCCTCAGCCCACACCAATTCCGCCCTGCGCCTCTTCTGGGCAGCCGCACACCAGGCTATATCCACCTCCCGTAGCGTTGGCTTTAGAGCCTCCCACACAGACCCGGCACTGGCAACGGACCCCACGTTTTCAACTAAAAAATCCGCTATGGCCTCGCCCTTATGCTTCTGGTAGTCTTCTTGCTGCAAGTGCCATACAGATAGGCGCCATCGAAACGGCTGCTGCCCCCGTCTAAACGGATGTCAACCGAAACGGGGGAATGGTCTGAGAGCCCACGCGGTAGTATGTCTGCCGACTCTACCCTACCCACCGCTGCTCTGGGAACAAAGATATAATCAAGTCTGGAGAAGGATTTGTGGACAGTTGAAAGGAACGTGTATTCCCGCCCGCTACCATGCAGGTGCCGCCATGTGTCCACCCAGTCCAAGCCCCTAACCATATCCTTTAATTTGGTGGATTGGCCCACTACCTGACCACCCCAGGGCCTATGCCTCTCCCTGAGTCCATCCATGATGTCGTTCCAATCCCCTCCCACTACTGCTAACGCATCGGGGATATCAGCCCACACCGCAAACAGCTTCTCAACAATCGACCATTGCAGAGGTGGCGGGGCATACACACAGCCCAGCACCAGAGGCTCGTCCCCGACCATACCCTAAACAAACAAATATCGTCCCTGTGTATCAAGCCATTGAGCAGAGTGGACATAGGGGATTCTGAAATGCACCAGAATGGCCACCCCCCTAGAGCCCCTAGTAATGCCTGCATGAAAAACCTGTTGTCAGCCATACCGCTGCAGACACAGTGTCACAGTACCCAGTAAGTGAGTTTCTTGCAGCATCAACACATCAGCTCCAGCCTTCTTAGCCTGTCGTAGCACCACCCCCCTCTTGATCTTGTCTAGGACTTCCCGCACATTCCAACTAAGGACACGAAGAGAGCTTCTGGACCCTAGAGCCCTACCCATAGGATCTGCCATCAGGGAACGTCAAGAGCAGGAGCCTGAATACTGGGCCATGTAGGTGCACACACAACAGCGGAAGAGACCCTCCCGTGACTGTGCGACTCATACCCAACCAAGACAGCTCCCCCCCCCCAGGAACAAACAAACCCCCTTCCCCAACCCCCCACCCTATACTGAGGCCATCCACACCAATGGATCCCCACCCAACAACCCATGAAATCTAAGCCCTCCCCGGCAAGCCCTACGCTAAGGGGGAAAAGGCTCGCCCACAATGCATCTCCCTCCATCCTGCCGCAGCTCACGTTAAGACATAGCCTGCAAATAATTACACGCCAGCTCTCTCTTGCCCACAAAGGAATTACGTCAAGGGTCTATTGTCTGTTGCTCCGGAGCCCCCTTCCCACGATCTAAGGCATCACCCGTTTTAGATCGCCGCCTGGACCTCTATCTCCAGTTACCTCTCTTCCGTGACCCCCGGAAAGTCTGTGACCGTGCCTCACTCTGAGAGGAATCTGACTCCAGCCCCAGCGGTGTATGCACTCGCACCTTCACCGTCTCATCAGTCCATTTGAAAATGGGTGCGGGATTGAAACAAAACCCGCAAGCGGGCCGGATAGAGCAAAGCGTAAGGGAGGTTAAGATCGTGGAGACGGGCCTTGGTGGCCATGAACGATTGCCGCTGCTGTTGCACTAGGCGTGTATAGTCCGGAAAGATCAGAATACGTTGGTTCTCATACTGTAGGGGTTCCTTGGCCCTGGCCTGCTGCAAGATAGTGTCACAGTCATGATAGTTCAGCAATTTAGCAATCACAGGCCGTAGGCGAGCTCCAACCGGCGGCTTCTGCATGAGGGCCCTGTGAGCCCGCTCTATCACAAAGCACCTGGAGAGGGCATCAGGGGGAAGCCAGCTTTCCAGCCACTGTGTCAAGAAGCCCACCATGTTACCTTTCTGCAGCCCTCCGGAAGTCGAACGAAGCGCAAGTTGTTCCGTCAGGCCCGTTCTTCCGCGTCTTCAGCTCGGAGTGCCAGGCCCTTCTGAATGCTCTCCATATTGGCCACCTTACGCTTCAGGGCCGCGACATCGTCCTCCACTCCCGATATTCGGGTTTCCACCTCCGGGACACCGCGTTTCACAAATCTTGGCGCAATAGCGTGACATCCGACCCTACTGTGCCTATTTTCACGTCCATCATATCCCGGGACTGGGTAATGGCTGCCATCAGCACCGCGTTGTCCAATCCGGAGTCTTGTTGGCCTCCCGGAGCCACTGCATTCCCGCCAGGTCCTGTGAACTTATCTATGGGCCCATGTTTCTAGGTCCCGCTTCCGACCCTTGTGCCACGTCATGGGCGCCAGTTGTAATCCACCCCAACAGGACTGGTCGGCACGTCCACCAGTAGTCCCACGCAAGGAACGCGAATGCCCCACTGGGCCACAGGACACTGCCCGGGCCTCCACTCCACACTCCTCGCTGGCTCGGCCTGATCCGACCGCCGGGGGAATGCCCTCACCGGGCCTCCGGACACTGCTCTGACCTTTGCTTCACACCCGATCCGGCCGCGGAAGGATACCCTATGGGTCAGCACTCCTCGGACAATGGCCCGAACCTCATGGAGAATCGCCCGGTCCAGCGCCCGGCCAAGCCACAGGTCCCGGCCCCACTGTGGACATCTCTCCTCGCCCCCGTGCATGGGGCCCACCACTGCTAGGGACGTCCGGCTGGTCAGGGCAGCCCCCTAGGCCCACAGTCCAAGCCAGCAGATAGCGCAGGTCCAGGGACGCAGGTCCCCCCCCTCCGGGGTTAGCCGTTCCTCTGCTACAATTAGGAGGTGTCCGCCGAGGGCCGATATGCCCCCCGGGCGCCCGCGGCTGCCGAGCCCCACCGCTGCACATGCCTCAGTCGCACCACTTGGCTGCACCAAACTTGACCACCCGGCTCCACCGCGCAGCACTAGGCCTCACCGCGCGGAGCCCCGGGACCCAGGAGGGGAGACACTTCCTGTGGAGCACACCAACCTGCAGAACCTCCTAGGGGCCGGTCTGCCCCCAGGCATCCTCCGCATGCCCCACTGCCTCCGGAGCAGGCTCGGGCGGCAACAGCCCACTGCTACTCCGTGGCCGCAGCTGCCAGGACGCGCGAAAATTGACGTCCCCGGCGTCGTCCATCCGCACCAGGCCCCTCACTGCAGGACACGTAACTCCGCACACCAGGAGCTCTGGATCACCCCGATCACCACCAGAGGATCGCGGCGGGCAGCTGGCAAAGGATCACACCCTCCGGACTGTGGAGGTGAGAGGGGAGACAGGATATGTGCAGGATAAATGTCGGGCGAGACGGAGCTCGGCTATCCCACGTCCGCCATGCTAGTTATCCTAGCCACCCCCCGCACATACCTCTCTTCGTAATAATAAATGCCCATATTAGAGTATAACATGTAGAGAACTATGTCTTGCACAACTGGCGTCCATATTTGTTTGTGAGGACATACTCGCCTCTCTTTCAGACATGTCATAATGGCCACAGTCATACATAATACTGCATAATTACATTATGCTGTGAATAATTCGAAGTGTCGTGGAAATGACATACAAAAGCTATATCTGGGGGCAGCAGAAAGGCATGCTGTCCCCCTAGATTTAGAGATGAGGTGTCTAAGGGATAACTACGGTGAAGAAAATTAGTGTATATTGTTTTAAGGAATTTTCACATTATTGTGGGAATCTCGCAGGATCACGAATAGTAAAAAGGGGTAGATGAGTTCCGAATATACTCTATTAATTAACCCCTTGTATGCTCATGACGGAGCCGCTCCGTCATGAGCATCGGCTGAGCTGTGCTCATGATGGGGCGGTTCCGTCATGGCCCTGCCGCCGCGCCTGCGCGGCGCTGATTTCGCGCCTGCGCGGCGTGTTCTATTAAGCGGGCGGATCCATGACGGAACCGCTCCGTCATGAGCACAGCGCAACCGCGGCTCGTGACGGGGCGGCTCCGTCACGAGCATGCGAGCGCTGCTCGGGCCCCCCCCCCTAGCGCTGCGGCGGAATTGCCGCCGCAGCGAAGGGGTTAATAGAAATGCATATTGTTGCCACTGTTTTTAAAAGGAAGTGTGTAAGAGATAAGCACTGTGATGAATAGATGGTAAATTCCTATTTCCCCCCAAAAAGTTAAAATCTCATGAGATTCTCGTGGGATTGTAAACAGTAGAATGGATTAGGTGATCTCTGAATTCACTCTGGCAAGCACACTTGTTACTCTAGGAAGGCATCTTAATGGAGGTGATGTTCATTAGAGTTTACTATTTACGCTTAGCAGCTTCATAGGAATTGTGAGTAGAGTAAAGTATCTTCTCACACCCTAATTTGCACGCCCATTATCAGATAGAGGGGTGTTAGCCGGGAGGAGAGTTCCTGGACAGAGTATACTATGCACACCTGTCATCTAGGAAAGATGTCTCAATGGAGAGGCCAGTCTTTCTCCACAAAGCCTACTATGCACAACCTTTATCAATGACATAGGTCTGAAAGGAGAGGCCAGTCCCTCCCCACACCCTTCTACACACACCTGTCATCTTAGAGAGATGTGTGGAAAGAGAGATCTGTCACTCCCCATAACTTACTGTGCACAACCATCTTCCAAAACAGTGGTCCTGAAGGGGAGGCTAGTCCACTACTATGCACACCCATCATCTGAGAGAGAGGTCACAAATGAAAGTTTACTCCATCCACATACACTACTACGCACACCTGTCCTCTGAGAGTTCTAAAAGGAGACACCAGTCCCTCTCTACACCCTACTACATACACCTACCATTACAGAGGTAGGTCTCAGCAGAGAGGTTGTTCCCGCCGTACACCCTACTACACACACCCATCATCTGAGAGAGAGGTCTGAAAGGAGGGGCCAATCCCTTTCTACACCCTACTTTGCACACCCATTGTCACAGAGAGAAGTCTCAGCATAGAGGCCAGTCCGTCTATACACTCTACTATGCACACCCGTCATCTGAGAGAGGTCTGAAAGTAGAGCCCAGTCCGTCTCCACTCCCTACTATGCACAATTATCATTACAGAGAGAGGTCTCAGTAGAGAGGACAGTCTCTCCACACACCCTACTATGCACCCCTGATATCTGAGAGAGAGGACTGATAGGAGAGGCAAGTCACTCTCCACACACTACTACACACATTACAGAGAAAGGTGTCAGGATAGATGCCACTCCCTCCACACACCTTGCTATGCGCACCTGTCATTTTAGAGAGAGGCCTGAAAGGAGAGGAGAGTCCCTGCCCACACCCCACTATGCACACCCATCATCTGAAAGAGGGGTCTGAAAGGAGAAGCCAGTCAATCTCCACACCCTACTGAGCACACCCATCATTACAGAGAGAGGTCTCACCAGAGAGGCCAGTCCTTTCCCACACCCTACAGCGCATACCCAAGATCAAAGAAAGAGATTTAAGGATAGGGACCAGTCCCTCCTCACACCGACTACATGAACCTGTTATCCCAGAGAGCCGTCTCAGCAGAGAGGTGAATACCTTTTCAAACAAAAATAGCAAACACTGCCCCCTCAGAGTGGATGTGGAGGACTGTGTGCCTGACTCTTGCGAGCGGCCTGCAAGAGTCAATCACACTACGTTTGAGAGCATCATGGCTCTTGTTAATGTCTCACGAAAGTCATCAGGAAGGAAATAAATGGGGTACAAAGTAAAACAACATACATAATTAAAGTATATGATAGCTCTGAAAAGAGCTTTTTTTAGTAACATTTTCATCAACTGTATTTGTGTTTTTAACATTAGTTAAGTTTTTTTGTAGTTTTTTTCAACATAAAAGGGATAGAACAAAAACAAGAAAATAAGAGTAAACAAAAACATTGCCTAGGTGGGCATTTATGTTCCTGGACAAGCCTATCCCATACACCCTTTCTTGGCTCAGAAGAAGAAATTATTGCATTGCATAAGCAGTAAAAAAGGACTTTGTACATATAAGCAGTGCTGTTATCTGCTTGAGCAGTGACTACCTGGGCCACCAGATGAAAAAGATACAGATGCCCCTGATGAGTTATCAAGCTCGGCAGCACAGGTTAACCCAGCCCAAGAAAGGCGTTCAGGGTGCATAGCCATCGGATACTACCCCATTCCAGTGGTAGTCTAGGACTATTGCTTGTTCTGGCTTGCCATGCAGAACTCTTATTTGCATATATTACAAATTATACATTTGCTAGACACTTTCTTTCCACCAGGCCCCATCTGAAGAAATTGCCACACGAGGACTCCCTAGGTAGCTGAGGTGGCTGACTTGCAGGAACAGCAGTAGGGTTCTCATCTGAATCAGATGATGACATTGTGATTGCAGAAAATCAGCCTGAGTGGCTCCCAGGCCTATAATTACCAGAGGAGAAGGGCTGTGTGCCCCCTCCCCTTCTAAGGTGCATTTCAGCCCCAGGGGTGATCTCCCCAGGACGTATAATGGCTCAGGAAAGGAGGGCCACTACCCACCCCCATTTTGTTTTGGCTAATTTCGGCCTCATGGTGGGCTTTCTGGGACCTATTTTGGCTCAGGGTGGGGGGGCTCAGGTGTCTGGAAGAAATCGGTGTGTTTTTTTAAATTTTATTTTTGGTCTGCGTCCATGCACCACACGCATGGGAAAATCGTCATATCTCTATTGAGGTTTTGTGCTTTTTCCACTTGTGCTTGTCTTAGGGGGAACAGCTTCAGAGTTATTTAATTATAAACAAAGATCACTTCAGAAGACAGTACTCTCTTTCCACAGATCTTGTGCACTCATGTCCCTTTCTCGAAGGAAGGTGGACACTAGCTAAATAGTGCCACATGATCCAGGTTATGTGATTCCCACAGTTCAACAAAGAGAACCAGCCATATGTGTATGGTACATCTCGAATGAAATGTATTATTGTAGTAGTAAATGTGACAAACTCCTACTGCTGTATGATTTTATTGCTATCTCTCTTCCACTAAAGTCACTAAGGCCGTGCAGATCATAGCAGTTATTCTCCTTGAGCCATACAATATAATTTGGATCGCCAAAACAAGCACTGACTGGATAAGTGACCTCCTAAATATACAAGAGAGTGGGAGAAGTGTCTCAGACCCTTATTCCTTTTCTTCTCATATGACGTCTGTCTTGCAGAAGGGTAACTGCAGAGAGATGCTGAGATTGTTGTGGGGCACCTGGCAGAGCAGTCCTCGAGGTGGTCTTTTAACACTGTAGGACAATTCCTTTTTTAGTGTCGACCTTGACAGCTGTCTGCAGAGCATATTGTTACTATTTTTCGAAATATACATGGACTGGGTTGTGGCTCCACCCAGAGGAATAATTCGTCCCCCCCTCACTAAGCTGGCACTTTGGTGCGTGTTGTTAATCTCCCACAGTCATTCTATGCAGAAAGCAATCTTTTTTTGCTACTTTTTCCCAACGTTAGCAAAGCTAATAGGGCAAGCTTTACTATTATAAACTGAGCTTGTAAATACAATGTGGGTAAACATCAGTTATGAACGCCTGTTTGTACACACATTGGCACACTCACACTGGAACTGTTGTCTTTGCAACTGCTTTTTGTTTTATGTTAAAGCAATAAAATAAGATATGTTTAGTTGAAGTATCTTCAAACCTCTGGAAACCTAGTTTTGTTTCACTTCAGAGCCATTTGGTGCCTTCAGTTTCTTCTTATTTGATGATTTAGAACTTACTAGAGTACGCCCTTGATAGCAATTAAAAATCCTTTGATTTCTAGAGGTTGTGCTAAATCTGGAACGGAGTCCTCTAATTAAATTCCATTCACCACATGAATAGAATAGTAGAGGTGAGTCCAGTGGATTCTTGCTCCGTTTTAGCACTTGCTTCAGGAAGTGGAGAATTTTTCATTGTCATGTAACTGTACTTAGGATCTTAATTATCCCGGGCCGTAACCTATTGCGAGAGAAAATGCATCTACAGCTAGAAAGACAAGACTCAATGAGGGTAGTATATGCTTGAGTTGTGTGGTACCAGGAGCGGGGAGGTGGCAAACTGAAATGGCCAAGGGACTGCTGGAGGGTTCCCATTGGGGGGATTTGGGGGTTCACTGGCTGGGGAGCAAGATGGGGAACACCTATAAAAAAAGCTGTCCTCTTCACTAAAGTTGCTTAAGTTAATGGGATTCACCCAGTAGCTATCAGTAGGAGAGTAATAATACTACCCACTTAGAATGTTAACAGTCTTAGGGGTAAGGAAATGCAGAGGTTCATTTTGAGTTCCTGAGAGGGATACAGGATATGCATATGGCAGAGGAAGAGATGAGATATCTAGCAAAAGCCATATATGAGTAGATTAGGTGATTTGCACCCCATACACTGGGTACAGCAAAGGGGTGACACCACTGATCAGGAATAATCCCAGAGTCAAGGTTATTAGGTTTGATACTGATGTAAATGGGAGATGGATAATTGCTTTGATATAGTGTGGTTGCCAATGTTATCTATGTGTGGTGTATTATGATCATAATATAGATGACCCAGCTGCCCTTGTGCAATTGCTAGGCATACTGTTAGATACTGAAACTCCACCTTCTGGGGAAGGGGGAATTTAACATGCTCTTGATAAGCAACAAAGAGGGGTCCACCTCCAGGCCACACTACAACTCTCCTAGGTGTGCAAAGTGTTTAGAAAATATATCATAGGATTTAGGGCTTGAGGATGATGTCTGGTGGGTAAAAATGGGCATAGAGGGTTTATTCTTTTCAATGTGAAAAGTACAGGCATAGCTCAAGGACAGACCTTTTTTGAATAGATGAGAGGGTGTTGGAGCAAGCGAAGAAAGTAGTTTTCTGCGGTCTTTCATCTCAGATCATCCAAAATAGAGTGGCAGATGTATCTGCCAGACAAACAGATGGGGAAGAGCTGGACGACAGAGAGGAGATACATAATGATACCAGAGACATCGCATATTTTGTAAAAGTGTTGGAGCAGGTGAAGGAAGCAGTTTATTTGCTGTATTTCATCTCAGATTATGCAATAATTGAGCTGGAGATGTCTCTGGGTGACAAACAGATGAGGAAGAGATGGACGATGGAGAGGAGATAGATTATGATACCTGAGATATCTCCATTTTTGCAGATATATTTAGAAACAACAAGGGACCCAATTAGATCAAACGGGTCCTTTGGGGTAATGTTATTCAGACAACAGTGGTCCCATTTCAAGGGAATACATGAGGAATAAATATAGACACAATCGTAGCTATATTGAATTGCAGACTTGTGCAGCCGGACAGTGGTCTAATATTTTTACTACTGAAAAATAGAGCGTAATGTTACACAACAGAACACAATGTGGGGCACAAGCCAGTACCGGACTTACACATGTGCAACTGACACACACTAATGACAAAGGAACAAGAGGGCTTGTAGGCACAAGGTTCGAAGTACTAGAGTTTACACAATGTCATAGTACATCACAACATAGTTTGCACCTTTACATCAATAATAACAGTACAGTTTTGTATAAGGTGTCATTTAGGTCGACGGCGTTTCGATCTGTTAACTAGATACACAGATCATCATCATGACATAATTCTTATGGCTAATATTGGAAGCCTCTGATGCCGAGAACCGATTAATTGCGGCTCGGAGTCAATAATGCGTAATGGCACTAAGGGCTGCCCGTCGGCGTAGTAGCCGGGTGCAGGGCATACGGAGCGTCTCAATCGTGGTGTCTGGCTGGCGGTTTTGCACATGTGTAAGTCCGGTACAGGCTTGTGTCCCACATTGTGTACTGTTGTGTAACATTCCGCTCTATTTGTCAGAAGTAAAAATATTAGACCACTGTCCGGCTGGACAAGTCTGCAATTCAATATAGCTATGATTGTGTCTATATTTATTCCTCATGTATTCGCTTGAAATGAATTCCATTTTTGCAGAAGCCCACACAACTCATATTCAAAGAGAATCTAGCTATTACAACTATATCTGTAGTGTGGGATTTGTGCAAGGCATACATGAGATGTATGATTACTTCCTGGTCTGCACAAGACATCACTTACAAGAGGTATGAGGAGATGATGCTGCAAAGGGAGACCAATAGATCGGAGAAGCAGCTTACTCGGCAAGCTACTGTTATGTAAATGTAAATGTAAATGTTGTATTACTTGTATAGCGCCCGAATCACCCCACATGGGGTCTCTCCGGCACTTGTACGAATACTGCTGTGGAACCCTTCCTGGCTTTTTCCATGTGAGGCACCCACTCCTGGGCACCCCCAAGGTGCAGCCAGGCATCCTAGTGCTGTTGAGGCAGTTGTGGAGATTAAGCAAGCTATTGTCCAGAGTTGCAGAGTGGGGCCCATGATTAGAATAGGCACCGAGGCCAGAATTATCAAGTCCGAGGAAATTGAGCCCAAGACCCACCGAGGCGGGAATTGAACCCTGGTCCCGGGCCAGACCTCTGCATCAGGGTCTGCCGCTCTAACCATTGAGCCACACTTCTCCACACTGTTCTGTTTTATAGTTCCATTTTAGCAGGCTTAGGTAAAACTAGGCTAGAGGCAAGAGGAAATTTAGAGAGGAAGATATGGGCACAGTGGAATGCTAAGAATTTGCAGTTGCATGAATATGGAAAAAAGGCAGGGAAGATGTTAGCATGGAGGACAAAAGCACAACACACTCAAAGTTTGGTCTCTATCATAGAATGTGTGACAGACAGGCCAGCAGTACAGAACAACGAAAGTATAGGGTGTTTCGGGGTTTTTATCAATCACAGTACAGGTGTGACTCAATCAACCACTCTTCGAGCAATTTAGAGCTGGCTAGATTCTAACCAGTTGCCCTTATTCGATTTAGATGATCAGGATTTTTAAAGTAAGGAGGTAACTGAAGATAAGATTGTGGCAGCCATTAATCAGATTGTTAAGGGGAAGTCAGCAGGGCCCAATGGTAAACCTGGGGAGGTATATAGGTTGTTGGTAGTATATCTCTTTCCAATCATGAAGGAGTTTTTTAGCAGCATCCTGATTAACGGGCAAGACCTGCTGGCCTCTTGAGTTGAGGCCAATATAGTTGTATTCTTAAAACCTTACAAAAATCCTCTCAAGTGTGACTCTTAAAGGCCTAATGTCTTGTTAAATGATGACTATAAGGCCTTTGCTAGGATTTTGGTGAGGAGGTCTTTATTGGTGGTGGTTAAGTTGGTTAGTAGTGCCCACAGGGGTTTAGCCTGTGTAGGCAGTTGGAGGAGTTGACTCACCAGGTCATTGGGACAATCAATATAGCTGTCTCACTGTCTTTCCCACCTGCTATAGTGGCAGTGGATGCTGCTAATGCTTTCAACCAGGTCTGTTGGGATTATTTATGTGTCTGCCTATGACACATTGGTATCCCCCAATTTTTATTGATACCGTAAAGGTGTTATGTATTAACCCAACAGCAAGAATCTGTTTGAATAATTGTCTGACCCCGAGTCTAATGATGAAGAGAGGGACAAAGCAGGGAGGCCCTGTCTCACCTTTACTTTTTGATTGATATATTGAGCCTCTTGTGGGGACACTCTGATCTGAGGATGTAATTATCCTGTTTGGAGGGTTAGGGTTAACTAAAACGGTAGCATTATACATGGACAATGTGTTGCTTTAAATAAATGTCCTGAAACAGCAGTCCTAAAACTATAAGAAATAGTAGGACTCTTTGGAGGCAATCCCTGTCCATTTGATAAACAGCATAAAACAGAGGTAATGGTCTGGAATATAGAAGGACGTCCAGTGGGTGAAAGGATTGTGGACAAAGTGATAAATCTAGGTGTTCAATTTTATTCTATCTTGACCACAATCCCTATAGAGAATTTATCCAGGCTAGCAGATGAAGCTAAGAAACTACTGGGGAAGTGGAGTCATCTTCCCTTAATAATTTTCACCAGATTAAATCTTGTAAAAATGTGCATTCTGCTGAAGATCTCCATTGTTTATAAGGACATCCCATTGTCCAATTTGACGGTGACCCATAGGTTGTAATCATCCATAAACAGTTTTGTATGGTCCTCAAAACTCCCAAAATCTCTTGGAAGAATTTAAGGGCTACGAGAAAGAAAGGAGGGTTGTAACTCCCTTACTTGCAAAATTACTGTTGTGCTTATGACTAAAGGTTTTTAAAACTCTATGTAGGCAACCTGAACTGTTGGAAAGAGAAAGTATGTTTAAGGCTATGACGTCTTCCCTGAGGGTCAGCAGTAGGTTTCTCCACAAGTTTTTCCTTAAAAAATGAGTCTTAAGGTGATTGGGGTGGCAGCTAGAGAGTGGGTGGATGTCAGCGACAGATGCAGGGTCTACTGTGACAATGCATTAGCTCCAACTTGGGACTCATCTGGAACTCTTAAATGTCTTTTAGATGCATTGAGCCATCCTATGCATGATGACAACATCCATTTGTGGGTTGACTTGATTTGTTCTGATGGTCTACGATTTTGGAACTCATTAAATATAGCAAGGGAGGGATCTGTCAAGTTTCAAATACTATCAGATCTCTTCATGGTTCTCAGCCTTAACAGACTGCAAAAGAAAAAAAGGGGTTCTCTTAAAAGATCTTCAGGTACCAATAATCCAAAAGGAGGTTGAGAGATGGTACGCCAACCTGTGTGATGCAGAGGATATGGAGCGAAATTCCTTTTAGCATGTCCATGGATGCTTACTGGACACAGAACCACAACTGTTATGGCAAGTATATTTGAACATACTTTATACTGCAGCCTGCTCAGCCTCCATAAGACAAAACAATTCTTTAAACCTTCAGAGTGTCTACTGGACTCCGAAAGGAATGACAAAATGGGTGAAAAGCCCTGTGTCCAGTTTCAGGAAGTGTGGTTTACTAGCTGCAGACAATGTTCACATGTTCCCCACATGCATGAAACTATCGTCCTTTTGGGGTGCTGTAAGTAAAATTGTATCTAAAGAGTTTGGCCAAAGACTAGAGGTAGGCCCAATAATGTTTGATATAAATATGGAGACTTTGTAGAATCTGAATGCTAAAGAGAGGATGTTACTGTTTTTTTTAATGGTGCTTGAAAGGTATATCATATGTGAAGTTGATGTGAAGGAGACCCGCCAGATGTTAAGGACTGATTAAAGGAGTTAAGAATGTTGCTACCCTGGACCACAACTGTTTCTTGTGTGTAAGGGTGCAGTTTTGGCAGCTGTTAACTCTGTGGCTAGAGAGTAATTGGTACAACCTATGAAGTTTGATGATTATCTCACAATTCTCTGTATTGATTAAGCTCAAAGAGGGGGATTTTTTCTTTTTTTAATTGATGCAATGTGGGCACACACTGTATGTTGCTGGAGGTTGGTTTTGTGTCTCCCTTACCTCCTGTGGGGGTGCTGTAATACACAGTCCATTCAACTTGTTAAAAGTGATGATACGGAAAAGGAAAAAAAGAGTCAATGACAGTGGGATTCCATTTCATGTTTTGACATATCAAGAGCCTTATTTCGAGAATGGTAGATAGCCTACCGGTCCACCAAGTACTCCTCTGGAGAAAGACAATATGCTATAATTAGACATCCCCGCCAGGCTGGCAAGCATCTCTGTGCCGCAGTAGTAGGAGTTTGTAACAGAAAAACATAAGAAACAAATGACCCATAGGCACTGGGATTTTTACCCAGCACATGGAAGTGAATTCTCTTGCTTCCTGTTCAGGATGGCTAGCCTTTACGTAGCAGTCCTGAACTGGGAAAAGTTATGTTGGAACAACTGCTGTAAGTAGTGCAGACATTTTATATAAAAGCCAAATTGGCTGCCGTGCAAATGTTTCCACCATTATTTTCCTTTGCTAAATCGTTGGGTTGCTTAAAACAAGTTTATGTAGCATTGTACATTTATGAAATCGTTTTTATTCATTGGCTCTGCTGCAGACTTATAGGTCTTGTTGCAGATATGCCGAGACAATACCATACAAGCCTACAGTCTGCCTTTCCTGGTCATCCCTGGCTTTAACAAAATCTATCTCCTTTTGTGTAATAACTTGCCTCACCTATTCTTAGTGGAGCCCCGCTATCAGTCACATAAGTTAAATATTTGGGCATGATTCTTTATAAGGACATGACAATGGTCCCTCAAGTGGATCACATTGCTTCCTGTTGTTTTATCACAGTTTAAATGCGGAGTAAATGTTCAAAATATCTCCTGAAAAGTCCTGCAAATACATAGTCCAATCATTATTATCCTCAGATTGGATTGTTGTTACACAATATAATTGGGCATATCTTCTAGATTCATAACCCAACTGCAAATAATGCAAAATGTGGCAGCAAGAGCCATCACCTTTTAGAGATTTTCATTCTAGTGCTTTTGTCTCATATTTTAAAAGTAGTGCTTTCCCACATTTTCAGACGTTTTCAGTTCTCCTTTAATACTATCTCCTGTGTGACATCCATTATCGTTACTCATGTATGTTAAAAGTTATCATATCTTGCTTTATTTTAAGCTGGTGAGTCCCATTTTTTAATATCTGAATGGTGCACACTCAATATTCTTTTCACATTAAATGTAACTTAGTTTTTTAAAAAATATTTATATTTCTTAACTGTATTGAACTACTTTTATTTTGAAATTGGTACCATTTCATCTGAATACAAATTAAGTTGGTAAACTAGACATATTTGTAACTTCAAAGACCCCATTCTCAGTCATTTGCAGGACTATATGAAACTGCTTTGTTAAGGAGTTTTGGTGAAGATAAATTTCAATCCCTTTCAATCCACTAGGGTATGCCAGCAGAAACAAAAGCAGTACCACACCTGATTTGTTTCATACAATGAACTATTTTAAGAGTTATTCAAATTAGTTTATGCACATTTTGAAGTAAAAAAACAGTGGATATTATTCCATAAGAGTTGTATTTTTGCTTGATTCATTTTGGAGAAGTAATCACAAAATATTGTGTAAGACTGTAAAATTAGGTTGAATTTCTACATAATGAAATTATTAGCTATCTTTCTTTTTACATATACTTGAACTATTACATGCACATAACTGACGAGATTAGGCAGGAAAACCACTCTTAGGCCAAATGTTAATTAATATTTACTGCTGTTTCACCCAAAGTGAGTTAACCTCAAAGATGCTTCAGCATTTGATTGCATCACACCAACATTTATGGTTGATGTTCAAGATAGTTGATGGATCCCAACCACAAGCAATGTTATAGAAATTAACCACAGGCAAAATGCGATTTACACCAGAATAATTTTACATAAGTCCCTGCATTTCACATTACAATTATTACAGAAAATGCTTGAGATTATGTCATTATGCCACATCGCATAATTGAGATTTTGTTTGGTGACCAACTGTATTGCGGTAGTACAGAAACAGCAAAACAAACTGACACAAGGGAGATTTTTTGCTACACACATGGTTTTGTTTTTCTTTAAGTGAAATACGTCCTCACATTAAAAATTAGACACGAGGATGTACTTAATGTGAGAAAATAGGAACAAAATGCTGGATTAAAATGAGTAATTTAGTGTAACTTTTAGGTATTTTGCATAATTTCCACAAAGGAAATTACGCAAATTATGCCCATACTTAGTTGACACCTTTCACAATTTTCAGATTAATATTCAAATATATAGTTAGATGCATTAGAATGTTCAATACTTTCTACTTTATTTTATTGGTACGGCTACAATCAGTGGTTTGTGATTTTTTTTCGTTTCTTAGTATTGCATTATAATCTGTGAACACCGAAACCCCCAGATTAAACCTCCACACATACTCTCACCATTGGGGAGTCATATGTTTTTAATATTATCACCCATGTGGTGAAACATTCCCATGAAGACCCTGGGGTCTTTTGGGGAAAGTCAGTAAATCATTATGCATTAATACCCACATAGCACCTCAGTGTTCTGCAGGACATCTTCTTGTGACTCAATCTTGGAACCGATTGATCTCCTGTGTACTCTAACACTTGATAACACATTTAAAATTGAAATAAAGTCAACTGAAAAAAGTTGTTCTCATCCTGTTTTCAACTCTCCCACTGTCTCACCCATTCAAGCTTCATCACCATTGGTTTCCATTGCTAAATCGTTGGGTTGCTTAAAAGGAGTTCATGTAGCATTGTAAATTTAGGAAATCTGTTTTTTATCATTGATTCTGCTGCAGACTCACAGGTCTTGTTGCACACATACAGAGACAATACCATACACACTGTCCTACAGGCTGCCTTTCCTTGTCATCCCTGGTTTTAACAAAATCTATCTCCTTTTGTGTAGTAATTTGCCTCACCTATTCAGACCTGCTATCAGTCACATAAGGTAAATATTTGGTCATGATTCTTTATAAGGATCTGACTATGGGCCCTCAAGTAGATCACATTGCTTCCTGTTGTTTTATCACAGTTTAAATGTGGAGGAAATGTTCAAAATATCTCCTGAAAAGTCCTGCAAATACATAGTCCAATCATTATTATCTCCAAATTGGATTATGGTAACACACTATAATTGGGAATATCTTCTAGATTCATGACACAACTGCAAATAATGGAAAATACTCAATCCACTATCATGCTTATATAACCTCTGAACCTCAAGCCCAACACTTCCCTGGCTGTCTTCCAGGAAAAGGTGTACTTTTATATCCCAATTTCAGACCTTTAAAGTCAATTGGGGGACAGGCCAAAGTATTTTCAGAAATCAATATGCAAATTGGCACCTAATTAACCTTTGTGTCATCCATAACTAACTTGCTAGGAGACACATCTATCCAACATGCTCGTTGCTGAGGCTGTGCGTTCTGTTTACTTGCACCTTAAAGATGGAACAAGTTTCCCACCCAACTTGACAAGAAGTTAACTTACTTCCTTCAATAATAATTTAAAAATGTGGTTGTTCATGGCATCTCTTTGGGGTTGTGTCCTTTGTGTCTGTTTGTACATCTTCTGGTCTCCAGTCAGGGCACTTTTCTTTGGGTACCAGGTAAGACTATAACATAACATAAGGTTAAGTAACATATAACATAACAGAACATAATACATCATAACTTAACATAACCCTAAAATTCCACTTCATTTTAACAGCTGAACTCCTTTCTCTCTGCATAGCTTAGGATTTCTATATGTATGGATCCATTGACATCTTACTAGTTCCGTATTGAATTGTAATTTCCTGTTATGAAGTAATTTGTTTGCTTTGCTTCTTGGATCTACAATGCCCGTGGTTATGTTCACATTATTTAAACATCTCTAACAAATAAATAGAATAAATACGAAGATGTATTGAAGGCATGGTCCTGTTATATAAAAAGTACTACATGGAACATAATGTTTAATACATAACTTCACTTAGGCGTTTGATAAGTTGCTTTACATGCTCGTCTTTCTGAGGTTTGAACTTGAAATCATAATAGTAGAGAATAGCCTACAAAGACTTCTTGTGGCATACTTCATCATTGAGGGAATAAATCAGTAGATTTCAATCAATCAGTAGATGTGTATAGAGTTACTTGTCTCCCGTGACAGTATCCAGGCGCTGTCCAGACATAAGTCCATATCCGAAACACCCAGTGTGTCTTAGTGGGCTCAACCTGTAGAAAAATTGAATACTTCTAAGGGAGATTTCCTTATTGGGATCTGTGTTTACAGATACCAATAAGGAAATCTCAATTAGAAGTGCTCCCTCTTTCTAGAGATGGAACCCACCTGGGCACAAAAGGTGTTCCGGGTGTGTGGACTCGATAATGAAGCATGTTACAAGAGAGATCGCCAGTGGGTAAGAGTCCTTTTAAAAAAGACTAAGGATTTTCAAGGTAGGAAAAGTATCATAGTGGCACCACTCCTCCTTGATTAGTTCTGTTTATATATTTGGAAGTTGAGTGCTTCCACTCTTTGTACTGCTTACTCCCCTTTCTTTTGATGATCAATATAGCATAGAATTACATCAAATGTACATCCCTATAACATGAAAATTACATTATGTGTCATATTTCCCATACGTCCCTTACTTGCCATGGTAATCAAATCATAGGAAATAGAGACAGCACTTCTTGCAAATTCCTGCATTTAGCCATAAATCACAAACATTGCAAACAGAACAAGTACAAGCGTTAAAACACTGTCATATGAAGTCCTTGGTTGTAATTATGATACAAGCTTTACATTGTTGTCTTGCGATGGTGAGTAGCAGCATATAGATAGACCAATTGTTACAAAGTGCGGTAAACATTTTTATTAAAGAAGGCTACTGAAACTACATATCCGAAGTGACCAACAAACACTGTAACAAAGTCTATCACCGTTCTGAACTGCACTATGAATTATCTGTCTTTATGTGCTTTTCTTTGTCTTTGGAATGTACAAAATCAACAAGTAAGAGCGACGTACAAAGTAGGATATGTCTCACTCAAAATTCCATTTGTACACACAAGCTGCTTCTCTATCACAATCTGCTTGCTCATCAATGGCATATAAGAGATTTTTACAGAAAAGTAAATCACTAACATTAGCCGAAAAATAAAGGTAAATAACAGTTTTTTGAAACATCTTCCTAGGTAGGGTCAGCATAACCCGTGGAATAAACATCAAAGTGTAATTCAGTAATACAATACTTCGATTTTTTAACATTCCTGATTTGGATTGACATTCTTCTTTTTTGTTTAAAATATTTGTTTTCTATCAAAATTCTGAAAGAAAGGTTTAGGAATATTCATCCACAGACGTGTAAGGCGAGCTGATGAAACTCGAGGCCGTTGACACAGATTTAGGATTGTTGGGTGAGCAGCCATTGATGGTTGACGCCCCTGTCGCACTTTTCTTCTTATGGCTGGATTTTGGATTCTCTCCGTCATTTGCATCAAAAACTACAGTCATGCTGGACTCCATTCTGGACACTGTGTACAAGCTGCTCTGTCTGGTGGGGTGAAACCTGGTAGACTTGAGCTCTAGCTCATCATAACTAGACACCTCGATAAATGGACACCAGCGGAATGCTCTCTTGAATCCGGCTCGGAATCTGAAAATACAGAAATTCAACACAGTCAGGCTCTTAGCTCTGATAAAAGCGTTCAATTTTAAAATGAGAACATCTGTTACCAGGGCAGAAAATCCTTCATTTCTAAGCTAGTACATTGGGATAGGATATGTTCATCTTGACTTTTGATATGACATCCAAGATGCTACCACCTGCACCCAGAAGTAATAATGCATTTGCACTTTTAATGTGATATTTTGATACAGTTCACCATCCTATTTTTGTTAACATTCAGAAAATGTAATTCTGAAAGAATTCTGTCACAATATTGGTCATTAAAAGACACTTGCAACTGTATTTTTTGCATATGCTCCAGAGGTTTTGTTGAAATGATCACGTCAAAGAGCTCTAAATTATTGAAGGACAAATCAAAGTTACACTTACCTTTTTGAATTTTCAATGAATTAAGATATTTTATATTTAACTTTGATACCAACTAAATGGCGCAATAGATTTCTCATTAAACATACCCTTGGTATGCACAAAAGCAATGTTTACTATGTTTAGGTGTCACTAAGGATATAAGTGTTTTTTTCTATGGAATGGATATCCTTTTGGCTGGAGAGTGTAGTTGTGAGCTCACAGTGGCATAAAGAAAAATTATGGAAAGACTATTTCTGGGTTTTTGACAAGATTTACAAAGATTTGATGGGCGATTCAAATGTAAAAATAAAAGAACTGCAATTTATGAAAATTGTGATTCTTGGCAAAATCCCACACCACATCAAAATATCACTTGGACCAAGACATAACTTAGGGAAAGTGGTGTTCATGGATTAAGGTGCCCATTACAATTAGTCTAGAGTTCCCAGGCAGAAATCGCACTTTCAATATTCACAATACCTAAAGGTTTGGTAAGAACGGATCCTTTCATTACCGGGGATCACAAGTTGGTCTTCTATAAACTGCCATAGAATGGCTCCCAAAATCTGGAAAGACTAAGGGGCAGATTTATGTTAACTGGCGTATCCCCAGGATGCGCCAGTTAACATGCGCCACAGTGCGCCACAGCTCCGCCACCCATGGTGCGCCGCATTTATAATGCTGTGAACAGAAGGGTTTTGTCCTACGTGGCCAGGCTGGACACTCAATACATGCAAAAAATACAAGTGCCTGGTCGCGAATTTGGGTGCTGTTTTTTAATTTTCAGCGACTAAGCTTATACGTTAATTATAAAGCTAGTGTTGATTGTAACATCTTTACATTGTTAGTATTCTTTCATTATTTAGAAAACGAGGTTTCAACATCACCTTTACAAAAAATCATAAACTTAATGTTAAAGCATACAAGACATAATTTGCAAAAAACATGAAACTTTTGTTACATGCTATAAAGCATTATATGCGAAATACATTACATGCATATGTACAAAAACAACAAATAAATTCTTCGGTACACCAGAAAGATGAACAATAATCCTATATGCCTGTTCCTTTGGATATTTAGGATTATATACCACCCTAGGCTATGTTCAGTTAGTTAATGAATAGTTTAGTCTGCCTTAGGTGGAATAGGGTAAAGAAATGACTCCTTTAGGGAAAGCCGACGCGTTTCCAAACCCAGTCTTAGATTACACGGGTTTTTCTTCAGGGCAACCTGGGTACCTGGTGTTTAGGGAAAATAAAAAATAGACTTCTTTTAGTTCCTGTTCCTCCTCTGTCTGTTTTTATAGAGATTCTCACTGTGAGGAACATTAAAGTACCTTTTTGTTCCTGCGCAGTGCAGTCTGAGATTGATGATTGAAAAGGTTATTTCAAACCTGTTGTCAAGAAAGAGAATAATGTTTGTGTAATGTTATATTTGAACGGAGGGCATATTACCTGTGCACGGTTCTGGATTGCCACTTACTTGTGTAATGTTTGTCCTGGCGCTTTTAGACTAGCTTGGCTCCGTTACAGTGTATTTTCAGTGATTTATTCCCCAACTATTGAAAAGAATGGGCTGGTTTTAATTAAATGTCGGTCGAAGAATACTAGCTGTTAAATTAGTTAAAGGATGAGCTAGCTTACTTGGGGCAGCATTTGTGGCGAGAGCAGTGCTTCTCTTCAGTTAACGAGCTCCCGGCGGGGCTCCGCTCTGCTGGAAGAAAATCGGAAACTAAGTGTCACTTTGTTTACACTGACTACGAGCGAGTTCGACATTAGACTGTAGTCTGCTCACCTGAATTGGAGTACCATTCTGCCTTCCTAGTTCTGGCTGTTGTTTGGTATGCTGCTCAAGACGATCTGCATTACATCACATGGGAACTGACCAAAGTCACATGTTATATATGGGACTAAGATTTCTGGGAGTTGTAGTTTTTTTTGGGAGCCAAGCTTTTTTGTGAAAGGGAAAATTTGTTTTGTGGCTGCGCCTGTGGGCTTGTGCTATTATTCCAGCCCCGCAGGTGTATACAAATGTGTCGGATAATGCGGCGCACCATGGTGCAAAAACGGCACAGATGCGTGACGCATCTGTGCCGGAAATGTGGCGCATTGCTGGAATTGCGTCGCAAGCGCGACGCAGCTCCAGCAAGGCTCGGGGGTGCCCCATCTTCACAATGCTGCGTCAAGACCTACGCCTTCTTCAAGCAGGCGCAGGGTTTTGACGCAGCATTGCCCTGAAAGTGACTGAGTGAAATCTCATAGATTTCACTCAGACACTTTCAGGAGCAGTTCAGGAGGCGTTCCTGCGCAGGAACGCCCCCCCTGCGCAGGAACGACTCCTTATGGCGCAGTGCTATACAACGTGACGCATCTCCTAGATGCGTCACGTTGTAAATAGGGCGCATTGTTTGCGCCACAGCTGCGTCAAATAATGTGACGCAATTGCGGCGCAAAGAGGCGCAACGGCCTCATAAATCTGCCCCTTAGAGCGCAAACCAGCCCTGGCAATTTAGTCGGACTGGCCGTTGAGGGGAGGGAGGGTGCAGGTGGAAAACACTGCTGCTGCTTCTGTTACATGGGGCCGATATTGCATCACTGCTGCAAAACCGGCCCCAAGTAACAAAAATGGCCCCCACTGGTCCAAAACCGACCCCACCCTTCCGGCCCACCAGGAAAAGGACCAGTGCCCACTATGGCCAGTCCAGCCCTGTACTGGACCAACTTCCACATGCAAGCTCATATTTCCGAGGATTTCACAGAGGACAATCCAGTAGTGACCTGGAGGATTTACCCTCGGCAAAAATGAACAAATATCCCATCCAAGAATGCCAGGTATGACAAATACACACCACTTGTATTTGACACTAGCCCACTCATAAGAAGGGTTTAACTCTATTAGTTCATAACGTTTGCTTTATTAGAAAAAGAACAAATACTGACTTGACACACCCACATTTTTTAATAAAATTATAAGATGAATAAGATGCTAAAACGTCGTAGAATCTGCCTTTTTTTGAGGAAGGCAAGCGAGGTGAGAGATGACACTCACTATATTAGACAGTACTCAAACGAATATCCTTGTGGTCGTCACAGCAGGTTCTCTTTCTAGCTCGAACGCACATTGTTTTAGATCGTTTTCCCTGCACGCCAGAAGCCACATGATTAAAATGAGCAAACAAAATATACTTTCTCTACAAACACCGTAAAAAGCGATGGAGACAAAAGTTAACACATTCAGACTTAGACAGAAAATGTCCTCTAGGATAGGAAGAGTAATATGTTAGGCAAAGAGAGATAATTGATAATATATTGGGGGACGTAGGCAGCTGAACACAGAGCCAAAGGGAAAAGAAGTGAAGAGGGGATGTTGGGTATGCAGGGAGGGGAAAAAACAAAACTTTGTATCCCACTTGATGCACAATCTTCAACTTGCTCAGCCCCGGCACATAGTTACCACCCATTCTTCCACCAACAAACAATAATTCTGTAACCCAGCCACCACCAGGTACTGCCTGCAACAATCAAGAATATGACTCTAGCATGTATGCCCCATCCAAAATGCTACCTACCGGTTCCAAATTGCCATCCCCTGCAACCCACCCACACCTACCCCCAGCAGCATAGTCTTCCCATCTCACACAACCAGTGGCACAGGGTTACATAAATATTTCAGGAGCGTACTGACAACATTGCGAACAAAAACAGATAGATTTTTTTCAAAAAGTAAAGTCCATTATTTAGCATAATGGTAACATCAAATGAGACCATGACAATATCATAGAAAACCGTATACAAAACTATGGGACATAGATCACTGAATGGACAATGGGGCAGATTTACAAGCCCCTTGCAACTCTTTTGCGCCGCCGCTGCGTCACTTTTGTGATGCAGTGGCAGCGTAAACAATGTGGCCAATTTACAACATGGCATATCTGGTGAGATGTTGTAAAGCCCTGTGTAACATTATACCTGTGTCAGGTATAATGTATGCAGGGTTGACGTTCCAACGCAGGAAAGCCTTGTAAAAGTAATGCAGTGAAATCTGCAAGATTTCACTGCGCCACTACTAGGACGTCACTGCGTCAAAACCTTATGCCTGCTTGAAGCAGGCATAAGGATTGACGCAGTACAATGAGTATAGGCCTCAGCATGCATTGTTGGAGTTGCGTCGTGCTTGCAACGCCACTCCAGTAATGCATGACTGTTGGGCCAACAGATGCGTCAGAATTTCATATGCATCTGTCAATCCTTGCTCCAATGTTCGCCGTATACAGCGCATTCACGGTGAAGCAAGAGTATTGCAGGGACACTGATGCATCTCTACAGATGAGTCAGTTTCTTGTAAATCTGCCCCAATGTGTTTACTGACCCAGGAATACATCCCATCAGGTATGTAAGAGAACTTTGTGCAATTTTCAGACAGTATCACCTGTTTGGTGTAGTTAGGATACTGATACCACAACCATCTTCAAGGCCTGGATAGGGTTTAGGAAGAATATGTTACTTTTCAAGGACTTATTAGTAAGTCTCTTCTCATTCAGACAGCTGGGTTTTGGTGTACATAGTTTTGATTCACAGATTCTTCAGAATCAGCAGGAGTACATAGGGTAATCTGTGGGCTGTAGTTAGTGATAGCATCTATTTTATAGTACCAAGTCTGGCTCCTATTTAGGAGCAGCAATAAGGCTTCAGTTGGGGGTCCGGCATGGGTATTGAGTATCCTACCAACACACCCAGGGGAGCACAGAGACTGTGGCAGAGCAGGTCCATGGTAGCTAGGCAGGCAATATATGGAACAGATAGTGGGTAGGATTGGAAGGAGTCTTGCAAACATTCCGCAATCCCAGCTGCACCATAAAGATTGCTTCCCAGAAGATCGTACCAGACCTACAAGTGAGGACATGCTGTCCAACCTAGAATAGACACAAGCAAATATGTTCCTGGCTTACCCCGGAGAAACACTCTTGGCCCCATCCATGGAACAGATCCATATGACTAGGGTCACCCACCCCAATTCTCCACAAAGCAACGACAACATGTCACAAGAGTCATGGCACAACATGTGTTTCAGAGCAAAGCTCAGGCAAAGGAGCTTCAGTATCACAAGTGGAGCTGCAGAAGAAGAGTGCTACATTGATCGACCGTGTCTCAACAATCGGCATTCACAACAAGGCCAAAGAACTTCTTGCCTTCTTCTTGGCAAACCGATCACAGGCCGTAAAACGAGGGTCTTTCCTATCCCACACATTCTCCCTTCCATGCGGAGTACCACAGGGTCCCTCGCTAAATCCGACCTTATTTAATATCTATGTCTCGGACTTGGCGAGGGTAATCAAATCCTACGGCATCAATCTTACTACCTATGCCGATGAAACCCAACTGGTCCTGTCAGTTTACAATGATGGACCAACAGTTGCAGCAAATTTTCAGGAGGGAATGCTCGCCATCAGTTCCTGGATGTCATCAAACTGTCTTAAATTGAACTCTGAAAAGACAGAGGTGATGACATTCGGGAAACTGGAACCTGTATGGTCTCCCCTATGGTGGCCTGATGAGATGGGACCACCACCAGAACCGGTCACTAAGGTTCGTAACCTTGGAGTGATCTTTGACGATAGACTGCTTTTTCACCACCATGTCAACTCGGTAGTTTCTACCTCCTTCTTCACCTTGAAGAAAATCAAGAAGCTCCTCCCTTATCTTCCTACCTCATCTGGTAAAACTTTGATAAGCACCCTCGTCTTTGCTAGAACTGACTACTGCAATGCCCTTCTTCTCAATGCACAAGAAAACATCCTTAAAAAGCTCCAATTAGTACAAAACGCCTCAGCCAGAATTTTACAGGGGCATCCCTAAGTTCACTTTCATCACCCCGTACCTTCGACAGCTCCATTGGCTTCCTGTTAAAAGCCGCACAAAATTTAAGGTTCTGTGCATTGCATACAAATCTATTAGCAACTCAGGACCGCAGTTTCTCAAAGACGCCTTTCATCCTCCTGGAAACCTCAGAACTCTTCGTTCATCTTCGGCAAAATTGCTCTATGTCCAACGCACAAGGAAAGCCAACTGGGGTGACAGATGTTTTGTGATTGCCACAGCTAGACTATGGAATCCACTCCCTCTGACCATCAAAACGGCCCCAACTCTCCTTAGCTTTAGGAAGAGATTAAAAACTTGGCTGTTCCCACATTAAACACCTGCCATAGCCATCATCTGTTCAGTTAAGCTCTGAGACACCCTTGGGTAATTGCGCGCTCTAAAAAATGACTAAACATAAACATAAACATAGTGACACAAGCATACATCAGGAATGTTCTAAAAAAAATGTGCCTGCTGTATGCCTGTCATGTTTATAAATCAGATGTGGGCTTGCAATTTTAAGCATAATTAAACCTAAGATTCCTTAGGGTGATATTTATGATCAACGACTTCATGCAAGCTCCGCAGTCTGGTCGATTCATTTGGTAACACCCTGGACGCACCCTTAGGTCTTCTGTTCAATTGCTACCACAGATCCTGAAATAGAAAAAAACTACTATTCGTGGAAGACCTTCTCTTTGTCCATCATGTCTAAATGCAATTCACTCCCTCTGTCTATTGTATTTTAATCTAATCTTTTAAATGAAAGCCTTAAACCCTTAGCGTTTTGCTGGTTAATTTGATGCTTGGGCGTTGTATTAGTATGGTGTATCGTGTTTGTTTCTGTAGTGCCAGTATGCCTTAGGGAGTATGCTATGCTTCACCAATCCAATATACAATACATTACAAACAAGTTCATGTGGGTTTGGAACTGCTATGTTCTGAGAACCCAAGGTATACAGTCCCAATCCAAATATTCCCCACCCACAATGCTATGAATGGTAAGACAGGCTCAGCAAATGGACTCCAGTTAGTTTCAAACACTGGCCACAGTGTGTGCTTGTCATGGGTGCTGGAAGCAGAAGTGTGGGGCTGCTGCAGCAACCCCAAAATAACTGTGCTGGAGTTTGAAGATGAATGAGCTATAATGATGACTTAAAATTGATTTAAAATATATTTGTGACACTAGCACCATACTATATCCTTACCACTGTCCTGCTGAATGGATGTGGCACTCTAGTGACCTTGTTCTAGGGGTGGTGCTTAGGTTTTTCAGAATCCCTATGACTTCAGTAATGTGATAGTGTTCCAGCACCACAGGTGTTCTTTGTCCACCTACCATAATATATCAAATGTCAGCTGCAGAACAGATATGCTTTCCACTTCTCCATTAAAGGTGAAAGTGGAGTATCTGTGAGTAGTCCAGCTACCTTCCTCAAAATACATTGACTGCCACCATATGAAATAGCCTCATTAGACATTACTCTCCTGATTAGACCTATGGATTATTTTCAATTGGGGTAAAAACTTAAAGGGCCTGATTCACAAAGGGCCTCTACACTCATGGTCGAGGCCCCGCAGTCATGCGGGAGTCTCGGGATGGAATCTCCACAGTGAGAAGTCTCACTGCGGAGACTCCGGTCAAGTGCCGAGACTTCCCCATGACTGCTGGGCCTCCGCCATTTGTATGGAGCTCCTTTGTAAATCAGGTCCTATCATTTTAACCCACCCGACTGAATTTAGAAAACTGTTTGTAGTTGAACCTTTTTAAAAATCACAAGCGGAACACTGTGTTCACATTTTCCCTTATTCTTCTCCTGTGAACTGAGCCTTCAGTATTACATACTAACCGTTATGAATTATATGTGTACAGTACAATGTGAATACATTATTTGACACAATGATTACGTTGATTTCTGATTGCTTGATTAGTATATCTTAACAGCAGATTAATTTATAAACAAGGAAAGGAAAACTTGACCTCTTTTAAATAGTAGGTAAATATTATATATCTACTAAATAAACAAATTAATCAAATTTAACAGCGCTAAGGATGCCTTGAAAACCACTGTTTCTCTTACTCATGGTGCAGAAAGCCTTGACCCCACAGAGAATGTGGTGTCAATGCATATTGAGTGGCATTATTATTTAGCCTTGATAGTGGAGGAATATCGTCCCTATTTGTAGGGATTACTGAGGGTTCTATTGGGTGTTCGGTAATAATATGACATAAAAAAAATGTGAAGCTGTTTGCCAGGTGAACTATTGGATCCCCCATCTCAGGTTCTTTGACTGGCACAAGCAGTACTTATCCAAGCCCTGATACTCCACCCTCTAGCCCGGGTTCAAGGGCCATTCAAGATAAGAGCCCAATTCAAGAGGCACTACTAAAACCCATAGGACCAGCTGATAGGCCAGATGATTGTAGAGACAAGGATAGTAGTAGACAAGGTCAATGCGGCGCATAATTCTGGATTGTCGCAGGCATACGGACAAAGCTCGTAATTCCCAAAAGGTAGGACTTTGTAGGGAAATTTAACATTCTCTGCTGCCAAGAAACTTAGATGGTGGATACTATCTATATCAATGATTATAAGACCTTCCACATTGCCGCAGTGCTTTCTACACACGGGAGACCTAGGGAGAGGGAAAATGTACAGATGTATCAAACTATGCAAACGTTATCAAGATAACTTCAACGATATCTGAAACATATTATCAATGTGTCACTATTCAAATCGATAAATATCACTATCTATACTACTAGTATAAAGAGAGAACAGAAACCTTTTGGCAAGGTAAACTCGGGAACCACAGCGCCAATCCACACACCCAATACATTGTTGGAATCCTCAGGGTGTGTAGATGGACATAGGCGACATAAAATAAAAATAAAACGTAAATTAAAAAATTAAAATTTACAAACAAAGTAGTCCCCTAAAACTAGCGCCGGCCGCGACGTAGCGCTGACTGCGACCTAGACGTGCGTGATGACGACAGGCGGGAAGGAGCGGCGAGTAGTGGCGAGGAGTGGCGGTGAAGTCCGGAGCTCGGGGAGGAGCGGCGGCTCAGGTAAGGCGAGGTGGGAGGCGGGAGGCAGTCTGGGCAATGTCGGGGCGGGCGGGGGCCTGAGAGTGGTGGTGAAGTCCGGAGCGCGGCTCAGGTAAGGCAGAGGCGGGAGGCAGGCGGGCGGGAGGCTGTCCAGGCAATGTTGGGGCGGGCGGGGGCCCAGCCGGGACTGCACAAAAGCCAAAAATGCTGCCCCCATCCCCCTTCTGCCCCGGGCAACGCCGGGGCGGGCTGCTCGTATTGCATAAATAAATTTCAACAATAATGTTCTGTCTGATCAAATAGGGAGGGGTCTTGAAAACACGAATTAATTACCTCAATAAGTTACATAATTGAAATGCTAAAGATGTGTTCATTGTTTGGGGTGGGGATTTTAATACTGCACTGTGCCTGTTTATTGGAGGTGAAACTTGTGGAATACTATCGGTTGACAACAATTTTTACCCACACTTTCTGCACTCAATCTAAGGGGATTATTTAAATGAGATGTTGCTTATGTTTGACCAAGGTTTTGCTAAAGATCTATGTATTCCATCACTACCCTTTAGTCAGACGTTCAATGGGAGAGGTATGATCTCAACTGTTAATTATATAATCATACCAAATTGACACTCACCAAGACTCGTAGGTTTTAAAACACACAAGGACGTCTTCAGTGATCACTTTCCATTAAGTGTAAACCTTCTTCTCCCTAGTAACGCATTAAACACCCAGGGCAAATCAGTACATCTATTTCAGGATATAGTCCTGAATAAAATCAATGGTTATTCCCAATGTTCGTCCAAGGTGGACTCTGTTGAATTCACAAAAAAAAACCTGGTCAACTGTGAGACATCATTTTTAGTCTGTATCGAGGAAACAGCTTCACATGCCAATAGTTTAGAATCTTTCTCACAGATTACCCGAGAAATAGAAAATGTTTTGGAGAACAAAAAAGTGTATAAGAAAAACCAAGGGTGGTTCGATTCTAGAGGTACAAAAGCGTATACAAGACTGAAACATGCTATACAGAAACCATCAAGAAACAGCCAAGAAATAAAAGCGTGTAGAGGGGAATATAAACAGGCCCTGAAAGCTAGTAAAGGTGAACTGAGGGAAAAAAGCATGGTTAGCCCTACATGAAGCCACACTGTCAAGAGATAACACAGCATTATGGCAGGCTGTAAATTCCCCATTCCTTACAGCTCAAGATAAACCTATTATAGAGATTGTTATAGATGAGGGCCAATGGGTGGGACACTACTCAAATATCTACAAACATACACCAGATGAAAAAGACAGAAACATCATGCATCTGTTGCAGGGAACAACCCCCAAAAGACCTACCCTATAGGCCTTTGTTTCATCCTAGAAGAGGTCAACCGTGCAATAACGGCTAGTAATGGAGGGAAGGCACCTGGCCCTGGTGGTGTCCCCGAAGACCTTTTAAAATCAAATCTATTTCTATGGGGCCCTCTTTTAACTAAGGGAATTGCAGCTTGCTGCTCTTCTGGTTTTATAGAGACATAGTCTGAATCACTATTGGTGCCGATATTTAAGAAAGTGACCGCCAGATCCCTGCATGCTAACGGCCAATATCGCTGTTAGAGTCTTTGGTCAAGGCGGTGGGCGTATAGTACTTAATCATCTCCAGGATTGGGCCGAAGATAATAACATCCTTTCTGAGCTACAATTTGACTTTCGGCAGGATCTTGGGACATTGGAACAAGGACTTAATTTAAACATCATAATGGGGAAGTATACACTGGCCAAGCAGAGCAGATTATACCTGGCATTTGTAGATCTAACAGCAGCCTTTGATTGTGTAGTACACAGCAAACTATGGAAGATACTAGTTGACATGGGGGTGGAAGCTCCACCAATCCAATCCAATCCAAAAATTATTTATTTCGGTCGTTTAGACCATAAAAGATACAATAATTCATTCATACATTAAAAAGACACATTCCCTTATATAAAAGACCATTACATAAAAGTTAAATTCCTTGGAGATCTGTTCATTGGGGGAGTACATTACAGTTCATATCAATGTTCAGTCTTTTAAAAGTTTATTCCTTATATGCCACATGGCCAGTATGTATTTGGCAACTGCAAAGACTATGTGGGGCAGAGTGCTAGTTTTCAATATTCTGTAGGAGTGCAGATAACTCCTTATGCCCAAGTTCCTACATAATGGCAGAAGCCAATATTTCCTTGGTCTATTGTAGGCTGGGCAGAAGAACAGGACATGAATTTCCCCCTCATCTTGATTAGCGCACCCCGGACAGATTTTATCATCACTCTTTGTCCATTTGCAGGTAAAAGTTTTGATAGGCAGTGAAGTAATCAGGGTTCCCAAGGCCTACATGCTCCGAAGATAACCCACTTACACTCAAGAACTGTTGGCACGGAAACTGTAAAAGGCAAAGAACAAGTTTATTAAGACCCCATGGGGTGGTGGTACACTCAAACAGCACCCTTCGGTAATGCAAGAGGTATCACACCGAACACCGGTGTGACCCCAATTTATATACAGTTAGGGGCAATAAAAAGATAGGCGGCACAAGTTTAGGACACATTTATGTACATATATGGTCATGTTTTGGAATACTGCCAGCTCATTGGAGGGGGCACAACTCCGCTGGTCAGTTTGGCACACATTCCTAAAGGCTTACTGGTCAGTTGGGACTGCGCATGTGCAAGCTTGACCAGTGCTAAAAATAGCCTGTTGCTGGGCAGACTGAAGTGGTCATTGGAACGGACAACGGACTAAAGGGCACGCCGGCCACGAGGCCGCTTATGATCTAAGATGGCCGCCGCAGTATTCAAGATGGCGTTTTCGTATATAGCCAAGTTAAGGAGGACAACGTGTAGGTTCAGCTAATCGCTAACGCGGCCAGGCCAATTACGACAGACGACCCTTTTAGCGTTTAGCTGAATCTACCTCATAATGAACATAATCAGGATGTTCGTCCTCAATATCTATTAACATGATTTGTGTTACTTCTTTATGAAGCATCATTTTGTCATGAGCAAGAGCTCGTCTCGATGGTATGCAAGCTGATAGGCACATGGAACATAGGGCTGGGCCACATTGAATACACAGACATATGAAAAACATTGCTCCCACAAGTATACACAGAATCGTCAACAGTTTCCAGCCCCAAGTAGCAAGCATGGACCAGAACCATTCCGAAAGTGTCCAAGTTCCATTGTCTGGGTGTATTTCAGCTGCGATCTTGTGAAGCTTGGAGATGGCATCATAAACAGATGGAGAATTGTCCGGAACATATACACAACAGCTGCTTCCGATAATTCTACATGCCCCCCCACGATCAGCCAAAACGACATCCAACACCATCCTGTTTTGGAGCGTAACAATCCTGGAAATCTGTAGTTCCTCGGTAATGTTCCCCAGGGCAATGGCAGTATCATTCGCTACAGCCTCGACAACACGTGTCAGTCGTCTGATTTTCCGGCTGTTCAGTGCAGCCCCCACAAAGGAGAATAGTCCCAAATTAAAGTCTACATACTGTTGCAAACATTATAACGGACCTCCTCTACAACCCCTGCAGAAATCAAATCCTGAACAATGCGTGTCAATGCAATTTCACCCTTTCTCAAAATCTTATATTGTGGCACTCGTGGCAGAGGGGCCCCCTCCTTAACAGTAATGTGTATTGGTGGAATACGCATCTCTCCCACATCCGTATCTGAGGTCGCCCATAAGTATGTGGTAAAGAGGCCAAAGCTGGAACATCTGAGATGGCGTAAAACCTATCGGGGTCAGGATAATTGTCATTCAGGATAACTCGCACTCCCTCAGAGGCGCAACGTATCGTTGCTCGAAAATATTTAAGCAAGTCAATACCCAGAATATTGTCTGGTGTATGGGGTGATAACAAGAATTGACCAAAACTAAAGTATTTGTCAAGACATAGTGCAAGGGGCTTGGACAATGGGCTGGGGGAGGGTGTGCCATCAAACCCTACACATGTAATCATTTCGCCAGACAGGGGAGCCCTCGGAACCAAGTTTTTCGACAAAGCGCTACGTGTAGCCCCAGTGTCGACAAGAAATTGATCAGTAGAACCCAGAATACCCGCTGTTACATATGGACCCTGCTGATCTACCGGCACTTCAACTGATTCCTTACCCCATCCTACGCAGTCCTATGCATGCACATATTCCTGGTGTTCCACATTCTCTCCCTCCGAAATCTGATATTGATTCCGCCTATCAAACGTATTTCGTTCATCCTGGCCACGGCCCCTCTCCTCAACCCTACCACGATCACTTCCGCTACCTCTCGCTCCCGTATAACCTCCCCTCGACCTTCCACCTCCTCGACCACGCTGACTACGCTGCTCACGAAGTACCGGACAATCTTCAGCCCAATGCCCAAACTCCTTACAATAAGCGCACTGATCCTCCGCAATGTCTGTACGACCATACGACGTATTTCCTCCACCCCGTCTACCTCTATCATTCCCTCTACCCTGTGGTCCCCGAACCTGCACCAACATCACCTTCGTTTTCAATTCCTTCGCCTTTTTCTCAACACTTTCTTTAGCCTCCAATTCCTGCCGCTCATAATACTGAGCCATAGTTAACAAGGACGCAGGGGTCGCCGTGGCCCAGGAACTTTCACTCGACTTCAATCGTTTTGCAATCTCCGGTAGGAGATTAGCCACATACTTATCTACAAACAAATGCCGACCCGTATCGTCTGTTAAAGATTGACCACTGTAATCATGGAATGCCTCCTCGAAGCGTGTAAAGAAGTCTGAGACCGTTTCATCGGGTTTCTGTTTGCACGACGTTAGCATAGTCCAATCAATCTTTTTAGAGGGAACAAGCGTCTTCAATTTATTCAAAATAGCCGCCGGAAGATCTAGAATCAACTGACAAGGCTTACATGCTGGTTCCCTATCTAAATCGGCAGCATTTATTTCTTTCCATGTGCCCCCCAGTATTGTTTCATCATTATTTTTACGAATTTGTCTCCACATATCAGGTGGCAGAATTAGCCCAAAGAACAAATCTATATCCACAAGAGTCATCACACAAGACGAAATAGCCCCTTCCACCCCTTCATAAAATGCCGCCAGATTTTTCCGAAGATCAGGTAAAGAGTTTTTCAATGCCATAACATCTGCTCTATTCCAAGGCGTGTATACCCAGTTATATACAAAATACCCTTTCGCATCTTTCGATAATTTATCATCATCTGTACCGTCCCCTTTAGGTGGAACATACAAAGGCGCGGCTTCACGCATAGGCATAACATGCAACGCAGAACTCTTATCTGAACCACGGAGAGAACACTCCTTAGCCTGCCCGCTATTCTCCAATTCGGACTCCTTTTGCCTCCTTTTCCGCTCCTCCCGTAATTTCGTCGTTTCGTCTCGCAGCTGGATCAGTTGCGTGAATAGGTCATCGACATCTGAAAGATCAAAGATACCTTGAAGCAAATTCTCTCGATACACTGATACCGATTTAGGTTCTAACGTGACAGAAAGTTCACGATACGCAGCAACAACTTCATCTGCCAAACTAGATAAAAAATACATCAATTCAAGATCCGACCATGCCTTTTTCTCCGTAAGCAACTGATCCTGAGAAACACACTTCTTATTCACTTTACGAGCCCAACTACGCAAATGTGCGGACCTCTCCGCAGTAAACCTGAGAGCAGATACCCCCTTCTGTTCCGACTTATCCTGTCCATCGTCCTCCGAATCTGCAGCTGGTGCCGTCGGCGAACGTACGGAGGCGGTGACCGATCTAGCAATGAAAAATCATCAGATTCATTATTAAGGACAGGATAAAGCGGTCGACGGATAGGAAATTGACCAGTCGTTTGCAATTTACGTTCCCGTTCCTCCCTCTCTTTCTTCTCCTGAGCCTCCTTTTCCTCAAGCTGTAAAGCCTTATCCCGAGCAGCCTTGCGCTGCTCTTTGTCCGCCAAGGCAACTTCACGCTTCATTCGCTCACGCACCGCTTTCTCCCACATTCGCACACAATCAAACATATTTTGTCTAGACCTGCGTTGAAACAAACATTGTTCCACAAACTGTACTTTACGTAAATCGAACGACCCATGTAGAGGCCATTGCAATTCAGGATCCGACTTTGTATATTTATGCCATAATTTACTGTACATTATAGGGGGGAGGCCAAATTTTATATACATCTCACGATTTGGTGTTCCCTCTGGGGGAGCCGGCTGTGCTTCTGCTAACCTAATTGAGGTACCCTCTCCAAGACAGCACATCCCTCGGAGTGTGCTGAAAACAGGCATGTTCGAAAAGTATCACGAAAACGTGACACCGCACAAAATGGCACTTACAGTACTTCACACGATTGTGCCGTTCAGAGGAAAAAAGAACAAAGTTTAGAGAAACATCTCTACATGCCTGCCTATGTGAAGTGCACTACACATATAAGTTCAAAGATCTCAAATCACAATGTTAGCTAACTCAAATAAAAAAAAAAAACATAGATCGTAGGACTTCGGCAAGCGTCCGAGGACTACCTTACCGATCACAAATCATAGAACTTCAGTAAGCGTCCGAAGACTACCTTACCGAACACAAAGCTTACCCAACTTCTCAAACGTCCAGATTCCAACTGCCAAGGTCTTGTAAGCCAAATCAGCCAAAAGGCACTATCTCAGCGATGCAGACACTCGAAAACTCAGTCGGAGACCGGCGCCACCTGGAAGGTCAGATCGGAAGGAAAGGAAAAAACACCGTGGCAGCCAAGACTCGGGTCACTCGTGGCAGCGCGCGTCCATGGCGAGTTTCCAAGCCTTCGTCACGACCTCTCCTTCGGGCATCCGAGTCGCCGATGAGTCCCTTTGTGGTCGCCAATTTGAAGTAATCAGGGTTCCCAAGGCCTACATGCTCCGAAGATAACCCACTTACACTCAAGAACTGTTGGCACGGAAACTGTAAAAGGCAAAGAACAAGTTTATTAAGACCCCATGGGGTGGTGGTACATTCAAACAGCACCCTTCGGTAATGCAAGAGGTATCACACCGAACACCGGTGTGACCCCAATTTATATACAGTTAGGGGCAATAAAAAGATAGGCGGCACAAGTTTAGGACACATTTATGTACATATATGGTCATGTTTTGGAATACTGCCAGCTCATTGGAGGGGGCACAACTCCGCTGGTCAGTTTGGCGCACATTCCTAAAGGCTTACTGGTCAGTTGGGACTGCGCATGTGCAAGCTTGACCAGTGCTAAAAATAGCCTGTTGCTGGGCAGACTGAAGTGGTCATTGGAACGGACAACGGACTAAAGGGCACGCCGGCCACGAGGCCTCTTATGATCTAAGATGGCCGCCGCAGTATTCAAGATGGCGTTTTCGTATATAGCCAAGTTAAGGAGGACAACGTGTAGGTTCAGCTAATCGCTAACGCGGCCAGGCCAATTACGACAGCAGGGTGCCCAACCTCCATTGGATGAACAGTTTTCGTGCTCAAATGGGGAAGATGATGTCCATAAAACCTTCAAATTGGTAAGAATTTTTGGACTCCAAAAATCAATCTGTTAAAGTGCCGTTGTTGAGTGCAGATACCTGAGTAAATAGGCTTTTTTCCTTATGTATTTCCACCAGTCTTTTGCGGGAGACTCTTTGGCAGCCTCGTTCCGGAACATCCCTTAACTCCTGGAGTCTCAGGTGGTACAGTTCTTTCTTAATGAAAACCAACCAGGGAATTCTGTGGCACTTATTCAAGTTCATTACATGAATAAGGTCTTGCCTGTAATGAGCAAGCTCGTTAGTGGTCCAAAGCCTGTGCCAGAATCTTAAGGGCTTTAATTCCAACTCCTCAACTATAGAGGGAAGACCCACATCTAGTCTCAAGGGAAGCAAGGGTGTGCCACGAGGGAGGGCTAGGAGACGTCTAAGGAAGTTATTTTCCACACTGAGAAGTTCTGTCCCTGCTTTGTACCCCCATAGCTCACTACCATAGGAAGCGGCCGCTTTAGCTTGAGTTTTATACATTTCTATTGCCGGGCTAATGAGTTTGAAGGTAGAAGTATTTGCAACCTTCAAAATTGCACCAGACAATTGGCAAAGCTTAAGCCGGGATCTTGCTATTTGGGGCTCCCAGGATAAGTTCTCGTGTAGGGTTACACCCAAATACTGGAAGGTTTTTACCCTTTCCAATCTTGCTGTGCCCAGGGATGGGTTAGGTCTAGTTTTAGGGGAGGGGTTGAATATCATGAATTTGGTCTTCTCTGCATTGATCTCAAGACCATGTTGTCTGCAGAAAAGACTAAATCCATCTAGGATCCGCTGGATCCCCATCAGTGTTTTGGAAAGCAGGAGGGTATCATCGGCAAACATAATAGCCGGTACCCTCCTGCCTGCCAAAAAGTGAGCGTCGTTGTCCCTAACACTGTCGAGATGAGATATGACACTGTTAACGTAGAGGCAAAACAGGGTTGGCGCCAAAACGCAACCCTGTCTTACCCCTCTAAGGACTGGGAACCTGGATGACAACGCTCCATCCCTCCCACACCTAACCTGTGCAGAATTACTAGTGTGGAGCCTAACTATAGCGTGTAGTAAATGGGTAGGAACACCCAGCTCCTTTAGGACCTCCCACAATTTCTTGCGGGGGACCAGGTCAAAGGCTGACCTCAGGTCCACGAACACCATGTACAACCTCCCCCCCTCGATCCTCACAGAACGAGGCGGAAAATCTGATCCATGGTGGACGTGTTTTTCCTGAAGCCAGCCTGGAGAGCACTCAGAATCTCATTTTCCTCCATCCAATCCAAAAGCTGGTCCAAGAGAAGGCGGGAAAATAGTTTTTGGGGAACATCTATGAGGCTGATCGGCCTGTAGTTTGCTGGGAGAAGAGGAGAGCCCTTTTTAAAGATGGGCACTATCTCCGCCCCCAGCCAAGTACTTGGGATCTCCATACCTCCCGCGATGGAATTGAACAAAATGAGGAAGTACGGGCCCCATATCTCTGGGTGGTATCTAAAGAGGTCACAAGGCAATCTGTCTAGTCCCGGGGCCTTCCCCTTCGCCAATCTCTCTATTGCGCTAACCACCTCACCGAGGGTAAATTCTAATCCAGCTACGGGATTGGATATAACATCCGGGTCTACATCATTGGCAAATTGTACCGGCAAATTCAGAGGTATCTTGGTACAATTTGCCAAAGTGGTCTTCCCAGACGGAAAATGCAAAGTTTGGCTCCACTGCAGCCTTTGGTTCTCCTGTGCCTGTGTTTACCAAAGACCAGAATTTTCTAGAGTCCCTCGCTTCTAGCGCTAGGGAGAGGTCCTGCCATCTGTTCCAATCCCATTCTAACCTTGCCTCCACCATGGCTACCCTATAGTTCCGCCTAAGCTCAGCGACCTTACCCTTATCAGAGCCTTCTTTTATTGTAGCTATTAGCTCTGTTTTAATCTTTCTGCAAGAGGAATTATACCAGTTGGAAGTTCGTGTCTTTTTCTTCCGTGGGGCTACCACGGGATAAAAAACCTCACCAAGCTCTCCCACTAGGTCTGTATGGATCTGGGCTACTTTCTCATTGTAATTTAATGGTCTGGGCTGATTAATTAAAACATCCAATTCACTTAGCTTAGGGAGTGCTAATTCATAGATTTTAATTATACTCTCTTCTGAATTAACCAATTTACCCCATTTTACCCTTCGTCTATTAGAGCTAAGAATCAGATTCCCAGAATCGTCACTGGGATTGTCGGGTAATGACCCAACCGCAGGTGAAGGATGCACCATATCTAATAAAAGTGTGTTATGGTCGCTGTCTGTTCTTACAATTACCCTAAAATCTTGAACCTTGGGCCACATACCAATATCCACAAAAATATAGTCCAACCTTGATTCATGGTCCTTTCTATTGAAGGTGCACGATGAAGGGATGCCAGACGGGGTACGCCCATTACAAGCCCTTAGCGCAAAATGTAATGTTAGTGACATAATTTGCACTGCAAGAGGGGACCAAGATTTAGGGTGGGGAGATTGACATGGCGGTACACCCCAAAAGTCATCTTCAGCAATGAGTGCACCCTCCCTTGGACCTTCCAGTGGTTCAAACTGGCAGTTGAAATCTCCGCCCATCACTATCTTACAATCAGTGGGGAGTTGGCCCAGAAATGACGAGAGATCTTCTAGTGTAGGTGACTCCATGGCCACACTGACTGGGTGAAAGTACACATTAATGATTGCCAGATTTACCACATTAGGCCACTTTAGTAGGACACACTGTATGTCTTGCGAGGACGTCGGTACATTCTCCGCATTACACCCAATGTGACTAGCTACCCAAACTGCCAAACCACCTGAGGGCCTCCCTTTACCACTCCACCTGCCTTTAATTTCAAAAACTGCGTACCCTGCTCTACATAAGGGTTCCCTGGCCCATGTCTCTTGGAAAAGACAAATATCACTACTGCCTACTAAAGAGTCCCAGTCATTTGTGTGTAATGTATTACCAATACCCGCCACATTCTAGGAGAGGACTTTTAGGGTTTCGGCTGTAGGTTTTAATCCCAGCCCCCCAGTTTTCTCTGGTTCGGTTTCAGGTAATGGAACTGCTGGCCCTTGCAGCGTTGTTTCCAAAAGGGATAAGGCAGCTGGTGTTAGGATAGGACCAGACAGAACTACGGTTGTCTGGCTATAACCAGGAGGATTACATGGTACGTTACTTTCTCGGCCCAGGGAGCAAGAAGAAGTTAAGTCTTCCTGAGGGGGTAGGTCAATTTCTCGAGTGGTGACATCAGTATCGCCTACAGGTTCACTAGCGATACTTCTGGTGCATCGTAAGGATGCACCCTTTCGAAGTCAATCAACCTGATCAAGACAGCTGAATCTGTTGGGATGTACATTGGTGCCATAAGCAGGAATAACATTACTGGCGGGCCTGTATCTTGACCCATCAACAGCATAGCCAACCCTTGTCCAACCATCGTCCCACCTCTTGGTCAAGTCGCTTACACTAGGGTAAAAGTATGGCAGGGGAACCAATTCTATAGAGGTGTTTCCTGAACCCCCTAGCCAATTACAAATGTAAGGAGGGACCTGGGGACTCTTAAAACTTACGATTATACAGTCCCCCGTACTTTTCTTGGCAGTATACCCAACCCATGAGACCCTTCCAACCATAAGAACCTCACCTCTGAGATTAGGTGGTAAGAGCCTTTGGATATTTAACCAGCTAATAACCTTATTGCGTAAAGAATCATAGGGTTCTATTGCATCACTGGAAAGCTCTGGTACCCCCATCATAATCACAGTGTAGGCTGCCGCCTCAGGAGGCCAGTTAACTGCTTTTCGCTGGCTATTAGAACTGATAGCCGGTTTGGGCAGTTAATTGCTTCATTCGTTGGTCTTTCCTGACCAAGTGAGCCGGCCGAGGCCGATAGCTTCGACCTCCTTACAGTTGGTACCGGAGGCAGTTGCCTAGGAAGGGGTACAGGGACAGACTGTGGCACCGGGGCTGTACTCATATTTTCCATGGAGGGAGCTATTGTTAGAATAGGGGCCACAGTAGTAGTAACAATTGGGGAGTGAGAAGTCCCAACATTATCCCCTTGTGCTCCATGCGTGCTTACTCTTGGCCCTAGCTGATCGCCACCACTACCACTTAGTCTTTCTATAGCTAGAAGTCTAGCCCCTATGGAGTCTAATTTGTGGAAAAGAGGATCTAGGAGGCTTTTGAAGATGCCAGTTAGTGAGTCTATAATATGCTCTGAGGTGTTGGGAGCTACCCCACCAAAAACAAAGGGGCTAGTGTGAGTGGGTATAAGAGTGGGGGGTGAAGTACATGACGTTTCCAAATCGTTCCCCATTACAGATGTCCCAGGGGCAACCAGGCTGTCCTCAGTAGTATTCACTAAGGGGTCAACTTTAGCCCTTTTTGCGCCTTTTGGCTTCCTGGATCGTTTCCTTTTCGGGGCAGCATCTTCTCTATTACCCATAGGTTCAGTAGCTATTGGACCATCCCCCTGAGCCCTAGATGGTACTAACTCAACAATAGGGGAAGGTTCCACCTCATCAGTGTTACTTAGTGAGTCCTTATCCCTATGAGGGTTAGATGGTGTCCTTAGCTGTTGCAGGACAGACTCTATGGTTTGGTCAATGCTATCCATGAGTGATAGGTGCGTGGCATCAAGAAGTAGTGATGACCTAGCATTAGATGATGACCCCGGTGAAGCCAAATGCGAATGTTCTATACCCTCCGAAATTTGCTTCTCCAACACAGTAAGACCCTTGTTAACCACAGTGTTTGCCTTAGCTAGAAAGTTATCCAAAGTACCTGAAGCCATAATGTTAGCCTTACTTCTTGTTTCTAGTGGCCATTTTGCTAACTCCAAATATCTCAGCTACTAGGCAGGACGGTAAATGAACCAGGAAATCGGGCGTTAAGGGGGGGCCCGGTCCGGTCTCTACCATTCTCTAACGGTCTGAAACAGCCCGCCCTTTGCCCCTTTGGGGCGTGATCGTATAGGAAGTGGTCCGAGGAAGAGGGCGGGAAGAGGACCCCGGTGCGGGCGACGTCCTGCCGCTCAGGCACCTGGTCCTCGCAGTCCCACTCCCATAGCAAGGCAGCAGCTCTCCAAAAAGACCAAGCCTCAGACAGTGTCCGCCCGGGAAGGCTCCGATGAACGTTTCCCCGCGATTCAGCTCCAAAGGGCACACGTCAGCAGTCTTGACTCCTCTGCAGCTACGAGCGGCACTCAGCTCCACCTGCACAATTCCTGAGACAGGTTTACAGTGACGCAAAAGCAAGGGTCCGTTATGGGGTTAAGGGCGAATGCATAACATCATTGAACATAGAGAGGGGCGGTTAGACAGGGCTGTGTCCTGGCACCTTTTTTTTTTTAACTTCTTTTTTTATATTAAGTATGCTAGCACAATTTCTTACACAGTTACACATTAAACATGAACACCTTCTTTACCACTCATAAATATAGTATAATAGTTGTAGATTCACCACCCCACATCAACTGTTATTTTCATACCCCTGAGAGATGACACACCATATCTTCATATACAGTCCATAGTACTCCTTAGCCCTCCCTTGTAACCTAAATATTGAATTAAATTCCTCTATAGGTATTCCACCCCCCATATTTTGCCCCATTTTCGTGGCTGAATAGGTTACCATCTCTGCCCCTGAGCACCAGTCTTGATCTTCTTCTCAATCCCTAACAGCCGGTGGTCTGGATGCCCCCCCATCCCCTAGCTATATTCCTATTTGCCGCTATAGCCACAATTTTCAACCAAATGATTAAATATTTGGCCCACTTAACCTTGTCTGTTACACATAATATTAACCATTGTGATTCTAGTGGGACCTCCTCCTTTGTGACTTCAGCCATTATTCTTGTTACTTCCTTCCAATATTGGTGAATATACCAGCAATCCCAAAGAATGTGCAAGAAAGAGCCCACCTCCCCACAACCCCTTGCGTAAAATTGAGATGTGCACTGGCCCCACCGGTGCAGCTGTGTCATGGAGGCATATGACCTGTAGAAGACACGCAACTGGATTAATCAAAACCTGGCCCTCACCGACACTTCACAAGGAGTTTGCACTGCCTCCTCCCAGTCCCAGTCCTCGTCCTCCAGGAGTCCCACATCTAATTCCCAAGCTCCTCTCAGGGGATCTATCCGGGTTAGGAGAGTTATATAATATTTTCTTATACATTAGTGAAGTGGCTTTACGTGTGATGTGATCAACTAATAATCTGTCTTCCAATGGTGAGTACTCTACCAGTGTGTCCCCTTCCCTAATATATTTACGCAAGGCATGGCCCAACTGCAGGTATCGATACCGTTCTGTATTTGCCAGGTCGTATTCTGATTGCAGTGTCTCAAACGGAATCAGTGAATGTCTCCGCCAAATTATTGTTCCATTAGGGAGTCTTCTCGGTCAATTTCCCCTCCCATCCTAATAGTTTGGTCACCTCTCTCCAGGCCCGCATCAGAGGCCCACACGACAGTCTGTGTATGTGGTGGGAGCAGTCTTTCCTTACATCTGCCATACAGTGCTGCCAGATAGCCCCTTTCCTCCATTGCAATGGTCACCCCTGAATGCCGGATCATCCCGGTCCGAATACGCCCAGTAATTTACCACAATTAGCTGTAATGCCCAGTAGTACTTTCAGATATCTAGTGCAGCTAGTCCCCCTTCATAAATCCCTCTTTGTAGCTTGTTCAATGTTATTCTGGTGCAGACTCCATCCCATAGGAGTCTTCGCACTTCGCTGTCTATGTCTTGAAATACCTTTTTTGGTATTTGGGATGGAGTATACTGCATAACGTACAGCAGTCTGGGTAATGACATCATCTTAAATATAACTGCCCTAACCATCAATGATAACAGCAGCTTCCTCCAGTGTTCAACATCATTCTTCAATCTTTTAATTTGAGGATATATATTCCCAGCCTGGAAATCTTCCTCTTTCACAAAAATTGTTAGACCTAGACACGTGAACTCATGTTTGACTATTAAAGTAGATATATCAAGCAGTCTCCTCAGGATGCCTCCCTTTAATGGAAAAATCAGGGACTTGTCCCAGTTTATCTTGTAACCAGAGTAACTGCCGAACAGTTGGAAGATGTGCAGCACCCGGTGCACTGATCGATAGGATTTCACCAAATAGAGGAGCACATCATTTGCGTACAGTGATATTCTATCCTCCCATACACCCCCTGTTACTATACCAGTTATTATCGGATCATTGCGGGCCCAGGAGGCATGAGGCTCCAATGCCAGCGCAAATATCATGGGCAAGAGTGGGCAGCACTGCCTTGTACCTTTCCTCAATGAGACTGAGCGAGATACCGTTCCGTTCACTTTCACTCTTGTCCTTGGGTCTTGATATAACACCCTTACCCATGAACAGAACTTCGGCCCGAAGCCCAGCCTTTATAAAGTTTCAAACATATATTGCCATTCAATGCTATCGAATGGCATTTGTGCATCAAGGAAGAGAAGCACTGCATCTCCGGTGTATTTGGTTTTGGTCCCATGGAGCACTCCATATAGTCTTCTCAAATTAAGTCTTGTGACCGATGCAGCATAAACCCCGAATGGTCCGTGTGGACTAGAGTGGAGAAAACGGTCTGCAACACCCTCGCCAACACCCTTGCCTCAATGTTTAGCAACAATATCGGTCTATAGGATCCACAGTCATTCTCAGGTTTCCTTTTCTTAGGTATTACCACTATCGTTGCTGTACGGATATACTCGGGCAGTACCCCTCTCTCTCTCTCGAGATTCCTAATTAGCAGATGATGTACTATTTTACTCGCTACACTTTTATACATTTCCACCGGTAGACCATTGGGGCCTATCGCCTTCCCTGACTGGAGATCCGTGAGGGCACCTGCAATCTCCCCCACAGTGAAATCCTAATTGAGTACCTCCCTTTCCACCTCCCCCAGTGTCGGGAGATTGATTTCTTGAAGAAGTTCAGTGCAATCAGCAGCCGTTTGCTTGGTGGAAGAGGCATATAGCTCCTCGTAATACTGTGCGAACACCTCTGCAATCTCCTCTACCGTCCGATGTGTCGTCCCCTTTAGTGTGTTTATCTCAAGGACCCAACTCTGTTCCCAATCTATTTTCTATAACCATGCAATCATTTTGTTCGCTTTGTCGCCTATGTCATAAATATTCAGCTGGGTTGCCAGTACCTGTGCTCTTGCTTTTTGATCATCTACGTTTCTCAGCTCCTTTTGCTTGTGTTGTAGGCGACGCTTTACAGACTCGTCCGAGTCCCTCCCTTCCCAAACATGATTCTTCAGTTGCCTCACCTCTTTCTCAAGCTCTACTGTCTCTCTGATCTGTTCTTTTTGATAATACCTATTTGTGCTTGGATATAACCCCTTATCACAGGTTTGTATGCGTCCCATAGGGTGGGTACCCTCTCGACCAACCCTGCCTTTTCTTGAAAATATTGCTCCGTTCTCTGCTGCAATTTTTATGCAAATTCTTTCTCTTTGAAGTACCATGGCTCAAGTCTCAGGGTTATGGATTTATTTTTAGCTGGACCCTGTATCTTAACTCTTAGTGGGGAGTAGTCCGAAATACCCTGTGCAAGTTGCGAGATAACATGAAACTGTGCCACCTGACTTTTCATTGTGAACAAATAATCTATTTTAGAATGGCTGTTGTGTCTGGCTGAGGTGTGTGTGTATTGACAGCTTGTTGAATTATGAGCGTGCCACAGGTCTATCATTCCCATCGCTGTTATAAATCCTTCCAAGGGTTCCCCATCCTCGCTGCCCCCGATAATCTGTCTATCTGTGGATCCATTACCGTATTCATGTCTCCTCCCAGTATCAACGTGCTTTGAGGCAATTCCAACAATATATCGCCCAATGCTGGGAGGGTTTCCGAATGCAGCGTTGGGGGGTATATAGACAGAACACAGATGTATTATCCTTCCCTCCCATGCACCCGTTAGAGCCACATATCTGCCTAAGTCATCACACCAGCTACTACCTGGGATAAAGGGGATTGACACATTTACCAAAATCCCCACCTCTCTAGAACCAGACGTAAAGCCTACATGCGCAATTAGTTTATAGCCCCAGCGGTCCAAGGCTTTGCAGTGGTGTCCATCCAAATGTGTCTCCTGGAGCAGTACCACATCTGGGGACTGACGTCTCAGGTATTGCAGAACCAGGGTACGTTTTATCGTACTTCCCAGTCCTTTGACATTCCACGTCAAAACTTTCTAATGCCACAGAGAGACACTTTTATTGGTTTCAGGATGATTATGCCTGGGTCCAGAGTGGGCCAGTAGTTAATGGGTTGCTTCCCTATGTGTTCATGTCAAACAATGCAAGTCGCGTCCAAGCGTACATATAAAACAACTACAAAAACATTAACCCACCCATCTTGAACTCTTAATGCCTTCAATCCCCGCACCCTGCTTTCCTCTGTCGTTTAGCCCTCCAAACTTCCATATTATTTCCATTTCCCAGCATGAGATTTGTCTGAGTGTCTCTCACTTCCTTTCTGTGCCTCAATACCTTCCGGCAAACCCCCACCCTATCTCATCCAGTAAAACCAACTTGAGTCATACAATAGCAAATCTGACCATACTTTGTCCAATGTGGTTTCAGTCGTCTTTTGACCTTTCCGTCCTAGGTCTTTCATCCCGTTCTCGTTGCTCAGGACCTACATTTTTATGTTGGTCCCTGACCCTGGGAGGCTTCTGTTTTACCACTCTTCACTCCTCCAACCACTCCCATGCGTCCTCAGGAGTGGTGAAGAGCCAGGATTTACCTTCCGCCACCACTCTTAACCTGGCAGAATACAGCATCATGTATTTAATATTCTTACTCCGTAGTTCCTGCTTCATCGCTTCAAAGCTGCATCGTAGCTTCTGTACGTGTAGAGTAAAGTCAGGAAAAAATCGAATTGTCGCAGTTTCATGTGTTAGCTCCCCATGGGACCTTGCAGCTTGTAAAATTGTGTCCCTATCCCTGTAGTTAAGAATCCTCACGATGATTGTTCATGGTTGAGCCCCAGGCCTCGGTTTTGGTATGGGTGCTCTATGTGCCCTCTCGATTGCAAAATAATTGGAGAGACGTGTTGGGCACAGGTGATTTAGTATGAGATCCTCCAGGAAGAGCTCAATGCTTGGCCCCTCCATTCCCTCTGGCATGCCTACCACGCGTAGGTTCTTCTGTCTGGCAAGCCCCTCCTGATCCTCAAGCTTCGCTGCCATCTCCACTTGCCGCTGTTGAAGTTGCTTAATTTGATATTCCATTGATTTGGAGGAGATTTGCATCTATGATATGTTGCCTTCCTCCGTCGTAACCTTTTTGGAGGTTTTGAGCAGATCAGCTCTCAATAAGTTAACTCCAACCGTTACTGTGTCTATTTTGGGTTCTAGAGCATTCTTGAGATCAGTTATGGCCGCCATGATAGCAGTCAGCGAGGGTTCCAAAGACCCATCTCCTCCGTGAGGTCCACTAGTGCCTCCGCCAGTTGCTTCGTAAATGCGTAGTTATCCAGTTTATTTGTTTGAGTCAAGGACTGCAGTTTTGGTTTCATCATTCCCTTTCTCTAGATGATGTGCGAAGCACCTTTCTTGAACTAGGTCCCTTGTAGTTCTCTCTTTCGTCCTTTGGGCCCCACTTGTCCTCCTCTTGGTGTCACTAGACTAGCCTCCGAGGCAGTCAGTCCTCAACAACTATATGGGTCCACTGTGTCCTGAATTAGCTCTCCTGCCAAAGCCTTAAGGTTCTCCTTGCCTTCAACCCTTGATGGTTGCTTACTGCTCTGGGGCCCCTGGACACACTTGATTATTTAGGCAGGACAACTTCCTGGCCCTTCTAGGCCACCGGCCCGCTACATATCTCCACCAGTGTGCTGAATCCACTTTTTTTATTCAATTCAATCCTCTAACTGCGTGAGTGCCTCTATTTCACTTACCTATCTAAGGGAAGTAATGGCAACTAAAAAACCCACCTTCCAGGATAGAAATTGTAGAGGGCAAGAATGAAGGGGATCGGGGGGGGGGGCAAAATCCTTGTATGGGTGGTGACTGTCGAGGAGCTCAAGGAGTGAGCTCTGTTGGCTTGGGATCGAAATTGTCCTAAATCCCTGTTTAGCCCATGTTAAAAACACTGCGTTGGCTTAGAAACAAAACAAGAAATCATCAGGAAGAAGTTTTATCCCCTTCATAAAACTCAACTTTGATCTCAGAGACGGATCACAGGGGCTTCTGCAGAGATGCAAGGAAGCGGACGACGACCCGTCCGAGCACCGCTGCTAGAACTAGTCCGAGGGAGTACAAGGCAATCGGGCCCTTCAAGCGAGATCCACTGTGTTTGAAGCGCAGCAGCAGAACTCGGGGCTCACGTGTGGTCGGTCCACTCTCTGACCAGTTTACATATCGCCTCCCGTACCGGGACTGGATCCGGGCAGGAGCGTGGAGTAGGAGGTGACGAACTGCCCTTTGCCTGTGCTCCACAGTGCCACAGACATTGCGTGTGATCCAGAGACTCGACGGCGACGACACAGGATAGCGGCATGCAGTGGACCGGGGCGAGCTCCGTAGGCGACGACCAGTGATAGCAGCATATAGAGGTGAGCAGCCTGCCGCAATGGACAACCCAACCCTTCTCCTCTAGACGCAAGCACCTGCTGACGATAGAGGGCACTGCATCTGTTCTGCGCTTAGCCCAGATTAAGATTTCTGTGCCCCATCACACAATGAACAGCCCCTCCTCCCCTAGACACAAGCACCTGACTGAAGAGGGTATTTTACCTATCATGCTCTCAGCCCACACTGCTACATCTGCGGTTTGCATCGTTACCATGGAGATTGACACTGGAGCTGGTGCAGGCATTAACAAACTGTAAACTTCCTAAAGCATTCAAGCTCGCTGAACACTGGAGCACTGAACTAGTCTCTGGGAGCCAGACCCTGGTCTCTCTGATGCCAGTGTTTTCTCTTCTTCATTGCTCCTTGTGCTGGGCGGCCCATACATTCTTTCTGTTTTATACCACCTTGCTCAACCAGCACTCTCGAGGGCTCGGTGGGCAATGCAAGGCCCCATTTGGGTCTCTCACTGAATACACCAGCTGCCCTACCCTCCAAAATGGCCGTTTTAAGTGTTAAAGGCCCACTCCTCACCAATTCATCGAAATAAAGCTCCCTACACTCTTCCTTCCTTACAACTAAAAAGAAACAAAGGACCAACTACTGCAAATTGCCCTCATGGAAAGGGAGAGAGGACTTACCCCAGATAAGGCTCACTACATTGAAAACAAGATAGGACTATACCCCAGATCTCCTGATAATCAAGCAGCCATATTTGAATGACTTCTATGCTGGCTACCAAACAGCAGTGCAGCGCTCTGGCACCAGAGGTATCTTTTTTTTAATGAATAACAAGAACCTCCCACCACCAGGAATACTACCAAATATAATAGTAAAAGGACCTACCCCAAGGCGCCAGCATCTGTAACAATCAGTGTCCTATCACTAGTTATACTCTCCAATTAGATCTCCTTCAACTCTACCTCCCCCGGAATATTGACCTTCTCACCCCACTCCCCTAACAAGCAACACCACACCATGGAGCCCATGGGCCTACACACCTACTCCATCAAATACCCCACTAGCCTCTCAAAAAAGGCAGCCAAAGGCTTCATGCATAGATTACTTAAATCACACCCAGAAACCCCAATATCTGACCCTTACTTCTCAAATAACACAGGTCACATATCAAATGACATTATCTTCTACACTAGAAGGAGAGCACAATGGCGGAAAGCCTTCCTCTCCCTATTCGCAATTGCATCCACTAAAAAAACTGTTCATGGTCTTACACTATCTATTATTCCCTCCCTGTTCTACAAAGCGACTGCCACTATTTCCATTTATCATAATGGGATTATCCTCATGCAGACATTAGACCACAACCTGAATATACTGGACCACATCTTTCCGATCAATAAAGCAAAGGTCGCAAGAGCCTCGCTCACCTCTCTAACAGACTGCTCCCCTAACCCTCTGACTGACTCCTTACCTGGAGAAGTGGAGTGGAGAAGTGTGGCTCGATGGTTAGAGCGGCAGACCCTGATGCAGAGGTCTAGCCCGGGACCAGGGTTCAATTCCCCGCTTCGGTGGGTCTTGGGCTAAAAAATTCCACGGACCTGATAATTCTCGCCTCGGTGCCTATTCCAATCATGGAGTCCCACTCTGCAACTCTGGGCAATAGCTTGCTTAATCTCCACAACGGCCCCCACAATGCTAAGGATGCCTGGCCTCCACCTTGGGGGTACCCAGGAGTGGACACCTCACAGGGAAAGCCAGGATGGGTTCCACAGCGGTATTCGTACAAGCGCCTTGAGACCCTTGCGGGTGAGTAGTGCGCTATACAAGTATCAATTTACATTTACATTTTACATTTACCTGACTCTCCATCCAGACAGTCTCCCGAGGCATCCCATAGCTCAACTACACCCACCTCAGGCCTAACTGACACACCACTAAATGACATACATATCCATTATCCCTACTCCCCCCCAGCACCACCACTATGTCTGCAATTTCTCCGACAGCCACCTCGCATCATGCTTGCATCACCTCGCACCCACACATCTCCTCACCCCCTATCCCCACTCCCCATCCCCATAACCAAGTCCTCAGCTCTTTTTTAGACAACTCATCCCTCCCTACCTCCCCCATTAATATAATTTCTGAAATCAATCCAATCTCCACTTACACAACCACACCCGATAAGTCGGCAGGCCCACTTTCTCCCGCTCCCTATACTACGATTCTCACCATCCCCCCTTACACAACCCACACCAATACCTCCTCAAGTCCCCTCTCTACCCCCTCCCAGTGCCTACCGCTCTATATCGAGGCAGCATAATGAATCAAACGGCCCTAAAGCACACATAAATACCCCTTCTCTTCCCCCATCCACCTCGCTTGACCCCACGGACGACCACACTGAAATACCACCACCCCTCAAACCAGCTCTCCGGACTCCCCGAGACACCATACAAGTCACAACCCCTCCTTAATTAACCACAGACCAAGCTACTAATTTGATAATGTCTACACATGACCCCAGATTACATGAGATACTACTATCCTTACAACAAATTAAAGACCACATCCAATCTCTCCATGTCCTGATCTGAATACAACCCAAACCACAAGTGAAATCCATTCAGGGCTCTTGTACTAGCCCCATGTCTAAATTACTCCCCAGATGGAATATAGTACCTTACCCCATTGCTTCAACCCATCCAGTAAGGGGAAAACAAACCCTATCACCGAATGACCTTACTGCCCTACTTCATTCCTACGAACCCCCTTCCCTACCACCTAGACCTACGTGTACGGAAAATACGCAGATACTGTCCTAAATCCAACCCATCCATTCCACTGCACCCAGAGTCACAAGACACCCCCCCAGAGGTATTGTCGAAAATAACCTCAAAAGAGTTCCCATCTCCCAAGACCAGAATACCAACCCCAACCAAGACCCAGATAAAATGTATCCTTTTAAATTGTAGATCGGCAACACGCCATGCCGCCGATATAGCGGACCTCATTATAACCAATGAACCCGACCTTATAATCTTAACAGAAACTTGGCTAAGCGTGTCATCCACACCCGATCCAACACCACAGTGTACTCCTCCTGTGAATACCTTTGCCTGCACATCACCAGCAATAATAGGCCAATATGCTCACCACACTCTTTCTCCCATCCTTCTCCCATCCTTCCGGTAACAATCTTACCTTCATCGAACACATGATGGTTATCATAGCCACAAATGCAAGACAACAGAATACACAGATTTACCTGGGTGATTTCAACCTCCTCTGGAAAGACCCTGACGACCCAGAGGTCAATAGCCTCAAAACGTTTTTGTCCGACCTTAACCTGTCCCAAATCTATAATAGCCCTACACATGAAAATGTCTCAATCCTTGATCTAGTAATTTCTAAAACAGATTCAATCCAGCTGGAATCAATTCTCCGTTGCGATTGGTCCGATCATCACATAATCACTTTCCATATCAGTAGTTAAACTACTCTCTGTACAACCATCGAGGACAAAAATCTGGAAAAGGAACCTAGAAAACATCAATTCTGCCGACCTCGCGTCTCCTAGTCACATCCTCACACCGCCACCCGATGGTTCCAAGGATGTACAGGACATAACCACTTACTACTTTAACTCTATGAACAGGGTACTTGACACTTTAGCTCCCATGCAACTAAAAAGAGTCACCACCAAAATCTCAAATCCCTGGTATGATGGTAGACTAAATGAGGACAGAAGATCACTGAGAGCTATTGAAAGGCAATGGAGAGCCGCCCCATCCGCTACCCACCTTAAAATACTAAGAAGCACCAGAACTAAAGGAGCACATTTTCAGATAAATACCCTGAGAAAACTGAACCCTTCATACCCGCAAATGACTTTAAACAGGCAGTCCAAACTCTAGTAATTCCCAGAATTGATTATGGAAGTGTCGCTCTCTGCGGCCTTCCTAAATCAACGACCGCTCCGCTAATAGCCACAGTCAATACAGCTGCTAGACTAGTCACTGGCAAAAAAAGAAACTGCCACATTTCACCTGACCTACAGGCCCCAAATTAGTTACCTTTTGAGGCCAGAAGCCACCTAAAAATCACCTGTATGACTTATAAGGCATTACATCAAAAAACCCTGAGGTACCTAGCGGAGAAACTAGTGGTAACAGATCTACTAGGAGTTCGGATAATCTTCTACTTAAACCACAACGTTTCTCCAAGAAGAAAACATATAATCGTACCTTCTCAGGAATGGCTTCCAGGATCTGGAACGCTTTACCCCCCAGAAACAAGACTAATTCCATCCGCAGCCTTTTTTAAAAGAGAAGTGAAATTGATACTCATGTCAAAAATTCACTTGAACTGTTACTTGTACATTCCTGTAAATATATGCTAATGTTTAATAATTATCAGTACTGTACTCTCATAATTCTGTGTTTTAATTGTATTTGTCATCCTATATTTGCCCTGTAAAGCGCTCGGATACCCGGGGTCTTGTTCGCGCTATACAAAACCATCAAAATAAATAAATAAGATAAATAAATGTACTGTTGCTGGTTTTTCCCACTATTTCCCTGAATCTCCTGTGGAGCCCACCTTACAGCCTGAGCAGAGTGTCTCCAATGGGCCGATACTACTCACCAAGTCCCAAACAATACCGTCAATTATGGTTCACGAGGGTGCCTTCCCCCAGTCCTGTCACATTGTCACATCCAGATCGGGCGTTCGCCTTCTATTAATTCCCACTAGTCCGCTGTGGGTCCGGGAGTGTGCCACCCCACTCCTCCTTTCTCCCAGGCCCGGCCACAGAGCTTACCCCTCTGCTTACTCCCTTCACACGCACAGCCGGCAACTGGTTCCAGCGTTGCACTTCATGCCATCACCTCGGGCATTGTGCCCGGTCGCCTTGCACTTTTCTTCTCTGCATACATGGGTCGCTCGCAGATTCCCCTTGCAGGCCTACACTGCCCACAATTCCTGGGTCCAGCGTAGAGGGGAGCTGCTCGCCCATGGTTCTCGCCCCTGATCCCGTGGTGGCATTCACTCCACTGCTACCAATGTCTCCTATGTCTCCTGTCCAGGGCAGCGTCTCTTATCGCCGCACTAGTTGCCGTTGCTAACTCCACGGGCCGAGTGGGAACACTCACAGTGGGGCCATCGCCGCCACATGCACGCCGGCCGCCTCCTTCATCTCACCACTCGCCCGTCTCCACTCGATGGGCGCGGTCTCTCAGGGCCACACTTCACATGCTAGGCCTCTCCCTTCAAGGGCTCCTCTCGGTGTTGCCTGTTGTTTCGGGACCCCGTTGGCTCCTGTTGTGGTTCAGGGGGATCTCCCCTCAGGGCGTAGGTGTTTTCCCCCCGAATCTGGTCGGACCAAATGATGATGTCAGGGCTAACTATTGAGACAAGCCGGAGCTTTACAGCAATGCTGCCATTGCAGGCGGTTCCAAGCCATGCCTGTGAGAAGTGGGCCCGATATGCAGCGTTCGCTATTCTAGCGACCACTATGTATCGTTCCAAACGACCCTTATGGTGATTGGTTGTAAGTCAACCTTAGACCAGCTATCCTAGTAGCGTGGATACGAGCAGTCTTCGGGCTAAACTCTAGAGGGCGTGTTAAGCCAGCTGTAATACCATCACATACCCCTTGAACACCAAGTGAAAGGACACCACACAAGTGTTATGAAAATAAACAGTATATTTATTAGAATCACAACAGCCCTGTACTCTTTATGAGGACAGGGTACTAAGCACAGAACAAAAGCTCTTAGAAAATACTTCAAGTGCACAATTTAAAACAAGTGCCCGAGGGCACGGAAAGTTTAGTGGTCTCGGGCGGACCCGATAAGGCAAGTCGGAAGCGAGGGACTCGGGATCCTAGAGTAAGGAGGCTATGCAGGCACCGAAATGCCGAAGTTACCTAGCCACGAGGGCTGCGGCTGCACAAGTCTTACAGGCGTCGGGGGTCTTCGCTGACGAGCCAGGAGCCGGAAGAAAAGGAGTTGCTGGCCGGCGACCAGTGATGATTAGTTCGTAGAGATCCAGGCCTGGATCAGTCGTTGATAGCTGAAAGCAGAGGGGACCAAGTTCGTACTACTAGCCAGTAGTCAGAGGGTACCAGGAAGGCACCAGTTGGCCGTCACCTCGACTAGGTGAGTGGGCGACGCTAGGCTCTGCAGTCTCACGGACCAGGAGGCGTTGTCGGCGAGCAGGATGGAGGTGCGAGCTGTCCCACGAAGGTTGATGCTGTCGGCGTCGCTGGGCCCAGGATTGGGGCAACAAGCCTTGGCAGATCTCAGGGCCACGTGGTGGGCCTAAGATGGCGTCTTGAGTGGACCAGGAGGGTCCGGGGTGCTCCTCTCGAAAAAGGGAGCAAGGGCCGATCTGGAGCAACCAGACCAGCAGCGTTGGTTGTCGGATGTCGTCAAAGAAGGGCACAAGCCAGCGGCTAGTGACCAGACAACATGCTGAGCAGCGAGCAGAAGGGTCCCACGCAGATCGTGGAGATGCTGGGAGACTACACTTCGGTGCTGGAGCTGCTCAGGGTCGTGGCTTCTCGGACCCCAGAGCACTCACCAGAGAATTGCTTCGATGGTCGTGCTGTTTAAGAAAGCGTGCAGGTTTTGATGATGGCCGGTCCCTCGAGGTCTCGTCGCACCCACAGATCTCAGCTGAGCTGACGACGTGGGTAGAGGTCAGAGGTGCCAGGGAAGCCGGTTCTCGTCGAGCTGGGCCGTCGGATCCTTGAGGAAGGACTTGCAGCAAACCGCAGAGTTCTTAGATGGTGCCTGCGGATGCAGGGTGACTACTCCTTAGCCACAAGGGAGAAATCTTGAGAAGAGTCTCGAAGTCCTTTCGTAGAAAGTATTCTTGATTCAAAGATGATCTAATTTGGAAGGGTCCCCGCTCCGGCCTTTATCCTAAAGAAAGGGGCGGGTACATGACTAGGTCCTGCCCTAAGGGTGGGACCAGGAAGGGGGATAGTTACACCCCTCTCCCCCTGCGGGACTTTCCCCAGGTCAGGGGCTGCGCGCCCCTGGAACTGGTTCTAGCCGGCAGATGCGTAGTGAGCACCGGGGTGCCACTCCGCAGTCACCTTCTTGCAAAGCCCTACCGACCCAGAATACACAAACCCTGTCTGGGACGGTGCGAACACCGCCCTTGACAGGAAACCCTTTGTCCAAGCTCTCCTCGCTGGAAGGACTCCCAGCAGCAGGAGGTCAGACTCGTGTCTGTGGTGGCAGCGTCCATTTTGTGGGGCTGAGGCTTCAGTTAACTTTAACCGAGGTTCACAGTTACGTACATGTCGTGTCCCTCTAGAAGGGCGGAATGCTAACCTCGTCGCCAGGAATGGTGAGAGGGCAGCACCCCGATTCGTATGACACCTTACTCGACATGTCTTGATAACGCGATACCGAAGTTACCGATATGATACGCGTTATCATGGAACAGCCATTGGGTCTTGGTTCCGCAAGCTGCAACCGGGCTCGGCTCGTGCCAGAGCCCAATTCACACAGTTCCATGCACTCTGCCTTCAGGATTGTCAAGGCCTGCCATAGGAGTGACTGATAGGAACTCGGGTGTCCATTTTAAGGTTAGGTATAGGGATACTATACCTACAGCAACGGGCGAGTACGCCACGTTGCCCCAGCTGTCGTGCAGCCAGTTGTGTCGATTTAGATGGCCAGCCAGGGGTGGCATAATACATGCTTCAGCCCCTGGTAGGCCCTGGGTACACCGATGCCCTGAGTTACAGGGTCTGACAAGGTGGCCCAGTCCCAATTGGAAATGTACCTAGGGTACACACAGGAATGTAGCGAGAGAATAGCTAGGCTGTGGGTCGGATTGGCAGGCCCACAGCCCGAGAAAGTCGTAAACCAGTGAAACAAAAGCAAAAAGTCCGGGTGATCATAGGATTGCAGACCCTACTCTCCTACATGACCCCCCCCCCCCAAACGTTGGGACAATAAGCTAACCTTGACCAGGTGAGTCTTCTTGTTCTAAGTGGAAATACCCGGAGAGCCCATCTGCATTGCCATGATCAGTGCCAGGTCTATGCTCCACTGTGAAGTCCATCCCCTGTAGGGAAATGGACCACCTAAGCAGCTTGGGGTTTTCACCCTTCATCTGATTTAGCCATAGGAGGGGCTTATGGTCGGTCTGAATCTTGAAATGAGTGCCAAACAAGTATGGCCTCAGTTTCTTCAGGGCCCACACCACAGCGAAGGCCTCCCTCTCTATAGCTGACCAATTTTTCTCTCTGGGGGTCAGCCGTCTGCTTATAAAAGCAATGGGCTGGTCATTACCATCAAAATTCAGTTGAGATAGAACAGCTCCCACACCCAACTCAGAAGCATCTGTTTGGACAATGAATGGTTTGGAGTAGTCTGGACTCTTGAGGATAGGTGCCGTGCACATGGCCTGTTTTAGGTCATCGAATGCTTTTTGACAGCTCGCTGTCCACTGAACCTTTTTTGGCATTTTCTTACTCGTCAGTTCATTGAGCGGAGTCACAATCGATTCGTAATTTCTGATGAACTTCCGGTAGTAACCAGTCAGGCCCAAGAAAGCTTGAACCTGAGTCTGGGTGGTTGGAGGAGCCCAGTCCCTGATTGACTGTATATTGCTCTCCAGTGGTTGAACTTGGCCTCCACCGATGAGGTGGCCCAAGTATACAATCTGGCACTTGGTAGCCTTGATAGTGAGACCTGCTGCTTGCAGAGCCTCTAACACTTTCCGCAGGTGGACCAGGTGATCCTCCCAGGTGGAGCTAAAGACGGCGTTATCGTCAAGATACGCCGCACAGAAGTCATCCAGCCCGGTGAGAACGTGATTCACCAACCGTTGGAAGGTGGCAGGTGCATTTTTCAAACCAAAGGGCATCACCACGAACTGATAATGCCCACCAGGGGTAGAAAACGCGGTCTTAGGCTTGGCGTCCTCAGCTAACCTGATTTGCCAATACCCAGCTGTCAGGTCAAACGTACTTAAGTAGTTGGCCGAAGCCAATCTATCGATAAGCTCGTCTTCCCTTGGTATTGGGTGGGCGTCAGTCTTAGTGACTGCATTGAGACCCCTGTAGTCTACGCAGAACCTCATCTCTTTCTTACCGCCCGGGGTGTGAGGTTTCGGCACTAGAACTACGGGACTAGCCCAAGGGCTATCCGAGGGTTCAATGACTCCCAGCTCCAACATTTTCTGCACTTCACTCTTGATGCAGTCTCTAACGTGATCAGGCTGCCGGTAGATTTTACTCTTGACGGGCAAGCTGTCACCAGTGTCAACCTCATGGGTGCACCAATTGGTCTGACTGGGTGTTAGAGAGAACATATGCCGGAAGGATTGAAGAACCTGTTTACAATCCTCCTGTTGATGTTCGGAGAGGCTGCCACAAAAGACAACACCATCTACCGATCCATCGTCAGGATTCTGAGTGAGCAGGTCGGGGAGAGGGTCACTCTCCTCCTCCTGTCCCTCATCTATGGCCATGAGCAAACTCATGTCCTTCCTGTCGACATATGCCTTGAGCCTGTTGACATGAAGCACCCTGTGGGGGCTCCGGGGAGTTCCCAGGTCGACCAGGTAGGTGACCTCTCCCTTTTTCTCCAGGATGGTGTAGGGCCCGGACCATTTGTCCTTGAGTGCTGCTGGGGCCACTGGCTCCAACACCCACACCTTCTGTCCGGGCTGGTAAACAGTCAAGACAGCCTTTTGGTCATGCCAAGCTTTTTGGAGTTCTTGGCTGGCCTTAAGGTTTTCGGATGCCTTCTCCATGTATTCAGCCATCCGCGAGCGGAGGCCAAGCACATAGTCCACTATGTTGGTTGCAGGCTTTTTGAGAGGTCTCTCCCATCCTTCCTTCACCAAACACAGGGGTCCTCTTACAGGATGCCCGTACAAAAGTTCAAAAGGGCTGTAGCCAACCCCCTTCTGTGGGACTTCCCGGTAAGCGAATAAAAGGCAGGGGATCAGGACGTCCCATCTACGCCGAAGCTTTTCAGGTAGTCCATGAATCATCCCTTTCAGGGTCCTGTTGAATCTCTCAACAAGCCCATTGCATTGTGGATGATAGGGTGTAGTGAACTTGTAGTTGACACCACATTCCTTCCACATAGCAGTTAAGTAGCTCGACATAAAGTTTGCACCTCTGTCGGAGACGACCTCCTTAGGGAAGCCCACTCTGGAGAATACTCCAACTAGGGCTCTTGCCACAACAGGCGCTGTAGTGGTCCTAAGGGGAATAGCTTCAGGATACCTGGTGGCTTGATCCACTACCACCAGTATAAACTTGTGCCCTGATGCTGTTGGTGGTTCCATGGGACCGACGATGTCAATCCCCACCCGTTCAAAGGGCACCCCCACCACAGGCATTGGTATAAGGGGGGCCTTTGTTGTGCCACCTGACTTACCACTGGCTTGGCAAGTGACACAGGAGCGGCAAAACTCCTTGATATCTTCGTTCATGTGCGGCCAGTGAAAGTGCGAGACAAGCCTGTCCCACGTCTTCGTCTGGCCTAAGTGTCCTGCTAAGGGAATCTCGTGGGCCAAGGTAAGGAGGAAACCACGCTGAGACAAGGGGACGACCAGCCTCCTGGTCATGCCAGGCTTGGGGTCTCTTGCCTCAGTGTACAGGAGTCCATCTTCCCAGTATACCTTGTGGGTACCTGTGGCGTTCCCAGCAGCCTCAGCAGCAGCCTGCTGTCTGAGGGGTTCAAGAGAAGGGCAGTCAAACTGGTCCTTCCCCAGGTCCTCTCGTGTGGGTCCCCCTGAGCCCAGAAACTCAACTTGATCAAGTTCGAGTTCTTTAGGTTCAGTTTCCCGCAATTCCTGGAGGTCAGCCTCCTCTGAGACTTGATCCTCGACCTGGGGCAAGGGGGAAGGGGAAGCCTTAACCCGACTGCTCTTCTTCTTGGGAGGTGTCTGGTCCGTTGTTCCAGGATCCAGCACCTGTTCAGTGGGGCATCGTCTGACCTGTGACCTGGTCACAGCAAACACGTGTGCTGGCAAGCCTAACATCTCCATGTGAGTCCGTTGCTCCACTTCTGACCATTATGATGACTCCAAATCATTGCCCAACAAACAATCAACTGGGAGGTCTGAACTAACAACAACCCTTTTCTGGCCATTTACCCCTCCCCAGGAGAAAGCAACAATCGCCATACTATGACTGGTAGTGACGTTGCTGGCATTGGTCACCAGGAAATCTGTACCTGGCATGATCTGTCCAGGGTCCACAAAGTTAGGCGTCACCATGGTGACGCTGGCACAAGTGTCCCTATAGGCCTGAGCCATTCTTCCATTTATTAAAGGCGTCTGTCGGTATTTGCCCAAAGTATTGGGACTGACATCAGGGGATATATCCACATCCCCTGTACAGACAAGGACAGCCTGAGTGAGCGTACCAGCTAAGCTGTCACACCCCTCAGAACCCAAGGTTAACCCAACTAGTCCCTTGGGAGGCGCACTACTACTGCTGGCTGTACTAGGGGGCACAGGTGCCTTAGGGGCTGCAGTAGCAGGAGTCTGCCCTCCTTTCTTGGTGCACTCACTAAACCAGTGAGCTTTACTTTTACAGTATTGGCACCACCTTTTCGATTGGCCTTATTGATTCTTCTTTTTCTGGGAAGCCTGACCCCCCCCCCTCTTTGGGTTGTTGGGGACCTGTCGAAGACTTCTGGTCAGTTTGTTCCCCTTTCGAATCTTTACCCTTCTGGTCAGCTTTCTTCTGACCACCCTGGTTCTGGCCCTGGTTTTGCTTAACCCTTGTTCTGACCCATCTGTCTGCCTTCTTTCCCAATTCTTGGGGAGAGGTCAGATCCGAGTCGACAAGGTGCTGATGCAACAACTGGTTCTGACAATTGTTTAAAATCTGTTCTCGCATGATCAAATTATACAATCCTGTGTAATCAGTAACCTTACTGCCCAGCAACCAGCCCTCCAAAGCCTTAGTGGCACAATCAACGAAATCAGACCAGTCCTGAGACTGAGTTTTCTGGGTATCCCTGAACAGCAACCTGTACTGCTCAGTGGTTAGGCCGAACCCATCAATCAGTGTGTTCTTCAGGATCTGGTAGTTGTTAGCGTCCTCGACTCTGGTAGTGAGGAGCTTGTCTCTACCTTTACCGTCAAAGGAGAGCCACAAGATAGCTGCCCACTGACTCTGGGGGATGCACTGTACAGTGCAGGCCCGCTCCAAAGCAGTAATCCATTTGTGGATGTCGTCCCCTTGCTTAAAGGGGGGCACTATCTTATTCAGGTGCTTAGTGTCTAAACTCCTGGGTTCCCGTGGGGGAATGCTGCCACCAGTGGGAATTGTCCCACTCAACTCTTGCTCTCGAGCAAAGGCGAGTCTCTCTTTGGCTAGGGCAAGTTCTTCCCTCTTGATCCGCAGATTGACTTCCCTCTCCTTTGCTTCGTACATTCTCCTCCGAGGTGATGTCATCCCTCTTCGAGCAGATCCTCGAGAGCCATTGGTTCGAGCGGATCTGTTAGAGCCTCTCGACAGAGACCTAACTCGTCCGTTCCCAATGTTAAGCTGGCCCGAGAGAGGGCCCAGGGGTCCCCTAGTACCAATCTTGTGCCGGCTTAAGTTGTCCTGAGTTAGCTGACTAACTATGACTGGACCTTTGTCTGCCTCGTTCCCAGATGTCTCTTGCTCCTCGTCCTCCTCTTCACCCTCGGCGGAGAGATGGATAAGGTCAGGGTCACCTCGGGTTCCCTCGAGGGGAGGCATCTCCATTTCTGGATGAGAAGGGTCGGTGTTACCTGCCCTCCTAGCATCATAAGTCTCCAAGAGACCAATCAGAAACGGGATGGTAGGGTTTGCACCCTGTTTTAACTTCCGAGACGTACAGATCTGTCGCATCTCGTGGAAGCTAAGTGCAGCATATCTGGAGGTGACCTGTGGAAGGTCGACTGACACAAGGGGAGACTCAGAGTTTCCTCCTTTGTCCGACATGCTGCTTCTAGTGTGGTGTAAGTGATGCACCTACCTACACTATGGGTTTACCTACTGATCCCTTGCTAAGAGTTGTAGCCAAGGTGTGCTAAGCCTTGAGGAGCTACAACAGCTGGTTCAGTAGAACTCAGAGTATTCTAAGCTAAGTTATATGTACCTGGAGTACTTATGTGATCTTTCACAAGCTATTCTTAGGATACGCGTGGTAAAACAACAGCAAGCTCAAATCCCAACCGCTGCTCACCAATGTGAGAAGTGGGCCCGATATGCAGCGTTCGCTATTCTAGCGACCACTATGTATCGTTCCAAACGACCCTTATGGTGATTGGTTGTAAGTCAACCTTAGACCAGCTATCCTAGTAGCGTGGATACGAGCAGTCTTCGGGCTAAACTCTAGAGGGCGTGTTAAGCCAGCTGTAATACCATCACATACCCCTTGAACACCAAGTGAAAGGACACCACACAAGTGTTATGAAAATAAACAGTATATTTATTAGAATCACAACAGCCCTGTACTCTTTATGAGGACAGGGTACTAAGCACAGAACAAAAGCTCTTAGAAAATACTTCAAGTGCACAATTTAAAACAAGTGCCCGAGGGCACGGAAAGTTTAGTGGTCTCGGGCGGACCCGATAAGGCAAGTCGGAAGCGAGGGACTCGGGACCCTAGAGTAAGGAGGCTATGCAGGCACCGAAATGCCGAAGTTACCTAGCCACGAGGGCTGCGGCTGCACAAGTCTTACAGGCGTCGGGGGTCTTCGCTGACGAGCCAGGAGCCGGAAGAAAAGGAGTTGCTGGCCGGCGACCAGTGATGAATAGTTCGTAGAGATCCAAGCCTGGATCAGTCGTTGATACCTGAAAGCAGAGGGGACCAAGTTCGTACTACTAGCCAGTAGTCAGAGGGTACCAGGAAGGCACCAGTTGGCCGTCACCTCGACTAGGTGAGTGGGCGACGCTAGGCTCTGCAGTCTCATGGACCAGGAGGCGTTGTCGGCGACCAGGATGGAGGTGCGAGCTGTCCCACGAAGGTTGATGCTGTCGGCGTCGCTGGGCCCAGGATTGGGGCAACAAGCCTTGGCAGATCTCAGGGCCACGTGGTGGGCCTAAGATGGCGTCTTGAGTGGACCAGGAGGGTCCAGGGTGCTCCTCTCGAAAAAGGGAGCAAGGGCCGATCTGGAGCAACCAGACCAGCAGCGTTGGTTGTCGGATGTCGTCAAAGAAGCGCACAAGCCAGCGGCTAGTGACCAGACAACGTGCTGAGCAGCGAGCAGAAGGGCCCCACGCAGATCGTGGAGATGCTGGGAGACTGCACTTCGGTGCTGGAGCTGCTCAGGGTCGGGGCTTCTCGGACCCCAGAGCACTCACCAGAGAATTGCTTCGATGGTCGTGCTGTTTAAGAAAGTGTGCAGGTTTTGATGATGGCCGGTCCCTCGAGGTCTCGTCGCACCCACAGATCTCAGCTGAGCTGACGACGTGGGTAGAGGTCAGAGGTGCCAGGGAAGCCGGTTCTCGTCGAGCTGGGCCGTCGGATCCTTGAGGAAGGACTTGCAGCAAACCGCAGAGTTCTTAGATGGTGCCTGCGGATGCAGGGTGACTACTCCTTAGCCACAAGGGAGAAATCTTGAGAAGAGTCTCGAAGTCCTTTCGTAGAAAGTATTCTTGATTCAAAGATGATCTAATTTGGAAGGGTCCCCGCTCCGGCCTTTATCCTAAAGAAAGGGGCGGGTACATGACTAGGTCCTGCCCTAAGGGTGGGACCAGGAAGGGGGGTAGTTACACCCCTCTCCCCCTGCGGGACTTTCCCCAGGTCAGGGGCTGCGCGCCCCTGGAACTGGTTCTAGCCGGCAGATGCGTAGTGAGCACCGGGGTGCCACTCCGCAGTCACCTTCTTGCAAAGCCCTACCTACCCAGAATACACAAACCCTGTCTGGGACGGTGCGAACACCGCCCTTGACAGGAAACCCTTTGTCCAAGCTCTCCTCGCTGGAAGGACTCCCAGCAGCAGGAGGTCAGACTCGTGTCTGTGGTGGCAGCGTCCATTTTGTGGAGCTGAGGCTTCAGTTAACTTTAACCGGGGTTCACAGTTACGTACATGTCGTGTCCCTCTAGAAGGGCGGAATGCTAACCTCGGTGAGAGGGCAGCACCCCGATTCGTATGACACCTTACTCGACATGTCTTGATAACGAGATACCGAAGTTACCGATATGATACGCGTTATCATGGAACAGCCATTGGGTCTTGGTTCCGCAAGCTGCAACCGGGCTCGGCTCGTGCCAGAGCCCAATTCACACAGTTCCATGCACTCTGCCTTCAGGATTGTCAAGGCCTGCCATAGGAGTGACTGATAGGAACTCGGGTGTCCATTTTAAGGTTAGGTATAGGGATACTATACCTACAGCAACGGGCGAGTACGCCACGTTGCCCCAGCTGTCGTGCAGCCAGTTGTGTCAGATTTAGATGGCCAGCCAGGGGTGGCATAGTACACGCTTCAGCCCCTGGTAGGCCCTGGGTACACCGATGCCCTGAGTTACAGGGTCTGACAAGGTGGCCCAGTCCCAATTGGAAATGTACCTAGGGTACACACAGCAATTTAGCGAGAGAACAGCTAGGCTGTGGGTCGGATTGGCAGGCCCACAGCCCGAGAAAGTCGTAAAACAGTGAAACAAAAGCAAAAAGTCCGGGTGATCATAGGATTGCAGACCCTACTCTCCTACAATGCCCACACCTTTTCTATTCACACTTTAAACCAATGGTTTGGGCCAAGCCTTGGTAGATCCGTGCCAGGACCTTCTCCAAATCATAAATCACCCTATACTAGCCCTTCTGTACGCGGACGATGCAGTGCTGATTGCCCAAACTCAATTGGGCTTTCAAAAGGTGCTGGCATATTACACCGGGTACATGAAAAATCTGGGGCTCAGAGTCAACACTTCAAAAACCTTGATTATGAAGTACTTAGAGTATAAAAAGCTGAAATTCACAAATACATTCCCCTATCTAGGTATTTTATTTGACCAGAAGGGGACATAGTCCCAGGCAGTTAAATCTAGGAAGCTATTATTCATGAAAGCCATGGCTGCCCTAGGCAATTTTGCAAGGAAATTGGGTAGAAGATCCCCTGTCTAGTTGTTACATATATATCAGGCAAAATGTGTTACAATTGCCATATATGGTGTAGGTGTGTGGGGCTATTGTAGTCAAAACAGCTGGTTGAAAACGCCCTTTTAAGATTCTTGCCGGCTGTTCCAGGCAGCACCTCTTCATATATATGCTATTCAGAACTGGGGATACCGTGCATTTCGGACTTAATAAAAATCCAACCAGTCCTCCTGTGGCACAGGATTTGGACTTCTACAAAATCTACTTTTAATCATGAGAATGTAAAAGACACCCTCAAGCAACAGCGGGCAGTTAATATCCCATGGCTAAAATACATAAAAGATTTTATGAATGATCTTGGACACCCAGAATATTATGAAGAACCTGGTTCCATTATTTCCGTTAACAGAAGGGATTTTAGAAGACATTGTATGATGCATCTGGAGGCAAATAGATTTTCTGTAGAAATATTAAGACCATCGGTGCAATCCAACTAAATGATACTGGCTATTTACGGTATTCAGCCGTATCTCAAAATTACTCCAGGTGGACTAGATAGATTTTTACTGACCCATTTTAGATTTGGGGTTTTCCATTGGTTAATACGTTTTACAACTATAAAGGATTAATCTAAAACAATGAGTAACTGAACATGCAACAACATGTCTCAATATTTGACAATGCATGTATTTTTATTCTGTAAATTTTATGAAACACAAAGAAAGAGGTGGATTTGACATATTTTAAGGTTATTGGGTCTGAGACAATGTCGTCCTGCATTTTATTATTGCAATTTCTAGATAATGAACATTTTATGAGGTTAATAGCATTCTTTATAAAAAAAAGAAATTAAATGCAGAAAAACTATTTTAATATGACACTTTTGAACATGCCTGAATGAATTTGCAGTCAGCTCTTTATCGTCAATTATATTTTAGCAATGATATTTCATTCATCCTCTGATCGTGAAAACATTATGGGCCCGATGTAGGTAATCTCGATTTACCTACTCTTAAATACCAAATCATACTGATTCAGTATTTAAGAGTAGGTAAATGGGATGTAGGTAATTTCTATTTTTAAATTACCGTATCGGTAAGATTTGGTAATTACCGAATCAGTATTTACCGATTCGGTAATTGTCATTCATTCCTATGGGCCTGTAGGCCCATAGGAATGAATGTCAATTACCGAATCGGTAAATACCGATTCGGTAATTGGGGGAAACATTGAAGGGTGGCAGGGTGTCACTTTGACACCCTGTTGCACCCCTCAATCGTGTATGGGTGCACATGTTGCAGACATACATGCCCTAAGGGCATGTATGTCTGCAACATGGCAGCGTTTGAAAAGCAAAAAAAATGCTTTTTCAAGGCTTTTCATTATTTACCACCAACTTCTAGTTGGTGGGAAATAACGAATTCTGAAAGCCCTGTAGCACTGATTACAGTGCTACCTACATCGCAAAATACAGATTCGGTAATTTTACTGATTCGGTAATTTTGCCAAATCGGTAATTTTACTGATTCGGTAAAATTACTGAATCAGTAAAATTACCGAATCTGTATTTTAGGTGGCCCTACATCTCATTTTCCAAATACCGGTCGGTAATGGCCGAAATTACCGAATTTCGGCCGTTACCGACCGGTATTTGTCTACCTACATCAGGCCCTATGTGATTTATTGTATGTTCTTTTATGGTTTTCCTGCAAAAAATCAAATAAAGCTTTTATTGATTGATTGATTGATTTATTGACTAGCAGTGTAAGTCCAATTTCCACAGAGAAATAGAAAGAAATAAACAAAGATTTCAAATTGTTAAAGTTTTATACCACATTTCCATTGTTGATTGGCTTACATACCCCCTCAGACATGCAAGGGAAGGATCCTGAGCAGCTGTGTTACAAATGACATAAGAATCAGGAGATGCACTTCAGGAGAAAATACAATTTTCTCCCTATTCTTCAGGTGGGAGGTAGCTGCTTCTCCTACTGTTCTACCTCTATTCAACAGAAAATCTTCTCAGGTTGAGATTTAGTTTCTGATGAGGGATGATAGCCCACATGGATGTTGGGAGCTGGCAGCGACTGAATGTTCCCTTTATGACTTGTAACAGTAGCTATAGCCCACAAAGGAGTATTTGTGGTTAGCGTGCCAGCTTTCAACATTCAATCCAGTGTCCTAATAGTTCTTAGTCAGCATCCACTCCTTATTCGAGGTGTTGGCATTGAAGACTATTACTCAGTTATGAGTGTTTTAATATTTACCTACCTTTTGGAAATTATTTTATGTCCTGAGAACACATGGGGCAGATTTACAAGCCCCTTGCGACACTTTTGTGCCACAGTTGCATCACTTTTGTGACACAGCATCAGCGTAAACAATGCGGCCAATTTACAACTTGACGCATCTAAGGAGACACATCTAGGGAGATGCGTCAGGTTGTAAAGCTCTACATCACACTATACCTGAGTCAGGTATTATGTATGCAAAGTGGGAGTTCCCACGTAGGAAAGCCTCATAAAAGTGATGCTATGAAATCTAAAAGATTTCACTCTGCCACTGCATTAAAAAAATACGCCTGCTAGGAGCAGGCGTAAGGAGTGATGCAGTGTATTAAGTATAGGCCTTCCTCAAGCATTGCTGGAGTTGCGTTGTGCTTGCGACACGACTCTAGCAATGCGTAACTTTTGGGCTCACAGGTGCATCAGAATTTCTGACGCCTCTGTCAATCCCTGCACCATGGTGCACCGTATTGTAAATACAGCGCATCCATGGTGGAGCAAGGGTCTCGCAAGGAGGCGCAGGGAAACTTTTGCATCTCCACAGATGCGTCAGTTTCTTGTATATCTGCCCCATGATGATTAGGGAATTACTTGAAAAAATCAGCCCTAGCACAAAAAAGTTCAAACCAGACCCACACTGCAGAAGGCCGCAATTAGAATGGGGTTGAGAGACATGGTTAGGTCATGGCAGCCCACCCCGTTCTGAGAGCGGCTCCCGCTGTAGGGAAATGCAACAGTGGCTTAATTGCCAGTCTGGTCCTGAAGATGATGCAGTCCCTTCAACATGGGTACTGTGTCCTTGTGTTATTCGGAGCATCCACCTGCAATGTCAGGTAATGGACCTCACTCTTTATTAAAATGGTTGCCGCATTAGTGAAGTTAGATCCCCATATTGATTTCTTGAGTCCCTTTCTTACTTTCCCGTGGAGAGGGCCTCTGGAGGATTGGCCACAAACAACTTAACAGTATCTACCAAACAATACAATTGTATTTCAATGTGTGTGGAATGTTACAATCCTTATGTCTATTGATATGTAAATTAAAGTTTTACTGGCAATGTATTTCCACTCATTATAATGCCCTCAATGGTATTTCCATGCTTTCATTTAGGACACAATCACTCAAATCAGTTTCAAAGGACCATCTTGTATTATTTGTTCTTTGCAGACAAGCCATGTCCATACTCTTCAACTCAGTAAACAATATCATTTGTAAGTAAACTTTTCCTAAACAGCATTTTAACATTTTCTATCATGTGTTTATTCTGGACTTTTTTGCTTTAGTGGTCGTATACAGCATATCACTATTTGAGTTCAATGCTATAGTCAGAACTTTGTTCGAAGAACTAAGTTCTAAGAAGTGTTCTTAGACGTAAGCACAGTTGCAAGACTCAAGTGAAAATGAGTTACAATCACATGTGTCAGGTATCTTCCTTTAATGCAAAAAGACACTACAAGGCAGTTATTAGTTATAAACAGCCTGTTATTACGTGTGATCTGTTATTTTCTCCTAAGATGCTGTAATTGTATATGCCAATACTGATGTCAGTGCCACAGTACAAGTAGGCAATCATCTATTGACTCTCTTTTGAACAATAATTATCTGTATTTCCACCAGCAAATAGCATTGGGATGCATACATACACCTCCTCCAGCTGAAATTAGGCAGCAATTACTGCATTGTTCAATAACAAGAAAACTGAAAATGTCAGGAACTCTTCTCAGTGCTAGCTCTGAAGTTAGGGCTGGTAAAAACATTTTGCATCCTTTGGGAAATTACATCTTGCTGCCTCTCCCCATCAAAAACAACATCACCTTTCAAGGTTAATCTGATGCCCTCAGCTTAAGACAATAGATGCAGCCTTCTAGAGCCACTTTTTATCAAACCTACTCTGCCTGCTTTGCGTCACAATAACTGACTTTTGAACTATCCTGTTTTATCCATTGTTAGAAATGTGGTCACTTGTTGACTGGGGTGTGAGCCTTGGTCAAGCAGCAACCACAATCCTAGTTACTGTAAGTCACAAGCAAATCCCAAAGTAGCCTGTGCTCAACCCCCTGATAGCAGGGCACAGAGCTGCCATGCTTAACTTAGTGTAAAGAATTTGTGCAAAACTCAAATGAGCCCACATGTTTGTCAAGAGCTGCGAGAATGATGATTCTCCAATAAACATACAGAGAGAATCTTGATTTAATTAAAGACAACAGAGGCTAACATTATGCAATAACTTTTATTGCTGCCCCAACATGCAGCCCTTTAAAGAACATGTATTACATCATACGTAAAACATTCTATAGAACTTTTAGAAAAATAACATGGTAACAGTGTAACTAAGGATCATCCTCTTAAGGCTGCGAGGAAAAAGTTAATCTCATTAGAATAATGTTGTAGTATTGATGGTATTGCTTGATGAGAAAAGAAACTTCATAGTGATGAATTGTCTGGAAAAGATAGCAAAAGAGAGTGGTAACCCCTTAAAATAAAAGGAAATTAAGTTATCAAGTAAAATTAACATTGCAAAGGCAACAAAGTGTACCAGTAACATTGGTATAAAGACACATAATAGATATAAAAACAACTTAAGAATTGTTTAACTCTTTTACTTTTTACTTTACTCCACACGGGTGTGGAGGGTGGGATAATGTTGGCCTCCGTTGTCTTTAATGAAATCAAGATTCTCTCTGTATGTTAATTGGAAAATTTCCATTTCATTACAAGATCGGAGGCTACAATTGTGCAAGTTTAAAGCTATTTAACGCCAAACTGCTCACATGCTTCACCAGTTTAAGGTAGAAACTTGCAATGGTAGAAGCACTGGACCACTCTGAAATGAAATGAAATGAAAAAGAAATGTATAAAGCGCAAAACATTCATCCAAAGGTGTCAAGGCACTAGCTCATCAGACGCGGGATACCAGACAGTTTTAAAACCACATCAGAGATTAAAAAGCCTTGTTTTTAATGCCTTCCTGAAGGTCAACAGATGTGTTTCCTCTTTTAACCTCAGTGGAAGCAAGTTCCAAAGTCTGGTCGTACCGACCAGAAAGCTTCTTCCACCCCAGGAACACTTTTTGAACCTGGGGACTACCAGGTTATGAGAATGAGCTGAGCAAAGATGGCGGGCCGGAATGTATAGCCGCAAATAATTTTTAAGGATGGCAGGTCCTATGTCATGAATAGCTTTAAAAGCTATACAAAGAGCCTTAAACTCAATCCGTCTCTTCACTGGTAACCAGTTTAACTCTTTAAGCTCTGAGGAGGCAGATTTATGTTTTGGAATGTTCAGCAATAAACATGCTGCAGCGTTTTGCACAATCTGCACCTTGGTCAGACATTTCTATTGAAGGTCAATGAAAAGACCCTTACAGAAATCAGCTCTAGATAAAACAAGAGCTGAAGCCACTAACTTCCGCTGATCAGCCGGAATAAATGGAAAAATCCTTGTAAGTAATTTTAGTGTATAAAAGGATATAGATGTAATATGATTTACGTGGCCCTCAAAGGAAAGCATGGTGGGAAACGTGACTCCTAAGTTCTTTACCTTATTCGTAGGATTAGGTAGCAAGCCCAACTCCTAAGGCCACAAAGCAGGGGGTCAGAAATTAGTGTGGCTGCCAAAGAGTAGGACTTCTTCTTACTAGAATTTAAATTCACACAATTAGTGGCCATCCGGTCCCCCTCTTGTCGAAGACAGTTATGGAACTGTGCTGCTGTGTCTGATGGTAAGCCTGTCACTGAAACCACAATCTGGGTATCACCTGCATAGGAAATAGCAGAGAAACCCAGAGATCTGATTAGCCTCACCAGCGGGGCGACATAAATTTTAAAAAGAGTGGGGGTCATGTGAAGTTTGATGACTTGAATTCCGAAAGAACGACAGCAATAATTTAAGTAAAGTAAAAGCTTTCCCTTTAATGCCAATCCTATCCAGGACTTCCAATACCCTTTGATGATTCACAGTATTATACGTGGCAGAGAGGTCAAGCAGCACATGGGCTGCATTGCCTCCTGCATCAACTGTCTGCCTAATCAGTTTGGATGCTGAAATGAGTGCCACTTTGGTTATTATGGTGCTTTATAAAGCCAAACTGAGTGGTGTTCAGAAAGGTGTGCTTCTCAATGTAGCCTGATATAACACCATTCATGGCTTTTTCAACCATTTTTGCGGGCATTGGAGTCTGGAGATTGGGTGGTAATTACTAGGATCCGCCCCATCTAAGTTTTCTTTCTTTAGGAGGGGAGAACAGACACCAGTTTCCAGTTGTTAGGAAATATACCAGAGAAAAACATTTGATTGAAAATAGGAGACAGATGAGAAGCAAATACGTCTGGTAGAAGGTGGACGATTTTGGGGGGGACATTGATCCAGTGGAGAGCCAGATTTGGTAGACAACAGGAGATTAATGACCGCATCGGTGGTCAATGAAGGAAAAAAGGATAGTTCAGGGGCATCACTGATGTCTAAAGTGGCTGGCGGAATTTCCCTTTCCTCACTAGAAATAACTGAAGTCCCTGAAGAGGGCAACCCCCCTTGGGAAAAACACCGGGAGAAGCTACTATAAACTGCATTATACAGTAACAGGACACAAATGCAATACAGGCCAGTGTTTAAGTGGTGACTCTACAAAACTATACAAAGCCCCTCGATGTCACCATTTTTGTTTTGGTTCTATAACCCGTCACTAAACAAACTAGCCACACCAAATATGATGGGGTACTGCCCAAGGACTGTAGGTATCTAGAGCCGGCCTGACTTGAACAAAGCCGGCTTCTATTAAAAATGGTACCAAGTATTTTTTCCTAGGGTCCGAATATAAACAACAAAACATAATAAAATGCATGTCCTGTGGGGAGAATTCATCAGATTTACAAGGGGGACCCCCTTCTGGTTTGCTCCAGGATTGATAACTACCTAAAAAGTAATGGATTAAATTAAATCTAAACTTGGTTAACAGGTATCTGTGGAAGGGCTTGGTTACAATTCTGAGGTAAGGCTCAAGAGAAGGAGAAATTAATAACATATAATGTGATCTGACAGTTGCTTTAATCAGTTCTTGCTCCTTGCGAGCCAATCTAGCCTTATCCATAAAGTGCATTTTAGTCCAGTTAATGTCCTCCCTTCTGATGCAAGATGGGGAATTAAATAATTCCGGTCGACCTAGCTGTAAAAAGGTGTATCTCACATACTCCAGCTAAGGTATTCTCTTAGCGTGGTCCAAAGACATAACATCATACAGAATAGCATGGTTAAGTGTTAGTTCTTCATTAAGCCATGTCTTCAACCAGAATATTAAAGAAGCCAATCTAAGTTTATCAGTTACATAGTCTAAACCCACCTCCCCGTGAATCGAGAAGGTGGGGGTGGACTGGGGGACGGAAAGTCTCAGGAACTTATTTTCCACTGTTTGAATTTTTTCCTGTGACACATACCCCCATAGTGGAGACCCATACATGACTATTGAAATGCACTTGGAATTATACATTTTTAAAAGGGCCTCCATGGGCCTGGCCCCTAACCTATTAGCGAACCCCATAAGCGCTGAAGTGGCTCTCACCAATGATAAACTCTTTATCCCAATTTGGGGTCCCCTGAACCCTTCTCATCGAAGGTAACCCCGAGGTAGGGAAAAGCTGTCACCCTAGACACTACCTCTCCCTTACAAGAGAAGGGTGTAAGTTTACCCTTGTTTCTGTGGTGGCCCACCACCATCGTATGGGATTTCTTCGCTTTGATTTTTAGCTCCAGTTGGTCCATAAAGCACCAAATGAGTCCAATAGACGCTGAAGGCCCAGTCCAGTATGTGCTATCAGGACTGCATCGTCCGCGTATAGGAGAGCCGGGATTCTAACTTCTCCTACACAAGGAACATCCCCCTCCACTGCCTCAAGATGATTACCCAGGCCATTTATGTAGATGGTAAAGAAGAGGGGGGCCAAGATGCAGCCCTGTCGCACTCCTCTCTCCGACTTAAAGCGGCTGGTTCACCTACCCTCCTTGGTGACCCGCACTGTAGCAAACAGTTCCTGGTGGAGGGATGCCATAAAATTCACAAGCGGTTTGTCAACTCCAAACTCCAATAGGACTTCCCACAGTTTCGACCTGTTCACTAAGTCGAAGGCCAAGGAGAGGTCCATGAAAGCCAGAAACAAAGACCCTCCTTGGCAACCGTATATTTAGATATTAACAAGTGTAGGTTGGAGCACTGGTCCAGGGTGCCTCTCTTCTCCCTGAAGCCATACGGAGTGTTTGATAAGCCTCCATTCCTCTCGATGTTTCCTCTAAGTTTATAAAGTAAGACTCTGCCTAAGATCTTTATTGCAGAGTCTAAGAGAGAAATGGGCCTATAACACCCTGGATTGTCACGTTGGCCCTTTTTGAAGATTGGCACGATGATTGATGTGGACCAGCTGCTAGGGAGGACATTACCATTTGCAGCTGTGAAATTGTGGGTTTTGGGAATGCCTGTAAAAATCGTCCGGGACCCCATCCGGCCCAGGGGCTTTCTTCTTGGATGTCTCCAGGATTGCTCTCTCCACCTCGACTAAGTTAAAAGATAGGGGTGCACACTCTGCAGCCAACCACGGGTTCTTAGGGGCACCAGATTCCTTATCGCTCTAAAGTGGGTAAGCCACTTGTCATCTGGGATAACACAATACAAGACTGTTGGTTTATTCTGTGTTGTTCACATCTGAAAAGAAGGGTTGATTGACTGTGCCCCAGAACTGAGAACTGTCGCGAAGTACATCACTGGACAGTAATTTTTCCCATGCCATGATTTGTTGGTCCTTTTTCCTCCCGTTGATTGTGGCCTTGTATTCTTTTCTTAGGGAGGCCACTGCTATCCTATCATTTGGGTTAGTTTTTAAGGCTGTCATTAACGCCTTATGGGCTTTGGAGCACTTGGCGTCAAACCATCTATGTTACTTCTTCCTCCCCTGAGATGGTTTGGCCGTCAAGGCTCCAGAGATTTGAGCACAAATGCATTCAAAGGTCCCCATAACCTCATGAGGTGTGGTGAGGTGATCCTGGCAAATGGCCATATACCCCTCAATGGTAGGGAGTAATTCATCCATGAAGTTCCCAGGGACTACATTTGCCCATTTAAGCCTTCTCCCTTGGTCTGTGGGGCATAAGGCAGGCCCCGGAACACCTGGGCCAGACTTGGTTTCTATATAGTCTCCCCAGAGCACTTTAAGCAAAACCGGGTTGTAGTCACTATAAGTAGAGACTATAGCATTATAGGACACGACCCTGTGTAAAATACCTGGAGTCAGGAAAATATAATCTGGAATGGAGCCGGGGACAGATCCTTTATACGTGACAGTTCTTACCCCTCCCTCAGTAATGCAGGCTTCGTACAGGTTATGGTTAGCAAGCAGCTCCTCAAGGGCCTCCCCTGACTTGGTATGCTCAAAATAGGGGGTCCCTGTGCCCAACGGACCCTATTCTCCTAAAAATCACAGATCTCTGCAAGGGTGAACATTAAAATCTCCTAGTAAGATAAGCTCGAAATTAGTGTAATTATTATTTTGACTGAACATGGTAAGGAAGTGATCCAAGGCACCTATATGATTGTTTCCCTTAACCCTATCCGAGGAATTATAAAAATTAATTAAGACAATTTTACATCTCGGTGAAGCTACCCACTCAACAATTAAAAGGTTCGGCGAACCACTTTGAACCATCTTAAAGGTGCCCTTGAGATTGAGAAAATAAGGCGGTCCTTTGCCCTTCCAGCCATACTCGGGACAGCCGGAATAGCAAAGCTGGTAAAACCATCTAACCAAAAGTTGGGAGAGGTGTCCCAGGTTTCTTGACAAGCTATAATATCGTGGTTGCTCACAAACTGGATCCAGGCAGCATCTGCCCTCTTTGCTCTGGTGCCCTCTATGTTCCAACTTATCAGCTTACAAACTGCAAGCTCATCAGGAATGTGGATCCTAGGGGTGACCGGCTGCGGTGAAGATGGCTGTCAATCTAGTTCCTCAATGTCAGAAAGGGGCAAGAAACGATTGCTCACTACTAACCCATCACTCTCCTTACATTTATGCGCAGGCAGCGCGGTTAAAGATGTCTGGATTCTAAGGTCCCGCCTTGTGTTAAAGTGTGTGTATACCGCTGGTCCAGCCCCACCCACTATGGTGTTCAGGCTCCTTCTTACTCGCACTGGGCGATTGGTCCCAGTGTGAGTGACTGGAGGTGGATAAAAGAACCCCAAAGGGATTGGTCTCATATGGTCTGCTCCCGAAATGTCTGAGCCGTCCCAGAATAATCTATCTGCTACGTCTGGACTATCAAAATTGATGACAACACAGACCCCCTGTGCTAACTTAGGTTGTGTCCCAATCCAGCCCACCCTGTTGGCAAATATAATCCTGTCAGCTACTTGGATCCCACCACTACTGGCTTCCGCGCACCATGACCTTGCCTTGATTATTAGATTTGGCAGCTGTTTCCGCCATTCCCTCTTCTAGTGCGGGAACACCAATGAAGATTGCCACTAATGGGGCTGCCGCCGGGGGTAAATTAAGATTCAATATACTTCCCCTTACCCTCCGACTAGGAACTGGGTTGCGTGGATGACTATCGCTCCCTAAGTGTCTTACCTTTGGGTGCCCTGTGACTAGGCCTGTGATGGCGCTATGGGAATTTCGTACCCCTCAATGACTGCATGCGCCCCAGAGCTGGGCAAATTGGAATCAGGTATTGTCATCACATTACCGTTAGAAATGTCGGATAGGGATACCCCTCTAATTAGAAATGGGACTGGGGTAAGATCTTTAACCAGTTTGTCAATTAGTGAACATTTCGTCAATAGGCCGGCAAGGCAAGTGTTCAATGTATCAACAATGTCCTTAGCAATAACCACTAACAAAGGCTCAATTCGGGCAGAAAACAATGCCTCTAGCTGGTCTCCAAGATTGGCATCAGTCCCAGGGGGAGGGATTGAGTTGCCCTCTGATTTCTTCTTCCTCTTAGTGTTCCATTTAGATGCCTGACCGGGGATTTGGGTACTCTCTTTCAAATCCAAGGCCGGCATGTCGCCAGATGGGGGGCAGACAGTTTGTATCACAGGCATATAAGCATTTAATATGACCACTTCCGGTTCTAGGGGAATGTGAGGCACATGTTCGGGGATGGTGGTGTGTGCAGGTTTTGGTGGTGGGGTGGCAGACAAACCCAGCTCTATTTCAGCATTTGCAATTTCCTTAGAAAGCACACCCACCGCAGATGACAGATAAGAGATGATGGACTCTGAATGTCTCGACACCTTTGCCTTCTTTCCCCCCTCTTCGGCCGTAACAGTGTTTTTGCGCTTACCCATTGTATGATTTCAGGGGGGTGGCCCAGCCCTGCCTCCTCCTGCCCCCGACTGCCACAGACTGCCCACCCTTGTCCCGGGCTTCTCCCAGCGCGCGTGTCCCGCGACGTGGAGGAACAACTCTCCTATCTACGCCTCCGGGTGGAAGTGGGTGGAAGTGGGTGGAAGTGGGCGTTATCAAGGCTGCCAGACAAGCTGGGAACTGTAGTCCCCTCCTGCGGCCGCACGTTGGGATTATCCGTGGCAGCGAGGGTGACCACAGGGCAGCAGGAGCAGAGTGTTGGGTCTGGTAAGTGAGAGCCTGTTTCAGCGAAATGCCCCCAAAGGTTGTCCACGCGTCATAGTCATGCGTGCACCTGAATCCACCAACAGGTGAAGAGACTTACCATCCACCATAATCTCAACCACATGATCAACACAATCCTCAGAATCAACTTTGACCAAACTACAAAATCTGTTAAGGAAGTCACAACCTCACACACAGGATCAGATTTATCTTTATCAGTATACACAACATTAACAAAAGATCCCTCCATCTTGAAGTGTCTGTACACAAAGAAGGTGTTTAGCTGTTACAGGTTTATTACTGGCCACCACCCTTGTCTTTTTCTATACTAAAAATATTGTACTCATGATACCATTGTTTGAGTATAGGACTTGACGAAAGGCCCCTTTTTGTAGCGTTCACATCTAGTTCCACTAAGGTTGACTGTTCTTGGCCTGGGATCAACTCTCTGGGTAGGTGTTTTTGATGTGATGTGTTGGTAAAATCTATCTTGAAATCTCTTCCAGTATTGAGTATCCATGGGTCGTTTGTCATTAAATGCAAGTTTTTACTGAAGAGAGATAATCTTCCCCCTCCCTTTAAAGGGGAAGAACCAAAAGGGTCCCCTCACCTCCACTGCCCGTTTTTGTTGTTTGCCGCTACTGGTCCCAGGAGGACCACAACATCTAGCCTGCATGCCTTTCTGTTTCTGCAGCACCCGGCCACGGACATCAGCATCAAGTGAATGTGAATGTGGGATTCTTGTAAAACGCACTGTTACTCTACCCGAGTGTCCTGGCGCTGTAGACCTTTGGGGAACCCGTCCTGGTTTTCCCTGTGAGATGGTCCTTTTCTGGGTATCTCCAGGGTGAAACCAGGCATCCCCGGCGTTTGTGTGGGGCCGTTGTAGAGATGAGGCAAGCTTAATGCCCAGAGTTACCGAGTGTGTTCCCTGGTTAGAGTAGGCACTGAGGCGAGAATTATCGAGTCTGTTGACCCCTGGTCCACGACCCTGCCTCGTCGGGAATTGAACCCTGGTCCCGGGCCGTTCTCTGCTTACAGGTCTGCCGCCTCTAACCAGTGAGCCACACCTCTCCATCAAGTGCCAGGAGGTGCTTCATAGGCAGCCGCGAGTTCCCGCAGCGCAGGTCCCGCTTACCTCTGCTGCCCGCTTTTGTGTTTTTTGCTACCACTGGTCCCAGGAGGACCACAACATCCAGCTTGCCTGCCTTCCTGTTTCTGCAGCACCCAGCCGCTGACATCAGCATCAAGCACCAGGAGGCGCTTCATAGGCAGTCGGGGGCTCCAACAGTGCATGTCCCGCTCACCTCTGCTGCCCGCTTTTGTTGTTTGCCGCCACTGGTCCCGGGAGGATCACAACATCCAGCCTGCCTGCCTGTTTCTGTGGCACCCGGCCGCCAACATCAGCATTAAGCACCAGGGGGTGCTTCATAGGCAGCCGTTGGCTCCCACAGCACGAGACGGGCATGGGCGTGCCCGGGCCAAGGGAGGGCCCATCTGTGCCCGTCAGAGCCTGGAGAAGGCTGGGCTTGGCCATCTCTCTTGGTTGCGGGCCCTGGTAACCCTAGCAAAAACCATGAGTTATTCTTAAAACTGTCTTTCTGCTATTACCTGGCACCTGCTTATTAAATTTAGAACTGCCATAGTTTCCGCCTCATTTTCCAAGGGGCAAATGGTTGACCCAGCTTACTTCCTTTATTCGGATTAGCTACTGGGTGGATTTTATTGTACACAAAACAGTCTGTCTTCACCTCATGCATCTATTAAGCCGCGCACTCCTTTCAATGCCTGCAAGACTGGATGACACTTTATCTCCTGGCTCATTTTGACTGAGAGTGCGCTGATAGATCGCTAAAATTTGGATTAGTCTACCAAGTTATTGTCTAACCTACTTATTTTTTAAAAACACGTAGCAGTGAGCTTATTGGACTTCAGGCTTAAGGTTCACCTGTTTTCCATATTATAATTGTATTCTATATCTCGAGATTATCTGAATTTGGAAGCATGTCGCTTCCGACCCCATTATTGTGTTATCTTGCCACCTATTATTATAATGGGTAAAAGGAAATCATGTGAGTGCGATTCAGGTGAGGGAAAAAGGAAAAAGTTGAAAAGGAACAAAAGGAAAAGCCTGGTAGAAGCACATGGGGCAGGGGAGGTGGTGATGGATAGAATAAATAATCTTCTGATGGAATATGAAGTATTGCTAGTCCCCACTCAATATGGTACTATGGCTGATAGCAGCACAAAGCAGAGTGGAGAATGCAGGGTAACAAATAGGAAAATTCCAGATATGTTCAAAAAGACAACTAAAAGTATTGACAGTCAGGACTCCCCTAGCCCACTTGCTGCAAGTTCAGTCATAGATATACCACCTACCCACCAGACCCTGAGTATCATGGCTGCTTTCCCGTGTTCAAATAGATTTGATATTCTAAAAGACCAAACAGAGATAGAGACTGTTTCGCAGATTGCTTCCACCCAAGAGGGCTGGGAGGGCGAAATGAGCACTTTGATGCCTAATAGCAAGGTTCTTACCAGATCAGGCAAAGAAAACGGCTCTATAGGGCTACTATTAGGCTCACTAAAAGACCCCACTGCCACACAGTTAACTGCTATTATGACCGAGATCCAGAGTCTCAAGACTTTTGTCTATAAATTAGGGGACTCACTAAGCAAGGCTCATTCAGTTATTGTCCAAGGTTAAAACCATGCTAGAAAAAAACCTCAAAACAGCACTAGCACGATGGGGGACATATCCAGTAAGAATCATCCAGATACAATTCGCTGATCTAAAACATTGGCTCGTATTAATAACAAAGGGAAAAATCCCTTAGCAAGCTCCATTAATATGGGGCGCCCTAATTCAGACAGGGGACCGAAAGTTAAGTCCACAAATCAAAACTCCCGATCTCAAAAGTTAATACCATCCCCCTCTGCCAAACGGTGAACATCTAGGATCAATAAGATCCTCGCCTGTCTAAAGAGCCCCCATCAAAATTGTGCAGAAAAATATATATAGTATATACGACAAAACTGGCAGTACCTATAGGGAAGATGCGGATATGCTCTGAAATAAATGCATACAGTGGATAAAGCATGTCAGGGGCTGTTGTTCGATAATTAAATAAGACATCCTCAGGGTTGAACAACACATGTCTCCAGAGCTAACTTTGGACTATATTTCATTGACACTCCCTCACCATTATTTGGTAGAATATCTTGTTGATTTTGATATCCGAACACATAACATTACCTGTTCTGGTATTCGTATCAAACTCAATCCCCCAGAACTACCCATAAACATGAGTTTGTCTCTAATGAGGGAGATAGATTGAAGGTATCTTTCTCCCGCTGACGTTCCACCTACATATGCCAGTTCACCATCTGTCAGCGAGACATCTGCTATCCCCACATCAGTCCAATCAAATCTAGCCTTGCACAAATTAACTCCTAAAGACCATGCCCTCGAAGAAAAAAAGGAGAAAATAATATTTAGGACCTTGCTACATAATAAGAATACTGAAACATCAAGTCCCACTACCAGTTTAAAACTTCAATCATGGAATATAGCCGACTGAAGTCTAAGATTGCGTCCCTGGAGTGGCACACATTTATTTAAAAAAAAAACTTTTTATTACATTTTCAATAGTACCAAAAGACATCTTACTTCTATTGCTGCCATATGCAACAATCACAGTGTACATAAGTTGAAGCCAGCAAGTACATTACAGTTGAAAATCATCTCTGTGCATACTGAAGCAAAAGAAAAAAGAAAAGACCTCCCAAAAACTACCCCAAACCCTCCCAAATTCACCCCAACTGTCAACCAGGCAACAGGTGTACTGCTTAACACCCCATTGAGGTGACTCAATAGGAACAAGCACTGCTTAGTGGTCCGTCACAGTCAGAAAGCATCACTAGAAACAAATACGGCAACTCAGCACTAAGTCCAAGAGTAGCGTAGTCCCAGACCGTTTAAAGTGTAGTAGAAAAGTACACAGTAGTACAACTCATGGAACATAACACCTCAGAATAGATAAGGATGAGCCATCAGATACTCTGTCAAGGGGCTCCAAAAATCTTTAGGGTGGGAAGATTCCGGCAGCTCTTCCTCATACACTTGTAGCTGGTCCCTAGAATAGACCAGCTCCTTGAGCCACAAATTTATAGTAGGCGCAGACCTCGATCCCCATCTCTAGGCCACCACCCGTTTTGCAAGCAAAGTGGAAACCGCCACCGGGCGTCTATTAGCCGACTTCAGCTGTTTCACATACCCCAGAAGGCATAAATCAAGCATGAAGGCCACAGGCTCTAGCACCACTTCCGACAATATAAAAGTCACTTCAGCCCAGAATGCAAACACCCTCCGACACAACCAAGCAACATGATAAAAATCCGCATCGCCAGCACTACACCGCACACAGCTCACCATGTCTCTCAGGCCATGCTTATGAAGTTGTAGAGGTGAGTAATATACTTGGTGTCGAAATTTGAAGTGAATGATCCTAAGGTTGCAGTTGGCGGTAAGTCGGCCCGTGAGCTGACAGCACGTGGTCCATACCTCCATCAAGATTGGACTGCCTATTGCGACCTGCCAGCGCTGGTGCGATGGGTGATCCTCAAACTTGTGCTCTCATTGGGAAGCGTGATAAAGCCTAGTGAAAAGCCCCTTGGGGCTCTCCCCTGCCAGCAGCGCCTGCAGCGCCCAAAGGGCTGTGGGCTCCTCAGGGAAGTCCGGATATGCATTCTGAACAGCCTGTCGGACCCTGACATACGTGAAGCAAAACATAAAATTACGATTCACTCCACTTTGGGTCTCTCCAAGGGTTTTGAAACTGCCTTCCTTGTACAGATCCCCCATCCTAACAATACCAGCCGCGGCTAATTTCTTTAAGGCAGCGGCTCCCGAGCAGCAGAGATCCCTGGATGAGAGGCAATGGGCAGAAGAGGTGCATATAAATATGGAAGCTGCAACCTGGCAGCTAAATCCCGCCACGCCCAAGACGTGCATAGAGAGGGGTTTATTTCCTGGCAGGGGCCACCCGAGCCATCCCACAGAACCATAGCCTGCACCGGAAGGGGGAGGACGGCATCTGCTTCAAAAGCAGCATGTGGCTGAAAGTGCTGCGGGAAATGCCAATAATGGGAAAAATGAGCCTCTGCGCAGATGTAATACAAGCGAATGTCCGGAGCTTCGAAACCACCCCGATCAAATGGCTGTGTCAATAGATCCCAGCGACATGTAGGTTTTTTGCCCCCCAGACGAAGGTGAGCGTTTGGAATAGTGCTACATTCAATTTAATAGGTGTAATAATAAAAAAGTACAACATCTTGGGCAGGAACACCATTTTAACTACAGCAATCCTGTCATGGCATCAGGGAGAAGAGCATGGGTGACAGGGGGCATCCCTGCTGTGTGCCTCTGTCTATAGGGAATAAGGGCGAGACCCTGCCATTGACGCGCACCAGGGCGACCGGTTCACTATATAGAGCCCGAAGCCACTGCACAAAAAAGGGGGGAAACCCCATCCCACTCAGGACCGTGAACATATATGACCAATGCACGGAATCGAACGCCTTTGCTGCGTCTAGTAACACAGCAAAGGCCTGAAATTCGGGTTCAAAATAATGCATCATGGAAAATAACTTGCACAGATTATGCGTAGTGGATCTCTCCGTAACAAAGCCGGATTGTTCAACACCAGTAAGGGTATCAGAGGTTGTAGTCCAGTTGCTATCATTTTTTGCTAATATTTTGGTGTCAATATTAATGATAGATAGTGGCCTATAGGATCCGCACTGGTTAGAGGGTTTGTCCGGCTTCAGCAAGGTGACCATCAGGGCCTCTAGGAGAAACGGTGGCAGAGTCCCATTATGATACGATTCCGCGTAAACCTCCAGCAGCCGTGGAGCTAATACTACCACAGACGCCTTGTAAAATTCACTTGGTAGACCATCCGGTCCAGCGGTTTTACAAGTGGGCAAGGCGTTTATAGCGTCCCAAACATCTTCCTCACCAAAGGGCTGTACCATGTATTCGCAATGGGCCTTGGACAGCCACAACACAAAGACATATAGAAATGACTGGTCTTCTATGTGTTACTGTACAAGAGACTGAGAAAACGGGACTCATGCAAATAGTGAAAGAGTTACAACTGGCTGAGATATTCCCATCAGACCACCATCATATGGGATGTTTGTTAGTCCACCCAGCCAGCCGCCCAACCCATCAGTTGATGGTGCGGATATGGATGTGGAATAGAAAACTCTAGCCAGACTGTTACTCAAAGGGTAGTGCTCAGTGTGTGTGGTGCAGTGCTGTGGTGAAAAATTTTAAATTAACGACTCGGACAGAAAATATATTTAATGGAAAGTGTCTAGCTGTTAAACTTAAAACTACGCCTGGTAGCCTGAATATATAACTACACTATGGCGCTGTGCAGGACGGTCAACATGTTTCAGCCAAATTGGAATCTATCCGGCTTTCATCAGAACCTAGATGGTAAGTTACTGCAACATGATAAACGTGAGTGCAAAAACAATTATTAAATTAAATTATAGGAATACATATATCTACCAGGAACTTGGAGCCCCAATGTTCACAAGGAAGATGTATATTGTGTCTTAATCCTGTTGAGAAAAAGCACAAGAACAAACACACATTCACATGTATATCCGTGTATTCACAAGAGACTGTACAGACAACACAACAAGCATAAGGAATTCGTGCTTAGCTTATTCATGAGTATACTCACTCTTACACAGAATAAACATTGATAAATAATCTATCTGTGGGTACTCACCGCGCTTTGTGTTAGAGATGACCTCACCTCGCCCGGCAACCGCTCAGGAATATGAGGCCCCGCTCTAAGGTGCAAAGGGAGGAAAAGGGCATAAATATCAAAGTTATATGCCCTAGCTATTGTATCCTATCTCTAACTTTTCAAATGTGGACTGAGCCAGTCTAAACCACAGTCACAAAAGCACAGGAGAATCACACTGATTGCTCTATGTTACAAACTAGGCAGTTATTTAGTAAAAGGTTCAATTATGAGCTTGTCAGAAACTACTCAGTACCCAAATGAAGGAGTCCTTACCTGTCCGTCGGTACCTCTCTCTGTCATCTGAGAGGAAGTGGAGGTACCGACTTGGACTGGACTCCTTCCTTTTATACCAATGGTAATTGGATGATTAGTTCGTTAGGCTCCGTATTGCCCGCCAAAAATAAAGGTGATTACGAAGCGCTTGTTGTATTGCGCATGGGTGTAATCACCTCGGAGTTTAACTATCAATGCCCAGACTTGCGTAGTAGATGAATTTTAGCAAAGAGTGCACACTAGCCCTTGACGCATGTGCATGAGAAATCGAAGCATCACACTTTAGCAAGGAGTGTACGCTAGCTCTTAACGCATGCGCATGAGAGAGTAAAGCGTCACACGTCCGGTAAATGGTGGGACTACTAGTCTCTCGCACAGCCGCCCTAACAAGTAGACTGAACGAGACATGGTGCTCCTATATCCCGTACTGGTTAACAAAAAAAGGGGAGGCTGGCAGGTGTTAACAGCTATGGAATCGCCGCAAAATCGGCGGAAGAAAATTGGGATCCAGATAATTAAATGGAATGCGGCGCATGCACGACTGTAATGCAGCGTGGCGCTTGTCTCCCGCGCAGTCAATATATATACAGTTCAGCGAAATGCTCATTTTTAGGAGACAAAAAAACGGATGTTGGTAACAAAAATGAGAAAACTTGCTCATGTGTCTGCTGTAGAGAACTACGCGTCTTATATCTTATACAGACCGGTCGTACCAAAACTCAAGTGGATGATAAAGGAAACCAAGGGTCCCTGATAATATGCACAATATAAAGAGTCAGAGTGGAATACCATATTCGATAGGTGGGTGATTGTGTCAGGACAGATGACAAGACTGGAGTATTCCTATCCCTCCAAAAACAGACAGAGAGATGGATGGATGTAAAGCAAGAATGCTCATATAGAAATCCACGGAATCAAATCATTCAATCCTCTACTGTCACTACGGAGCTTAAAGATCCATTTTTGCTCCTTAATGAATAGAAACTCGGATTTGTCACTGATATGAGGTGGAATGTACGGATGTTCTTGGATCACCCACTTTAAATCCTCTGCTTGATATTTCATTGATAAAAAGGGATTGGTAAGACGAGTGGACTGTTTGTGACAGTGGATTGTGCTTTTATGTTCGCTGATGCGAACCTTAATTTTCCGTGTAGTATGGCCAACGTACCTGAGCAAACAAGGGCAGGTAATCATGTATATAACCCCATCGGTATTGCAGTTGGTATGTTTACGGAGTAACCAAGGGTTCCCTGTACCTATGTCAACTTGGTCTGTTTTGTATGTCTGAGGGCATGCGCTACAGGAACCACATAGAAAATGGCCACGTACTGGTTGCATGTTCCACAATGTGTTGGATGTTTCTGTCATTTTTAGTCTAGATCTTGTGTGGACCAGACTGTCTTTAAGACTACGTGCCTTCTTGAAAGAGAACAAGGGTAGAGAAATGTTGGTTTGGGATTGTATTTAAAATATCCCAATGTTTTCGCACTGTCTTTTGGATTTTTTTTGAGAGGACACTGAAAGTGCTGATAAAAAGTGAGCCTATCCAAGGGTTCCTTTTCAGGTCTTCTCTCCTGGAGAGCCTCCCTGTTATTATTGGAGGACCGTTTCCAAGCTTTTCGTACCAGATGGGGTGGGTACTGCCGATCTTCTAGTTGTTTTGACAGAATGCGGGCATGTTTATCAAAAAGAGGTTTAGATGAACAGTTTCTTCGAATTCTCATAAACTGTCCTACTGGGAGATTCTCCCGTAAGGCCCGGGGATGATGACTAGAAAAGGCCAACAGAGAATTCCGTGACATTGTTTTTTTATAAAGTTCGCATTCAAGTGTACCATCTTTGGGAAAAATGAGACTATCCAGGAATGGCAATTCCACCCAGCTAAACTCAACAGTGAATTTGAGGTATTGGTTTTGGTTGTTCAGCCAATCATAAAATGATTTCCCTCTCATTCACATGCGTCAAGGGCTAGTGTGCACTCTTTGCTAAAATTCATCAACTACGCAAGTCCGGGCATTGATTGTTAAACTCCGAGTTGATTACACACATGCGCAATACAACAAGCTCTTCGTAATCACCTTTATTTTTGGCGGGCAATACAGAGCCTAACAAACTAATCATCCAATTGCCATTGGTATAAAAGGGAGGAGTCCGGTCCAAGTCGGTACCTCCATTTCCTCTCGGATGACAGAGAGAGGTACCGATGGACAGGTAAGGACTCCTCCATTTAGGTACTGGGTAGTTTCTGACAAGCTCATAATTGAACCTTTTACTAAATAACTACCTAGTTTGTAACATAGAGCAATCAGTGTGCTTCTCCTGTGCTTTTGTGACTGTGGTTTTGACTGACTCAGTCCACATTTGGAAAGTTAGAGATAGGATGCAATAGCCAATAGCTAGGGCATATAACCTCAAGATTTATGTCCTTTTCCTCCCTTTGCACCTTAGAGCGGGGCCTCATATTCCTGAGCGGTTGCTAGGCGAGGTGAGGTCATCTCCCACGCAAAGCGCGGTGAGTATCCAGAGATAGATTATGTATTAATGTTTATTCTGTGTAAGAGTGAGTATACTCATGAATAAGCGAAGCACGAATTCCTTATGCTTGTTGTGTTGTCCGTACAGTCTCTTGTGAATACATGGATATACATGTGAATATGTGTTTGTTCTTGTGCTTTTTCTCAACAGGATTAAGACACAATATACATCTTCCTTGTGAACATTGGGGCTCCAAGTTCCTGGTAGATATATGTATTCCTATAATTTAATTTACTAATTGTTTTTGCACTCACGTTTATCATGTTGCAATAGCTTACCATCTAGGTCCTGATGAAAACCGGGTAGATTCCAATTTGGCTGAAACATGTTGACCGTCCTGCACAGTGCCATAGTGTAGTTATATATTCAGGCTACCAGGCGTGGTTTTAAGTTTAACACTTAGACACTTCCCATTAAATATATTTTCTGTCCGAGTCGTTAATCTTACATTTTTCACCAAAGCACTGCACCACACACCCTGAGCACTACCCTTTGAGTAACAGTCTGGCTAGAGTTTTCTATTCTACATCCATATCCGCACCATCAACTGATGGGTTGGGGGGCTGGCTGGATGGACTAACAAACATCCCATATGATGAAACTCCGCCAGAAGGGTGGTCTGATGGGAATATCTCAGCCAGTTGTAACTCTTTCACTATTTGCATGAGTCCCGTTTTCTCAGTCTCTTGTACAGCAACACATAGAAGACCGGTCATTTCTATATGTCTTTGTGTTATGTCTATGATGTAGGGAAATGAACTGATAGGTCGTTAAATATTTTCCCTTGACCCTCTTTAAATTTGGTATTGGCCTTGGACAGCCACCCCAATGCCACATCATCAAGGTAGTCATGCATTTCCTCAGATGGAGGAGACTTCCTAGCAGCGTAGAGATCCTTATAAAATTTCAACATGATATCACACAGCTCCTCCGTTGAATGACGGGGGTAACTAGTGTCATCAATAAGCTCATTTATGGGCTTCTGACTACCTGCTCTGCCAATTTTTGGGCAAGTGAGCGGCCAGGCCGCCCACCTTCCCCATAATACTTAGCCACTCGATGCCTAGAAAAATGCCGCTGCTCCTGATCAACAGTGTCATTATGTTCAGTGACAAGGTCACGGATTCGTGCGAGCTTATCTGCAGAGGGAGCGGTATCAAATGAACGCTCCAGGGTATTAATGTCTGCTACCAGCTTACGTATCCGGCGCCTGATATCCTGCAGGACTCCAGCTTGCGCTCCTATACAGGCCCCCCTAATGTTGACCTTAAAGGCCTCCCATAGGACCCCCGTGCTATCGACTGTGCCCTCATTTTCTTTAAAATAATTCCCAATCGCCTCCTCTATAGTGTGACACCGGGTCTTCAAGCTCTGATGGCTGGAGCCTCCATGCGAACTGTGGCGCCCTATTTTCTGGCAATATCAACTCCATGAGCACAGGGGAAGGATCAGACAGAGTGCGGGCTGCCTGAGAGACACTCTTGACCCAGTGTCCCCTCTCCCCTGAAATCAACCAATAATCAATACGTGGTAATGAGCCATGAACCGAAGACACAAACGTACTTTCACAGACATCTGGGTGACACAGGCATCAAACATCATGGACATGCCAATCTTGCCTAATCTCGCAAGATCCATACCGATCTTTGGAAGCATCCAAATATAAGTTGAAATCTCCCCAGATGATTTCAGCAGACATTTGAACCACACATCCAAAAAAAAAGCAGGGTCATCCACGTTAGGCCCGTATATGTTCACCAAAAGCACACTTGCACCATCCAATCTACCATGTAAAATCACGAGTCTTCCGCCATCATCCGTTTCACTTTTTATTTCGGTGAAAGGGACTCCCTTCTTCACTATCGTTAGCACTCCTCTCGCATATGATGAGTATGAGGAGGACGCACGCACACTGGCCCAATGCACGCCCACATTTCTCACCGAACCAGCAGTCAGATGTGTTTCCTGAAGGAAAGCAACATTCACCCCTATGCGATCCAAACCTGCAAACACCATCCTGATTTTCCGCAGCGTGTTCAGGCCTCGGACGTTCCATGTCAGACATTTAATAGAGCTACCCATCACTTGACGGCAAGAAAATCAGACAACGAGTGATGAATTCAAAGCAATGAGACCAAAAGCAGCAGTAAATACAGTACATCACCACTTGACAACTGGGAAGAAACAAACCCCCTACCCCTTAAATCCCAAACTCACCCACCCACCACCCACTTCAGCACCCCAACCATGCCAAAGCCATCCCAAAACCCAACCTAGCCCACTCCTCCCCTCAAATGCAGATAACAGTATTTGGGGAACACCAATAAGGGGGCACAGGTGCACAGTCCTCCCACAAAGCAGGAGTTGACCGAGCGGACAATAACCTACCATCCCAGCCCAATCCGACAAACTATACAAAGACAATTGGAGTGTGACAACCCGCTAAAGCAGGAACATAGTGTAGCTCGGGGGCCCCAATTAGGATAAGGTGCAATCGTGGAAGCCCGACTGGAGAAAATGGAAGCCTCACACATATCACAGTCACCCAGTGTACAAAAAAGGGATAAAACAATCAAGCCACCTATCTTGTGTCAACTGTTGGATGATCCGACCCACCCTCACACGTACCCAAAAGCACAACCCTTCAGCCAAATACCAATGCAAAAAAGTTTCAATCAATAAGATAACATGACATCATGGAGGCACATACGAAACCCAGCCCAGGCAGGGAGTCACAAAGAAAAAGCCACAGTGCATCCCAAAGTGGACCCCTTAGCATTCAGTGTCCCCCAAACCCTCCTCATCAGGCGCTGCAGCAGAGTCACGCTTTGTGCGTTTCAGCTTTTTCGCATAGTCCATTGCAACTTTTGGGGAAGAGAAAAGCTTATTATTGCCGCAGCGCTGATACGAAGTCGGACCGGATAAATCATGGCGTATGAGACCCCTTCACTGCCCAGATAGTGCTTCACAGCTCCAAACTCCCCCTGTGCAGCTTTTACTGCAACCGTGAAATCTTGGAAGAAAGCAAGCGTATTTCCCTGGTGTACTATAGTTCCCTTCTCCCTTGCCAGGCGCACAATTGTATCCCGGTCCCTATAGTTTAAAACCCTAGCTATTATGGGGCGGGGGGAGCCCCCGGGACAGGACGAGCATCCAAGGAGTGGTGGGCACGCTCCACAATGAACATTTTTGATAGCTGTTCCGTGCCAAAGATATCCGTGATAATGCGCTCCATGTAAGTCTCCATCCGGCCCACATTCGTTGACTCCGGCAGCCCCGTAACGCGGATGTTATAGCGCCGGGACCGCACCACTCAATCCTCATTCTTCGCCTGGTGAGGGATAACACTTTTTCCATGTTCAGTGTCTTGTCGCCCATCCTCTGCCACCGAGACCCTCCTCCCCAATTCCCCAATGTGTGCGGTCTGCTTCTTAAGTTGGGAAGACATATTGTCCAGCCTATGATTGACAGCTGCCATTGCCCCCTCAATTGACTGCAAAGTCCCCTGCATGGCGACCAGAGTAGCCTCCAATGTGGGGTGCCCATCCGACACAGCATCCGCCTCCGAGTCCCAAGGCAGCCTTCTGCGAGGTCTTGGGTGCCTGTCGGGACTCAAAAGTGAGTTTAGATTGATGTTTGTCTGCCCGCCGGTCATAGGCCAATGCGGGAAACAGCAAGGGACAGTGCACGTTGGCTACAAGTCCTCCCACGCTCACTACCACATGCTGCGAGACAAGGGGGGGCACCGCAGCTCCACACATGGCCCCCAATGATCGCACAGCACCTATAGTGAGCTCCAACTGTGAGATACCACCAAAGCAGCCTCCCATCCACTAGGATATTCCCCCAGCCAGACAGCAAATGATCCAACCGGGGCACTAGGCTGCCCGAAGGTGGAGGTGCAGGAACAGTTAAGGCCCCAATCTGCCAAGGCTGAGGGCAGACAGTAAGTTATTCAATGCAGCAAAGACAGAGGCTCACAGTTACCGTACGCCTCTCTCCATCCGGGCTATGTAAAACAGTGTGCAGTAGACAACAATTATATTACCGGTCCCAGCAGCTGTCAGCCCTATATATTAGAATATCCGGCTGCTAATGAAACTGCAGTGAAATCCAGAGCCGTACAATGCCACGCTGACTGGGCCCAATATCGCCAGCAGCCAAGGACCCTAGCAAACACTCCCGCAGTCGCCGTTTGCAGAGAAGCTGTCCCCTGTCGTCTCCTCACACGAGGTGCCCTCAGAGGCTCTCCCAGGATCACAGACGCCACAGCACGCCAGCCGCCCCTCCACCATGTGCTATGCCCCGCTCCAGACCCAGCAAGCTGGGCAGGCCCCAATTCCAAGCCTGATCCAACCTCCGCAGCCCGGGCCTCAGATTGGGCTGACCCACTCACTGCATCCGGCGCTGACAGGCTCCGCCATTCAATCTGCAGGGCCCGCACCTCTGCAGCTGCAGATCTTAAACTTCGGCCGCGGACCCCCACCGGCAATGCCGCCAGCGCAGCTCACAGCAGCGTAGCGAATCCTCCCCCAGACCGGGCAGACTCCGGTCTCACTACCTCACACCAGCCGCCATTCAGCAAGGCACACCACTGTCTCCGCAGCCGCCTCAGCCTCCAACAGCCTGAAGGGGACCGCTCCGGAAGCCCGCGAGGCCCAGGGAAGCACTCCGGCTAGCGGTCTACAAGGATCCAGCGGCCGCCATTACCAGGTCAAACAGCAAGGCAAGGGGAGACGTCCCGGCTCACAGCCAAAGGTAGGAGAATGCACCCAGGTTACACCAGGCTGTACAGCAGTCAATTTAAAACCCACACAAGACTTTTTGAGTCGTCAGGGGGGCGGGATGCAGCATATATTGGACGGATGGGTTCTCAGTCAGGCAGAGCCTCACAGCAGTGCGGCCATTTTGCTGTGCGCCCTGTAGCGCCCCGTGGCACATATTTATAGAGCAACATGATATATGCCTCTACCAAGAGACATGGTCAGTGGAGCCCCACTTTCAGCTACGGTACCTAAACCACTATAGGAAGGCTAGGAGTGGAGAAAAAGGAAAGCCTTCGGCAGGACTAACAATTTGGGTCAGGCAGGCACTAAAAATAAAGATTACTGAATTGCTAACTTCGTCTAATTTATTTTATTTTGTGGTTTTTATAGAGCGCATCAATCATCCCGAAGGATATCACGGCGCTAAGAGCCAGAGAAGCTGCTAGGGTGACAGCTGGGATTTATGGTTTAGTATAGAGATACGTTTTGAGATTCCTTCTGAACTGAAGATAGTTGGAGGTGTGTCTTAGCTTGGGGGGGAGCTCGTTCCATCTCTTGGCTGCTAGGTGGGAAAAGGAACGTCCACCTGTTCTGACCTTATGGATGCGTTTAGGCTTTGCCAATGCAGATTGGCAAGATCGCAGATTTCTGTTAGGTTTGTAAAATTCGATCCTTCCTTGCAGTATCGAAGGGCCAGTTCCATGTAGGGTCTTGTGAGCATGACTGAGTAGCTTGAAGGCAGCCCTCTGACGCATTGGGAGCCAGTGGAGTTTATTTAGGCACTCTGATGCTGAGTCGCGCTTACTTTTGTTAAGAATAAGTTTAGCCGCCTGGTTTTGCACAATCTGCAGACGTGAGAATAGATGGTCGTTCATCCCATTGAAAAGTGCATTACCATAATCCAGGCGACTGACCAGTAGTGCCTGCGTAACGGACCGTCTGCAGTCCAAGGGTAGCCAAGGGAATATTTTAGCAAGGAGTTTGAGTATGGCAAAACTTTTCCCGCAGAGTGATCTGACATGATCTTTCATGGAAAGAGTATCGTCCATAATGATTCCCAGGTTCCTGGCCTGTTGACTGGGAGAGGGGGCCGTTCCCAGTGAAGGGGGCCACCATGTGGCATCCCATACATGTTTTGCTCCCCCAAATAGTAGGATCTCTGATTTCCCGGCATTCAGCTTCAGGGAATGCTTGTGCATCCAGTGGGCCATTTCTCCTAGACAGTTGTGTAGTTTGGATTTGATGACCTCAGGGCCTTCATCCATAGTCACCACCAGCTGTGTGTCGTCAGCGTATGAGCAGACTCCAATGCCCCACTTCCTCCCAATGTCGGCTAAAGATGAAACATAGACATTGAAGAGGGTGGGGCTCAAAGAGGCACCCTGTGGTACCCCACAGCCGATGGTGCTTGGTTTAGAGTGATACTGTCCCATGTGTACAGCTTGGGTACGGTTGGATAAGAAGGAGTGGAGCCAGCCCAAGGCTTTGGACTGTACTCCCTTGCTTCGAAGTATATGAAGCAGGTGTTCGTGGGAGACCGTATCAAACGCCGCTGACAGGTCGAGCAATATCAGTGCCACCGCCCCACCCTGGTCGGCGGTGGATCTGATACCGTCCGACACTGCCAGCAACGTTGCTTCGGTACTGTTATTGGCTCTAAACCCTGTTTGGGACGGGTCTAGGAGGGAGTTGGTCTCTAGGTATTTAGTCAGCTGTATGTTGACCAGTTTCTCCAGGGCTTTTGAGAGAAAAGGGAGCTGTGATATTGGTCTATAGTTTTCGGGATTTAAGATGTCGGTTCCAGCTTTCTTTAGTAAGGGAGTGACAGAGGCGTGCTTCCAGGCTTGTGGGAAGGTGGCTGTGGTTAGTGATTTATTGAACAGTTGGGTGATGAGGGGACAAAGCGCGGATATAATTTTTGAAAACACAAAATGGGGGCAGGGATCTGAAGGGGATCCAGATTTAATTGTGTTCAGTACTGCCAGGACCTCTTCGGTTGAAAATAATTCGAAGCTGGTGAGATTGGGCCCGGTGTCTAGGTCTGAGGAGTTTAGGAGGTCTGTACGGGATTCTGATGGGGGGACATTTGTGAAGGAAAAGTTAAACAAATTAGTGTTTTGAGGGTTCTTGAAGTTCTTAGCCATCAGACTGACAAAGGATTTGTGTGGGATCATTGACATATATAATATCTATGCTAGAGGGTTCAGTGGGGGAAAGAGATCGGAAACGAATAACCATTCTTGACAAACTCCTTGACCATCTGTCTAAAGACACCCAGGTGATAGTGGTGGGTGACGTTAATTCAACTTTTGAACCACTTGGGCATGATGATTATGAGCTGACAATGGAGGAGGACGCACATTGGGAAATCCCCAATCTTGCATTGAAACCGATTAAAAGGTGGACTGACATAGCAATCTAAATTAAATCTATCTGCTTAGAAAGAGGTCTAAGGGCAGTTAATAGAAGAACCCCTTCCGACAGACATGGGGCCAACACCATTAATAACGGACGACATATGAGTCGCATTGATTACATGCTAATCAGCTTAAAGATCCGGCATAGGCTTACAGATATGAAGGTGTGTGATCACCTGGAGAGTGACCACAACCCACTATGTTCAATCTTTGAATTACTGACCCCTCAGGTAGGCAGCTCCCATGATATTCAGCTTATCACCCCCGACCTGGTGTTCACCAATGATAAGAGGCGACTTAAGTGGGAAGTGATCTTAGAGAAACCGCGTATTCTGGAAGATAAAGGGCCAGATGTAGGTAAGTAACATTTACCGAATCTTAATTACCGAAAATTACCGAATTTTACCGATTCGGTAATTGAGATTCGGTAAATGTGAGGGGTTGGTATGTAGGGAATCCAGATGTTCCCTTTTACCGAATCGGTAAAAATCGGTATTTACCGATTCGGTAAATACCGAATCGGTAAAGCCTATTGATTCCTATGGGCTTCAAAGCCCATAGAAATCAATAGGCTTTACCGATTCGGTATTTACCGAATCGGTAAATACCGAATTTCACAAGGGTGCAGGGGGTGTCACTTTGACACCCCCTGGCACCCCCTAAACAGGATTGGGTGCCATGTGGCAGGCATACAAGCCCTAGGGGCAGGTCTGCCTGTCATATGGCACAGGTGTGCATGCACACATGTGCATGCACACCAGAATCGGTATTTTACCATCAAATAGTATTTGATGGTAAAATACTGATTCTGTAATGCTTGTGGGACTCAGAAGAGTCCCACCTACATATCAATTTTACCGAATCGGAAAAAATACCGATTCGGTATTTTACAGAATCGGTAAATTTACCGATCGGTAAATTTACCGATTCTGTAAAATACAGGGCCCTACATCTCAAATTGCATTTACCGGTCGGTAACGGCCAAATTCGGCCGTTACCGACCGGTAAATGCCTACCTACATCTGGCCCAAAGTCACTGAAACTAAGGGTGCAATTTCTGACCTAGAGTCACTTCCAGTTAGCCATGCTCCCCTTCTAGAAATATTTGCATTTTGCAATATGTTTTTCTCAAAGTTGCCTCCTCTCTTTATTAAAGAGAGCAGGGTTAAAAACACTTCGAAGTCAAATTTAGTGGTCTGTGTCTTGTTAGAGATTCTACTGGTTTGGCTGGTCTGATGGTCTAATGATGGGGTTCTATAGCGCGGGGACACACTGTTCAGTGTAACCAGGCACTCAATAAATGGTTTTATTATTATTATTATTATTAAATTTATGACATTGGTATAACAATGAATGTAAAGAAACCAGGAGTAATCTTGTGGACGCAATTGCATCTAAAGAGGCTTGTAGTGTCCGGATAGCTAGGGAAAAGTATAGGAAGTTCCAAGCCAAAGCAAAAAATGAATGTGATGAGAAAAGGTGGCAGGATCTGAGAATGGCATGTGCTAACAACAACACCCGTAGGTCCTGGACACTGGTGACATGGGGCAGGGAGGGCACTCGAGCAGAGCCACAAAATCATGTAGCACAAGATAAATGGGTGAGCCACTTTGAATCCCAGTATGCTGTTGACCTTGCAGAGGAGAGCACTCCAGCACTGCCCAACACCTATTTTACTAACAACCCCTTTAACGCTACTGATGTCAATGTTGTTTTTCTGGCAATAATGAAGGGTAAAGCGCCAGGACTAGATGGCTTTCCGGCCGACATCTTTCTTCATGACAAGATAAAATGGAACAAATATGTATAGTTGCTTGTTAAAGCCATTGCTTGTGGAGCGCCTATACCATTTTCCTGGTAGGGGGCGGAGATCATTCCAGTGTACAAAAAACGGGACAAAACCCATCCAGGAAACTACAGGTCTATAAGTTTAATTGAACCATACAGAAATTAATTGCACGGTTAGTGTTAGGCAAAGTACAGGAATGGATTAAGGATCAGGACATCCACACTCCTCTACAAGCCAGCTTTCGAGAGCATGTCAGCACGATGGACAAGGTAATTAGGTTTAGATTAATATACTGGCGGACCATGTTCTTAGGCAAGGGCAGCATGTATGCAGCCTTTGTCGACCTCAAGTCAGCCTTTGACCTGATCTCGCGGAGTAAACTCTGGGCTGTGCAACAGGAACTAGGGATGCTGTCTGATCTGTTATTCCTCATAGCTCGATTCCACGAGGAAAACTTTGTCCAAATACGCTGGGGAAAGCAGGGAAATGTTACAGCTCTCTTCCCTGCCTCTAAGGGTGTGTGGCAGGTTTGCGTGTTGGCCCCTACATTATTCTCGCTTTTTATCAATGGTGTTGCCAAACATCTAACTTCTCCTCCCACTGATGCCCCAGCCCTTGCAGGTATAAAAATACTCATTTTGATGTTCGCCGATGATACGTTGATAATTTCTAAGACCTCGAGTGGCTTGCAGAAAGTATTAAACCTTTTTGAAAACTTCTGCACCATTCGGAGTTTGGAAATTAACATAACTAAAACCTAAGTTTATGGCGTTCAATCCACACAGAACTATTAAAGGAGGAATACTTTTAGATAATCATTTATTGAAGCAAGTCAATGCTTTTTCCTATCTGGGTGTGTTATTCCAGAAAGATATGCGATGGAGCTGCCAAATGGAAGCCACCACACTAAAGCTCCAACAGCTGTCAGGTATTCTACAAAAATAGTTCAATACTGCTCTGACCAAGCCAATTTGCCCAGTTTTACAAATATATGAAATGAAGGTTGTGAGTTCGGTGTTATATGGGGCAGAACTCCGGGGTCTTGAGAACATGCCCTAGCTTACGGTAGCTGAAAACCATTTTCTTCTGAACATTACTGCTCTTCCACAAAGCATTCCAACACTGCCTTTGTTGTTAGTCCTTGGCCGTTAAGCGCTGGCTGATCTTACCAGGTTGCGCCCTATTCTGTATTAGCGCAGAATCTGGAGCACATCAGAACTGCTACCATACGCTGAAGGCCTTAGGTATATAACTAAGGCAGATACTTTTCATAAGATTCAATGGCTTTGCAAAATTAGGGCATTATTGATAAACATGGGTATGCAAGATCTGTGGAATAACCCCATGAATAATCCAATTCCATTTAAAGAAACTGTAACAGAAATATACAGGAATATGCTCCATTGTAACACCTACAACAAATGTGAGAGCTTATCCCAATCAGGGCTTTTCTTAATAGTGAAACCCAGACCTAAATTGGATATGTACAAAGATATTATATCCAAACCTAATGATCAGAAGTTGTACTTCCAATTTAGAGTGGGGACCTTGCCCTTGCGAATCTATGCGACTAAGTGGGCAAGCGAGGGAAACAGTAAATGCTCCTTTTGCGAGAAGTGTGAAGAGTTGTACGCCCATGTTGTTTTTGTGTGCTCCGCATATACTGCTCCATGCAAAGCATGGCTGTCCCCAATATGTAGATTGCTCTTAAAAGGGCTGCATGTTGGGGCAGCAATGAAAGTTATTGCATAATGTTAGCCTCAGTTTTCTTTAATGAAATCAAGATTCTCTCTGTTTGTGAATTGGAGAATCGCCATTCTCACTGCTCTTAACAAAAATCTGGGCTCAGCAGCAAGAATATCGAAAACGTTTGTTGAACAAAGGAGTGTTCATTGTGGAATAAGAACTTTATGATACTTTTTTCCACCGTCAGCAAATAATTCAACATATAGAGTTCAGAAATTACACCCAATTAAATAACAAGAACGTTAATTAGCAAAAGAAACCTAGATGAAAGATATCTAGTTTATGCTTACACAACTGATATGTATTCAATGATACAGAGGGAATACAAGAACATATTTTTTAAATGTATGCAACGTGACACAATTTAATGTTAAATTGCTATTCAACATGCTTAAAAAATTGAAAGGAGGAACATGGATATGTTCGGTTCAACAATGCTATGGGCCTCACTACCTATGGCTCTGTGAGATCTGCCCCATCACTTGTAATACTCATGTTGTGGGCAGTAGAAATTCTGGGGAGTAAAGCTAAAAGGGGCAGATTTATGTTGGACTTGCGCCACGTTTGCGTCACGCAATGGCGGTGTAAACGTGGCGCATCCCTGAGACCCATTTACAACGTGACGCATCTAGGCAGATGCGTCACGTTGTAAAGCCCAGCGCCACATGTGGGCGTTCCGGCTCAGGGTGGGCGTTCCGGGGCAGGTGCGCCTCGCAAAAGTGGCTGAGTGAAATCTACAAGATTTCACTCAGTCACTTTTAGGCCAATGCTGCGTCAAAACCCTGCGCCTGCTTGAAGCAGGCGAAAGGCTTGACGCAGCATTGGACAGATAGGGCACCCCCGAGTCTTGCTGGAGCTGCGTCGCTCTTGCGATGCAACTCCAGCAATGCGCCACCTTTACGGCACAGATGCGTCACGCATCTGTGCCGTTTTTGCCCCATGGTGCGCCGCATTGTAAATGCGGCGCTCCATGGGTGGCAGAGCTGCGGCGCACAATAACTGGCGCATTTCCTGGGGATGCACCAGTTATTGTAAATCTGCCCAAAAGGGTTTAAACTGATGAATCCTGATGTTCCCTTTACATATCAAGACTCACCAGGGGGATTGGTTATTCTGGGTCCAACTAACTCTACAGCTATTTCCTCATTCTCTGAGAGAATTCGACCTACAGAGTCCAGCTGTTTTCAGCAGCCGAAGTCCCCAGATGAAACATACTGGGCATGCAATAAATCCACGCACCTTATAATTCCATTCGGGTTTACCAACCTCATTACAATTACCTCAATATTTGTACCAAGGCCCTCAATGTACTGTTGGCCACCAACTATCACTAATTCCGTAAACAAATTTGTCAATAGCACCTCTGAAAATGCACAGGTTTTCCCTATTACAACTGCAACAAACCTACTAAAACAAACTCTATTTATTTTTTAATCAAGAAGATATTGAACATGTGTGGAATGTCAGGGGCAATATTTTAATTAGGAATGCACAAATGAGGAAAGTAATTAAGCAAGAAATGAAGATGAAGAAACTATTATGAAGACAAATAGTTTTACATTGCTTTAACGATGATGATAAATACCAACATTAATTATATACCTTAACAGAGATGTCCAACAAGTAGTTCGGGAGCCACTGATGGCTTGTAAGTGCCCTGGAAGTTGCATCCTAAAGCAGCTGAGCATAGGACAGAATTAGAGAGACTATCCATTGTGAAGATGGAAATGCTATACATCTCCATATCCTTGGAGTGGATGCCGGCCAAACCAGTGGCAACGTCCCATGCTTCTACACACACACACACATTTTGGCAGCCAACAGTATCTGCAACATGACCACCCATCTCCCCTATCAGTTTATCAAAGTCGCATGGAGACTGGCTATTTTAGAAGCCTTCTATATAACAGTGCCTGTGAAAACTGGTCCAGAAAAGAAGGGCCAGGAACAGCCAGAGTTGGAGTCACTAGAGAATGTGGCTGCCAGAGACTGACTGGAAATATGTGATAGTTGCGTCTTAGCAGGCTGTAGCTGAGGACAGTGGCTGGATTGTTAGTGGAGACAGGTACTGACCTTGTTTTTTTAGGCAGTGGGAGTTTTGAAGAATGTATGTATGTGTATTTGTTTAAATATTTCAGTGTGCATATGTATACACATTTGTACTATTATGAATGACTTGTGTATGTTGCTGGTGTTGTGCTCCTCCTTGAAATGCATTGTCTGAAAATGGAAGCTATTACCGGTGTCGGGGAACATGAAATGTATATGGTGCCCTGAAAATTAGGGGTCATCACTGGCACAATTTTAGAATTCCCAATATAATGTTGGTACTGGCATAATAATGTTACATCTTGACTTATGTTGGGTATCTTTTAACTAATCATGGCTTATTGGCAGGCATCCTTGTCATATTATGAGTATGCTAGATCTAACAATGGCCATCTATGGCACAATAGTGGTCATGCTTAAAAAAATTAATGCCCATGGCTGACATCATGTGGTGGTTCTTAGCAGTTTGTTGGGCAACTATTGCACAATTTGTCCCTGCCTCGCGCTGCACTTCGTTAATTGCCAGTTAGGCAGCCTTGACACCTGCACGTAACCGGAGACACAATTCTTTGTATATAGAATGCACACACCTTGTAGCTTGCGGAGGTGCACAGCTCATACATATTAATTCGAACATGTTTGGGTTTCACATACCTTCATTACTCGGAGGTTTACTGTGGATTTGCATGTAATTTTATGCAATTTTATATACCCGCGTTCTTGCCCGTCAGCCCCTCCACATGGGTTAAGTCACAGTTAAGCATCTGGACTTTGAAATTCTCAGCACACACTTGAGTATGGCATGATTAATCTATGTTTTGATACTCCTTGCCATACTGTTTTGTTCTCCCAACAGGGTTTGAGTCATAAAATAGAAAATTGGTGTGGGAGCACACTGCTTCACCTCCCAGCAGGGTCGCCCCTAAGCATCATGGTAGATGCAGTCCAAGCAGCGGGCTGACGAGCCTGGGATCCCGCACCTACGCGCCGGAGTGGTACTATACCTGGCAGATATTGGCAGCCATCGGCGACCCCAGAACACTGCCTATCCCTGCTGACGAGGGTTGAAAACCCGAAACACGTGTCCAGGGATGGCGAAGACAGCGAAGATAGCAAGATCGAAAGATGATGCATCCCGAACACTCTATTACAATGACCAGAGTCCTTAGGGGCAACTTCCGCCAGTGTGTGAGTAGTGTGTGACCCCACCCCCTTTTTGTAACCTAAAGCTCCCTTGAGCAGCGGGCTGATGAGCCTGGGATCCCGCACCTACGCGCCGGAGTGGTACTATACCTGGCAGATATTGGCAGCCATCAGCGACCCCAGAACACTGCCTATCCCTGCTGACGAGGGTTGAAAACCCGAAACACGTGTCCAGGGATGGCGAAGACAGCGAAGATAGCAAGATCGAAAGATGATGCATCGCGAACACTCTACTACAATGACCAGAGTCCTTAGGGGCAACTTCCGCCGGTGTGTGAGTAGTGTGCGACCCCACCCCCTTTTTGTAACTTAAAGCTCCCTTGAGCAGCGGGCTGACGAGCCTGGGATCCCGCACCTACGCGCCGGAGTGGTACTATACCTGGCAGATATTGGCAGCCATCGGCGACCCCAGAACACTGCCTATCCCTGCTGACGAGGGTTGAAAACCCGAAACACGTGTCCAGGGATGGCGAAGACAGCGAAGATAGCAAGATCGAAAGATGATGCATCGCGAACACTCTACTACAATGACCAGAGTCCTTAGGGGCAACTTCCGCCGGTGTGTGAGTAGTGTGCGACCCCGCCCCCTTTTTGTAACTTAAAGCTCCCTTGAGCAGCGGGCTGACGAGCCTGGGATCCCGCACCTACGCACCGGAGTGGTACTATACCTGGCAGATATTGGCAGCCATCGGCGACCCCAGAACACTGCCTATCCCTGCTGACGAGGGTTGAAAACCCGAAACACGTGTCCAGGGATGGCGAAGACAGCGAAGATAGCAAGATCGAAAGATGATGCATCGCGAACACTCTACTACAATGACCTGAGTCCTTAGGGGCAACTTCCTCCGGTGTGTGAGTAGTGTGCGACCCCACCCCCTTTTTGTAACTTAAAGCTCCCTTGAGCAGCGGGCTGACGAGCCTGGGATCCCGCACCTACGCGCCGGAGTGGTACTATACCTGGCAGATATTGGCAGCCATCGGCGACCCCAGAACACTGCCTATCCCTGCTGACGAGGGTTGAAAACCCGAAACACGTGTCCAGGGATGGCGAAGACAGCGAAGATAGCAAGATCGAAAGATGATGCATCGCGAACACTCTACTACAATGACCAGAGTCCTTAGGGGCAACTTCCGCCGGTGTGTGAGTAGTGTGCGACCCCACCCCCTTTTAGGGTTTGAGTCATGTTTGAGTGTCAGTACTTGGAAACGCTCAGCACACACTTGTGTTTGGCATGAATCATCTATGTTTTTGGACTCTTTGCCATACTGCTGATTATGGCCTCATTCTCAATTCAGTCCTTCTTTTGGCAGCGATTGAACAGTGCAGTTACCGTCCCCTGTTTTTGACTCATCACGAACATTGATCTGCTAAATATCCTTCCTCAACTACTTATTACCATTAGAAGTCACTGCATCAGCTGCCTTTTAATTATCCTCACCATATCCCTTTCCAGAATCCAACCTATGGTGGATTCATCTTTGAAGAATTCCATTGGTATCTATTACCTTCATTTGTGTAGGTTTCATGACCACCCACATGGCTTGCTTCTCAAATATTTCAGCACTCCTGCTAAAATATCCCCTTTTAATTGTGAGGCTGTCTCTGTTTTTCCTTACTCCTGAGGGTCGACTTGCTTGTCAAAAATCCAAGCCCTATTCTATTCTCCATTCTATTTGAAAGTTAAACTAAGTCCCAGTCAGACTGGAGATTCATGTACTTAGGGATGGATGACTTTTTGAATAACCCTTTTAAACCATCCTTTATAGCACAGCATATATTGTACTCACATTCAGAACTTTTATGCACTTTTGTCACTTAATCCCCTTTGCGTCATTTCAAAAATAGCTTTGTGTATTGCCTGTGACAGCTTAACTATATCATCTCTTTACCACAAAAAATGTAAAAAAGGAAAAAGTGATTAATCTTCCAATACATTTCTTAGATTTTTTCATGATTGGTGTGTTTTCCTGTGTTTCTCTTTTTCTTTTCATTGATTAAGTGTTGAAGTAATTGAATTTCTCCTCACTGTTAACTATTTATTACGTGGTGAAGCAATTCTGTACCCAACAGAACCATTATCACTTTACATTATATACACCCAGGTTCTGAGGGGCACTGGATTATCCCATTATACTAGAGGGGCTGACTTAATGCAGGGCATCTTTGGTGTAATGTGTGCATGGTTGGCATTATGCTGGGCACAGGATGATACTACCTAGACAGGTGTTGTAGAATCTGCTAATGTGAGGCATTTGTACAAGGGGAAATCACATACCGAGATTTGGGGGAAATGCACGAAAACTGATTCTTATGGCAAACATTTAGGCTTTTTTTCAGAAATAGACCAGATTTTCTTGAGTGTGTTAACACAAGATGGAAAGTGCAGATCTAATAGTAAAACATGTAGTTGAGAAATAGATATGTTGAATTTTGAAAACAAAATGATTACAAAAGAAAATCACATTTTCATTCTCTTTGAAGGATAAATCAAACAGAGTTGAAGAGAATTATAGCTGTTAATATTCCATTTTTACCAGTGAGCACTTTCTGCTAGGCCTGTAATATTATTAGTCATCTGGAGAAGTTTATATTCACAAAGCACTTCCTAATATTGCTGTTGGTAACTCTGTCTTATGATTTGGGTGGCTGATGTTTTACTACAACACCGATTTTTAAATATTGTGCATTCAAAATATTGTACCACAATATCATGAAGGAAAGTATTTATAGGTAAGTATAATTTTTTTACATTCTTAATGCCATATCTACCTATTTTGCAGAAGCAGGCATCAATAAGGTCCGTAGATTTAAGAATCGTAAATCTATACCTACCAATACGTAGGTACTTTCATGATACTGATTTAGACACTATTTTCTGGATATGATATTTTGGTCACTCAATATTGTGAAATGTATGTGGGTTGTCACTACTAGTAATCTGGCAAGATGTGATCACAACTGGGATTGGAATAGATGCTGTCACTTATACAATAATGTTCAAAGCCATTAGCAGCTCAGAACTATTTTTATTGATCAAAAGTAACTCTTGTTAAAGAAAAGGTTAGAGACCGCGTTAGAAACCCTGCTGTAAGAAATTGGGTTATAAGTTGCAAAGGATGTGAATCCTTCACGAGTAACAATTCTGCAACTTCCCCTTTACTGGGATTAACCCTGGGCGGAGTACCCGGAGTCACATTCCGCGGAGTTTCACATAGTTAAAGAAACCTCTGTAGAACTCCACTCCACCCCAGTCCCACTTAGCCCATGCCCACAAAAATAGACAAAAACCCACTTACCTGCTCTCTGGCGTCTGCAGGCCGCCCTCCTCCTCACCATGGTGTCTACTCCTTGCCGCCGTCCTCCTCCTCATTGCCGGTCAAAAAACCCTATGTCTTACGCTATGCATGGACTGTGCATGCGTAGGGGTTTGGAGCGAGAACGAGGATGGTGGTGAGGAGGAGACACCAAAGCGAGAAGGAGGGCGGCCCACAGACACCAGAGAGCATGTAAGTGGGTTTTTGTCTATTTTTGTGGGCATGGGCTAAGGGGCTAACTCTGCTCCACCACGTAGTCGGAGTTTTGCTTCAACCCCGCTTTCCCAACAGAGCGCGAAGTTGGTAAAACTCCAGAAACTCTGCTGGCGGAGCGGAGTACACCACCCAGGTTACTGGGAACCAAGTAACACATTTTAGAAGTTCACTCTCTTATGGTAGAGCAATAGAGGAGCTCAAGGACCACTCACAGGAGATAATGTGAGCTAGGTACCTCGGTTCACTGGTATGCAACAAAAAACACTCAAGAAATAATTTTCTAATCAGTGCTTTCTCTTATAAAAATGAAAAATACTTTATTACAAACTAACTACTAAATATTCTGCATTCATTTACAAATATGTAAAACTAGGCAGAAGGAAATGCCTATGGAGACACCCTCATAACACGTCACAAGACTAGTGAATTCTGAACCCTGTATCCACAATATTCCCACCTATATAAGACATATTATAAGGGCATGTCATTAGCAAAAAGGCTGGACTACTGGCTTTGTCTGTGTGTCACTACATTAGTAAAAGTAGAAATACAGCATAAAAATCCAATACAACACTACTGAAATCAATAGCGATGGTACAACATTGCAATGACATTCATTGAGGCCTGTCGTGACTCACTGTTAACCTTGGACATGTCAATAAAGCATTTCAAAATATGTCAATAAACATAATTAACACATCCAATGATTGAATGTTAATCTCTTGTTTATCCATAACGCCTTTTCTGATAAAGGACAGCCCTGCTAGTGCCATCTCTCTATGAAGATTGGATCCAAGACTGCCCCATTTACTCTTAATCTTGCCGTAGGCCTTTTATAGATAGCCATGGGCCATTGCAGGAAGATAGGATCCAAACCCAGGCTCTGTAGGCCTCACCCCATATATGTCCCGTCAACCTTATTAAATGACTTTTCAGCACATATGGACAGCAACAAAAAAAACATTGTTATGTTTCCTTTCGGAGTATTCCAGAAAATTGAGTAGTTTCTTTGTATTGTTTCTCCTAGGAATAATGCTTGATTGGTATAGGCTAGGTTGGGTAGGAGGGGCCCAACCTTGTAGCTAAATTCCAATGACAAGTTTCAGATTAACATTCAAGAGAGAGATAGGTCAGTATAAGGTGCACTTGGAAGAGTCCCCCCTGGTTTAGGGATAACCTCCACAGTTGTCTGACACTTTGTTTTTGGCTAGGAAGCCCATCTCTCCTATGTTTTTGGAGAGTTGCATGAGGATCGGTGCCACTTTCGAACAGTAAAACATTCAGAAAATAGCAGTATACCCACATAGTCCTGGGGATTTCCCGGATTTGAGTTTTGATATTGCTGCAATTGACTTCTCTACTGAGGTTAGCTAAATTAGGCCTAGATGTAGGTAATTTTATTTTACCACTTCTTAAATACCGAATTTTACCGATTCGATATTTAAGAAGTGGTAAAATAGAGGGGGGGGATGTAGGTATTACAGAATCGGTAAATACCGAATCGTTAAGATTCAGTATTTACCGATTCTGTAAATACCGATTCAGTAATGCCCATTGATTCCGATGGGCATTGAAGCCCATAGGAATCAATGGGAATTACCGAATCGGTATTTACCGATTCGGTAAATACCGATTCCAGCAAGGGTGCAGGGAGTGTCACTTTGACACCCTCTAGCCCCCCAAATACAGGCATGTGTGCCATGTGGCACACAGACATGCCCTAGGGGCATGTCTGTCTGTCACATGGCATAGGTGTGCATGCACACAGGTGCATGCACACCTGGATTCGGTATTTTACCACCCACTTGGATTGGGTGGTAAAATACCGAATCTGAAAGGCCTGTGGCACTGTAAACTGTGCCACCTACATTTGTAATTACAGAATCGGTATATTTACCGATTCTGTAATTTACCGAATCAGTAATTTTACCGAATCGGTAAATATACCGATTCTGTATTTTTCAGCCCCCTATATCTGAAAACCCTAATACCATTCAGTAACGGCCGAAATCGGCCGTTTCCGACCGGTATTAGGGCTCCTAATTCTGGGCCTTAGAGACTGTTTTCAGTTCCAGGGAAGGGACCAATTGAGATGTTTGTCTAGGAATTGAGAAACTGTACTCCAAGTTTTATGCTCCCTGGAATAGAGCTGTGGTAAGAAAGTGTGGAAAGTTTTTGATATAGAATTATTAGCTTAATCTGAGTTCTCTTATTGAGTGTAATTTTCTGTATTCTGTCAAGGTTCAGCCTTGCTTGCAACTGTGATGCCATCATTCTCTTGGCTTTAGCAGCCAAGTAATAGTATATTTGTTTATTGCAAAATTAGGTGTATTCTGCTTTATCCCAGTCTAGGGCTTTCAGTTGGGCTCTAAAGGTGTTCACCTTATGCCAGTTTCTATTAGCTGGGGCCTGGACGTGTGGCTTGTCTGCCTGAGCCAGACAAAATTATTGTTCTTTTCTCTTATTGAGCATAAATGGGGCGCTATTGAAATGAGAATCCTCTTTATATAGGACGTAAGAGAGTCCCAGAAATTGTGTGTGTGGGAGGGTAATTTCCGGTGTGTTTGATGGAGCTCATTAAGAGCTTGATTTAGAGATCTGTGGAAGTGTTACTACATCACAATCATTACAGATATCTTGTCAATTGAATTACAAGTGCGTTATATTCAACAGCATTTGTAATACAGCAAAAGGATAAATGTCACATTTGTGATGGAGTAACCTATCTGCAAGACTCTAAATCAGGTCCCAAGTCCCCAGTTTGGTGGCTTGGTGGCTGTAGAGTGTAGGTTCAGAGTCAGTAATGTTTGCATGGGTGTTGAGACAGAATATCAAGTTGGAAATGGCGACTTACAGGAATATCGAGTTGGAAATACAGTGATTCAGAAATATTCACAGCAAGAACATTGTGGTCAAGAATATCGAATTTAATGTACAAAATATAATTTATTTGAATATAGAAGTCATTAATATTGTTTCCAAAAATATATTTGATTAAAATATAATTTTTTTACTAGTGTTATGTATTTTAGTTTGTATTTTAAATGTATGTAATGTATGTTTTTTGTATAAGTATTATTTATGTTTTTTAAATTAGTAGTTACGGATTTTATTTTAATTAAATTATGCATTTTTTAGTTCCGTAACGGGTTGTGGGTTTATAGGGGAATAGGGTCGGAAGTAATTTGTTTAATTCATTAATAATTAGTTCTTAATTAATATTAATGAATTAATGAAAAATGTAATATGGAATTTGTGTAATTAATTTTAGGTGTGGCTTGTGGGGTTTATAGGGGTAATGGGTGGGAAGTGATTTATGTTTAATAAATGAAAAATTAGTTTATCATTAATGTTAAATAATTAATTTATATTTAATTAGGGTATTTGTTTATATTTTTTGTGTGTGGGGTTTATTGGTACAGGGGTACAGTGTGGGGATCCATACATTTTACTTACTTTATATTTAGTTGTTTAATAATATTAGTTTTTCAATTGTGGCGATTATAGGGGTAAAGTGAAGGAAGTTAAATAATTTTTATGAGTTTTAATTTGTTTTTAAATTAATAGTATTTCTTTAATTATTAATTAATTATGATAAATATGGAAGTACATTTTTTTATTTAGAAGAGGGTTGTGAATTTTGTGGTGTTATGGGGTACGGAAAAAAAAAGTAAATTGTTTCTAAGTAATTTTAAATAACATATTTATTTGTTTGGAGATTATTTTTTATTGTATTTAATATATTACGTGTAGGTATTTTTCATATGTATTTAACATTATAATATGTTTTTTAAACTTTTTAAATATTACATATATTTTTCTATTTTAATTTTTAACATATTTATATATTTTTTATTTATGTTGTTTTTTAAATATTGTTGTTGTTAACATTCTATTTGCTTTTAATTTTGAAATGACTGGAGTGAGAATAATAATTGTTACTCCTCTGCAATCCAACACTTTCCCTACTGTTGCAATCACTGGAGTGGGAATAGTAATTTTGACCCCTCCACCATCAAACATTTTCCCTCCTTGAACAATTATTGAAGTGGAAATAGTACATTTTTATCCCACCACTATCCAACACTGTCCCTACTGTTGCATTCACTGGAGTGGGAATAGTAATTTTTGCCCCTCCGCTATCCAACATTTTCCCTGCTGTTGCACTCACTGGAGTGGGAATAGTAATTTTTACCCCTCCGCTATCCAACACTTTCCCTACTGTTGCCCTCACTGGAGTGGGAATAGTCATTTTTATCTCTCCGCTATTCAACACTTTCCCTTCTATAACTCTTATAAGAGTGGGAATAGTAATTTTTACCCTTTCGCTATACAACACTTTCCCTACTGTTGCACTGACTGGAGTGGGAATAGTAAAAATATTCCCTCCGCTATCCAACACTTTCCCTACTGTTGGACTCACTGGATTGGGAATAGTACATTTTACCCCTCCGCTATCTAACACTTTGGCTACTGTTGCACTCATTAGAGTGGGAATAGTAATTTTTACCCATCCGCTATCCAATACTTACCCTTTTCGCAAGGTGTTTTATCTGCGTTCAATGTTACTAAATACTTTCTTTTACAGACATGTAAATAGGTCCTCCAAAGTATTGAGTCCTCCCGGATATTTCGAATCGAGTTCCAATATGTATTGGATCTCCAGTGTTCTTAAAACTCCCTCCCTGTTGCCTCCTCTTCTATTTAATGGCACCGCATTGATCAAATAATATTTAAAATGTTCCAAATTGTTGCTGTGCCTCCCTTTCTTTTTTTTTTTTACTGATATTTTCAAACAGTCAAGTTACTTTACAATACAACAGGCCAGCGTTTTATCAAACAATACAGGAGCTCAAAGAAGTCTAAATAGCACACAATATCTTTGTAGCAGCATACACTCCGTCAGCTCTCCACCAGCAGAAGGATGTATATATGTCATAAATCTAGATATTCGCATTGATCAACAAGATGCAACAATAGAACATTACATATTACCACATAGAGGGCTTAAGTCATATCCGGCCCTCACTTTCGAGTTCACATTACACTGAAAAACAGACAGGGGAACAGACCACGGAGCTGGTTGGAGGGTAATATCCCATCATGATGATGTCACAGTCTGAGTATCGCCCACATTCGTTTCTCCATTAGATGTTTGGTGACGCTGAGCCCAGGTCATGAGCTCCCAAAATATGATCAATTGTATGTGCCCGTATGTGACATCCCTGATCCATCCCTTAATGGAGGGCACCCGTCTCCTACCCCAGTGGATTGCAACCTTTCGCTTTGCGAACAATAGACGGAGTGCATGTAACTTACACACCTTGGGCAGTGTATCTTTAACATAGCCAAAAAGGCTAAGAATTGGTGATGGAACGAATGACATGTCGAGGATGTGATTTATGGAGTCAAAAATTAGAAACCAAAATTCTGCAATTTTGGAGCAGCACCACGCTACATGCAGAAACGTGGCAGGGGTATAACCGCAGCGCCAGCACCTGTCGTCTTCTCTAATACCCATACGATGGAGACTTACGGGTGTTCTATTAAATCTATGCATATATTTCAAATGAATTAACCACAGGCTGTAATTAGGAGAGAGTTCAGTGAGTTGCTCACAGCAAAAGTCCCATTGGGGGTCAGTCAATGGAGTTAGGAGTTTGTCATTCTAATATCCAAAGGATTTAGGTGTCACTGACGGGGCAGTTTACTTGCATGTGGGTATATAGTTGTGTAATGAGTTTACAAGGAGATGGGGTTTTCAGCAAGTTTTCAAGTGCAGGCAAAGGTGGAGGGGCCAGCGGGAATCCCTCCCAAAGAGCATGCTGCACCCAGCTTATGATATAAAAAGAACTCAGCAAATGTCACAGCTTGACCTTCAGCCGCTTCCGGGGGGGGGGGGGGGGGGGGGAGTCTGAACTCTTCGCCTGGATATAGGTCATGGAAAGTTTGAAGTTACAATTTTTGGGCCAGTGACTTACTCCCACGACCTTGTATGCAAGGCAACATTGGATTCTGCGACAGAGGAATGGAAGGGGCGTACAACACCGGAACGCCTGTTCTTTTAAGCAGCTCATCCCATGCCCATCATAACATCCCAGAGGAGTCTACATCTCTGTGAGGGCAGCATGATTTTTGATAGAGTTCCACCTTAAGCGGGGTAGGAGCCTTCGCATCAGCCTCAACTGCCACATGAGGTTGAAAGGGAGTCGCATGGGCCCAATAATGCAAGAATTGTGCTTGGGCACATAGCGCATGTAGATGCATGTCTGGGGCTCCTAAGCCGCCCTGCCTCAGCGGGAGGGTCAACAGGTCCCATGAAGTTCTGGCCTGACCTCCCACCCACTCCAAGGAAACCAACTGCGACTTCAGGGAATTATAAAGTGCTGAGTGAGCGGAATCGGTATGTTAAAAAATAAATACAGGAACTTTGGTAGAACAACCATTTTTGCCAGTGCTATCTTACCAGCCAGAGACAATGGCATCCCAGACCACACCTTCACCTTCTCCTCCAGCCACATGATAGTCTGACCATAGATTAACCTCCACACCTCCTGTGTGTCGCGGCTTATCCAAACCCCCAAATATTTGATCTCCTCGGCTTCCCATCTCAGCGGTAACTATGATGTCATCGGGGGGGTACCATCAGTCAGGGAGAAGACCACCGACTTAGCCTAAATAATAAAGTTGCCAGCCAGACCTCCAAATCGGATAAACTGCCTTAAAAGTGGATCCAAGTTCTCTTCTGGGTTGATAACGTAGAGAGTCACATCATCTGCATAAAGGGAAATAAGTAGACTTCGAGAACTAAACCCTATTCTTCACGGTGTGTGATGTTGTCGGATGTGAGCAGCAAAGGGCTCCATCGCAATCGCGAAGAGCACGGGAGCTAATGGGCACCCTTGTCTGTTACCCCGCGAAATTCTAAATGGATCAAAGAGCAGACCATTCACCTGGATTTGAGCGCTGGGTAGAGAATATAACAACCTAATTCTATTTATGAAGAGCAGACTAAACCCCATGCAACCTAGAATCGTGAATAGATAGAGCCATTCGAGCATATCAAACGTCTTAGTGGCATCTAAAAACACAACCGCGGCGCACAATACAGGATATAAGTAGTGTAACACCGAGAAGATTGTCCTCAAATTATGAGAGGTCGACCTCCCAGGAATAAATCACGATTGGCCTGGGAGTGCAATGATGCGGAGCAGAGATTGTAATCTATTAGCAATCAACTTCGCCAGGATCTTAACATCCACATTTATCATTGGCAGTGGTTGATAGGAATCCAGCTCCTCCTCCAGCTTTCCGGGTTTAGGAGCATGATGATGATTGCCTCCCCCATGGACTGGGGTAACACTCCTATCTCCAGCGCTTCTTCATATACTGCCAGCAGCCGAGGCGCCAATTCTTCGACATATGTTTTATAAAAGGACGTAGTTAGGTCATCGGGCCCTGGGGCCTTTCCTACCAGTTAGCTTTTTATAACCTGGGATACATCCTCCACCGTGAACGGGAGATCCATGTATTCTCTATGGCCGTTGCTGAACCAGACCAACGCCGTTGAATCGAGAAAGATTTGTAGCCCCTCAGTGCACGTCTCCTGAGTAGTAGTGTATAAATTGGAGTAAAATGACGAAAACTCATCTAAATTCCAGCTTGACCTCTGACGGTAACGCCCTGCGGGGACCGTATCTCGTGAATGAATGTAGTTGACTGAGAGGGTCTAATCATACCAGCTAGTGTGCGGCCCGGTCTATCACCCTCGCCATACCTCCTTGCCGCAGCATATTTCCCCAATAACTTAACTTTGTGTTGGGCATCCTCAGCAAAATCTTGCAGTTTAGATTTCAGGAGTTGTTCTATGTGGGGTTCATTGGTGGAATAGAATTGCCCCTCAAGCTCCTTTATCTGGATTTCTAGTGACGTGGTTGTGCCACGGATAGCCTTTAATGGTCCCGCCTGCCTGGCAAAACATTGGCCTCTGATTACCACCTTTAATGCCTCCCAAAGCGAAGCTTCAGTAGTCACTGAGCCCGTATTATGGGCAAAGTAGTCTGTGATGTTCGTCCTTGTCAGCTGTAACAAACATGGGGCGTGATCTGATAGGGAGCGCGGCATGTGCAAGATGTCAGTAGTCCAAGCAGCAATATCCCTAGAGACCAACCAAAAATCCAAACTGGATCAAGTACTGTGGCGATCAGATATGCATGTACCTTCTTTCACAGGAGGGTGTCTACTATGCCATATATCAACTAAACCCCCATCCAAAATTATAGCCTTCAGGGCCGCGCTTCTAGGGAACGTGCCACACCCTTCCTGTCCCTGTCATCATCTAGGATAGCATTGAAATCCCCTCCCAAAATTTTGTACTGCAACCCGTCATTCTGATTCTAGTCCAAACATCCTGAAAGAAGTTAGGGGAGTCTACATTCGGACCAAACAGTGGTACAATGACCAGGGTAACCCCTCCCAGCACTCCATGTATTAGGTTAAACCTCCCCTCGGGATCTTTATGTACCTCTCCCTCTCGCAAGTTCATCCCCTTTTAAACAACACAGCCACCCCTTGGGCATAGTTGGAGTAAACAGACGAGTACGCATTCCCCCACCTGTTATGTCTCAGCCTCTGTGATGGTGTAATATTTAGATATGTCTCCTGCAACAGACACACATCTATATTGTGTCTGGATAAATAAGCAAGCACAAGTCTAGACTTTCTACCATCATTTAGCCCTCATATATTTCACGTAAGGAAATTTAGTGTTGCAGTGTGATCGTGTTCACAGTACCTCAACTAATGTGGAATGAGCATCGGAGGCATGTTATCTCACAAGCACAGGTCGTGTGCACTGACCAACATCATTCATCATACTGGCAATGAACAAACTAAAATTCAAAAATCCAAACTGTGGTATAGGGAAACTTCCTATGGGGGCGTAGTGACACCAACAAACTCCCCTGTTCGCACAGGGTGGCCGGGGGTTACAAGCACACACCAACAACCCCAAACAGACACAACAACAAATCTTTGTGCTATACGAAACCCATAGCCGCAGATCAATTAGTTAATCCTTGGATCCGCAGCATGTCAATACAGTCATTTAGGCTAGTTATCTATAAAACACCCAAATCAATCGTTATCACTGAGTTGGCCAGTCACAGTTGCCTCAGCGCCTCAGGAGTCTTTTTTCCGCTTCCCAACCACATGTTTGGCAAACTTCAAGGCGGACTTCGCATCTGTAAAAAAGTGAGCTGTGCCATCATACAAAACTTTCAGTTTGCCAGGATATAGCAGGGAGTAAGGTATCTGTGCCTGCAGGACGATGCTTTTAGCTGGTAAAAATTCTCGTCTTGCAGCCTGTACAGCAGGGGTAAAATCCGGGTAGAACAAAATGTTATTGCCTTTATGTGACAGTTGCCCCTTTTCCCTTGCCAACCGCAAGATGGCATCTCTGTCCTGGTAGTTCAGCAGTTTTGTCAATATCGGCCGAGGTGTTGCCCTAATTGGGGGTTTCGAGCCTAAGGATCTATATGCTCTCTCCACCACAAAGACAGGGGACAGGTGGGGATCGAGCAGTTCATGGAATAGATCCCTTACAAATGTCTCCATCTTGGATATGGCGGTAGTTTCCGGCATCCTGGCAATTTGTAGGTTGTTTCTACGTGACCTTGCCTCCAAATTGTCGTTCTTGGCACGAATAACGCCTAGTAGCTTGTCCATATTCGAGAGATGTTCTTTAGTTTCCATCCGTAATTCGTGGAATTCAGTTTGGCGGTTTTCCAGGATGTCCAGGCGGGTCTCGTGCACAACTACCTGGGTCTTGACCTAGTCCAGCTGCGCAGTGAGGGTATCCAACTTGGAATCTGTGTTTCTTCAACTAGAACACATCTCCAACATGAGAGTACGCAGGTCTTCCCCTTGATCCTCCACAGGCAAAACCTGTTGTCCGTCCGAATGCACATCAGAGTTAGGTTCAGTTTGGAGCATGGCTCGTTTGTCGTCAAAGGTGAGCTTTGGTTGTTTAGCGTACTGTTTGCCCATGGTGTGAAAGCAATCAGGAGGATGCAGAGCACAAGGAGAGGCAGATCACACCCAGCACTCCCAATCACCTCTCAATGCCAGCATGGTCCTCGTCAGCCACTAAATCTTCCACTCCTTCAGGCGCCACTTAATTCACCCAGCACCACGTGTCACACCGCATGGCCTCTCAGCACACCAGTGCTCTAATATCAAGCTTCATGTGTCGGTTCTCCTCAGGTGATCGCTACCCAACCTGCACTACTTCATAGCAGCGGCACAATGCAGCGGTATATAAGGGATGTAAGATCACTGAATCCCAAGGGTCCACCAGGGCACAGCTGGGGCCTCGTGAGCCAGTAACGGCGGATCCATGAGAAGGCAGCAAGACAGCCACTCTCAGCCAGTCGCGACCCAGGCTGCGCCGCAGTCTGCAACAGCAGCTAAATCATGAGGGGCACCACCTCCGCAGTGCAATATAATGTGTGGCCAAGACTCCCCACTCAAGTATCACTTAGGGATATTGCCTCCCCGGGACCACCAACACCTTGCCCACACCGATGTACAATTGCGGGTGCTGCGCTTTGAAATAGCACCCACTCGGGACCCGCGGCAACATGCAGCGTGTACCTGGCGGTGGCAGCAGTGAAGTACAAACAGATTAAGTCCAGGCGCTAACTTCCCGCGCCTCTGCCTGCGATCATGAATGTTGTGTCTGTAAAATGGCGGCCCGGGGTTGCCCGTGCAGTGTATCCCCTCTTCACACTGCATATACAGCAGCGCTGCAGCAAAATGGGGCCTCCACACTGGAGCTTCTCATCCCTCTCAGTGCCCTCAAATGTCGCACGTACCTCAGATGTCAAGGATGACTCAGTCAGGCGACTCTTGCCGGTGTTCCCAGTCCGCGGCCTGCGACACTGCAGTAGCCGCGGGCTCGATTGTCAGGCTGCCAGAAGTTAACGCCTCCAGGGGAACAGACCTTCACAGGCAGTCGGCGGCTCCGCAGACCTGAATGCCGATATAGCTCAGGGCGCCCACGGTCTTAAAAGTAGCACCAACAGGATCCACGGTGGTTCCGCAGTCTGAGGACGTCGATTATAGGCGCAACATCACACTATCTACAAGGATTGTAGCAGGATTTAATTACCGGCCGGTGGAGCGCACTCAGAGAGGGGCCATTCCGCTGCTCGGCAGTCCACGCCCCCCGCTGTGCCTCTCCTTGAAGTGACGGGCAACAGTGTACGTCGGATTCTGATTGGTGATCGCCCGTATGTGCTGGAGTATCGGTTTGTGGGCCTGTAGCTTAGTGCTACCAATATAGCGTTGTCCAGAAGGACACTCCAGCACATATATGACATGGTCTGTCTTACATGTCAATAATTTATTGACCTTGCGGTCTTTATCACTAAAAAGTGTTGTGTATGCCATTTTGTTTTCCCCGAACTGGCATGCCCTGCAGGTTTTGCATTTAAAAAAAAAAACTTTCTTTGTGATAGCCAGGTATTGCCATACACTATTTCATGGCTGCTCTGACAAGGGAATTACGCATTGATGGTGCTCTTCTGTACGAGATTGAGAGATTTTTCGGAAGGAGATGGCCAATCGCAGGATCATTTAAAACTAAAGGCCAATTGCGTCTAATGATACTTCTCAGTGCTTTGGCTTGTTTGGGAAAAGCTAGTATTATTCTGACTCAATTGTCATTTCTTTTGATGTCTTTGGTTAAATGTTGGCCAACCTTGTTTGTCAGAGTTTCGGAGTTGGATAACAGTGTTGATCTATCTAAAAATGTTGTTTTGGTGATGGCAGCTTCTGCAGTTTCTCTTGAGTATCCTTGTGCAATAAATCTTTGTAGGCTCGCCTTTTGGGTCATCTAAAAAATCCTGGCTATTTCTACAAATTCTTTTCAGCCTGATCATTTCACCATACAATATACTTTCTATCAAATGCCTGGGGTGAAAGCTTGTAGCATGTATCACAGAATTGCCTGCTGTTTCTTTATGGTGTACTTTAGTTTCAAGTTTGTTGTCTTCAATGTAGGCCTGCACATCTAAAAGGTTAACTGTTTTTTGACTCACTGTGGCTGTGAAGTTCTTTTTTAAAAACATTTTTTTTATTATTATTTTGTGTCAGCAAACAGTCTTTATAACAACAGAGCCCACATTTAGATTTTGTAAAACAAAAAAACAATATATAAATAATTCATTGTACATCATCATTACAAACTCAAAGATTATATCATTAATCAACAAATTCAAATCCATTTTGATAAAGGAGCCCATACATTCAACCCAAACAGCTTTTTCTTTACCCCCTTTGATTTATATACAGCTATCTCCAAATAATATATAGCTAATAATCTAGATTGCCAATTATTAAAGAGTGGTAGATCAGTCTTGCCATTGAGAGGTAATACAGAATCGATAAACCGACATATAAATAAATAAAAAACCTTCCTCTGCTTCCGTTCTAATTCCAACTTGATTTACCTGCACACCTAAGATTACCATTCCTGCAGATAATTGCAAACGAATCCCCAAACTAACATTAAAAAAAACTGAATATCCGTAATAAATTGAGACACTTTGGAACACTTAAAAAACATATGAACAGAATCAGCAGCCATACACCCGAATCTATTGCATTTAACACCACTTATGGATTTCCATTTTGCCAATTTGGCAGGTATGTAATATAAATCGAAAATAGGCATGAAGTGTTGACTTTTCAGTGACCCATTAAACAGAACTTTAGTTGATAATTCTATTACTCTGTCTGGAATTAGACCTTTATTGATGATGTTGACAACAGGTTAGGTTTTATTGAATTAGCACAGTTAATTAAAACCATAGCTATAAAATATCAACATTAGCACAGTTATCATGTTTAGAAAGCAAAAGCTGAAAAAGACAATCTAAATTTAAAATCCTTTACATGTTAAAAACAATCTTGTAGGTGCCAGTATAATAAGAAAACAGTGCAGGACCTAAAGAAAAAATAGATTGATGCAGGAGTACTACATAAGGGGATGGAAAAAGTCTGTGATGAGTTTTTTTTGGGGGGGGAGAGCTGGAAGCACAGGGACCATGGAGGGTAAAAATAGGTTGTCCAAAAGTCTCACAAATTTTCCAATCCTTGCAAGCACTTGGGTGTCTGAGGAGGTAAAGCACAGGGCCGATGCTTCCCAACACGACCTGATGCCCCGTTTTAAATATAAAGGTTTTAAGAGAAGTCTTCTGGGGGTGTCCAGGACAGGACAGCAGCACAGGAGATGCAGCCAGGATTCCGTCTGATAATTGCTCAGTCTGCATGTCCCCTCCTCACTTGTTGGAGCCCATCGGTTAAAGGCGATTGAACGTAGACCTAGGAGACGCATGAACATTATGTTTTTCCGAGCCACTGCATTTTAAATTTTCCAGGAGGTAGGATTGAGGTGGCCCAAGGAGGTATGAGTTGTTCAGGAGGAGCAAGACTGTTGATGTTTTTAAAGCCTTGGAGTCCATCCGATGGGAGATTTGTTTGACCTGCTTATTGATAGCCTTTTTCCAGACTGTGTATGGAATAGTGGCTGAGGTTAGTAATGAATTATCGATCTCTAGCGATTTTATAGCCTTTGTAACTTGTCGATTCCATGGATTTCCAGGACTAGCAAAAGTTTTTTTTATCCGGGCTTTTAAAGTGTTATCTGCGTCTTTTAATGTCCTTATAAAGTATTTCATGGTGTCAGCCTTGCAATAAATAGATTGTCTTTGAAGGACCAGCTCCAGTCGTAGTCTTGCCCTATGAATGAAGTTTGGAAGATGAAAGATTTTTTTTGTAAATGGAAACTTGGGCAAGGTCAAGACTAGCCGAGCATGCGCCAGGGAAGGCCTGATGCCCATAGTTTAAGGGGGAGAAGAGTGGCTTTAATCACCTTCTGAATGGGTTCTGCAGTAGGACTACTCAGGGACTGATTGAGTCGGTTCAAGGAGTATGTTATAACGCCTGCTCTCTTTTTCAAGGCGGCTAGGTGGGCTGCTGGTCTAGAGGACTCGCTAAACCAGACCCCCAGGTAATTATATTTTGTCATTGTCTTGATCTTTGCAGGCCCAATGTACCATCTTAAACTTTTCTTTTTCTTGCAGCCGCCGAATATCAAAACCTTAGTCTTTTCCTGATTAATTATTAAGGTATTGGCAGTGTTATATTTGTGGAGCATACTTGATGCTCTTTGGAGGCCCGATTTTGCCTGGTCCATTATTACAATATCGTCGGCATATTGTAGAACGTGCAAGTTCCCTTTTGCGGACCCCAATTTGGGCGGGAGAAGATTACTTTTCTCCAAGGATGTTCCAAATCGGCTGTGTAAAGATTGAACAAAAGGGGGCAAGAACGCAGCCTTGCTTTAGTCCGTCTCTGGTAACAATTTTTTCAGAGACTGTCTTTGGGCCAGTTTTAATTCGCACCCATGTGTTCTTATGCAAGGAGATAAGAGCTCCTAGCACGCCTTGAGCAATCCCCCAGTTATCCAGTTTCCTCCATAAAGTGTTGCGCGACACTTTATCAAAGGTGGCGCTGTAGTCTATAAAGCAGCAGTAGAGAGGAAGATGATTTTTTTGTGCTACTTGTTGGCTCAGAATAGCTAGAATCGTGATGTTATCTATTGTGGAGGCCGAGGATCGGAACCCTGTTTGGAAATATGATAGAATGTTGTTTTCTGCTACCCATTTTTCTAGTGACCTAAGAAGACACTGGGGATATACGTTGGCCTCAACATCTTATAGGGAATTGAGTCGGTAATTAGCTGGTAGCGAGGGATCTCCTTTCTTAAAAATTGGGCATAAGATCGAGCCCAGCCACGAGTCTGGTAACCGACGGGTCGTAAATACTTTGTTATATAGGGGAACCAAAAGCTTGGCCCACTCTTCCAGAGCACATTTAAATACCACCGCTGGAAGGCCGTTGGGTCCGGGAGCACTGTCGTTTTTCATGGCTTTCAAGTACTTGGAGACCTCGGCTGAGGTAGTCAGCTCTTGAGTTTTTATCTGGATGGTATCGGCATGATCTCTTAATTCGATCGCCACAGGATCCGGGGTGTCATAGCAGTCTAGATGAGTCGGGCCCAATCATCTTCACGAACCGCGTTCCCTCTGCTCTCATTGGAGGAGCGGAGCTTATTCATGTGGTTCCAGAATTGGGACAGATTTTTTTCCTTTAGCAAGGCAAATATTTTAGCCACTCATTCTATTCTTTTTGTCTCTTGGCGTCCCATGATGATTTTTTGAAGGCTTTGTGCAGTACAGCCATATTATTGGCAGAGAGCGCGGTACCTTTCAATTTGTGCAGGTGCACGGCCCTCCTTAGGGCTCTTCTTTGGCTGTTTTGTCAGTTTCCAGTTTTCTTTGCCATTTATATTAAAAAAAAGCATAAATCATCTTGCAATCTATTTAACATATGCTGGAAAACTGGGCCAATTTTCCTTTCAAGTCTGATAGCTTCCAATATATCAATTCTATTCATCATTGGCGGATCTTGAAGCCCTTTATGATGCAAGAAACTTTATATTTGAAGATATTTAAAAAAATCTGTTCTAGTCAGATTTTATTTCTGCTGCAGATAGGTAAAGGAGGCAATTCGATCACCCTGATATAGGTCTCCTAATATACGAACCCCAGCCGAATGCCATCTAATCATCACCTGATCTCTAAAAACCTCTGGTAGGGCCTGACAAATAATTAGGGGTGTATAATAATTCAAGTCAAAACACACACCAAATCTCTTTTTTAATTGCTTCCAAATATGAAAAGCTGTCATCAGGATTTTAAATTTCGTTTTTTTATAATAACTGAGCTCTATTATTCTTACTAAACATTGTTTAGCTTCTTCGCCCAGCACCATTTCGTATATTGAAGGGCTAGCGAATTCTCCTATGCTTATATCCTGAAAAATTAAGATACCCATATATTTCAGCAAAACAGCCCAATAATACATTCGGAAATTTGGGAACCCCGACCCTCCTCTCACTCTAGGAAGAATACACCACTTCATCGTTCTTCTGGATCTATGATAGCCCAAAAAAAACCTGCAGCACAATCTATTTATCATGACAAAAAAAGAAGTTGGGAAGAGCAAGGGGATCGTACGAAATAAATTAAAAAAAATTGGAAATATTAACATTTTTAATTCATACCATATAAAGACAGATGGAGATTATTTAGCCTCTCCAATGTTCTGTTTGCTGAATCTAATATGGGATCTACATTAAGCTGCACTATATCATCTATTTTAGCTGATATTTTGATGCCCAAGTAAAGAGCGTCTGAAGAAAAGTCTAGATCATTTGGGCGGCCCTCTTCCGAATGGATCAACTGAGTTTTAGAAACGTTCAATTTATAGCCTGAATATCCCCCAAACTTTTGCGCCAGTTCAACTATCTTTGATAGAGCGTTCTTAATATCTGAGGTTACAATGGCAACGTTGTCTGCATAAGCAAACACTTTATATTCAACCTGGTGTATCCTAAACAGAGTAATTCCAATTTCTTTTTCTAGTCTATTTAAAAAGGGCTAAATATACAATGCAAATAACAAGGGGGGCAAGGACAACCTTGTCTCGTCCCTCTTGTTATTATCAAATTATCCAAGAAGTCATCAGAAAATACGGATTGCAGCCTGCGGATGATTATATCATGCCTGTATTGCAATAATGTATTCTTTAGAAAATCCCTTTCAGATTAGGGTAGACCACAAAAAACTCCAGGAAACCCTGTCAAATGCTTTTTCAGCATCTAACAGGGCCACCGCAACAGGGGATCCTGTGGCTTGTGCCCAATCCAATAACGAGATGATCCTTTTCACATGGTCGGTTGTGTCCCGATTTAAGATAAATCTGTGCTTTCTAACTGAAACTAGAGATTGTATAAGATCATTCAGTCTGTTGGCCAATATTTTTGAAAAAATCTTACTATCCGTATTAATAAGCGAGATGGGTCTATATGAACCCAACTCGATATCAGCCTTTCCTCTTTTCTTTTTAAAAAACTACTATAGTTGCCATAGACCAAGAGTCAGGGGGGTAGCCCAAGCAAGCTTGATGAAATAATTCCATCAGTTCTGGTTTTAATATTCTACGAAAAGTACGATAAAATTTGAGGGGTATATTATATGGTCCCATGGCTTTCCCGGAGGCTAAACCTAATACAGCTGTTTCAATTTCTTCCCATGTGATGGGGGCAGCTAGCAGTATTTTCTGTAATTCTGTAAGTTCTACAGTATCAAGATTCTCAAAGTACTCTAACACATCACACTCTGCGCCCACCCCATCTATTGATTCACTATATAATAATTGATAAAAGTCTTGAAACGCTTTTAATACCCCAGTTTTAGACTCTTGCACAACCCCATTCAAGTCAAGGATCTTTAAAATATCATTAGATACAGCTTTTTGCCGTAATCTTTTTGCCAAAACTCTTCCAGTTTGTTCACTAAATTCATAGCATTCAACCTAATTTTGTCTATATTTAAGTGCGATTTGGTCAGCTATGTTAGAATAGACTATAGCCCGCTTGATTGTTAGGTCTCGTTGTGCGACTTCAATACCCTGGCCCAGTCTAATATTTTCAGCTAACTTAATTTCTGCCTTCATAACCATATCAGTTTCCTTCTTAAATTTACTCTGTCTTGTTTTACATTGAAAATTCGAATAGCTAAGAGTTTCACCCCTAACTTTCGACTTAAAAGCGTTCCAAACAATTTTAGTAGATGCAGTATTTTTATTAATTTTAAAAAACTCCTCAATAACTTTAACCATGTGCTGACAATAATCATCCTCCAGTAATAAATTACTTTGAAAGGACCAGTTTTCACTTCTACCTCTTACATGTGAAGCTAAATTTAATTCAAGTATTAATGGGTTATGGTCGGATATGAGTTTTGGCAGAATCTCAATATTAGCTTTTCCTGTAAGATGCTGAGAAATAAAAAATAATCCATTCAAACTAATTTTTTTGTCCCTGAGAACACAGAGTGCCACCTCGCCCCCATTTCCTAGGTTTGGAAAAAAGAATATCACTTTCAATGAACTTTAACTAAAAGAAAAATCCTTTAGGCTTGGTGTTCATGAAAAAAAACCACTCAAGAATTATCAGCTTGTCTTTTTATCGTGACAGCAAATACTCTTTATCCATGATTTTGGGGAAAAAAACCTAGTTTGCCCTTTTACAATAACCTTTAACTTGGCCGGGTTCTGCAAATAAACTACTGCTCCCTTTTCATGAAACCCAAGAATCAACTGGCGTAAATGCCATCGTTTGGATACAGTAGCTTGACAGAAGTCTGGCCGGACAGAAAAATTGCAGCCTTTTGACAGTCTTTTCTTGTTGGGCCTAGCTAGTCCAAAGACTGCTTCTCTGGCTATATAATTGTTGAATCTAACCAAAATTGCTCTTGGGCGATCATCCTCTCTTCGTCTTCATTTTTTAACCGTGAACGGAAACCGATGCGCCCTCTGGATTTCTATAGACCAGTCCCATAATGTCAGCTCTGGAAATGCCTCTGAAAAGAGCTCGCACACAAATTTTTGGACATCGGTCTCTTCCATGTCCTCAGGAACCCCAGGATTCGTAAATTATTTCTGCGTGCTTGATTCTCCAAATCCGAGAGTTTATAGCTTATGTCATCTCGTTGGGCTTTTATAGAATTAATCTTTAATTTCTGTGCGGCCAAATCGTCCTCCAACGTTGATATTCTGGTCTCTGCTTCAGTCACTCTCAGTGAGATATCTGAGCAAATTTTAGTAACCGTCTTACGGCGTTCTGAACCTTGCAACAGGTAGCTTGTGTGCGGGTATTCTCCATCTTTATTTCCACTCTATGTTCAACCATGGTTTGATAAATCATAGATAGTGTCACCTCTTGTTCAACACAGTGTTCCTCAAGCCGCATATCTTCTTGGGGAGGGACCACTTGAGTAACTAATTCAGGAGGGGCCGCACCAGTATCCAGAGATTTGTTTCTTTCACCCTGGGGTTTTTTGACTCTATGTTTCCTAACAGTTCTCATAGTTGTAGCAGTTCCTGGAGAGGTCTCACTAGTTCTCAACTCATTTTCTAAGCTGCTACCATCATCTGGATAATCAGCCCAGTCTTTGCCAACACTCTCGTCTGATGAGTGATCGGACATAGAATAAAAATTGTCAGTGATATCTTGGGAACCAGTCAAATCTGGTAGAGACAGACCCTCGGTTAACACAAGTGAGTCTATTTCATCTGCAAGATATTCCAAGCTGCCAGTGATTTCTTCTGCAGAAGGATTCAGCCCGAACTCCAACTCCCATAATGCCACTGGAGCGACTTGTTCCAGTGGATTTTTCAGGATCAACTGGTAGCGTTTTTACTGCCTCTCTAGGTAAGCCCTCTGCAGAGGAATCTTGAATCAAGTGCACACCCTGATCAAAAGGACTCACACAGATTTCATTATTTACGATGTCAAGTGCGCCTTTTGCTGAACTATCTGTGTGCGGGGTCTGTATGTTTTTAGGGAGCTGTTTTTTTAATAGAGCTGGTAAGGTTTGCAGTCCCTGGTTACCAACACGAGTAGCTGCACCTATTTTATTTAATCGCTCCCCTCCTTTCTTTTGGTTTGACAACGAAGAAACCTGAGCAGCCATTTTATCACCTTCTCCCGTCTCCCCCACAGCTCCTGGGTTATGTGCCTGGAAGCAGCAGGAAACAGACCATGCGGCGTTCAAACACTCCAAACAGAAAGCCCAGGGTGCAAAATTCAGCGTTTGTTGACAAAGGTTAGAGTTGATAAGTCAGCCGACAAAATCCATGAAGCAGCTAGCGTGAACACGACGCCTCACTCTCACTCTTTTTTCCCGACCAGGAGCAGGGGAGCAAGTGACTCACACAGCCGACCCTGCGGCCCCCATCTTGCCTCGTCCCTGTGGCTGTGAAGTTCTAATTGATTTCATTATTGTTAATGGTTGACACAAATTCAAATGCACTTGCCTTGGTGCCTTTCCACACCACAAATAAGTCGTCTATGAAGTGCAGCCAAATCATTACATATCCTCATTATTATCCCATGCGTGCTCCTTATTTAAAGAGTTTTATATAGCGCTGGCTAGACCCGGAGGTATCAGAGCGCTTTACATGAGAATCAACAATGTAACAGAAAAAGTTCCACAATTACACAATAAATCCCCAAAAAATAGGCAATACAATTAGGAGAAGAGAGAAAGGAGAGAGAAACGTAGACGAGGGGGCAGGGGAGGTGAGACAGGGAGGAAAAGGTAAGAGAGAATATGGAGAGACGAAAAGAAGTCTGTCTAAAGACCGACTGGGTAGGTGATGACCAAGGAGGGAATCCACGACCCATCTACCCTATAGCTAAACCAGGTAGCACCATTGGGCATCATACAAAAAAGTTCAGTCTCAATATATTGAGAGAGGGGAGAAGGAGAGACATAAATAGAGGGAGGATGCGAGAGGAGACGACAGGAGGGACGAAAAGTGCAACAATGTGGTTCAACAGTATAACAGAAAAAGATCAAACAATTACACATTACATCAAACAATTAGCAATACATTAGGAGAGGAGAGAAAGGAGAAAGAAAAGAAGTGGGGGGTAGGGGAGGTGAGAAAGTGAGGATAAGGGAAGAGACAACCGTAGAGACGAGAGGAAGTCTGTCTAAAGACCGACTGGGTAAGTGACAACCAAGGAGGGAATCCACGGTCCATCTTCCCTATAGCTAAACCAGGCAGCTCCATCGAGCATCAGACAAAGTTGTTCGGTCTCAAGTGTCAAGGGAAGAGGTTTGCAGAAAAACAAGATGGGAGGGAGATATGGCAGAAAGACGAAGGAAAGTCTGCTCAAAGACCGGCTGGTTAGGTGACGGTCAAGGGGCAAGTCCCAAAACCCCTCTCCTCCCTAGCTAACAGGTAGCTCCACCGGGCTTTAGCCAAATAGCTAGGTCTCAATGTTGGTAAATGAGATTTTAAAACATAAATAAATTGTTATGTAGACAAAATGTCACCATAATAATTAGCATTTTGCTGTGCTGGAACAACCAAATCGGTCTGTTCTCAAGATAAAATCCAGTGCTGTTATCCCATCCCTATGGTTGATGCTTGCATATAATGACGTCATGTCTAATGTCATAAGGAGGTAGTCCTTTTGCCAGGAAAAATCTTTCAGTCTCCGGAGTGTGTCACTCCTATCTTAGCTGTGTAATTTTGCACATGTTCTTGTAGAAAAAAGTCGACAAATTGTGATGTATTTTCAAGCAGACCATTTTGTGCAGATATTCTCATGGATCTTTATGAAATATAGGTATAAAGTATATCACTGGCAATGTTGAATTCTCTTTTTTGAGGAATTTATGTTCATTCATATTGATAAGGCCTGCACTCTTCCATGCCAATAATTTGGCGTAGAATTTGTTGTATGGTGCACGCAGTGTTAAAACATTGCTTTTTTTGTAGCAATTCCTATCCCTCAGTTGTGACAAGGCCTCCTGCATGTAGTATTCCTTAGGCCAGATGACAATATTGCCACCTTTATCCGAATACCGGATTACAATTTGGCAGTTTTTTTGTAGCTTTATTATCAGTTGTTGATATTGGTGATTCGTTTGTTTAAACTTGGCTTTGTTTTGTCCACCTGATGATTTAGATTTTTGATTTGTGTTGTTATCTGTTCATTAAATATATAAATAGAATCTAATGGCTCAATGTAGATTGTGGCGGAACTGCCTTGGATTTGGTCGTGGTTGTAAGGTCATTTAGTAAACTGGTAATTGCTATTGGACCGCCATTGGCTCCATGGGAGCTCTGGATGTCATTCTCCTCCTGGAGTTCCTGTAAATCCCTCAGTAGTGGCATATCAGTGATTGTTAAATTCATTACTGGTGAGTATATGTTTTCCTGACTCTCTCCAGACATTAGATTGTCAGTTTTGCGCAGCAGATTGTATTTCTTCAACTTTAGTTTACTACCAAATTTGAATACATCCATTCCGGTTTGAGAATAATTAAAGTTGTTTTCAGGGACATATGAAAGTCCTAGTGATAATAATTGTTTTTCTGCCAAACTCAGGTCGATAATGGCCAGATTGATGATGGTTTGATTATCATCTGGGTTTGGGTTTATTTGCGTCCCCATCTGCCTGTATGATTATCATCTGGGTTTGGGTTTATTTGCGTCTCCATCTGCCCTTAGGTCGTTTCTTGGTGTTTGATTCATTGCCTACGCTCTTTTCTCCTCTCTGGGCGTTTGGCATTTCCCCTTTTCCTGCTTTGTTCCTCTGTGCACGTAGACAAAGTGTTTGCCACCTGTTCTGGCATAAAAATCTAATTCTTCAACTAGGGAAAGCTTTTGTAGCATTTGACCTGGCCTTAGTTGATGTAATTCTGATTCCGATTCACTCTCCACGGTGGAGCTCAGATCAGAGTTTGATGTAGTTATTCGCTGTTCTCTATTGATAGATGATGCTCATGTTTCCTCATTCCTTGGATTGAATTTAGATTGAAGTAGTAGCCCGCCCCGGCGTTGCCCGGTGGCAGAAGGGGGCTGGGGGCTGCATTTTGTGCATTTGCTTAGTCCCGGCCGGCCCCCCGCCCGCCCCGACATTACGTATACAGCTGCCCGCCGCCTGCCTCCTGCCCGCCGCCTGCCTCCCACCTCCCTTGCCTTATCTTCTGTGAAATTTTGAATACATTGATAACTGCTGCTACCATTCCCGCATGCTGGAAACATGCCAATGTTTTGCCCCTGTTGAAGAAATACTGCGCTGATCCAAGCATTCTAGCAAACTATTGTGCCCGCCTTCCGCCTCCCGCCTCCCTCCTCCCGCCTCCCTCCTCCCGCCTCCCGCGTCCCGCCTCCCGCCTCCCGCCTCCCGCCTCTGCCTTACCTCCGCTCCGGACTTAGCTCCCACTCCCGGGCCCCCGCCCGCCCGCACCGACATTGCCTGGACCGGCTCCTGCCTCCCGCCTTGCCTTACCTGAGGTGCTGCGCCACTCCTCGCTGCACGTTGCCACTTGTCACCGCTCCTCCCCGTCTGTCGTCATCATGCAGGTGTAGGTCACGGTTAGCGCTACGTCGCGGCTGGCGCTTGTTTTAGGGGACTACTTTGTTTTAAAACTTAAATTTTTTAATTTACGTTTTTTTTAAATTTTATACAGCCTATGTCCATCTACACACCCTGAGGATTACAACAATATATTGGGTGTGTGGATTGGCGCTGTGGTTCCTGACTTTACCTTGCCAAAAGGTGTTTGTTCTCTCTTTATAATAGTAGTATAGATTTAGAGATTTTGAGTGACATATTTTTGGGAGAAAGTGAAAATGTCTCTATTTTCGGAGTGTATTTTATCTCGCTGAAATTTGTAGGTTTTTCTTTCTTTGATTTTTTTCCCCATCTTTGATAGCCATTTCATCTCGCATTTTTGTTATGTTGTCACTTGATCCCATCGAATGTAACTCGTCATTCCATTGGTGAATTTGATTCTGTAAGTCCACCCGATCCAATTCTGTGTATTTTACTAGGATCTTTACCAGCCTCCTTGAAGACTACAAATTACATTCTGCCCATTCTTCCATCATGACGGGGTTGGGGTTTTCATAGCCTGGTGCTAATAAAAATCTTAACCCCCTGGGGAGTCTACCACATCCAAATATTGCTGTAAGGATCTGTGGGGCATATGAATTCCCACAATTTCCCTTGTTCTTGCCTCATTAGTTTCTACAACTTCTTCATTTTGTTTGTTATTTTATTTACACTCCCACTTTGTGTTATGTTGCTCGCCTGCATCTGTAAGCTGGTTGAGGGCGAGTAATTAAACATTTCTACTGCCTCCCGGTCTCGCAGCGCATCAGCAGACATGTTAGTTATTTCCAGAATTCCATCTGAGGTAAAGGAGTGTTCCCGATCAATAGGGCCTTCCTTTCTCATGCACCCCTCTCTCCCCGACTCTCAGCACTATCCTACCTTGTCATCGTCAGCATCTTCCGGGTTCTTTGACTCAAACTTCACAGCGTCCCATGGGAAGAAATTAATGCTGCCGGGAAGCATGCGCGGTCAGTCCTCCGCAGACAGTGCTTGATTAGGATCCTAGCACCATGAGCTTTCTCAGCGTAACCCAAGTATGAGAGTGGGTCCATGCTTGACCGGGGAAGCCATCCCGTTCGTAATATCAGGATACTCCACTACTTGCTCACTACACCCTGGTGCAGATGAACCGGCACGGACCACAAAATACATGCAAATTTGTTTTTATTACACTAGCAGTCAGCCATTACGTGTTTCGGCCCTTGTAAGCCTTGATCACATGACGCTGCTGCGTTGTTGCTCTACCATTTTTTAAGTGGCAGGTGCTCAAAGGAACTAGCAATAGATATTGACAACAGCCTATGTGGTTTGCCTCCCACTGACAAAGTTGCTGCACCAAAATCAATTATGAATATATATATATATATATATATATATATATATATATATATATATATATATATATATATATATATATATATATATATATATATATATATATATATATAAATATATATATATATATATATATATATATATATATTACCTACTGGCAGTCGCCAGTAGGTATATATAGTTAGGATTTTTTCTCTATGGGATTTTTGAAAATTCTATGTCTAATAACTTTGGCGTTTGTGGACGGAATTGGCTGAAATTTTCAGGAAAATGGAACATTTTGTTTCTGAGCAGCCCCTGACAATTTGGGGGGGTTTCATTAAGGGGGGGCCGAGAAAAAAGGGGGGTCCCAAAACGCGTTTTTCCCATGTTAATTTCCATAGGGCGGTTGGCCTCACTTTTAGCTCGAACGGCTGAATGGATTTGCACGAAACTTGGCAAAATTGTAGGGACTGTTAGCCCGATGTGCCTTTGCTAGGTCTCAATATATGTGCTCCAGTGGATTTTGAGTAATTTAGGTTCAAAACAAGATATATATCTGGGCGGAGCCTAACCACACATCTGATCTGATTGGCTGTCAGCACTTCATCCAAGAAGTGTTGGCAGCCATCTTGGGACCAATATACATGATAGCACCTCATTAAAAAGCATTGTAGTTAATAGAGGGTTTTAGGACTTTAGTTACATTATAAATCATTTGTTGATGGTACCATACTCGTTTTAGGAATTGTGGTGGGTTCTAAGGTGATTTTACCATGTGAAAAAACCTTCTGCTGTGATATCATGAATGTTGTTTGAAAGAAAACTAATATCTCATGATTTTCCCACAGTGGTTTGGAAGGGGATCTATAAGCTAAACTGAAAGCATATTTTCTGTAAATTCACATTATCTTTCTCAGTCATGTGAAAATGAAGTCTGACATTCTCAGTAAAACATGTACATCCAACAAGGACAGAGACTGTCAGTTGATTCCTTTGTGTTCTACTGCAGCCTCCTAGAGTGTTCTAAAGAACAACTAGAGCGCTAACAGTCCTACTTATTACAAAGGTATGGCACACCTGAAGCCATCTTGATTGGAATAAAGTGGTAACTCTTAAAACATTTAATTTAAAAAGAAACAACATGAGGGGGTATATTTTGCCATAGAAAGTATGATTAGTGCTGCAGAATGAAAAATTAGGGCACATTTTGAGTGACTTCTCAAATCCTTTTCTATTTCATTAAAACATTCTGACATGCAGTCTCCCAAAATGGCCACCAGAGACAAAAGAGCCCAAATGTAGCCCAAATATCACCCAGATGTAGCCCAAGTATAGCCCAATGACAGAATGTCCCAGAGTGTTCTAAAGAACAACTAGAGCGCTAACAGTCCTACTTATTACAAAGGTATGGCACACCTGAAGCCATCTTGATTGGAATAAAGTGGTAACTCTTAAAACATTTAATTTAAAAAGAAACAACATGAGGGGGTATATTTTGCCATAGAAAGTATGATTAGTGCTGCAGAATGAAAAATTAGGGCACATTTTGAGTGACTTCTCAAATCCTTTTCTATTTCATTAAAACATTCTGACATGCAGTCTCCCAAAATGGCCACCAGAGACAAAAGAGCCCAAATGTAGCCCAAATATCTCCCAGATGTAGCCCAAGTATAGCCCAATGACAGAATGTCCCAGAGTGTTCTAAAGAACAACTAGAGCGCTAACAGTCCTACTTATTACAAAGGTATAGCACACCTGGAGCCATCGTGATGGGAATAAAGTGGTAACTCTTAAGACATTTAATTTAAAAAGGAACAAAATGAGGGGGTATATTATGCAATAGAAGGTATTATTAGTGCTGCAGAAAGAAAAATTAGGGCACATTTTGAGTGACTTTTCAAATCCTCTTCTATTTCATTAAAAAATTCTGACATGCAGTCTCCCAAAATGGCCACCAGAGACAAAAGAGCCCAAATGTAGCCCAAATATCACCCAGATGTAGCCCAAGTATAGCCCAATGACAGAATGTCCCAGAGTGTTCTAAAGAACAACTAGAGCGCTAACAGTCCTACTTATTACAAAGGTATGGCACACCTGAAGCCATCTTGATTGGAATAAAGTGGTAACTCTTAAAACATTTAATTTAAAAAGGAACAAAATGAGGGGGTATATTTTGCCATATGAATTATGATTAGTGCTGCAGAAAGAAAAATTAGGGCACATTTTGAGTGACTTCTCAAACCCTCTTCAATTTCATTAAAAAATTCTGACATAGTCTCCCAAGATGGCCACCAGAGACAAAAGAGCCTAAATGTAGCCCAAATATCACCCAGATGTACCCCAAGTATAGCCCAATGACAGAATGTCCCAGAGTGTTCTAAAGAACAACTAGAGCGCTAACAGTCTTACTTATGACAAAAGTATGGCACACCAGAAGCCATCTTGATTGGAATGAAGTGGTAAGTCTGAAAACACTCAATTTAAAAAGGAACAACATGAGGGGGTTAATTTTGCCATAGAAAGTATGATTAGTGCTTCAGAAAGAAAAATTAGGGATCATTTTGAGTGACTTCTCAAATCCTCTTCTATTTCATTAAAAAAATTCTGACATGCAGACTGAAACATGCACTTTGAATACCAGCAGCAGACGTCCCTGGTGAGCAGTAGCTTTACTACAGTGATCTAATGTGCAACTAGAGTGCTAACATTCAGAATTTATGGCAAATGTGTGACACATCTGAATGCCTTCTTGATGGAACCAAAGTAAACAAGCATTGAAAATGCAATAGATCTCGCCCTCGTTTAAGTTAAAGCCATTCTGTTTGTAATGAGGTGGCTTTTTAGCTTTGCTTTTATTAGTGTTTTTTCAACTTTCATGTAAATAACGCACCGTTTTCACCAAATCGACTTTGCCCAAGCACACCCTTCCCTTCGGCCAACAAATCCCAAAAATTCGGCACACCTGCCGATCCACTCTCCCTACAGCTCACCCAAGCCCCGTCCCTCTAGCGCAACTGGAACACCCCAAATTCACCTTCTCCATGCGCACCAAAAACTCCCATTGAATAACATGGCAATTCGCCACTCTGCACAAAAATTGCTCTTTAAAGCACTTCCACTGCTCCGATCCGCTTCAAACTTGGCTGAACACTAGTTCCAGCGATTCCCTAACATCTCACCAAAAATCAGCCCAATCCATCCACTGGAACGGGGACGAATTTTAACCCGAATATGCGCCCCCTGCAAACACAAAAAAAAGCCATAAAACGGCCAAATCTCGACCAAAAACCGCCAAAATCCCTCAAAACCTTGCCAACACCAATGCGCACGAAACTGAACCGGCCCCTCAGCCCTAGGCTCCGGGAACCCTACTTAATTGACCCAAAAGCCCTAAAAAAGCAACATAATACACACGAAAACGCCCTAACAACCCTAAAATGCATATAAGTATATGTATGCATGCATTTATGTTTGTATTTATATAGATATACAGATGATATATGTTTATATATGTATGTATATATATATATTCACTGAAAAAACCATAGGCTATAGACCATATATAGTTAGGAATTAGCATTTACAAAACCTTGAAAATTCACTGAAAAAACCATAGGTTATAGACCATATATAGTTAGGAATTAGCATTTACAAAACCTTGAAAATTCACTGAAAAAACCATAGGTTATAGACCATATATAGTTAGGAATTCGCATTTACAAAACCTTATTTTACTCACACAAAACCATTGAAATTCCATATATAGTTAGTTGCACTAACTATATATCGCGCACCCGCAATCCACTGCTGATGATGTCACATATTACATCATTCATGACATGGTCAGTGACATCACTGATGACATCACTGATGACATCTCAAATGACATCACTGATGACATCACTGATGACAACATCCAGTGACTGTATGTTTCTGTAAAGTTAAAATATGTCTTACATATTGAAGAATGAGTGGATGTATAAGTGTCTGGATGAAGGATTTAGTAGGTGCATGACTGACTGTATAAGTGAGTGATTAAATGTGTCTCACTGAGTGCATGGGTTAGTGACTAAACTGTCTTAATTTGTGCATCATTATGTCTGTTGTTCTGTAAACTGTTGCATGTGTTGATAAGTAGCTATATGAGTAACTATATGGGTTATTGATTGGTTGCCCAAGTATTTGTATGGGAGACTGAGTGTGTGTGTGGGTGGCTGGGAGGTGTATGACTCTGTGCATAGATGTGTGAGCAGTTGATTCACTAGATGTATGGTTTCAAAAGTGCATGTGGAAACAGCTGTATGGGTGGTTGACTGTGTGCATGAGTGTATTGGTGAGTGAATGGATATCTCAGTGCTACATGTCAAAGTAAGTACATATGTAAAACACAGTACAGGTGAGAGTTGACATATATAAATAACTGTGCATAAGAGCCAGTGAATGTGTGAGTGGCTGTATGGATCATTGTGAACTTGTATCAGGGATTGTATAAGAGAGTAAATATGTGTTAGTATATGTTTGAATAAGTAAAGTTTGTATAACTGTATAGTTGAGGAAATGGAGGTGTGATTGATTCTTTGCATGACTGACTAGGTGTGTGAGTAACTCCATGGATGAGTGACAGTCTGTGAGTGTCTGTTTACACTGATTGTATCTAAGGTTATATTAGAGTCTGAAGAGGTTCATCGTATTATCACATGAATGATATCATCAGTGATGTGATCAGTAATGTCAAATGAGATGTCATCAGTGATGTCATCAGTGATGTCATTTGAGATGTCATCAGTGATGTCATTTGAGATGTCATCAGTGATGTCATCAGTGATGTCACTGACCATGTCATGAATGATGTAATATGTGACATCATCAGCAGTGGATTGCGGGTGCGCGATATATAGTTAGTGCAACTAACTATATATGGAATTTCAATGGTTTTGTGTGAGTAAAATAAGGTTTTGTAAATGCGAATTCCTAACTATATATGGTCTATAACCTATGGTTTTTTCAGTGAATATATATATAAATATATATATATATATATATATATACATATATATATATATATATATATATATATATATATATATATATATATATATATATATATATATATATGTGTACATTTTTATATAATTTAAAATTATATAAAAAATAGTGTATTAATTGTTTTAAAGTAAATATATATATATACATAGAATAATATAAATGTGTGTTTAACTTTTTTAAATTACGTTTATTTGTTATATTTTTTTAAATGTATATTAAATCAACTTTCTTTTCTAATTAATTTTATTTTATTTTATTTATATATAAAAATTGATATTTTTTACAACTATATTTTTAACATTGATATTTTTCTCTCGATATTTTTGTACTTACCTGTTTAAGTATAGGGAGTCGATATTTTTGTATTCTATATTTATTCATCGATATTTTGTATATATATTTTTTTTACATCGATATTCTGTCAGTGAACTCTTTTATCTTTAACTATTTGGCTAGGCTGATCAGTTTGCCACGTACACTTCTGGTCCAGAGTTATTCACTGTGTCAGATTTAATTTGTGTACAAGGTTGCCCTTTTTTACCTTGTCTGCACTAATCAGTAGAAACTTCGCATTTGCGGATGACATAAACTTAGGATGGTGTCAGACTGATTCCATGCACCATGATCGGATATGTTGTCCCTTGGACGAGCTTGCCCACAGTGCCACTGTTATCCCCCCCTAAACCCGAACAGGGATCGAACAGTTCTGTCGAGCACTGACCATGACAACTCTGTTCCGACAGAAACTGTGGTGACAGACTTCAAACATTTTGCTCAGTCATTCATGCTCTCTTTTGCTTAGAGAAATATACTAAGAAAACACAAAGTGGTGTTTTGAATATTTATCACACCATAGTGGTTCTTGCATAGAAAATATGGGTTGGGAAGATTAATAGACGGAAGCAGACAAAGGTTATAATAGGTGCCAACACAGTAAATAAAACAAAGAGTTCCACCATCTTGTTGAGACAGCTTATATATGCATACATATGAAAGATTATAACAATTGAGCGTACTCCTACGATGCTAACCCTAACCTATGTTTCTAGGGTGTAAATGTATGGTCTGCCAAGAAAATCCCCTACTGTATGATCTAACCGCTTTACCTGGTGACTTGCCTGACTCCGTGTGAGGCGGCCGCTCCACCCTCCCTCCTGGAACCATAGCGCTGATTGTGGTATCGTAGCGCTGCTCCCCCACCTCTGGCATTATTGATTTTGCACTAATTACATCTGCACCCGCTCTGTCCGCGTAGCGCTCAGCTTTGCCCTGCTTTAAGTGTGATTACTACGTAAATTGTGTTTAATACGCATTGTTTAGCCTGATTTGCATATAGCATCTAGGAAAGCTGCGCACTGCTTTCACTTAACTGTAACTGTAACTGCTATTGTGCCCGTGTTCCAGCGCCAGCTCGCATTTCCCGGTCCTGTTGTTGTTTATCTCCCCGTCCATTTTGTTGTGCCTGCAGCCCGCCCCTCCCCCTTCGCTCCCGCCTCCCAGATCCCCCTCCCACCCACGAGATACCAGGATCGTCTCAGCTGAGGAACCTCCGTGACTTGCCTGACTCCGTGTGAGGCGGCCGCTCCACCCTCCCTCCTGGAACCATAGCGCTGATTGTGGTATCGTAGCGCTGCTCCCCCACCTCTGGCATTATTGATTTTGCACTAATTACATCTGCACCCACTCTGTCCGCGTAGCGCTCAGCTTTGCCCTGCTTTAAATGTGATTACTACGTAAATTGTGTTTAATACGCATTGTTTAGCCTGATTTGCATATAGCATCTAGGAAAGCTGCGCACTGCTTTCACTTAACTGTAACTGTAACTGCTATTGTGCCCGTGTTCCAGCGCCAGCTCGCATTTCCCGGTCCTGTTGTTGTTTATCTCCCCGTCCATTTTGTTGTGCCTGCAGCCCGCCCCTCCCCCTTCGCTCCCGCCTCCCAGATCCCCCTCCCACGCTCCGCCCCCTCCACCATCCAATAATGCTTGATGTCCCAACGTGCAGCGTCCACGCGCTGCGGCCGCGCCGAAGGTGCGCCAAAGGTAAGCCCGTCTACGCCCGTCCGCGCCTGGACCGCGCCCAGCGCCAGTCCCCCTGGTCAACGCAATGCCCAGCCCTCCCGCATTACCTACGTCGCCTCCACCCTCCTAGCTCTTAACCCCGGCCGACTCTCCAACTGCGCCCAAGCCGCTCCTGGACACACCCATGGACCCTTCTCTTGCAACTCCTGCAAGTTCGACAGCACCAAAACCAACTCCTCATCCACCAACACCAAACAGAGACCTGACACCAACCACCTAAAATGCATCCTGCGCAACACCCGCTCGGTCCACAGACACGCCATCGACCTCTGGAACCTACTAGACACCATCTCTCCGGACGTCGCCTTCCTAACAGAAACATGGATGAATGCCTCTTCAGCCCCAGACATCACCATTGCCATCCCGGAAGGATACAAGATCATCCGTAAGAACCGCATCAAGCAAACAGGAGGAGGCATCGCTATCGTCCACAAGAACTCCATCCGCATTTCAACCAGCTCAGACGTCAACCTTGCCAGCGCCGAACACCTCCACTTCCAGATCCACACCGACTTCAAGACCACACTCAGAGGCACCCTCCTCTACAGGCCACCAGGACCCCGTGCACAATTCAGTGACGACATCATTGACTTTATCACCCCACACGCCCTCCCCTCCGAGGACTACATTTTATTGGGAGACCTCAATTTTCACCTGGAAAAGAGCAACGGCAGCAGCGCCACCACCCTTCTGGACAATCTCGCCGACCTCGGACTCAAACAACTTGTCACTACCCCCACCCACATTGCAGGTCACACACTCGACCCCATCTTCACCTCCAGCAAACAAGTCTCATTCAGTCACACCACAGCTCTTCATTGGACGGACCACAGCTGCGTTCACTTTATCTACAATAAGACCACAATCCACAACCATCCTCAACCCATCCTGCGAAGAAATTGGAACAAAATCACCACCGACCAGACCTCCTCATCGCTTCTTCTAAACCCCCCCGCCCACTCCTCAAACCCCGACCAAGCAGCCATTAACCTCACTCAATGGCTATCCAACAGCGCCGACATCCTAGCACCGTTGAAAAAACGTCAAATCAAACTAGGCAGCAAAAACGCCTCCTGGTTCAACGATGATCTTAAGAAATCGAAGAAACTCTGTCGCTCCCTCGAGAAGACCTGGAAAAAAGACCCAAACACCAGCACCAGGGACGCCTTCAAAAACGCCACCCGCATACACCACCAACTAATCCGGTCTGCCAAGAAAGCTGCATTCAAAGACAGACTAGACAACAACGCCCACAACAGCAAGGAATTATTCAACATCGTCAAAGAATTTACCAACCCATCAGCCAACTCCAACGACATCACCCCCTCCCAAGCCCTCTGCGACTCCCTAGCTTCCTTCTTCCACAACAAAATCGCAGACATCCACAACAGCTTCGACAACCGACCCGGAGACCATCCCACCCAACCTTCTGCAGGACCTTCACCCCCCTTGAACATCCTTAACGACTGGAACCCAATCTCCACTGAGCACACCATCCGCCTGATGAACTCCATCCACTCAGGATCCCCAACTGACCCATGCCCTCACCACATCTTCAACAAAGCAGACTTCATCATAGCACCACACCTCCGAGATGTCATCAACTGCTCCCTCAACTCCGCCACCTTCCCGGAAAGCTGGAACCACGCAGAACTCAGCGCCCTTCTGAAAAAACCCACAGCTGACCCCACCGAACTCAAAAACTACCGCCCCATCTCGCTTCTTCCATTCCCGGCCAAAGTCATCGAGAAAGCTGTCAACAACCAGCTCGCCGCCTTCCTCGAAACCAACAAATCCCTCGACTCCTCACAGTCCGGATTCCGAGCCAAACACAGCACTGAGACCGCACTCATCGCTGCAACAGACGACATTCGAACTCTGCTGGACAACGGAGACACAGTCGCCCTCATCCTCCTCGACCTCTCCGCTGCCTTCGACACAGTCTGCCATAGCACCCTTCTACAGCGCCTTAGAAACGTCGGAATCCAAGGAAAAGCACTGGAATGGATCACCTCGTTCCTCACCGGAAGAACCCAGAGAGTCCGCCTCCCACCATTCAAGTCAGAGGCCACTGAAGTCATCTGTGGCGTGCCACAAGGATCTTCTCTCAGCCCCACCCTCTTCAATGTATACATGAGCCCCCTTGCGGCCATCGCTCGCCAACACAACCTCAACATCATCTCCTACGCTGACGACACTCAACTGATCCTCTCACTCACCAAAGACCCTAACACCGCCAAAACCAACTTACACGAAGGAATGAAAGAAGTAGCCGAGTGGATGAAGCACAGCCGTCTGAAACTGAACTCAGACAAAACAGAAGTCCTCATCTTAGGCACCTCCCCCTCCGCCTGGGATGACTCTTGGTGGCCAGAAGCCCTTGGAAAAGCACCCATCCCGACAGACCACGCACGGAACCTGGGCGTCATCCTGGACTCCTCACTCTCGATGACCAGACAAGTCAACGCCGTTTCATCATCTTGCTTCAACATTCTTCGCATGCTCAAAAAAACATTTCGCTGGATCCCCACCGAAACTCGTAAAACGGTCACCCACGCACTGGTCATGAGCCGCCTGGACTACGGAAACACCCTATACGCCGGTACCACCGCAAAACTCCAGAAAAAACTCCAACGCATCCAGAACGCTTCAGCCAGGCTCATACTAAACATCCCGCGTAAAGAACACATCTCTGGTCACCTGAAAAACCTCCACTGGCTCCCCGTAAATAAGAGGATTACTTTCCGCCTCCTAACCCACGCACACAAAGCACTTTACGAACTTGGACCCGAATGCCTCAACACACGACTGTCCTTCTACACCCCCTCCCGTCAGCTACGATCCTCCAACCAAGCCCTTGCCACTGTACCTCGCATCAACAAAACCACCATGGGAGGTAGATCCTTCTCCTACCTGGCAGCTAAAACTTGGAACTCTCTTCCCACTCACCTTTGCCTTACTCAGAACCACCTAGCATTCAGAAAGCAACTTAAAACTTGGATATTCGACAAGTAATTCCCCCACCCTTCCTCAAGCGCCTTGAGACCCTATGGGTATGTAGCGCGCTATATAAATCTCTTGACTTGACTTGACTTGACTGGTGGGTAAGAATTCAGACCTCATGGTGATGTCAGTCAGCTGCTAGACGAAACATTCAGCATGCAGAGACCACTCCGAGTCAGCAGATGCGTCACCTCTGATTATTCTAGGAAACTAAAGGCTATATATAGAGAATGACATCCTTACTGCAGGCCAAGATTGTGATTAGGCAACCATTGTTTGTGTTATACAGATAGCTGTGTTGCCATTTGGATGTAATAATAAACGTATTTGTATTACGCACATGAGGGGCCTTGCATTTAATGCCAAGACAGTGTGATAGTATTCTCATGAAGTGTTCTGTGTCAGCAAGGTTGGTGCTTACACAAAACTAGTCCAAGTGTCACGAATGGAAATGTGTGCCAAACGTCTATGTGGCAAAGAGAAGGCAATTTTAGGAAAGGATACCGTACACTAATTCCTACGGGGCCTTTCTTGGGCATATGACAATACTGTTCCAAGAACTATGCTAGGTTTCTTAAAAATAGGCATAAATATGCCCCCCTTCATACTTGGGTGAAAGTGATCAGTGTAGGTGATTGCTTTAATTAATTGAGCAAACACACTGGACCATCAGTCTATATTTTTCTTTATAATAGTTGCTGGCAGATTATCGGTTCCTGCTATCCTCATTAGGTTTACTGAATATATTACCTTTTCCTTGCATTTCTGTCAAGGATGCTAAGAGTTCCTCACCTGCCGTGCACCACTCTCCCTGGGAACACTTATTTTTATCTGCCTAAATCTTGGTCAGATATCTTATCCAATTAACTTGAGGGATCATGCAGGTAAGTGTAACCCTTAAATTTTTCTTAATATACTTGTGGCCAACACACCCACCATGTCAATCTCATTAAATTGGTAAAAACACCTCTCAATTCTCTTCATCAATGCAGAGTGTTTTTATCTAGTTAACAAATAGTCTTAAACAAGTGACCACCGCTTGGTATCTGCCCCTTTCGTTTTGTGTCCTTTTCATTATTCCAAACACTTGATTTATGAGATTGTGGTGGGTTCCTTTTGAATCTAATATTTGGTTGGTTATTCAGTGTAACTTCACAGGCAGTCTACCTTGGGCACTATCACTGTTTTCCAAACTTCCAGAGATTTGCGTGTCAGCAGCCAATGGTTGCTCCCACTTACATTTAGTACCAGGAAATTATTGCACAGCTCATAATAACAAGGGGCATGATTCACAAAAGTTATCTAAGACAAAATCCTAACTTTACAACTTTGGGTATTCACATAAGGCATTTAGGAGTACTTAAGTTGGGATTTTGTCTCACTTAATCTTACGTTTGGTCTTAAATTAAACTTAAGACAAACTTAAGTTTAACTGAGACAAAATACTAACTTTACGACTAGGATTTTGTCCCAGTTAAACTTAAGTTTGTCTTGAGTTTAATGCAAGACCAAAACTTAAGTTTAACTGAGGTTTGTAGCTTAGCTAAAACACACATAGTCGATCCCTTGGGTCCCAGGTTAAAAAATGAATATGAATTGTAGATGCTGCCACAAAGTGTAAGTGTGCAATGCACTATGCACATTTTCCATGTATCGTGGTTGTATTTTGTTGTTTGAATTATTATGACAGACTAGTAGCACTTGAAGCCCTAACTTGAAAAAAAAATTGTTTTACTGATAGGGTATTGTAAAGCACGAGCTGCACTTCAGAAAATAAACAACAGGTCACGTGGCACAATAAGCAGGACATACCATAGAAGGATCTTGAACACACATGCAAGACACACAGAACCCGGTTATGATACTTCAATCAAACAATTTCAGGCGTGGGATGTTGAGCACAAGAAGGTTTACACTACAGCAGAGTGGTCTTGTGAATTTGAATACGTTGACAGAACGGGAGTTCTTTATGCCCAACAGCCCCTGAAGAAGGGAGTGCATCCTAAAATGCCTTCATGCTCTTTCATAAAAAGCATGAAGACAAAAATAAAGTGTTGTTACAATTGTATTTGTAATTTAGTGAAAAATATATATTATTAACATCATTGTATGGACATAGGTGTGGTCTCTGTATTAGAGAAGATTTCATGAATAGTTTCAACATTAAAAAAGAAAAATATTGATGAATGTTTAAATTGGTTTGATTATTTTTATGATAAATTCTTCAAGCAGTGCTCTCTGGGTCCAAGGAATTAGTGATTCTTGGCTGCATCTCATAATTTCGTCCATGTATGACAGACAACATACATACCAGAGAGCCTCGCATTCAGTTTAATTAGTGTAATTAAGGAAATATATTGACTGCACGATAACCATCAGTTAACAATAAGCAGAACATCAGATGTATGTTGCAATAGACATGAGGGCTATTATATCAACTACACAATATGAAACTATGGAGGGGTGTTACTGAGATACACAGTTAGGAAAGAACATTAGAGGGCGAGGTAAAAGAACAAGTAGAAAAGCTGGAGGTGTAATGTAGCATAGAAAAAGGTAAATTGTGATCATTAAGCAAAAGTCAAGGATAAAGAAGTGGATGCGGCGAACAGCAGTGGAAAGTAGTATGGATGGATGCCACAAAGACAATATAAAATGGTAGTTAAGCATGTACGGTGGAACAAGCAGTGTTGTCATACCCAGGTTAGCATTAGGTCTGTAAGGCAGATTTTGTGGGGAAAAAAATCCTAATATGCTTATTTATAGTAATAAAAAAGCAACAACAATGCAAGGAAAACGAAGGAGGTTGACTGCTGGAGAGAAAATATGGAGATCCCATGTGCAAGTTAATGAAGGATGAAACCATTTAGTCTGACACATTTAAATCACATCAAATAGTAAGGAACTTTCCATTAAAAATTCCAGAGAAAAAAGTACACATTTGAATACAAATAGAAAATATATTTTTTTAAACAGAAGACATGTAGGATTTGTTCTTTTTTTTTACACTGTAAAAGAATGGTTTTATATTTTTGAAATGGCTTTTTGTTTAAACTTGGTCTGACCATAATTTAAAAGTCCCCTTTACCTTTTACACCCTTTAACAGGGCACATTTACCATTCAAATGAAATGCTACACAATTTTCAAGCCAACAGTTTTCAAACTAAGGTGTAAATTTTGATTTTGATGGACAGAGTAACTCTGTCAAACAAGATGGAGTACCTGTCCACAAAACTGATGCCTAACCAACCCAATTAGGGTAAAAAGAACCACCCGATTTCCGTTGTCTTGGTCAATAGAAATCTTCCCCTGGCAGTCCAATGGAATAAGGCCTGTCTGAGTTTGGGCATTACACCACTCACCCTTTTCATGGCGAATGGTGCAATTTCCTTTCTTCTTTTCATCACCACAAGACACTGGGGGTTAGGGACAGAAGAAAATAAATAATGACCACCACGCCCATGGAAAAATATTCCCTGGGATGCAGGCATCATTTATGATTTATTTTTCATTAACAAATTCTCATTTTGTGATTTTTTAAAGTAAAAATGGTGGTAATGTTTGGTAAATGGTTGTCAAAACCATTAGCAGCTATCCACCAAACATTTTGTTCCTTGACAGGACCCACCATTATAGTGATTCCTCTCAAGGTACTGAGATCCCCTCTGGGCTTGATTTGATCTCTAAATTTGGCAGAAGGCTGTTCATCAGGGTGGTGTACAGAATGTTCTCCACTAACCTGAAAGACTGAAGTCTGTTCAGCAAACACTAGATCAGACCAGAAATTTTTCTCACACTAAATGCAAAAACTATTTATCATTTCCAGGTGTATTTAGGCAGAGGTTTCAACCAAAGGGGCGGAGATCTCTCTATGGTAAAATACAGGGTAATTAAAAACAAAAGTTTTTTAAAGTTTGAAAAAATAGTGCAAGTATTATTATGTTATATATTATGTAATTTAAATTGTATACATTTATTTTAAATGTAGAACAATATACAATAATACTAGTGCATTAATAATTAAATTAAATTACATGTAAATTATTTTGTATGATTTATTAAAAAATCCTAGTAAAATTCTGTATTTATTTAATATTTATTAAAAGTACTTAAAGCTAAGTATTGAAATCATTGACATTAATTTAATTATTTATTTTTAAAATTAAGTTACATTTATTTTCACAACAAAAAATTATATTTTACACCAAAATATTTATTTATTTACTTATATATTTTTTTAAACTATACATTTATGTAAATTTTTAACATTTCAAACTAATTTAATTTATTTTAACATTATTTGATATTTTAACTCCCTGTCTCAATGATCTTCTTACGGAAGGGTGTTGCAGTGCCACTTGTTGGCCATGTCTGCTTCTGGACTGACTTCAGGTATGATCTAGATTACATTTACTACTATTTTGGTACTTTTTTCTCTGTAGTGGTTTTAGAAGTGATGTTTGTGAAAAGGAGTAGCTTGAGTCTGTTGGGAGTGGGTGCGTGCCTCTGCCTAAACTCCTCCTGAACCGTATCTAAAGTATTCCCTACTACTCCTTATCCCCTTCCCATTTAGTTGTAAGTACTTCCCATTTTCTGGGCCCTACCCCGAAGCCCGCCCACATGTACTAAAAGAATTGTGTGCAAAGATTTCTGCTGTCGGATGGAGAGCACAGCGCTGAAAAGATAGAAGCAGTACAGTCTGGAATATGTTCCTATAGGTTATCCTGGGGGTAACTTAAGCCTGCGCTACTGCTTGAAGGTCTTGGTCAGAGTATATAACAGATATGTCACCATATGGAATAGAAATGCGTCTAAATTAAGTGCAAAACATTTATTATGATAATGAATTGCTGGAAGAATTACATGTAGGTCACATACCTATTTACTGGTCAATAAGTAACAAAGCGATTTGACAGCTGAGGAATATTTTAATGTATAACACACACTATATCGATTTGCTTTGCTAATATTCATTTAGTTGTTGTGGTCCTGTATACTGAAAAACTTTAAACGAATAGTTGTATGGCATGAGTAGTAAGTATGTAATAGGAATTCTTAAGAGCAAACGTGTTATTATGTTTTAGTTTTAGAATCATTATTGATGATAACCACCTTTTACTCGTCACAAAGATACATTTTGCATTCCACAGTAACATAATGTGATATCCTGTTGTGGTTGATTATTTAAAAATGTTAAATCTTCAAAGATAACTAAAGAACTGAATTTAATATTCCCTATATTTTTTTTTTCATACACCATACTGAAATGTAGTGTGCCACCCGGGGCCAGGTGACGTAGGCCCTAACCCTGACATTGCACCTTTTGACTACCTCTGGTCAGGCGTGGACAGAGGCTGTAAATGAATGGGCAGAGATCACTCATGATCTTTTGCCCACACAAGAAATACTGGGGCAGATTTATGTTGTGTATGCGCCACGTTTGCGTCACGCAACTGTGGCGTAAACGTGGCGCATCCCTACGACCGATTTACAACGTGACGCATCTAGGCAGATGCGTCACGTTGTAAAGCCCTGCGCCGCTTGTGGGCGTTCCGGCGCAGGGTGGGCGTTCCGGGGCAGGTGCGCCTCGCAAAAGTGGCTGAGTGAAATCTATAAGATTTCACTCAGTCACTTTTAGGCCAATGCTGCGTCAAAACCCTGCGCCTGCTTGAAGCAGGCGTAAGGCTTGACACAGCATTGGTCAGATAGGGCACCCCCGAGCCTTGCTGGAGCTGCGTCGCGCTTGCGACACAACTCCAGCAATGCGTCACTTTTACGGCACAGATGCGTGACGCATCTGTGCCGTTTTTGCCCCATGGTGCGCCGCATCATAAATGCGGCGCACCATGGGTGGCGCAGCTGTGGCGCACTGTGGCGCATGTTAACTGGCGCATCCCTCGGGATGCGCCAGTTAACATAAATCTGCCCCCAAGTGTGTAGGTGCGTGTGCAGTCACTGTGGGTACTGGAACCTGGTGTAAAGGCAGCGGGGATTCTGTGTTACAAAAGAGTTTGCAGCCGCACTGGTGATGAGGGTGCTTCTAACCCCTCTGCACCTATCATCACCTAAAAAACATCGCCCTCCCTTGCTGACTCAAGTCATGAGTCAGAGCTGTGGTAGTTGCAGCCCCGCTCCCACTTGCCCACTGCTGCCAGCGTGCACCTAGCACCCGCCCTGAGACAGGGCTGGCCCGCCAGCTGTCATCGCCTCCTGCCCACAGGTGCAACAAAACAAAGAAAAAAGAAATTTGAAAAATAAAGACGTAGAAAAACCTGGAACCGAGAAAAACAGGGAGAGGGGAGCATATATGAGCGTGAGCAGTTCCTAGCCCATGTTTTTCCTGCCTGCTATCTCATGTGCACATCCTTTTCACACCTGCCTCACATTCTAGACGCTCCTTGCCCCAGTGCCTGCATTTACTCATTTTTGCAGATGCAGTAGAACCACCTGAGGTCAAACGGAGCAAAAGAGACCCCTGTATTTGAGCATCATTAGTTTGCAAAGAGGGTCCCAGTAATGGCAGACTACGCGAATGCTACAACCCAGGCTGTACCACCTTCAAGGAAGGTTCTGCAGCAGCATGCGCTCATGGGAGCCCTGCAACTGTTCAGTGAACTCACAGACCCTGCGACGGCGTCACCCCACTGGAAGAACTGGATTGGGAGGTTGGAACACTACTTCGTAGCTACTAGAGAAACAGATGGAGCAATCAAGCACTCCCTCCTTCTCCACTATGCGGGATAGGAAATGTATAAACTATTTGGGCACCTTCCTAACAGTGGTGCCTCCATGGACTATGACGCTACTGTCAGAGCACTCAAAGCTCACTTCGTTCCTCAACTAGACCCTGGTTTTGCACGATTCATACTCCGCTAGGCCCGTCAGCACAAGGTCAAACCCATCGATGCATTCTAATTCTACACATGCCTACGTGAGCTGGCCAGCAGGTGCACTGACGATGACCAACTGAAGGAGATAGGAGCCCAGACAAATCAGGGATATCTCAACAAGACCCTCAGAGGCATTATCCTGAGGCAACTGAACATCAGTCCAGACGACATCCTGGTTCTGGCACAATCCCACAACCTCTTGGCTACGGGAGCCAATGAGATGCACACCACCATCACACAGGCACCTGGGAAGGCCCCTGCTTTCAAGGCAGAGCAAGTGGATGCCTTCTGCACAAGAAGGAAAGCAGATATGACGACACCCCAAGGAGCCCCAGTGGTAAAACCGTGACACAACTACTGCAGCTGTGAAGAACATTCCCGATGACTACCAGTGCAAGGTTGCACATGCTCTAATTGAAGCAAGAACAACCATTTTGCCTCAGTATGCCGTGGAGCTTCAAGATGAAGAGGCACCTGCGGAGTGAGAACACAATCAAAGACAGTGCACCAACTGTCCATGAACGAGCCAGCTTTGCAAGAAGCAGCCGGTACATCACAATGGCAAAGGCAGCAGATTGAAGACTCAGCACCTGATGATGACAAGGAAGAAACTTTCCTAATCTCTTTCATGAGTGGCCTGAAACTGTACTGAAGACTCCAGCCTACATGCCTGCTCATAATCGCAGGATTGCAATAAATGCTCTCATAGACACCCGGGCATCTGTAAATATCATGAGGATACAGCAGTACAAGCGCCTCTTGCCACACCAGTATTTTTACTCATGGCAGCCACTCTCCCCTACCCTTGTGAGGGCTTATGACCTTGCAGGTGAGAGCAAATGACCAACAAGTTACAACAACATTCCATATTGTAGATAAAGAAGCTGACAAATTGCGGTGAAGTCACACAGCAGAAGACTTGGGCCTTGAGTCTTTTGCCCGGAATGTGACAGCGTTGTGGCTAGATGAACTGCTGAATCAATTCCCAACTTTGTTCAGTAGCCTGGGATGCCTTAAAGCACCACGAGTAAAACTACACATTGACCGTTCTGTCAAGCCTGTGGCCCTCCGCCACGACACATACCATATCACTTAAGGCCACTCATGGAGCAAGAACTTGACAAGCTTGAGAAGCAAGGAGTGATAGAGAAGGTGTCAGGACCAACACCATTGGTATCCCCTATGATCATAGTGGAAAAACCAAAACAGCCTGCAAAATGAAACCCTGCATCGACCTGAGTCTCCCGAACCACGCCATCAAGCAGGAACCCCACATTAATGGACGACTTTATTTGAAACCTGAATGGCTTGAGATGGTTCCCGAAATTGGACCTAAATGCTGGCTACCACCAACTACTCCTCTCAGAAGAGAGTAGATACATCACCACCTTCTCTATTCACCTGGGGTTATGCCAGTATAAACAACTCAACTTCAGAATATCCTTAGTGGCAGTACTTTTTTTACATGCAATAAGGGAAGGTCTGTTCAGACTCCAAGGTGTCTTGAAAGTGAGTGATTACATCCTCATCCAACCAGGGATGGCCCTAGAACACCACCTGCACCTCTGTGCCACTCTCAAATTCCTTTAGGAGCACAGGGTTACACTACATAGAGAAGAGATCATTCTTTCCAGCCATCTACTGAGTTCTATGCATTCAACCAAGAGGGGGTGCAAGCAGACCCCAGAAGTCACAAGCCATCAAGCACACCCTTTATTTCAAACTTGGCAACCATCGCTGCACCGCTGAGAGCCCTTACCAAGAGTGATGAGGACTAGACATAGGGCCAGTGTGAAGACAATGCTTTTCAGAAAGTGAAGGAAGCCCTCCTGAGTAACACCCCCATAGCCTACTATCATATGAAGAAGCAAGTCAAACTGCTCATTGTTGCAAGCCCCATGGTCCTGGAAGCTTTTCTCACCCAAGAGGTGAAACCCGAAAGGTGAGCCCATTTAGCGTTCACCAAAAAGGCATTAACACCAATGGAATCACACTTTGCGCAGATCGAGACGGAGGCCCGGGCGATTAAGTGGGCGAGCAGGCACATCCACTTGTATCTGTGTGGGAGGCCGTTCAAGGTATTCACAGACCACCAACCACATGTTCCACTGTTCCAGGACTCTGCCCCCATCCTCCACCGCGTATTGAACATTGAGCCATCCAAATGCAACCCTACAGCATGGAAGTAGTCTACCATCCTGGCTCTAAGAACTTCACTGACTTCCTATCATGCCACCCTCCGCAAGTAGCTGAACAGGAACTCGGCAATAAAGATGCAGTAAAAGACTATGTCAATGTAATTTAACAGAGTGCCTGTCTGAAAGTCCTCAGACTTAACAACATTGAGGAAGCCAACAAAAATGATGAAATACACCTGAAAGTAAGAGATGCTGTCCAGAACCTTTCCTGGCAAAGCTTCCTGCAAAATGCTACTAACTGGGCAGGTCAGGAAGGACAAAGAAAAGTTGCCCAACATGTGGAGAGTGAGCATGAATTCTGCAAAACTCAAGATGGCATCCTCCCGCAAGGGCATCAACTTGCGTTCCAATCGAGCCTCCAACAGCATGTAACTCTATTGGCCCATTGAGGACATCAAGGGACTGTGAAAATGAAATCACACAGGTGAGTGAAAGTGTGATTCCCTGGCCTTGATGCCGCAGTAGACGAGATAGTGCGAGAATTTCCAGCATGCCAGCTTGTTGGCTCTTTGGAGATCCCAGCCATATCACCACAGAGGACTATCATGTGGTCCAAGATAAGCCTCGACTTTGGGAGCTTCCTGGATGGGAAGACTACGATGGTCCTAACAGATAACTTCTCAAAATACCACATTGTAGAGGTGATCACCTCTACAGCATGTACACATGTTGCACTAGTGCTCGAGAGGGTTTTTGCAACATTTAGCCTACTGACAGAAATCAAGAGCAACAATGGTCTACCCTTTCGAGGTTTGGACTTCAGAAACCTGCTCAGCCACCTGGGACTACATCACACTGTGTCACCTCTCAATGGGCACAAGCAAATGTAGAGGCCAAAAGATTTATGCAGACCATGAATGAAACACTCCAGATCACTGTGGCTGAAGGAGGAAACCCTGACCTCTGGCTACCGACATTTCTGTACAAATACTGCGGAACACCACATTGTACTACCCAGTGAGCCCCCTGGACATTGATGTTCAGAAGACCAGGGCAAGACATCATCCCAGTGTATCTAGGCTAGGCCCAACCACCCTATAACCCCCAAGGGGCTCAAACCTGGCGTGCCCAGAACAAAGCGTATGTGAGTCGTAAGCAGCTAGCAAAGACACAACGGATTCAGCCAGATGCCCTAGTCATCATTAGAGATTGCAGACCAGGCTAGAAGTACAGGACGCTCTTCCACCCAGGGGTCTGGACAGTACAGTAAACCCATGGTTCCATGATCACTGTGAAGAAGGACAATGGGATAGTCGTGCGAAAATCTCATGGTTCCGGAGAGTAACTATGCCCAGCCAACAAGTTCTAATGAAGGAAGGAGTAGAAAATGATATGGAGGAAAACGATCTACAGAAACTGAGAGCCCTGGAGGAGTCACCGCTGGCAGCAAAGACCTGCATCGCATCAGTGAAGAAGACCAGAGGGCCATAGACACCCCCACTGTTCAATATCCCGGAGGGACGCCGGCCCTCTTGCAACACCAGTAGTATAATTTCTGGCCAAACCTGCAACCCAGTCAGCGGCTTAAGGACTTTCTATGCCGAATCCAACGGTAACAGGTTCAGACCAAGTTGGGAAGGGATGTAGTGAGCCATCCGGGGCACGGTGACGTAGGCCCTAACCCGGACATTGCACCTTTCACTTCCACTGGCCAGGCGTTGCCAGAGGCTATAAATAAATGGGCAGGGATCGCTTGTGTTATTTTGCCCGCATGTGAAATACTGTGTGTGCAGTCATTGTGGGTTCAGGAGGCAAGGACTCCGTGTTACAAAGGAGTCCTCTGCCACACTAAACATTGAACTTTCCGTCTTCACTAACCATGTGACTTACTCCTGGGCTGTGCACAAGTTCGATTTGCTTCTTCAGAATGTCACGAAATATCTGCCAACCCACACAATGTTCACATACTGGTCCACTTATTAATATTCATGGTTTGCATCAAGTAACTAACAATTACTTTTCACATTGCGATCGTGCGATGCTGCTTTTATCGTGGCTATAAATAATGGCATTTCATGTGAAAAGAAACTGCATCTTACTTTGGGGCATTGGCAGCAATTTTGCCAGCAGGAACAATTTTTTATAGGTACGAGAAAAAAAACAACCTTTTAGGCGCAAAAGAACACACAAGATTATAGTGGAAATAATTCTCAAGTTCAAGAAATTTTATCGGAATAATTATAGACAAAATAAGCAAAATACATCTGCAATAGTGGAAATAATTCTATGCAGAGAAGGTGTTCGAAAAAGTACTTCAATCGTCTCCTGAGTGATTGCCCGTTGCACCATGCCAGGAACCAACGCAGTCCCACAAGAGCATGGATGTGTCTACCACTGCTAGCCGTTCTAACAATAAACATGGCTGATTTTCACAAATGGAATGTAAATCAATATTGTTATCCGAAATGAAGTTGAAGACAGCATGCCTTCTGTGTGAGCGGGCAGCTTTGAGAAAGACTGGATTAGATGCGACGTTTAATTACTAATGTCTTTTCATCTCAAACTGTGACTGTCGTACGTCTTGGAACGAAAAGCTCTTCAAGATGGAATATTTTTGTAAGTGCTCTACAGAACATTTGTTTAAAAGAACTTAATTGATTGTTTGAATTGAGCTGCTTAAAAATTCCAAGTGCCTTAAATTGAAGTGTTGACTATATGAATCCGTAACTGTGAAAGCAAATTGTGTTATGTAAGTCACAGTAGGAAAAAAATCAATTATAAAAATGATGTTTTATATTTTTTATCCTAAATTGGTGAAACCTCAAAGAACAGGAACTAATAACTAAGATTAGGGAAAACAAGTGCAAGAAATAGTTTGCTACAAGTAAAATGAGATGGGTCAAAACTCCTTTGTTGTGAGTTTTTCTTTTGTTAAAATGTAAACATTCGGTAAACCGAAGTAAGAAAAAGATGTCTGATGGTGCTGTACGTGAAACTGAAAAATAGTTTACTTGTCCTTACACACCCAACGGAAATGAAACTGACAAGCATCTCATGCCAATTCTGAAAATTACCTCACGTGACCCATTCCATCCTCGCAACTTCGGCAAATGTAGAATGTAACTCAAATTCAAGGATTTTTAACTCCTTTCTATGACTTGTTGAAGCAGCTGCTTTGAAAGCAGAACAGTTTGCAGAGTGGGCTGCATGTTGCTTTGGAGTTGATTAGCAAACTTGGTGTTTTTATTTCCACAGATGGAATATGGGTGCGATTCACACAAGTAATCTGAGAGGAAAGTCTAACTTTACTATTTTCGGTATTCATGAAGGGCATTTACGAGTAGTGAAGTTAAACTTTTGGTCTAAACTTAGACTAAAAGTCTAACTTTAGCAGTAGTAAAGTTAGATTTTTGGTCTAAGTAAGACTTATGGGGGCGTGGCCAAGATGGCGGGCTGAGAGGACGCACTTGCCGTGAGCTCCCGAGCCCCTGGAAACCCTGCACCGCTCTACACCGCTGATCTCCCCCGGATCGAGCGGAAAACGCACCCAGTGCTCCCCGTGGTGGTGTGGAGCAGTCCGCAGCCTTCAGTTACCCTGCCGCAGCGGCGGAGCCGCTAGAGAACCAGTCGAGGCGGTGGCTGCCGGAGGACTTGCCGAGAGGCCCGAGGACCCCGATCACGAGGTATCCCGGCGATGGGAGCCTGTAGCACGGGCGGGCCAACAGATTGCGCACGACTCGAACCGCAATCGTCCCCGGTGGGTGCTGGGGCGGCCTTCCTCGGCGGAGCGGAGCTGCATTGACGGTGGAAGCGTAGGCGGAGTCGACAGGAAGTAACTACGCAAGCCCGGGGATCGGGAAGGCCGCGGGGCCTGCACCACGTGGCCCGTCCCGGAGCCCCTCCTCAGACCACTGCTGGGCGCTGCCGGGCCCTCCGGCGCCCTCGATCACCTTCGCGGCCTCCAGGTCCGGCTGCCGCACGATCTGCGAACTTGGCCCCCGGCTGTGCGATCTTCGAGTGGACCAGTGGGGAAAGACTGCCACGATCCCCGGAATTGGGCCTAGCCGGACTCATCGGATGTGGTTTTGGGGGCGATCACCAGAGAGACTGCTCGGAAAGGGCCTAGATGCACTGGTAGACCCGGACCTCCACATCGGGCAGCGCAACACAAAGTCAGGGAGTTGAGACTACGCCAGTTCGGCGCTGGTTCCCCGAGCCGGAAAGAGCGGCCATTTTGGACGGGTGCGGAGCGGTTGCATCGACCCTCCTCCGAGGCGTGCGAGGGCCCCTCATTGGGAGTGATCCCACGTCGGCACGAGCTGTGTGACCTGCCACCCACTGCTGGACCGCGGCCCCGGCCTGTAGCACCTCCTCACCACGGCCCGCGGGCTTTCGTGATCCCCGCCTCTCCGCGATGTCGAATGCCAGGGGACTGAGGAAGGGCGATCGAACTTTGCCGGACATGCTGGGACGAGGCGCCCCGAGGCAAGACAGGAACCAGCCCGCCCGAGCCCCCGACTAGCTAACGGGGCGCTGAAGGTGGGGAACCCCCGGTGACTAGATCGTTCCTGGAGTCCCTGTTCAGCTCTTTGAGGGAGGACTTTCAGGCCTTGAAGCAGGAGGTGGCCGGGGAGATCCGGGAAGTCCGGAGAGAGGTGGACTCCCTGGGAGAGCGAGTGAACACTGTGGAGGCGGCTGGCCACTCCCGGGACGAGGAAATCACCCACTTGCAACAGGAGGTCCTGAGGCTGAGGGACCAACAGATCGATCTACAGGCCCATGCCGAGGACCTTGAAAACAGGTCCAGGCGGAACAACATAAGGGTCCGAGGAGTTCCATCCAACGAGGAGGGTGAAGACGCGGCCGCCTACTTAGGAGCCCTGTTCCGTGAGATACTGGGAGAGTCCGAAGACTTCCCGATTCGGATTGACAGAGCACACAGAGTTGGCCGGCCTCGCAGGGCTTCGGCGCCTCCTCCGGACATTTTGGCCTTCTTACCAGATTTCCCCTTGAAGGAGCGGATTCTCCGTGAGGCGCGGCGGCGACAGCCTTTCCGCTTCAGAGACCACCCAGTGGCTCTCTACCAGGACCTATCCGCGATAACGCTGCAGAAACGGAAGGCCTTTAAGATTGCTACGGACTTCCTAAGGGAACATGACACACAGTACTCGTGGGGGCATCCCTTTCGCCTGATTTTTCGATGGAATGGAACTTTGCACCACCTCCGGTCCCTCCAAGATATATGCGGGGTGCTAGGAATCACTGCATCGGACACGGACACCCCGGTGCCTCGTCGCAGGCGGAGCACACGAGATGGCTGGCAGCTGGTCGGGGAGCGGCGATCCCCGCCGCCCGCAAGGCCTGACTCACCTACAATTCGGGCAGAAATGTCTAGCGCCATACAGGAGGCCTCCAGGACTACGACGAATGGCGATGTGGCCTTGACGGCCTGAACTTGCTCCGGGGGGAGTCTGCAGTAGCCTATCTTCATCGCAGGTGCGGGGGTTCCGGGGGTGGGGGGTGGCGGGGGTGCTGGTGGTGGAGGCTGGACGTCCACTTGAATGACTTTCCACAGCCTTGTCCGCTAAGGACCGGACTGGGACAATGATGTATTCTGAATGGTTTGGGGAGAGGGGGGTGGGTAGGGGAGTTGGGCGGGCGAGTTTGGGGTTTGGGGGTTCACTGGGAGGCGGGGGAGGAGGGGGGAGTGTGGGGTTCCAGGGAAGGGGGGTTCACACAGTTGGGGGTTTGGGGGTTCGGGGACTGTACTGTGCTGCGGGGTGGTTAGCTCTCACTGTGCGCTGGAGCCGCTTGCTGTGGCCTTTGAGTTTTGTCCGGTGGGCCTCGCCCGCCTTGGTGAGCGTTTCTGGTATTCCCCACACTGATGGCCCTTAAGATTGTTACCTTGAATGTGAAGGGGCTGAATAACCCGGTTAAACGACGGGCTGTACTGTCCCTCCTGGAGGACTCACAGGCAGACATTTGTCTTCTGCAGGAGACCCATCTGCTGGCTAAAGACTGTCACAGGCTGCGGACCCCAAAGTTCCCCACGCAGCTTTTCTCTTCCTGCACTTCCAAGACGGCAGGGGTAGCGCTCATGATATCTAGGAGGTTCAAGGGGGAGGTTCTGCAAAAGGTAGCGGAACAGAAGGGGAGGCTCTTGGCGTATAGAATCAAGGCAGGAGGTCTGGTGTTTACTGTAGGCTCCATATATAGCCCCAATGATCATCAGGATCAGTTTCTACACAGGGCACTAGAAGACGTGACGTCCAATCCTGATAGACACATTGTGATTGGGGGGGACTTAAATGTGGTCTTTGATGCATCCTTGGACAGGTCGGTGCAGAGGCGCCTACAATCGGGAGAGCTTTCGGGCTCGGTTCGTACCCGTTTGGAGGAGCTTGATGTGCACGACATGTGGCGCCGCCTCCACCCCGCGACCTGAGCATACTCCTATTATTCCCACACCCACAAATCATATGCAAGGTTAGATCATCTCTTGGTGACGGGCCCGATGTACGAACTGGCCTCGAGCGCCGGCATGGGGGTCCTATCTCTCTCAGATCATGCCCCGGTGGAAGGCACTTTCCGACTGCCTCCGGTGTCTCCCTCGAGAGGGGTCTGGCGCCTCAGGGACACTCTGCTGCACAAGCAATCGGTGGTGAAACAGATCCGTGAATCCATAGCGGAATTTTAACGTATTAATGACAACGACGACACCACCCGTGCGACGCAATGGGCCGCCTTGAAGGCTGTGCTCCGCGGTGAGTTTATTGCCATCTCCTCGGCGGAGAACAAAGATCGCCAGCTTAAGAAGGACGAACTTACCCGCCAGGTGCGGGAGCTAGAGCAGGTGCATCAACGGACGGGAGCTCCTCGTGTCTGGCGGCAACTGAAGGCCGCCAGGAAACTCCTGTCCGCGCTTGACATGGACAGAGCGGAGTACGCAGTGCTTCGCCTGAAACATAAGTACTACACCGGCGGAGACAGGTGCGGCCGGCTTCTGGCGCACAAACTCAGGGTACAGCACCAGCAGCACCGGGTGAAGGAACTAGCGGTCCCCGCTGGAGGGACGGTCACGGAGGATGGGCGGATCGCGGAAGTTTTCCGTGGTTACTATGCTGACCTCTACGCCGGCGTTCCCCCCTCAGCGCAAGCTGAAGCAGACTATCTAGAGTCGGTGTCGCTCCCGTCCCTGACGCCGGATCAGGCCCAACATCTTGAGTGGGAGATTCGGATTGAGGAGGTGGTCACGGCGATCTCCCGACTCAAACACGGGAAGGCCCCGGGACCTGACGGTTTTATCCCTCTCTTCTATAAGACCTTTTGTCAGGATCTCGCACCAGTTTTGACGCGCCTATTTAACATGTTCTATGAGCCGGGCGCTATCCCCCCGGAATTCCTTCAGGCTACGGTATCGGTGATTCCGAAACTGGGCAAGGATCGGACTGCTTGCGGGTCCTACCGCCCGATTTCACTTTTGAACACAGACCTGAAGATTTTCACCAGTATCCTAGCGGCGCGTCTGGCACCCCACCTCCCGGGTATGGTTGACCCGGATCAGGCCGGGTTTGTACCGGGCCGGCAGACTGTCGACAACACTAAGAGGGTGACCCATATACTGGAGAAGGCCTCGCGGATACCCGGGGAACGCATGCTCCTTTCCATTGACGCGGAGAAGGCGTTTGATAGAGTGCATTGGCCCTATTTGGAGAAGGTCTTGGGCAAATTTGGCATAGGCGAGAAGTTTAGGCACCTGGTGTCCAATTGCTACCGATTCCCATCCGCGGTAGTGAGAGTGAACGGATGCAGCTCTCAGCACTTCCCAATAGAGAGAGGCACCAGACAAGGGTGCCCACTGTCACCTTTGCTTTTTGCTCTTTATATGGAGCCGTTCGCACAGAGTTCGCCAGAACCCCAACGTCATGGGTGTCCGTATGGGGGAGTTCCATCACGCCCTTAGTCTCTACGCGGACGACGTGATATTGACCCTCGATGATCCTGGGAGGTCATTGCCTGCGTGTATCGCAGAACTGGAAACCTTTGCGACCGTAGCGGGTTTCAAGGTAAACCTTGGGAAATCGGCGGCCCTTGACATTTCGCTGTCCGGCACCACCAGGACTGCTTTACAGAGGCTCTTTCCTCTGAGCTGGTCTAAGGACCAGGTGCCCTATCTGGGGATTCTTCTAGCGCCCTCTCTCCCTGCTATGGTCACGGCCAACTATACAGCTTTAAGTACGAAGATCAAAGAGGAACTGGCCCGCTGGGACAGGGGCACGTTGTCGTTGCTGGGAAGAGTGGCCGCGGTGAAAATGACCCTCCTGCCGCAAGTCCTGTACCTATTTCGAGCTCTCCCGCTGCAACCCCCCAAGGGCTGGCTAGCGCAGACTCAGTCTGCTATCACACGCTTTGTGTGGCAGGGCCGTAAGCCTAGGATCAAGAGAACCATAGCCACGCTGGCGCCTGAGTATGGTGGCCTTGGGATACCGGACCTGCATAAGTACTTTCAAGCTGCTCAACTGCGCTACTTAGTGGAGTGGAGCCGGTGGGAATCGGACAAACACTGGTTGTTTCAGGACCAGGCGGTGGCGGGCAGGACGCTGCAGGAGGTGCCCTTCCTGCGGAGGGCCCACCGCCCCCCAACCTCTATGCGTCCTTTGTAACACGGGTCCCGCTCCGTGTGTGGGACTCCGTGTACCCCTTTTCCCTCTCCTTTCATGCCAATAGTTGGTAACCCGGACTTTGGCCCAGGTATGGAGTCGGGAGCCTATGAACTCTGGCGAGCGGCCCGCTGCTCCGTCTTATTTCATATGTATGGCCCGGAGGGTGCGGTTTCCTTCCAGGACTTGCGGCGGGACTACGGCCTTCCCGAGACGGAGCGCATGCGATATATGCAGGCGCGCCACTGGGCGCTACAGCCGCAGGTGCGAGCATCGGCGGACCGGAAGCTCACGGCATATGAGCGTTGGCTGGTAACTCGCTCATCGGACGCCAAGCTTATTTCTGACCTTTACAAGATGTTGCAGCCTCCCCCCTTTCACATCTACAACCCCGGGAGGGAGCGGTGGGAACGAGAACTTGGACGAGCGTTGAGCCACACTGATTGGGACCACATTTCTTACTGGGCGCGACACTCTGCCTACCACACTGGGCTCACGGAGACTTTCACGAAAATTACGACTTATTGGTATCGCACCCCCGAGAAACTACATGAAATGGACCACTCAATACCCAAGACGTGCTGGCGCAACTGTGGCCAGACTGGCACACTCACTCACATACTATGGGACTGTCCCCTGCTGACTCCTTACTGGGAGGAGGTACTGAATGAGATTGACCAGTGCTTTGAGATTGAATTACCCCGCTTCCCCGCCTATGTTCTACTGGGCTTGCCAAATGGTTTAATGTACCCACTAAGGTCTAAGAGAGGTAGACAGATAGCGATAGCCCTGGGATCGGCAGTACAGAACATACTCATACACTGGCGCACTACCACATCTCCTACTGTTGTTGGCTGGCTACATAGATTGTGGCATGTTCTGGGCATGGAAAAGCTGTCCCTAGTGGTGGCGGGGGAGGTGAACACTTTTGAAGAGCTGTGGGCGCCATTTCACACATTGTTAGGATCGGAATTCAAGGAAATCACTTGCCCTAGATATCTCAGATTGTTACGGCTGACGCCGCCGCCAGATCCGCCAGCCTGAGCTGGCCAAGTAGGCAGTTGGAGGGAGGGATGAATACCATGCTGCCACAGTGAGAAGGTGGAAGGTTGACGGCACAGTACAGGGGGTGGGGGGGGAGTTGGGGGGTTGGGGGGAGTAGTTGGTCGGGGGGGGGTTTGTCTTTTTCCTTCCTTTTGTTTTGTTCCCACCCACAGGTGCGCTAGCCATGAGACTTTGGCACGAACGTGCCCATCGCACTGAACGAACTGCCTTCCCGCATCTATTGAATTGTACACACTGATTTGGGGGTGCACCTGTGGTTATTTGTCTGTAATGTTGTCCCTTTTTCATTTCCTGCTGCAATAAAATACTTTAAACCTAAGTAAGACTTATGGTCTGAACTTAGACCAAACGTCTAAATTTAGTAGTAGTAAAGTTAGACTTTTGGTCTAAAGTTAAACCAAAAGTCGAACTTTACAACTCGTAAATGCCTTTTATGAATAACGAAGGTCGTAAAGTTGGACTTTCGCCTCAGATTACTTCTGTGAATCTGGCCCACCGTTTTTACAAGCATAAATCAATGGCCTTTATCAATGGCGTTCTCTTTATGTCCAGGACTGTCATGTCAAATGTCGAGTATTTTCACAGGTAGAGCCAGCTGAGGCTATGCCAGTTCAATCCCTGCATTTCCCACAGGTCTTAATTACTCTCTAAGCACCATATTTACATATCTCTCTGTAAGTGAAAAAGGAGTGGGATGAGCAGCACTCTGTTACATCACTATCTCTGCATAGGAGTGTTTTTTTCTTGAAGGTAGCAGTAGGTAATTTGTTAGAATGTGTGCAATTCACAGTTGGGCACTGAAACATGTCTGTTGACACCTGGTTATACCAGTGGAGATCTCATCTGTCACGAGAGAGGAGATAACACCTTACAAGCCCAGATAAGAGTGGGAACTTGCATCTTAGTCACCTGCGTATTCTAGAAGGGTTTGTTTGTGATATCCATAAATAGTCATTTGGAATAGGTCAATCTGGAATTGATTGCTGAACCTTTCACTAGAAGCATAGCTTCTAATAGCCTGATTGGGTGGAAGTGGACATTCTTGATCACATAACTGAGCTTTGTCTTTATGAACATGGAGCTGTCCAGGAACATCCCCCGTTTCTTGACTTCCTATGCTAGCAAGATCTGTTAGTAATGGAGCCTAAAATTACTAAAACGTGTTCTGTAACCCACCAGTATCTCCTTAGCCTTGGTTCTACATATTTGGAGCCGGGGAGGCCTTGGCAAAATCAAAAGATACCTATATATTGCCACATAAATACATGAATTTACATGACCTGGGGAGAGGATGTAGCCTACCGGCTAGGGCTGTCAACCTCAAATCTGGGGAACCAGATTTGAGTCTCAGCAACAACGCTCAACATCATGTGCAAATCACTTAATCTACCCATGCTTAACAAAAATGAGTGTATTTGTCTGTTACGAAACTAGTGCTCATGTAAAGCGCTCTGATACCTGATACCTTCGGGTCAAGCTCACGCTATATAAAATTCCAGAAAAATATATATTTTTTATGTGCATATAAAACACTCTCCTGCCTGCTATTGTTGTGTAAAATACATTGCCTATCAGCACAGCTCAAACTGTTTAGCTGTTCCCAAATTAAAATGCATGTTTCTTATATTGGTCAGTCACATGCCCTCTGAGTAAGAATCACTCAATTTTTCCATGGATGTATAATGGACAACACATCCGCTTAAGATTCTAAGACTTCACCATTAGAACTACAATACACTTCTTGAATATTGTCTGAAATATTGCCACAGTCTTTGCCATTCCCTATTGTAATATGATTTGAAAATGGAAGTTGGTATCTAATGTGTTTATTGCCCATTAGGAATAATTTGTTGCCAGCAACCTAGTTTAATACTTAAGCAGAAACATATTTATTGTAATTTTGGGTTGTCTGATAAGCCTCCTTGTAGCTCAAAAATAATATGTTTGCCTAGGGTTGTATTTAGCCCCTTTATTAGAAAGATTGTTTCAATAAAATCAAGTTCACTTCTGGTAGCAAACAAGAGATCTATGTACATTAAATGCGGGTTTAAAATAACTTTGATCAACACTCAATATCATGAAACATTTATGCTTATAATATTCTATTAATAACCTGGCTCTAAATATATTGAGAACCACAAAAAGTACCAGGCTGTTCCTAAAAAGGGTGAAGTTTAACTGTTGGTGACTACTCTGTGTCGTGGAGGAACATGTGGGTATCCACTGTGTTGGATATAATGGCCTCACACACCCTTGCAGGTGTCATGCTTCATCATCGGTAATGCTCCTCGTTGGGTCGGCGGTGCAATATCCAACGGGCAACACCTCAAAGAGGGGCTCTTTGGCGGAGATCTTTTTCCAACTGCTGTATGGGTGAAGTGTGGGTGAGGGGCCAGTGGTATGTAGACGTGAGGAAAGAGTTAAAATTGGAGTAAAGGGTACCAGGTTCAAGTTTGTTCTTGCGGTCCCTTATTCCAAAATAAAATTGGAAAAATAGAATAGGCTTGTAGGGAAATAATGTCCCCTAGTGCGAGGCGAGACTATGGAATTGATCAATCGGTCGACATGTTTCTCACTGTAGTCGTCTGACTAGCGATTCCTCAGGACCAAGAAAATTAAACAAAAAGTTTGTGAATCATTAACTATCTACATGTTGCCTTTACCTTCTAGAGGACATTTTCTAATTAGTGTAAAGGGTAAAGATACCTGTGTTGCGCTGTACTTGCCTATCTTGGTTGGATGAGCTACAACATCAGCACCCGGCAGGTAGAGCTACGGGTTCAACTTCATAATTTTCAAGTTGTGTTTCTCCGTGCTCCTACCGGAAGACCTACCCCTCTCTGCCGGGACCGGATAGATATATTGAGCCAGAAAAATCCTTGTCCCTGGTTCAGTCTTTTGCATGGTTTATCTTTTTTCTAAAAATGCAGAACCATAAGATTCAATCAGTAAAACTTTCCTTCCTTGATCATAAATATGGCATGAAAGGTACAGGAATTGTATGAGTTAAATCGCTAATTAGTTCACTCTGACCACTAATTGTCATACTTTTTGGTTTGTGGCCACCAGAAATGTATTTGAGTATAGTCGGCTCTGAACAACCTTGTCGTTCAACCAGGGAGGAATTCACTCTATGAGTTAGAGTTTGGTATACGGGATCCTCGGTCACAAACATGCTACATACCCCATTTACCGTATTACAAGTATTGTAGGCTACAGTTGCACTTGTACTAAGGGAGGCAGAATATCCATCATACTTGTGACAGAGTAACACATCCGCCAAACTCAAAATTAGGCTCGTAGCTTACAAGGGAGGTTCCCGAGTAAGATTGAAAACAACAAATGGGCTAATAAGTATCTCTTTCTAAGGATGTATTTGATAACAATATAGCAAGCTTGTGCACCAAATTTTGAATTTCTCATCTGCACCACATCTCCATATGAGAACTGGTTGCAATTGTAATATTAGGATGCTTAAAATGTTTTCTATGTAGAATGAGATTGAGCCATTAATTTAATTGAAAGGAAAAAAAAACAGCAACATAGATCTTTAAAAAATAACATCTGTTTAGCTGTCTGCCTGTTAATTTCTATAACAGGATTGTGATTGCTAAGGTCCTGTGACTCTGTGCTCTTTGGTCTAGTAACATTTGATGGAACAACATTTTCTGCAATAAATGAAAGTGATGGTGTTAGTCCCATGCTCATAGCATACTCATTTGACACAAGCAAGTATTGATATTTATCCACTCACTTATTGACATATGTCTTTAATGGTTCTCCTATGTTTTTATGTAGTATACTTTTATGGTTTTCAAAATTAACCGAATAAAGTGATTTTGACTGACCAAATCATAATTTCCGATGCTATCAACCTTAGTGCTAAAATATTAATTAACTGTACTATTATTTGAGTTAAGGTGCACATTTACTCCATTGACATGAAAGTCTGTAATGCATGGCCTGCTTATAGCCATCAACAAGTTGTGTTTCCGACATTTGAAACTCTGTTCTGGTATTAATTAGCCTTGCCAATACTAACCACACTTCAGTGAATGCTAGGGCAATTTTTATGTGCTTGATGTTCTGCCTCTCCATATTTTTCATCGATTTGTTTCATAGTTTTGGTGAAATATACCGAAAGATTCTTAGGTCTGTAATTGGACATGAAATTAAGATGGTATAGATATAAGGCCGTAGTTTGTGGGCAAGAGTGTCCAGTGCTGTAGAGTAGAACACTGAGAATCTGTTCAGGTACTCATGTAAACTCCGAGTCATTTAATTTCCCCGGTAACTGGTAAACATGTAATGGAGCTAAGGTACCCAATATAAACCCAATGTCTTAGGTTTTATAGAGGATAAAATAATCAAAATCAGTGTCTCACATAGACATAGATATTTTTCAAAGCTTCTAATCTGCTGGCATTTATAACAAAATGTGAAACTGCTTAGGAGGAAATAGAGAGGCGCAACCAGATGCTGCACAGTCACATGGTGATGTGCTAATAATCGTCTGGCATCTTAAAAAGGGGAGAAAGTTAAGCCTTGGAGTATATCAATCAATCAATCAATAAATCACGGCAATTGTAAAGTGCGCTACTCACCCGGGAGGGTCTCAAGGCGCTGGGGGAGAGGGGTATGTTACTGCTTGAACAGCCAGGTCTTGAGCTGCTTCCTGAAGGAGAGATGGTCTTGGGTTCGCCGAAGGTGGGTGGGGAGGGAGTTCCAAGTCTTGGCTGCCAGGTAGGAGAAGGATTTTCCTCCAGCGGTGGCTCTGCGGATGCGTGGTACGGTGGCGAGGGCGTGGCTGGTCGATCGTAGCTGGTGGGTGGGCGTGTAGAAGGTCATGCGGTTGTTGAGGTACTTGGGGCCCAGGACGTGCAGAGCCTTGTGTGCGTGGGTGAGGAGTCTGAACGTGATTCTCTTGCTGACAGGGAGACAGTGCAGGTCTCTCAGGTGTCCGGTGATGTGGCTTTGTCGGGGGATGTCCAGGATAAGTCGTGCGGAGGCATTCTGGATACGTTGGAGTCTTTTTTGTAGTTTGGCTGTGGTTCCGGCGTAGAGGGTGTTCCCGTAGTCCAGTCGGCTGGTGACGAGTGCCTGGGTCACGGTCTTCCTGGTTTCTGTGGGGATACATCTGAAGATCTTGCGGAGCATGCGCATGGTGTTGAAGCATGATGAGGAAATGGCTTTGCCTTGTCTAGTCATCGAGAGGGAGGAGTCCAGGATGAAGCCCAGGTTGCGTGCGTGGTCCGTTGGCTTGGGAGCGGTGCCCAGGGCAGGGGGCCACTAGGATTTGTCCCAGGCGGAGGGTGATGATCCCAGGATGAGGACTTCCGTCTTGTCTGAGTTCAGTTTCAGGCGGCTGTTCTTCATCCAGTCGGCGATGCCTTTCATCCCTTCGTGTAGGATGGCTCTGGCGGTGGCGGGGTCGTTGGTGAGGGAGAGGATCAGTTGGGTGTCGTAGGCGTAGGAGATGATGTTGGGGTTGTGTTGGCGTGCGATGGCTGGGAGGGGGCTCATGTAGACGTTGAAGAGGGTTGGGCTGAGTGAAGATCCTTGTGGTACGCCGCAGATGACTTCGGTGGCCTCGGATCTGAACGGGGGGAGGCGGACTCTCTGGGTTCTTCCGGCGAGGAACGAGATGATCCACTCCAGTGCTTTCTCTTGGATTCCGATGTTGCTGAGGCGCTGCACTAGGGTGCGGTGGCAGACAGTGTCGAACGCCGTAGAGAGGTCCAGTAGGATGAGGGCCACTGTTTTCCCGTTGTCGATCAGGGCTCTGATGTCGTCGGTGGCTGCGATCAGGGCAGTCTCGGTGCTGTGGTTGGCCCGAAACCCGGACTGCGAGGGGTCGAGGGATCCGTTCGTCTCGAGGAAGGTGGCGAGCTGTCTGTTGACGGTCTTCTCGATGACTTTGGCCGGAAAAGGAAGGAGTGAGATGGGACGGTAGTTCTGGAGGTCGGTGGGGTCCGCCGTTGGTTTCTTCAGGAGGGCGGTAAGCTCGGCGTGCTTCCAGCTCTCCGGGAAGGTGGCGATGTGGAAGGAGGTGTTGATGATGTCCCGGAGATGGGATGCGATGATGGCGTCGGCTTTGTTGAAGACGTGGTGTGGGCAGGGGTCGGTTGGTGATCCGGAGTGGATGGAGTTCATCGTGTGGGTGGTGTCTTCAGTGCTGATCGGGGTCCAGTTGCAGAGGGTGGTGGTGGCGGGCGTTGGTTCGGTGGTAGGGTGCGTGGTCTGTGCGTTGAAGCTGTTGTGTATGTCGGCGATCTTGCGGTGGAAGAACGAGGCAAGTGAGTTGCAGAGGTCTTGCGAGGGAGTGATGTTGTTGTTTCCGGCGCTGGGGTTGGAGAACTCTTTGACGATGCTGAAGAGTTCCTTGCTTTCGTGGGCGTTGTTGTCCTGTCGTTCTTTGAGTGCCGTCTTCTTGGTGGCGCGGATCAGGTGATGGTGTTTGCGGGTGGCGTGCTTGAGGGCGGTCCTGTTGTCTGTGGTCTGGTCGGGGCGCCAGGCTTTCTCGAGGGTGTGGCAGTTCTTCTTGGAGTCCTTGAGTTCGTCGGTGAACCAGGGGGTTTTCTTGCTGCCGGGTCTGCTGGGAGGGTTCTTTAGTGGTGCGAGGTCATCGGCGCAGGCGGTCAGCCACTTGGTGAGGTTGCTGGGTGCTTCGTTGGGGTCTGTTGTGCTGGTGGGAGTGTTCTGGCTGAGGGAGGCGGTGAGCTGCTCGGCGGTGATCTTGCTCCAGCTCCGGCGGGGGACCTGTTGTGGGTGGTGGTAGGTCGTAGTTCTTCTGAAGCTGAAGTGGACGCAGCTGTGGTCGGTCCAGTGGAGTCCGGTGGAGTGGCTGAAGGAGATGTGCTTGCTGGATGAGAAGACGGGGACAAGCGTGTGGCCGGCGTAGTGGGTGGGGGTGTTCACCAGTTGCTTGAGTCCGAGGTTGGCGAGGTTGTCCAGCAGGGTGGTGGTGTTTCTGTCATTGTTGTTCTCCAGGTGGAAGTTGAGGTCCCCTAGGAGGATGTTGTCGACGGATTTAAGCCCTGGGTATGTGTCTGAAATGTTTCAATGTATTAGTTTTCAGTTTTTAACAGGAGTTCCATAGAGCCCCCTCTTACATCTATGGTTTACAGCAAATAGAACTGTCCACCTGGTCTCATATTTGAAATGTTTTATTCTTTGAATGTTGTACTAGCATGCTCCGTGTTTTTTACACTGCATACGTGATCTGTGTTGTAGAATTCTATTCTTGATTGGTTGGATGATTTGCCCTATGTATGTTTTTTTGCACAGACACCAAACACAATAAACATCGTTTTTGGTGTGGTAGTTTGAAAACTTCACAAGTGTGTGCTTAATTCCATTGATTGTCACCTCTTTGGAATTTATTGTACAGTTTCAGGCTATATATTGCCCACATTTGTGGTGACCTGTTATCAGGGGAAGCTTGGGAATTGTTTGGAGGTCTTTTGGGTCTAGCTTCCCGGTGGTTTTAACCAGTGATGTTGTATGCTTTTACTTCTCTTGAAAGAGATCGATCGGTTTGGCATATCAAATGGAGCTAAGATTTTCCAATTATTTTAATTATTTTCTGTATTAATTAGCTATGGTGGAGAATGTTAACACACAAGTGAAGGGGATGCTGCTATTTTTAGCGTTCGCTACTAAAAGACTTTTCTTTTGAGAGCATTCCTCACCAGTTTCTTAGGGTACCCTTGGCTGGTAGGTTTCTTACAGAGCGTCTCACCATTACTTTAAAAATGTTCTTTGCTACTGCAGCTCCTAAAAATTTGTAGGAACTGTCCGTAGGACAAGTTATACTTGTGGGACATTAAATGTTTACTTGTGTAATGCAGGAGAGTGTTGCTGTCAATGGGATTCATATATACATTTGTGTATAGTTGACCGTTATATGTTGCAATCCACAAATCTTGAAAATCCAATCTTTCCTCACTCCCTGTCATGGTAAAACGAAGGTCTGGTGATCTTCGATTTAACCATCCATGTAAATTGGTTATGTCAGACTCTGTGCCTTGCCAAAATTGAAAAACTATATACCTATGCCAGGATTTTAAACTGATTGTGCATGTATTATCATCACCATAGATCAATTTGTCCTCTAAGTATGTCATACAAATATTTGCTATCTCTGAAGCAAATGCACAATCAATGGCTACTCCTTTCACTTGCAGGTAGAGGTCATTGTTGAAGGCAAAGAAACTATTTTTAAGGCAGCAAGTAGCCAGTGAGGTCAATCTAGTAGGGGCAGTTATTGTCTTTACTCCAAGGCATGTTACATTACTTTCAAAACTTTATCTTTGGGGATGTTGGTATATAGGGACTAGATAACCTTAGACACCAGCACCTCCTTGACAGGGTCGAAATCTATGCCCTCAGATTTTGCAATGAAGTCCATGGAATCTCTGATGTATGCATTTGTCTCTTGAGTTAAGGGTTTAAGAAAAAAATCAATATATTGAGCATTAGGCTCAAGTAACGATCCACACTCTTAAGCTTTTGTGAATCTTGGTTAGTGCATAAATTACTGGAACTCGTTTGGTTTTTTTGTTGAGAAGGTAAATTTCTTTATTGCTAATCCAGCTGTTCACTAAAACCTCCTCAGTAGTAGCTAGAATCTGTTGTTTTAACTCTGCAGTCAAGTTTTGAGGAAGTCAACTGCAATGTTCTCTATTATTGAGCCGTCAAAGTATTTCTCTATCCTCATTTTCCATTACTACAATTCCAACACCATTATCAGAGTGTTTGATTATGATCTGTGAGTTACATGACAAGGATTCGAGTGCCTGTAATGTATCATTTATGAGGTTCTTTGGAACAAACAGCTGTTTTTGGTGTAGCTTCAGAGAAAGCAGCCTACCCCAGCCTGGTTCAGGTACAGACTGGAGATACTTTGTTGCTTGTGCCACTTGTCAATCACACTAAGCATAACAATCCTCCTATTCTACAATCTCAGAAAACAATGACTGACTTTTTTTAGTGCTACTGGAATTGAGTCTTATGGGGGGGGGGGGGGTCATAAAATATTGAGCCTTGCATAAACAGATTGTACCTATTCAAACAGTAATTCCACTGGATGAATGAATGAGATGTGGATTTCCAAGTATAGAGAGGCCTTAGATTTCCCTTTTTACTAGAGGACTAAGAGTAGAGCTTCATAGTATCATTGCATTATCCTGATCTACATAGGTAACTAGATTTTTAGACAACATAGGGGCATATTACCAAGGCGGCAATATGAAAATATCACCCCTTTTTCGGACAAAAAGCGGCGATAATGTCATCGCCTTATCAGCAAAGACACGCTATCGCGTGTTTGGCTGATTTAGCGGCCCTTTCAACAACGCCCTGCTTTGCATCTCTAATTAGATGCAAAGTGGCCGTTCCGTGCCAAAATAACTGGAGAAATGTCGCTAACCGACATTTCTCCAATTATCAAGCTGCACGCTAACAAGCAGAGCGTTAAGAAAAGTTGTGCTAACCACAGTTAACGCTACTTTCCTAACGCCTGCTTGTGACCTGACTTAGATTACATGGCTAAAGTCACCCTGCCCTATCAGCAAGGTTTTGCTGGTAGCAGTGTGATTATCGCTGGATTTCCAGCAATAATCACACTGTTTTCCAGCTAACGCATGGATTCCAATCGCTTTCGAGATAAGTGTTGCTGATAGTACGCTATCTCCACAATAGAATCCAGTGTTAGCCTGCGATAATTATCCTCGCGCTAAAAGCGCTGAGCGATAATTATCGCAGGACCATGCTAATATGCCCCAGAGGTACCAGCTTGCATGTCCACAAAGTCCTATTAAATCATGTAGATTTAACTTTTGCCACGAAATGGTGGAGCGCCAGTGGAATCTGTGCAAGATGATACCATTATTTCACAAAATTGGAGATTCGATATCTTTGATTGAGCCTGCAAATTTAACGATCTGTCGTCAAAGGCAGACGGTATTCTATCAGGATCTGGGCAAGGCACACGAACGTTAGAAAAAGTGAAGCCATAATAAAAACAACAGAGTGGTTAGTCTGCTGTACTTTGTACTTTACACCCTGATGGATTACGCAAGACAACAGCGACAATAGTGACAATCTGGGGCCAGATGTACAATGCTTTTTAGCATGCGCAAACGGGTCTTAGACCTGTTTGCGCACGCTAAAAAGAATGGGCCCATGTACAAACAGCATTTTGCGACACGCAAATAAATTGCGACTTGCAAAATACTGTTTTGTGACTTGGTATTAGGAAGTGGCGTTCCCTTCCTAAAAGCGACTGCAAAGTTATGTACCAATGTTTTGCAACCGCAATTGTGGTCGCAAAACACTTGCAAAGTACCACCTACTTGAAGTAGGTGGTAATGCATTCACAAATGGGAAGGGGTCCCCAGGGGACCCTTTACCCTTTGCAAATGCAGGCAATATATTTTTTTAAGGGCAGGAAGTGGTCCCCAGGCGTTGGTCCCAGGGATCACTGCCTGCCCTTAAAAAATGAAATGAAAACGTTTACTTTTTCTTTTTTTAAATGCATCCCGTTTTACTTTAAGGAAAACGGTCTGCATTTAAAAAAAAAAGCTGCTTATTTAAATGCAGTCCCAGACATCATGGTCTGTTGAGTCCAGCAGGCCACCATCTCTGGGAGGACCTGTCATTCCCAATGGGCTCGCAAATTGCTAGAGGCTCATTAATATTCATGAGCCTCGCAATTTGCGACCCCATTTGGAATCCCAAACAGTGTTAAACACACTGTTGTACATGCCAAATAGTGCCTCACAAATTGTGAGTCGCAAATGCAACACAATTTGCGGGGTGCTATTTGGCAGGTCATACATCTGGCCCTTGGTTTCTTGGACTTGCTCTGGGCTTGTATCCCATGTATTTGCTTATCTGAGGTGATAACACTGTAAAATGAACCTATGTTTGTATTTTGTCTTTTGCGCCTCATTTTTTTTCTGCTTCACTATTCTCCTTCACTAGTAGTGCTAAAACTTTGGTATCTGCTTATATTCAGGTCAGGCACCTTCTGCAGTCACTGCGCCAGTTGCGTTCAGTGTCTGCTGGATTTGACTACAAGCCAGTTTATGATGCCAAAGTCTTAGTTAGGAAATATAGGTTCTCGTTTCTATCCTAAAAACAGGACAGGAATGGGTTTAGATGGGGTGGGAAAGTGGATGTGGGGGCAAGGGAAGGAATTGGTGGGTAGGTGGGATGGGGTATTCACAGGGAAGTTGTTTAGGCTGGTTGGGGTTCTCAGGGTGGTGTGTCACTGGGGTGTTGCAGAGGAGGTAAAAGCATGAGACAGGAGAGTCTCAAAGAGTTCAAGCAGTTTCTGCAACTTAAGTGTACATTGTGCAAGCTACCCAGACAAATTGTCTAATTGTTGGTGAGAGGTAGCCAGGATTTACATATGCTTACCTTGAATATCAACAGGTTGAGATTTTCGAATAAAACTAAATACATTAAAGAAGAATTTAGCATGCTCAGACCACAAATTCTCTGTCTTCAGGAGACACACTTCACTTCACAAGAATAATGCAAACCTAAAGCCCTTGGTTACAAGATTTTAGCATCATCTGGCAATAATGCCCCTCAATGCAGGGTCATCCTGCTTTCACTCGGTAGGGGGTGATCGGGCCATGACTGAAGTAAAGACAGATAACACTAGCTGTGGGCTTCTTGCTAATATTAATAAGGGAGGGATTAAACTTTCAATCTGTATGGTCTATGACCCAGCAACATTCAGTTTTGCACTTGGGAAACTACATTACTGGACTGAACAAATTCTGTTGTGCAGGGATTTTTATTTGACTATTTAGCTTGGTTGTGATTCCCCAGAACTTGCATTGGCTGTTCAAATACATATGAAGACAGTAAGATTAGCTCTCGAACATTTTTCTCTGTGCTCTATGAGTCTTAATCCCAAGCAGATATTTTTTATGTCAGCTATCCTTTTATTATTTCCAGGACATACAACTTAATCCAAGAATTATCTTGGACCATAATGCCCTTTATTTGCACATCAAGCTGGTCTTTGTTAAGGACCTGCTGGTCTGCCTCAATGGGCGTACGATTGCAAGTTGTAGGATCACCTTAGAGAATTTATCAATGTTAACTTGGGTACAGTGGCAAAAACAGTAGTCTAAAATACTCTTAAATCCTTTTGTATGGGGCAGATGCTGAGCTTTGCTATGTATCAGGGGAAAGCGTCTGGAAAGATAGTGGCATCCTAATGATCTATGCTTCTTCAGCTTGAGCTTGAGCGCTCATTAGTTTTTAGGGTTATTGGGGTTAAATCATGCCATATCAGGCATCCCTTATTTCTGATCAGTTGATTGCAATCCAAACTTTGACCAAAACAAAGATATGGGACAGAGCTTGTTCTACGATACAGGCATATCAAAGTTTGTATTTTGAAAACAGTGTAGGAATGAGTCATGTTCTAGTGTTTCAAGATAAGGGCAGAAAAAACAGGAACTCGATTTTGAATATTTGAAATGCTGGTGTCGAGGTTAAAACCAGGTGTTCAGATATATTGGTAGTTTTTCAGCAGAGCTATTCTAATTTGTACCTGAAAGACTACACAGCTTCCCAAGGCGCAATTCATAGCTACTTGGACACTGTTCAACTACATGGGCTGATCGATATCCCATGCCCAGTATTCGTGAGTCATGTAGTCATGTAGGGTTATATAGAGAAGGATGTCTCACAGCACGCCCCTGTCAAAGCAGCTGGCCCAACACAATCCTATTGAAGTTTTCAAAGTTGCTGCTTGATATTTGCAATTCTGCAGGTTTCTCGGAGTTGGTACTTACTTTATAGCGTTAAACACATACAGTGGTCTTTTTGAAGAAAAAACATGAGCGCTTCTGACTGTGGCTCATATTGGCCAATTTGTTTTTTAATGCAGACCAAAATCTATAACTGAATTTTGGCTAATAGTCTTACTACCGTTATGACTTCCATGGTTGAACCCATGCAGCACAGCTTCATTACACAAAAGAATACTACATCTCATATCAATTTAACCATTTCTTCTCTTGAGGTTTTTGGTAATCTCGGCAGGCCTAGCGGGATGACCCTATAGGATGCCGAAAAGGAAATTTACAAGATCCCTTGCTGCTTTCTTTGGTCAGTTATGACTTCACTGGCTATAAGTCCTGATTTCTAAATTGTACTAGAGCTCTCTGTTCATCATTGACATCTCGAATAGTTTGTATTGGAGACTTTTCAGATACTATTTTTACCAGTTGTGGGACAAGAAAAGGCTGCCCATTTTCACCTCAGTTATTACCATTTATTTAGAGCTATATTTTCCACCCTTAAGACTTTTTGCTTCCTTTTAATCACTCTTGATACACAAGTAGGAAGTAAAAGTATTAGTATATGCTGATGGTACTGCATATTTTTTCATCTCTGATTTGTGTCTCAAAGGACATCAAAATAATGGCTGTACAGTTTGGCCAGGTTTCTGGCTATAAGCTTAATTCTGATAAAATGCAAATTCTCGCTAATCTTCATTTGGCTCCGTTCGATACTCAGTTTGTTAAATCCGTACCTTATCTGAGAGTTAAGCCCTCATTTGTTTTTAAACAGATTTTATTAGCATTTTCAATAATACGCACATCAGCCGACAGGACTTGGCATCATATTAAGGTGCATGCTCATTATGCAGCAATATGTTGCTCATGTAGTCACAGTAAGAAAATTTTAAATAATTCACATAACGCATTTGACATTTGTTCATCAACCCATGATCGGTGTTGTCAAAGGGTGCCCAACATCTCCCCAGGTGAGGGGGGGTCAGGAGTCTGCAGAGCATCTACTAATTCCTCTCAGTCCCAGGCGAAATCAAGGGAGCTACAACTACATTTAACCTCTCGGAGCATCACCAAACTCTCATGTCCTAACTATATCAGCTATTCCTACTTCCAAACCATCACCTGGGGACCCCTGGGGCCCTCAAGTTTCAGGGGATTTTTTTTTGCAAAAATAAAAGCCAGGTCTCGGAACTTGCTTGTAGCTATGTTTTGGAAGTATGGGGGTACCAACTCAATAGACAGTGACCAGGGGTGCACAGGACCTCCCTCTCAGTAATCTCAGATAGCGCTCCAGTCATTTCCTCCTAATAGTCCCCTATCTCCAGACATTCCCAGAACATATGGAAAAACTCAGCTCCCACTTCACCACATCTCAGGCACTTTACTCCCTTCACTGTGAACTGTCTGTTAATCCTTCCAGGGGTGATATATGCTCCGTGCAACACATAAAAATGAATACCCTTAAAATAGGCATTTCTGGATACCTACAGTATTCGCTTCAATGTAGCCTACCAGTCTCCTTCTGGAATGGGAATTCCCAGGTCTTCTTCCCAACAGGTTCTAAGGGTTCCCAGAGACAGCATCATGTCCACCTGTATTGTTGTCTAGAGACAAGTGGCCACCTTAAAGCTCTTGATGAAGTAACCAAGTGTTGGCAGCTTTTAGTGTGGAGTAGTTCAGTCATGCCGATCCCCCATTGTCTGTGGATGGCCGCATTTACCACACCATGGAGGGGAAAATGTTTCTCTGGTAGATCATGCTGCAAGCAGAACTCCTCAAATGAGAGGAGATTCATGCTCACAGAGGGCCCCAAGTATCGATTCACTGGGAGTTAGGGCCTCATTAAGTATGGAGGATATCATTAGTCTTAACTATGATCCTCTGGTTGGAAAATTTACAGAAATTTTTTGGAAATGGGATAGATTCAGCTTGGGATTAATTGGTAGATGCCATGTTATTACAATTATTATGTGCCTTGTTATATTTATTTTTTTAGATCCACTCCTTTATATCTTCCTAGTGTTTTTTTCTAGAAAGTTGAAGCTAGCTGTCAAAAATTAATTTGGTTGTATGAGAAACCTCAAATAGCCATTCATTGTTTGCAACTGTTGTGAAGTGCTCCTGGTATGGCACTTCCTATACTCTGGCTGTCTTGGCCCCTTGCTGACCCTTTCCCTGATTATAAACATTTTCACCAAATTATTATACTGCGGAAAAGTCAGGTAAATGCTGCTTATTGTAAGCATTCTAGATTTAAGTCAATGGGTGTACATATTAAGATCTGGCAGGTCCTTAGGTCAATTTGCAATGTTTCTAGCTTCAATTTGCATACTTATCTTGGTTTTAATCCAAAGATGCCATCATTTAATCACAAGAGTAATATAAGATGTTGGCAAGAACTGAGCCTTAAAACTTTAGGTCTGGTAATCAAGGATGACTCTTGTTTGATCATTTAAAAAAAACTATGCAGTTACCATGCATAGGTTTGTTAGACATCTACAATTAAGGGATTTTTTACAACATCTTTCTACTATAGATATAAATTTAACAGATAATGGTTTCTTGGTACTATTTGTTAAGGCACTTCGACTTGGGTTTATCTGTATTTTTTTATTGGTACTTAAGTAATATTACAAAATACAATTTTGACCAACTGACAGCTACATGGACATGCAGAAAGGATACTGTGATTACACCAGAAGACATTAGAGTTCGTAATCAGCCCAACAGATTCTCATTGTCTTCCACCTTGCAGCTCACTATTTCAAATCAATTGATGGTCTAATATTCCTGCCTCAAAGCTAGATATTTTATTCTTAATTATTACCATTGCTAGACTTGGGATTACATGCACCTGGCCCTAAAAGGATCTGCCAGATCATAAAGCCTGGTGGCAGAAATGTGTTTCTCTTTGCAGTTTGAATAATTCAGTCAGTCAAACCAGTTATGATGGTGGAAGCTGAAAATTATTTGAGTTCTAATTATGAAATAGATGGTCTCAATCACAATTGGTTATGCCCCTGAAATTGTTTGAAACTATATGGTTTTAGTAATGTATGATTTAAAATGAACTCTGTAATTGCCACTTAATGCATGACGCATTGGGTATAAGGAACTCTAATATCTATCGATTTATGAAATATCTGTTGTTTTTAATTACTCTTTGATTCTTTCCTAATTAAAATAAATAAAGTGTTTTGTTTACAGCTCTAAATAAAAGTCACTCTTAGAAATGTCTGACGAAACTGAAATCATCTTAGATCGCGCACAGATTTTCGACATAATAGAAATCTTAAGTCAGACATTCTGACTAGAGTACACTACTCTGGATGTAAAGCCAACATTTCTTGCAGCACCAAAAAATTATTAAAAATTCCTATATGAAAGGCATGTGATAACAATATGTCAGGAGATATGCGTTTACACTTTTGATAGATGTGAAGAGTTCAAAGATATCACAACCTGTCTGAGAAATTTTAAAAAATCCATTAATGGGGTTTCCCCATCTGCCTCTTGTTCTCTTTCAACAATAAGAGACATGTAGTCTATAATAAAGAAGAAGCTGTGCCAATTTTGAACTTGAAATCACAGGACTCCAAAGGGGAAGGGGAAAAGGAAGAATACATCAGTCTAAAGAACTACCATGGGAAAAACAATGAACCCCGTAACTGAAAATGTGTTAAGATGCGTTCACTATTGGAGACAAAGAGCAAAATTAACCTTTCTTGGATGAATGCTGAACGAACTCTTTATATATCCTATTAAATATTCTGTTAGAGTGACAAAGATGTTACTATCACTTGTCTAATATAACTTTATAATATAGCTTTAATTTAAATTTTTCCGCGCAACTTTAAAAGCATGGAAACATAACCCTAGTGTGAGTCTATGCTAATAATAAAAAAACAGAAACAATCTTTGAGAAACTGCTTCACATTCTAGCACACAATGTTAAAGGAGTCAGGATAATGGGAGGAAAATTAACATGGATTTAGACCCAAGACAGGATCACTCAGGTCTTGGGACTAGGATTGAAGATGACACCCAGGTTCTGGATCTAGGGGTCACAAGGAGACTTCAACACAAGTGGAAAAGATTATACTTTTAATTCTAATCCTCATCGAACTTCATGTAGAGTAAAACCCCTATAACTTAATAACTTTAAGCTCCAGAGAGACACAATTACTATTGAATCATATCCCGTTAATTATAGTTTGTGCTCTAATAAGAGAACAAGCTTTCCAGAAATGTCACTGGCACTGGAACGTTGTCAGGTAATTACAGATTCAATCTGAAAGACTTGGAAAATGATTTTGAGTAAAGTGTTGAAAATACATCTTCTATTGCAGTACAATTGGAAGCAGTAAAGGCAGCATTAATGGAACAGCAGATTATGCTTACCACAAGTGCCTTTAGAAGGTAAAGAAAACAACATTATTAAAATAGAACAAATTACTAATCTAAAATTTTTGAAAATAAAGAGGTGAACATATTCTGTTGGGTAAAATGACAGGGAAAATGCTTAGTACAAATATATTATAATGTAGTGTGAAGAGAGAGAAAAGGTTAATAGACTTTTGACATGTAAACTAAAAGCAGCACACAAAATTAAAACATTATTAAAAGATTCAGGGGAAAGATGGCATAATGAAAACCTCCACAGATAAACAGTTTACACATCTTTTGAATATTATACTAAACTTTAAAAAGCCAAAATAACACAAAGATCCAGGCAGGAAGATAGGTTCCTGAAATAAAATTCACAGAAATGCCACTACATCAATTAGCAATAATGAAGAAATGCATGATACATAATACCTCTTGAAGTAATTAATGCTATTAAAACAATAGCTAATAACAATGTCCCTGAACATGATGGATTTGTCCCAACATTTCTCAAAGCATTGAAAAACGTATTAGCATAATCCCTGGCCAGCTGTTCAACTACTTCATAACTTCAAGAGCAATGACTAAGTCTATGATGGAATCTGAAACCGCCCTGATTCTTAAACCTAATAAATACTCCATGGAGTATGTTGTATCTAGGCCTGTAGCACGGCTAAATGTGCATGTACAAATCTTCATATAAAATTGATATGGAACCTAGAAAATATATATGTCCCAAATAACACATTTTGCCCTGGTTTCCGCCTCAAATTAGAAGGGAAGAACATTTGCTACAATCAGTAAAAACGACATTATAATACTAGAATTGAGTGATTAGAAGAAGAGGGTTGACAGTTTACCATCCCCAATGTCACAAAAAATATAATCTGGAATTTTCCACTGTGTGTCGAAATAAGGGTTTCGTTAGATTTCTGCCTAACGATGCGGCTTCTCTGGGGGAATTACCTGAAAAAGGTGAGTTCAGAAGCTTGTTCTCATGTTTCAAAAAATTTCAAATTGAAAGAAGAGATAGACTTAGATATAATGAGATGCCTTATTGGTTAGGTAAAAGGGAATGGAAAATAGCTGCAACAACAAAAGCAAATGCCATAGAAACCTTACCAAAATACCATTCTACCAAAGAAGGTACACCACGATTGCACAATCATTTAATTGCCTTACATAATTCCTCTAAACCAACATTTGCATTCAAATGGGACACTAAAGTGGGTACGCATAGAGATGATTGTTGGACCTCTCAGCCTTAAGGTGGTCTTCTCCCAAACTTTTTGCCTGCTTTCCTTTAATTTTGCTGAATTCCTTATTGCTGAATGCCTTAAAACTTTGAGCACGTTCATGTGTTTCTCCCGTAAAAAATGGTTTGCTTGACCTATCCACAATTGACATATTAAATGTATCTATAATTCCCTAGTAGAGTGCATATATGTGTTCAGGGAAAGTAAATTAAATGTTACTAATGGACCTACAGCACTGATTGTGCCAACCACACAAGTCGCACTTTAAACATGTCTCAGGCATGCCACTGCAGAGGATGTGTGTGAGGTTTACACTGCCATGTCAACATGCCATTTAAAACCCCTTGCCAAGCCTTAAACTCCCCTTTTCTTACAAATCACCCCTACGATAAGCACTAGGTAGCCCAAAGGGCAGGGCGATGTGTAAAAAAAAGATAGGACATGTATTTGTAAGTTTTGAATGTCATGGTAGTAAAACAACAGCCACATTTGTTTTTCACTACTGTGAGGCCTATCCCTCTCAAAGGTTAACAATGGGAATTTCTTATTCTGCATATAAAGGGGAAGAAGCTGAGAGTGAATCTCTCCCTGACCTTTGAGATTACAAAGGATGGGTTAGTGGAATCTTTCCTAAACGGACTTCAGTATAGTAGAGGGACTATCACCAGTTGCTGGGACAGTTCGCAACTTTGTTTTCCGTCACACCTGGGACTATCCCCATGTGTACCCATAATGTGGACACAGGAGACAGCCTCCCTGTCAAGAACATGTAGGCTGTCTGACAAAGTGAGGGCTAGCATCAAAGATAAAGTTTCTAAGATGCTGGAGTTGGGGCTGATTAAACCCCCCAGTAGCCCCTGGTCCTGCAGCCCTGTGGTGCTGGTGCCAAAAGCTGCCCCACAGGACACTACCTCAGAACTGAGGTTCTGTGTAGATTACAGGGGAGCTTAATTCAGTTACCAAGACTGATGCTCACCGGATATATGATGTTACAACGCGTACTTTTAGCACGCATACCATTACAACGGATTTATTACAACGCAAGTCATTTTACAACGCATACCTTTACATCGCAAAACACTACAACGCACATACTATTACAACGCATACCATTACAACGTAAGTATAGGTAAGTATATAATAATAATAAAAAAAATTAAAATATAATGTAAATATTTATTAATGTATTATTTAATTTAATTAGTTGTTATTTATTTAATAAATAAAATTATTAATTAAATTAATTTCAATTTTATAATTTGTAAAAATAGGTTAAAAATACCCCTGTACCCCAAAACCCAAACCCAACCCTAAAACCTAAAAATACCCCAGTACCCCTAAACCCAAACCCAGCCCTAAAACCTAAAAATACCCCTGTACCCCAAAACCCAAACCCAGCCTTAAAACCTAAAAATACCCCTGTACCCCAAAACCCAAACCCAGCCCTAAAACCTAAAAATGCCCCTGTACCCCAAAACCCAAACCCAGCCCTAAAACATAAAAATACCCCTGTACCCCAAAACCCAAACCCAACCCTAAAAATACCCCAGTACCCCAAAACCCAAACCCAGCCCTAAAACCTAAAAATACCCCTGTACCCCCAAAACCCAAACCCAGCCCTAAAACCTAAAAATACCCCTGTACCCCAAAACCCAAACCCAGCCCTAAAACCTAAAAATACCCCTGTACCCCAAAACCCAAACCCAGCCCTAAAACCTAAAAATACCCCTGTACCCCAAAACCCAAACCCAACCCTAAAACCTAAAAATACCCCTGTACCCCAAAACCCAAACCCAGCCCTAAAACCTAAAAATACCCCTGTACCCCAAAACCCAACCCTAAAACCTAAAAATACCCCTGTACCCCAAAACCCAACCCCAACCCTAAAACCTAAAAATACCCCTGTACCCCAAAACCCAAACCCAACCCTAAAACCTAAAAATACCCCTGTACCCCAAAACCCAAACCCAGCCCTAAAACCTAAAAATACCCCTGTACCCCAAAACCCAAACCCAGCCCTAAAACCTAAAAATACCCCTGTACCCCAAAACCCAAACCCAACCATAAAACCTAAAAATACCCCTGTACCCCAAAACCCAATGTTTATAAAAAAAGATAAACTTACCAATAATTAAACTTACGATGTAATGGTATGCGTTGTAATAGTATGTGCGTTGTAGTGTAATGCGATGTAATGGAATGCGTTGTAAAATTACATGCGTTGTAATAGTATCCGTTGTAATGGTATGCGTTGTAAAAAATCCGTGGTAACAGTTACATACCATGCTCACCCCCTCCCCCAGGCTGAGGAGCTGATTGATAGGTTAGGAGCTGCCCAGTTCCTGAGTACCTTTGAACTTGCTTCAGGGTATTCGGATTGCCCTAACTGAAGGAGCCAAGAATGTCACTCCAGAGGAAGTAAGTAATATGTTTATTGTACAGTTAATTAAACAGTAAAACATCAATTTAAAAGGCTAATAGCCACAGTTAAGAACAAACATTAAAATTACGGAAGAGATCCACTCCCCTGGCCTTGGTGACTCATAGTCCTGTTTCTTCATTTTTGTTTGCAGAGATTAGCAACAGTTCCTGAGATAGAATTGCCCCCCTTGTCAGAGTCCTGGCTACAGAATGAGGGCAGGCAAATAGGTGCAAGTTTAAAGTGCATAGTGCCGCATCAACATCAATTGCTTTGTACAAAAATATCCTATGGTTAGCCTGTTGATGCTTTTCCTTGAGGCTTGCGTGCACAAAAATGCATAACGTTATGTACGTAAAATGCTGTTACGGTTGTTGTGCAAAGGGTTAACAGGACAGCTCCATCTCAGTTCCAGTGCAACTTCACTGATGATCTGGCGGTATCCCTTTCAATCGGAGGTCAGCAGCAGTTAAACATTTTTATCAGGCAGCAGCTTAGTTGAATGTCTTCAGCAGAGAAGCTTGCAAGCACCGCTTGTCTGCACGACTGTATTTGGTTCTTGTTAAAGATAGGTCTGTGTAGTAACCGGCGCTCCCGCATCAGTTCACGGCAAATGGTTATGATGTGGACTATGTCCACCTCTCCTCCCCCGCAAAGACAGCAAATTGATGACTTCGGAGGGTGCAACCATGAGGGCAGGTGGTATGCAGATGGTAATAAACCTAACTGGAGTTTCAGAAACTTCTCTTGGGTGGTTTTGGAGAAGTTAGAAAGGAGGTAAGCTTGAGGAGTCGCTTTACTGTAGGATTGTACAGTGAGCCAGCCATGTGAGCGTTCTGTCAAGTCCGCTTTGTCTTGTAGGAATGATTCTTTTTTGACAATGTTATTTACAATTTATTTACAATTTTTTTTAAACTTGCCATGGTCCCTGACGATGCCCAGAGTTGCCGTAACCCCAGCTGGTCCAGTGCAGTGTCCTAGAAGTGTCTACTTAGGCAGGTATCTGAGGTTTCTAATTCCCTCCACAAGTAGAAATTTAACATTTCTGGCTGCCCTTTTTTGATTTTGAACCAGGTTTTAATGAAAGCTCCTTTTTGGACCAGCTCTTGTCTTTGCATCCCAAATTCAAGCCTCATTTGCGCCGGAGATGTATATCCAGGCAGCCCGTATATTATTCTTAGTGCTCTTCGATAGTGCAGTTCAATGCTTGTGCGCCCCTCTCTCTCATGGCTTCACTTCCATAGGTGATTGATAGAATTAGTTTAGCCTGTATCACCCTGGTCAGAGGGAGAAAACTTGGCCCAGCTGTCATATTTTTCAGATTTCTTAATGCTACCGCTGTTGTTAGTCCCCTCTTTTTTATTGCCTCGCATTGTGCTTTGTAATTGCCTTTGTTGTCGATCATAACCTCCAGATATTGTAGTCTTGTACGACTTCCAGCTTGACTTTTGCCAGGTGCCAGTTGTATTTTGTTTTTTATTTTCCGGTGATTTACACACATGACTTTTGTTTTATCTTGATTAATACTTAGTCTGTTGGTCTCTGAGTATTGAGATGTAATGTCAAGCCGGCGTTGTAGTCCTATGGGTGTCCGACTGATGAGTACTAAGTAATCTGCACATAGAAGATTGAATAGCTGATGGCCTCCTAGCTTTGGGGCATGCAAATTGCTTCCATTAAGTTGGACTGAAAGCTTGGCCATAAATAGATTAAAAAGTGTAGGGGCAAGTACACAGCCTTGTTTTAATCCTGAGGTTGTGTTCATCTTTTTCGTTAGATGGTCTCCTGCCCCCAACTTTACTTGTACCCAGGTGTTACTATGCAAAAGGATTAGTTGTTTTAGGAGCAATGATGGGATACCTAGCATTTATAGTTTTTGCCCCTGTTTATTTCTGTTTATATGATCAAACGCTGAACTGTAATCAATGAAGCAGATGTACAGGGGCTGTTTAATTAGTGCAGTGTCTATCATTAGTTAAAGGGCGGAGATGGCAGTAGAAGTGCCCATGTCTCTGCAGAAACTGGTTTGATTGTAGGGTATTGCTTTAATTTCTGTGGCCCATGTTGTTAATTCTTGGAGGAGTACACCAGCATAATATTTGGCATCATTGTCCAGAAGAGCTACCAACCAATAGCTCTTTGGGTCACTCCTGTTGCCTTTTTTGTAGATGGGAGAGATTATCGAGCCCTCCACAATGATGGTACTGTTGATGTTTACAGAATTCTGTCGAAGATCGTTTTTAAAACTGAAGCCCAAAATTCAGGATCTTGTTTGAATAGTATGGGCGGGATCCCGTTTGGGCCAGGAGATCCCTCACGTTTGCCTTTCAAGATTCTTTTACGAACGTGTGTGTTCGTAATTGTGAAGTTCTGTCCATGTTCTGCATTGGAGTTTGGCTGGAATGGTTGAGTTTCCAAGATAGGCGCAGGGTTATTTAAGCCAATTTGGGAAGTCTGTTCTTTATTAAAGTGTGGTTCGAGGTAAGTTATCCAAACTTCTTCTGTGACGTTGGAGCTGATGCACTGGCTTTGCAGGTTAGACAGAGCGTTAATCTTCTTCCAGAATTGTGCGCTAAAGTTGTTTTTGATGTTGTGCAGGAGTCTGGCCCAAAGAGATTCTTCGGCTTCCTTTTTATTTTGCCAAATAAGTTTTTTGCGGGTAACTTTTAGCTGCCTCAGTTCTTGCAATGCAGAGGGGTCTTTCTTCAGCCTCCATAGTGTGAAGTTTATCAGTGGTTTTAGCTTTTTTAGTTTGGCGTTATTCCATATATTGGAGAATGTCCAGTGGTATTGGTGGTACATTATGCTCCTGTTTCGAGAGTGCCCCTTTATGTCTCTGTGGCTATTTCAAAGGGCTTTTGTGAATGCCTCCCAGCCTCCAAATATATTGGGGTCAGCTGCTTTCCCTTCTTCCCAGAGTTGTTTTGCAAAGGAGGGGAGACCTTCGGGATCATTGGTGCTGCATTTTACTTGTTTCTCATTGTTGGTAAATTCTGAACAGAGTCTATTTGCTGGGGGCAATTTGTATGTTGATGGCTCTTTTACCATGATTTCCTAGGGTAAGTGATCGCTAAACTCCACGCTCCCAATGTGATCGTTTTTTACTTTTGAGAACATGCAGCGAGAGCAGAAAGTATAGTCAATTGTGCACCTTGTTACTGCGTTATTAAATGTTCTGTTTTTGGGCGATATCCTGGCAATCTGCCGTTTAATGCGCATGAGCCCAGTTGCTCTAAGAACAACAAAAGATTTTTCGAGATGTTTGTGGGTGTGCCATCTGTGTTGATGTCTTGAGGCATTTCCTCCCAAGCAAATGGATCCTCATCTGAATGGATGTTGTCAACTCTTTTCCTGAGCATGTTAGGTTGAAGTCCCCTGTGATTATCCAGCTGTTTTTTTTCTCCTCTGTGATTATTTTCACCAGTTCCTCCTTTAATTGTTGACTCCCTTTGCTTTTATTGTGTGGGTGCAGATAGAGGTTTACAGGTATTATATGCTCTTTACTTATCTTCCCCTGTGGGGTAATTCGAGTTACTTGCATTTCATTTGGTGGAGCTAGGTTGTATGGCAAAGGTTCTGCTGCATAAATGCTGCTTATGGAGCTGTATGTAGCTAGGCCTCCCTTATTGTGGCTGAATTTGGCGCTTCTTGTTGCCGGTAGATAGAGCAAGTTAAAGCCATGCAGTGCAGTTGGTACTCCACTCCATGTTTCTTGGAGCTAAATTATATTAAATTTCTGCAGATAAGTTTGCAGTTCCGGGTCCTAGTCTTGTCTCCCAGACCAGTGATGTTCCAGGGACAGATTTTCAGAGAGTTCTTGTGTGAGAGTGCATTATGCTTGGAGTGTCATGGTCTTTCAAGTTTGATGTTTATTGTCCTGGAAACCCTGCTCCACTTTGGTATTTGTTTGCTTCTAGCAAAGTGTGCCCTTAGTTCGTTATATTCTCTGTTTTCCCTGTACTCTGTACAGTTGCTGCGTGCCCCTCGTAGTACTGAGAATAATCATGGACTCTGTTGTCCAGAGCTAGGGTTTTCTTCTTGGCACTTTGATTCGTCCAATAAGGGATCAGGATACCTTGGTTTTGCAAGAGGCCGAAGTTTAATGCCCCATGCGTTAAATCTGGTTTGTTCCTTTAGGACTCTTTCTGCTGGGTCTTATCAGGTGATTCTTTAAACTCAACTGACTCCAGGTCGGTGGTTTTTTTGTTCTTTAAGGTGTTGATGGACCTTAGTAAACGCAGGATGTTGCCCCTGTTTAGTGTATCAACCCGTCCCTTTGATATGTATTCTGGGTAAAACATGATTGTTGTTGTTGCGCCTGAGAGCCCTATTTGTTGGTCCAAGATGTTCTCTGTCGCTGTTGAGACCTCTGTTAACGGTGGTGGCCCCCGTGATGGTTTGGTCAGGCTGAGAAGCTGACTTCCGCTTGCTGAAATTTTCTCTTTGCTTGGAGCTGATTTTATAATGATCTCCCCCTCAGTGCATATGCTACTCTGTAGAGGTATTTGTTTACCTGCTGAATCTGTAGGCACTCTTGTTGGTGATGTTGCTAAGCCTTGTGTTGCCTTATTGAGTGCCCGGTCCTTTGTTATTGTTATTGATGGTTCCCCCGTCGAGCTCCTACTTTTGTTCCCCAATTTCTGCTCCAGTCCATCAATTATTGGTTCATTGGGAGATGTTCACTCTATATTTTCTAGTGCTTTTTCCTGGATTGGTCTCTTTTTTCCTTCCCGACCTGGGCCTGTTACTTCTTCCTCCCTACTAAAGGAGTCTTGTTGGTCGTCCATTGGTGCATCCCGGGGACTATAAATTCCATCCCTGCTATGTGACAAAGCCTGCGTCGGTTTTTGGTTTCGCCCCTTCCTCCTTTGTTTTCTCTGCTGTTTGTAGGATAATTAGGCACCTTCGGTTGGTGCCTGTTTTTCCAGGAATTTGTGAGGTTGCGAGGTGTTGCTCGTCGGAGGTGCTGTTGCTCCTTGGGTCAATGCGCTGTTGTTTAACCCTGATATGTGTAGGTCCCCATACTCGCACACCTGCCTGCCATCGGATGTCTGGGCTGCAATTGCAATATTCTTAGCCTGTGCCTGGGGTCTTGGGACTTTACTTAGGTTTATTGTTGGTTGTTCACTGCTGCTGGTGGTGTGGGCCAAGCCCGGAGCTGATTGGGCTGGCACTGCCTTCCTTATGTCGGCAAGGAGGTTATCCAGTACTGATGGTAGTGTTACTAGCTTGTCCACAAGTGTTATGCAAGTGCAGCTAGCCTGAGCAAATTGTGTCTCTGACTGTGCCCTCTTGATCAGATTGTTAAGGTCTGCCAGCTTATCATCTATGCTAGCAACGAAAATGGAGACCAAGTTGCGGACTGACAACTGTAGGTCCATCTTGTCTGATTGATATTGCAATGCGTTCACAGACATTTGCATTGTGTGCAGCAGAGTGGACCAGATATCATCTTTGTCTTGTGATTTATCCTTTTGGATGTTGGGTTTCGGAGAGCTGTTATTTCTTCTTTCTGGCTCACCTCCGGGAACAGTAGAATATGACGCAACCAATTCCTCCCATTCAGGTGTAAGATATGATGACTCTGGTTCTATTTCTTGAGACATTAGTAATCGTGTTGACGCCCATTGTGTATTACTGTTGGGTTGAGATAGGACAATGCCGCGACCATGTTGGGTTTTAGGTTGCCCAATTGCCTCAGGTTGTCGTGGCCTAGGTGTTCATTTGCCTCAATTCCTTGGTTCTTTGCCTCTTTGTTTGCGTCTGTCGCTTCTGTTCCCTCTTTAGGGCTTGCATCACCGCTACCATGGCTTTTACCGGTGACTGATAAGCCTCTGCAGTCTGGCCCCTGCTGCTGCCATTGCTGCTGTTGTGCCAAATGGTGTTCCGTTTGGTGTGCCTTGAAAGGTTGGCGTGAATTGGGGAGGTTAGTTACTTTACTGCTATTAAAACACAGTACCGGCCCGGCATCCTTTATAAATGAAAATTTTGTGTATATTTTAGGTTGGTTACTTGACTTGGGCAAAATAGGATCACTGCTTGTACTACTTGCCATGCCGTTTGTTGAGGGTTCTGGGCTGATGAAAAGCTGAGAGATCAGATTGAAGGCTTCGTCTTTTGTCCTCGCGTGTGCTTCGGTACTTCCCTTGCTTGGTGTCTTCTTGGTTGTCCTCCTCGTTCTTTTGGCAGGGTTCATTGATACCTGCTGCCTTGACTTCCCGGCCCGTATTATTGCGTACAAGATTTTATGGGCTGGTTTAGTTGAAGTAGCTGTCTTGACTGTCTTAGCTGTCTTAACTGTTGTGACCGCTGCTTTTCTGGTATCGCATTTTCCAAGGTTGGTATATTTTCTGGAAGCTTTTTTGGTGATTTATGTATCCCCTTTTCCTTTTCTTTCTGTGTTTTTGTGTTGTTTTTTGTTGCGAAGGCTATTGCCTGCCCTAGGTGACTTTCTCTGGCTTTTCTCTGGCTTCCACTATCCTTTTGCTGTCCTTTATAATCCTTGTTATCCTTTGTTATCCTTTGACGTTCTCCTTTAATTACAGTGGAGAATTTCCTCTTTTAACCACTGTTCTTCTGCCTTTCCTTATATCAGAGGAGTCACAAGCAGGCCTTTAATTTCTTCTTCTTCCCCCTTTCCTCCCCCCTTGCTACAGCCGAAGTGGGTTGGATGGGTTGAATGGATGAGTGGGGTGGACAGTGTTCACCAGCTCTCTGCTCTCTGTGAACCCCTCTGGGAGCTCCTCTGAGAGCCAAAGCAGTAATTAGACCAATGTCCTCTGTGAGCCAAAGCAGTAATTAGACCAATGTGTCTCTATGATCATGAAGCCTGCGGTTCAGGACTCTGCGCTGCACCTGCCCAACACTGCAATCACTGCCAGCCACTTCTGTACCTCCTCTGACTCCACATCCCCCGGACTCTCCCCCCAGGCTCTCAAGCACCGCAATAGACTGTGGGCAAAAAGCAAGCACAGAGACTGTGAAATAGGGAGAAACAGGGAAACAGGGAGACAGGAAGGAAAGAAAGAAAGCAAGCAAGCAGGAAGCAAGTTGATCAAATGGGCAATGGATGGGCAAAGCAGGCAGTTGAGGAGTGAGGATTGCCACTGCAGTCTGCCGCAGTCTGCCACCACGCTTCGCCTGTCACGCCAGCTGCGCCAAACCAGCCTCACCCTGCCCCGTCTGCACTTCCCCTCACCCACCGCCACAGCCCACGGCCGTGTGTCGCAAACCGCAAAATGCACTGCAATCGGCAGCCCGCAGGACGCTGGTTGTAACCTTATCGTGGCAGGGCAGAGGGAGGGGGGCATATCGGCAATGCAGCGGCCGGTATGGTGATGGTGTGCGGCGGCGGCAGATAGACAACGCTCGGGTCCCGGGGCTTGATGGCCGAGCGCAGAAACTCCGGCTCCGGCTCTCGAGAACAGCTGCCGACTGGTGGCTGGTGGTTGGTGCCGAAAGTGAAAGCGGAAGCGGAAGGGCCACTACCAATTCAGAGTGATGCCCTTTGGACTAAAGAATGCCCCTTCCACCTTCAAGAGACTGGTGAACCATGTTTTAGCTGGACTAGAGTGCTGCTTACTTGGATGACATAGCTGTCTTCAGTAACTGAAACAACCACATCTTTCACCTACAGGAAGTGCATCAAGCCATGCAAAAGGCAGGCCTGACTATCAAGGCTAGAAAGTGCCAGATAGGCCAGGGATCGGCGGTGTACTTAGGACACCTAGTGGGCAAAGATAAGATGCAGCCTCTCGAGGCAAGATAGATACTATTATGGCCTGGGATCCCCCAAAACTCTAATGGAATTGATAGCCTTCTTATGCCTCTCAGGGTATTACAGGAGGTTTGCCAAGGTATATGGCACAGCATTGTTGCCCCCTTTGACAGAGGTGACTTCAAAGATCTAACTCAGAAATGTGATTTGGAAATAGGCATGCCAAAAAGCATTTGACTCCTTAAAGCAGGCCATGTGCACATCCCTTGTGCTGAAGGCCCTTGACTTTACCAGGGAATTCATTGTACAGACAGATGTCTCAGAATATGGCACTGTGGTAGTTCTATCACAGTTAAATAATGAGGGTTTACACAAACCTGTAGCTTTCATCTTTAGGAGGTTACTTGCCAGGGAGGTGGAGTGCTATTGAAAGGGAAGCCTTTGTGGTGGTCTGGGCACCAAAGATGTGGCAGGGTATACTCAGACATGAGTCCCTTTCTCACTGCTCCATCAGGATTCAAGCAAGCCGGGCCGAAGACGGCTGAAATGCCAGAAACCGGTCCCCGGTAGCTTGTCTCCTTTCTGGTGAAGAATTGGCTTGGTAGTTTAGTCTGCCCTGTTCCCATGATGCACTGGGCCAGGGACAGACTGATTTGCATATAGCCAGGTTCTGAGCTGGGATGGGGCAGTGAGATAAATAACGGTGATGGAACAAGCCCTGATCTTTGGACTGGGTAAGAGTGGTCTGCTCAATTCAGACACTCTGTTCATCACCACCCCCTTTTCTGAATCGTTTGTGGTGGTCTGGGCACCAAAGAAGTTGAAACCATAACTGTTTGGGGTTCACTTCCTGATTCAGACAGAACACAAGCCACTCACTTGCCTAATACAAATGAGGGGTAAGAATCTACATTTTTTGAGGTGGTCAATGGACTTTACTGTTGAGCACAGACCTGGGGAAGACCTCGCAAAAGCTAATGGTCTTTCCAGGCTCTTTCAGCTTAGTGAAGAGAATTTCCAGGAGGTTGGGCAGTCTTCCCCTAATCCTTTTGCCTGCTTGCATCCCATTTTGCTGAATTATTTTTGGTGGCCTTAGCACTCTGAGCACTTTGCCACTGCCAAGCAGTATTAAAGTGCATTTGCTTCTCCCTTAAAACATGGCTTGATTGACTTATTCCAAATTGGCATATTAAATGTATCTATATGTCCCTAGTAGAGTGCATATATGTGCTCAGGGCAAGTAAATAAAATGTTACTAATGGATCTGTAGCACTGATTGTGCCAAACACACAAGTAGCGCTTTAGACATGTCTCAGGCATGCCACTGCAGAGGATGTGTGTGAAGTTTACACTGCCATGTCAACTTGACATTTTCAAACACCTTGCCAAGTCTCAAAATCCCCTTTAATGACCTATAATTCAACCCTACAGTAGGCCCTAGGTAGCCCATGGGGCCGGGTGCTGTGTAATAAAAAGATAGGACATGTACTTTTAAGTTTTGCATGTCGTGGTAGTGCATAATACCCATATTCTTTTACACAACTGTGAGGCCCACCCTTCTAGTAGGTCAACATTCGGAATTCCTTATTACACTTAAAAGTTCTAATTCCTGATTGAGAAGGAGTAGATCATTAATCTTTCATATCATTGAAATGGTGATGATAAATCATCTCTACTGGTAAAGCTGGATTTATCATTACTCTTTTGAAACTGCCACTTTAAAAAAAAAAAAAAAATTCTGCTCTTAGCTCTATGTGACTGCACCCTGTCTCCAATATATGTCTGGGGTGGGTGGCAGCTGGACTTTGTGCATTTCCTCTAGACATCCACATGCAAAGGGAGCTTAAGTGTGACTGAGTGGCCACCTACATCATCATGGGTCATCCTGGGCAGGATGGAAGGGAGGAGGTGACACTTGCATCTGAAAAAAGCTGTGTCTTGTCCCCACGCTAAGGGCTGCATACCCCCTGGGAGTAATTCTGCAGCCACAGCTCTGAGAGAGTATCTATGCACTTCAAATTGCCTCTTAAGTTAAGCCTGCCTGCTCTGTGCCAAACTAACTGATAGTGAGCACAGGTTAATTTATGGTGTGTATCTGACTTACTCTGACTAGGATTTCTTGGACAGGGCGCATGCTTATGCCAACCAGAAACACAATTTTTAACAATGATCAAATATTTACAAATGTTTAAATGCTTAGTCTAGAGCCTCTTCTGCCTCTGTATACAGTCAATACAAAGGACATAGTTACAAAACCTTGAGAAGATGGTACTTTATACCTGTGCAACTGCACATTTGTCTCTTCCTCCATTTGTTGGGGCTGCTCTAAAGAAAGAGACATCATGTTATACATATAGTGGTTCTGTGAGAAAAGACAAGCTTTCTGGGAATCAATTATTCTGCATAAGAAATCTATGACTGCAATTGAAGTAAAATTAACCCTTTAATATTACCCTTTGTGACTTTGGGGACAATGCAAAATACCCAATGATGACCTGGACCACTAAACTTCTTACTAGTATGCTTACTGTTGTCAAGGTTTCAATATAGGTCTTATATTTTACCCCTCTATCAGCATGTGTTGGTCCAATCTACCATGGAAAAACACACAGCATTAATAGTATGCACACAACGTGACATTCCCTCCTCTACAAATTCCGTCACCTTACTGCCCGCTGTGCCCAAGAACTCTCAGAATTAGGGTATATTGTCCATGGCGTAGCCTTTTATTTACCTGAAACCAAGTAATTTCCACAGATCATACCAAAGGAAAGTATCCTTCTTGGATATACAAGAATTATTCACAGCATCACACTTTAGCTGCATCAACAAGTCAACGGCAGTAAGGGAATTTGGCACAGCATTACACTTTGAGTTCAACTCGCCCATACACTAGAACAACTTGCCCGTACATTTGAACTTTATACTTTAACTTTTTAACTCGGCTGTACACTAGAACATGACCGTACATTTGAACCCGGCCGACTCAGCCACCAATATTTCACTCTGCTGCGCACATTATGTCGGCAGGCCCCAATGCGCTACAGCCAGCAGTTGCACTACTTGACATCCCAGGAACCGCATACTGCACCAACCCACTGGGGTATCTGAACACAGGCAGCCTCCCCGAGATTGTACTCAGTCCATACCTTAAATACTCACTAGGTTTTGTTTCTGCTAGGTTTCATTTCACTGTGCCTCACAAATCACAATGAAATCCCCTCAGCCAGCCCGCCACTTCCTTGTCCAGGGGCCCGGAGGAGGCTCAGCCCCGTGGCGCAACTAAGGAGGACCCTACCCTAGACACGGGGGGCGCCTGTTCATTCATGACAAGCACATTTAAAAACACCTGATTACTCTTTTGTACATTCATTAAAACATTAAGACACATGGACAACATAGGGTGGGGCCGAGATACAAGGATCCCATTTTAGACAGATCAGGCAAATGTAGACCTAGTTCTTCCTCAGACTCCAGTAGCCCACATAGTTAGAGATAATTGAGGGCTAGATTTACAAAGGTTTTGCAACTTGCAAATTGGTTGGAATTAGGTTAGCAAATGGAGAAGTTGCTTTTTGGTATGTACGCAGGCCATTCACAAATTTAATTTAACAATGCAACCATTCAGCAAATCGGTATTTAATGCAACCAAAATTTGTGAGTCACAATTACTCGCAAAAACACTTTTTGGGATATTTAGAGCCAAGCTTGCCATTTTCCAACAGACAGAGTAGGAAATATTTGAAAAATACAGACAGCGTAGTGCAGTGATATTACATTTAATTGAGATGTTGAAACCATATCTTGAAAGCAGTACCTTGCTCAGCAATTCCAACCCCACTCATGTGCAGGTATTGTGTTCATTAAACATTTGGCCTCTGGCAGTTACCAAGGTGTAATTGCTGTTGCTGGTGGGGTGTCTCAATGTAAGCTTTCACATTTATTAAAGATTTTTCTAGATGCCATGCTCCAAAATATCAACAGGTGCATATACCTACCGAGGAATGCTGAGGAACTTCAAAACACAATTTGTTTTTTATAGGGTTGACAAATGCTCCCATGTTATAGGGCGCATAGATGTGACGCATGTTCCAATTTGCCCCCGTAGCCCATATAGAATACCTGTTTGGGGAATTGGAAAAATACCAATTCGATCAACATACAAGTTGTCTGTGACGTAAACAACCTAATTATCTATATAGTGTCACAAACAATACCCAGGGAGCTCCCTAGACCATTTTTTCTTGTAGCATCTGTGCTCGTGTGGATGCACACACTACCTGCTCCCAGTGCTCAAACACTCTCACAAAGCGTGCACAACACTGTTCCTGGCAAGAGACGGTTCATCAGCCACTGAATTTAAAACCATGATGGGCAGTGAAAAATTGTCACTTTCTTGGAATGTGAAATAGGAGGAGCAGTGGCAGAGAGTTTAAGGCCATGCGGATGAGCAGAATGCTCATCCACTTCCTCTAGGCTGCATAGGTTTTGCCACAGTTCTTGCATTATTTCTGTTAACTCCTTCGGCGCTCAGCTCGTCATGAGGCACAGTGGAGTTGTGCTCATGACGAGCTGAGCTTGTCACAACTGCTGCGCAACGCTCATGCGGGGCTAATTCCCCTTCTGTGTGGGTGTTCCACAGGAGTGGGCGGAGTCATGACGAGCTCACCACGTCATCATGAGCACAGCTCCGCTGTGCAGCATGACGAGCTAGACTCATCATGAGTACTGCAGCACTGCGCGCGGCCTCCCTCCCACCCGCTGCGGGGTAATTAGCCCCGCGGTGAAGGGGGTTAAGGACAGGGATCCTCTAAGGATTCAGCAGTAGCAGCGGTGTCCAGGAGACTGATGCTGGAATGTATCTATTGTTGGCAATAGGGCTGATAAAAATAATGTTCAGTATCAGTTGTAAAACGCTGGGTAAAAGTGCCCAAGGTTCGGGCTGTGTAAAACAGCGCAAAATAAACTGTGGATTCTGCCTGTCACCAACATCTCACATCCTTTAGGAATTAATCAAAAAGCACGCAAGAGCACAGCATTATCCTCTGATGGCAGAAAGAAATACTATTGGTACCATTCTAGTAGCTGAATTGCACAGCATGAAACTGAAAAATCTGGTATCAATCCCTGCTTGAGCAATTTGTGTGAATCTAGTCAAACGCATTATTCTACTGAGCAAACTTTTAGTTCGTTATCACATATGAGATCATCCCTAAAACTTCAGGATGTGCAATCGATTAAAAAAAATGTTTTATTTAACAGACTATACAGTAGTTCCATCTTTAATAAGAATTTAGGCCATGTACACTGCATTCATGACAACTGACTTGCCTCTTTGTTCACCTATACCATTGTCATCAGAGCTGGAGCAGGAATGTTTCTCGGTTCATGTTTAAAAATGACCACTTTTAATAAATACTTTCCATATACAGTGATCTGCTAATGTGATAATCTCCTGCATGTAAAAAAAAGATGCTTTCTTGAACTTTGAAGATATTTTATCATATTCTAACATGATGTTTGTTGCATAATTTACATGTGAAATATTTGCAGGGCTCATCTCGTACATGGGCTTTTAGAGTCAGAGCCTACCTATGGCCTAGCTCTTAGTAATAATTTGTTGGCTCGCCCATGCACCCAGGAATGCCGGCACATCAGATTGGGTGAGTTTAATCATTTATTTGCTTAGGTTTCCTCGCTACAAAAAGAGCACAGTTGTCCCTCGGACGGCACAAAAGTAACTGACTTCACTGGAATGCTTGCGAGTCATCAGAAACACGGAATGTAGACGAGTCCTTCACTCCATTTTCCTACTAAATATTCCTAAATAGAAACTTTACAAGTACAACACATCTTACCCCTAAAAATTGACTAAAGGATTGTGAACAAAGTGCTGCACAAAACATATGTTATATTTCTACAAATATACATGCAAATGAATACGTAGTAATATACATCACAGAGAAGAAAATTACTGAACATAATTCCTTTAATAGGCAAGTGGTCTGCAATTCCTAACATTTCTCAGAGTATAACTCTCATCACTTGCTGTAGGAGTTACAACCACATCATCATCTGCACCCCACAATGGAGCGTTTCAAGGTCATACAGAGGATCTGTTGATATCCCCATCATTCATTAACATAAAAAAGCACCGTTATTTTACTCCTCATCAGCCCAACATTGACCAGCTCTCTGGTATAAAGCCACCTGTCTGTCGTTCCAGTTTTCACCGTTGTTCAAAACCACAGAGAACCGGAGTGCATGCCTGACTTTGAATGGCCCTCTAAAGTTTGACAAGTCTCGTCCTCCTTTCTGAATACAACGTATTTTCACCCAATGACCCACCTGTATACGTGGAATGTGGTTGGTATTTTGACTACACTTTCCTTTGGTTTATCAGAAAACATCTCGTCTTTCATCCAGACCGGACACAACTTACTAAACAACTCAAAAAAGCCTTTGCAAACGTCACATATGAACTTGTTGGGTCCCAAACTTCTCACTTTCGACTGGAGGAGGTTCTAGTGCATATCTATGAGTGAGCCAATTATGTGTATTTTAATTAAAGCAAAATAGGTCCCATACTTTGTTGTGAACCATACATATAGGAGGAACAAAAGCACAAAAGTATATCTATAGAAAGTGCCTCATGTAAGCAACCACCAAAGAGCGATTGGCAGGATCTCACCAACTTGCAAACTCTTTTCATCATCAGCAGCACCTGTCCTGTAATAGGGACCAGAACTGACACCCAAAACAAGTGCAGAAGACTATTGTATGTGTGTGTGACCTAAAAAGGAATATTTGTGTGTGTCGCACATCTCGAGCACAAAGCACAAAAATGTAAAATATTAGTTGGAAAAGAACTCAGCATACGTCTTTCATTTGTAGTTCCTGGACTCACATTTCACAACTCATTTTGAACTTTTTTTGTGCTTGTGAGGAAGAAGTTCTCCTCTCTTCACTAGAATCGATAGGGAGTTTTTTGATATGCATGCCTCTCTCATGAATTTGACAATCAACCACTTGGAATGAACATTCACCACCACCATGGCAAACTTCCATTCATTCCTCAACTCATGCATGGGGCCAATAAAAATCCAAACTCAAACAATGCAAAGTTTGCCTGGGTCAGATATGTGACCCTTGTCAGATTTAGCTCTCACCTTCAATATTTTCTTCCCTTCCTTACACATTGCAGTTCTGTACCAATTGATCAATTTGATCCTCCGTCCCAGGAGACCATCAATTCTCTCTCAACCTTCCCCTGGTTTTGGTTTGTCCCAGGTATCTTTTGTGTGCCTTTCCTACCAACTTAGGGGCCGATTAGGATTGTGGTCATTCCGCATCCTCCGGGCCGGCGGAAGCCTCCGCCAGCCCAGAGGATGCGGAATCACTGCAGCAGTGCCTCCAAAGACCCCCCGCCAGATTAGGATGGCTGGGGGGTCATCGGCAGATGGGAAAACCGTCCGCCGCTTTTCCGCCGCGGTCGCCTTCCGACCGTGGCGGAAAAGCACTAATATGGTGGCGGTGTCTATTAGACACCGCCAGCAATATTAGGATGTGGCAGGAAACATGCTTTTCCACGGCGGCTTTTCCGCTGTGAAAAAGCATGTGGTCTTTTCAGTTTGGGGGCCAGTTGCGGGCCCCCAGGGTGTCAGCGGGTGGGGGGTGCACATGGGGGATAGGTACCCCCCTGCATTTACATGAACAAAGCGGCAGGCACCGCGCGGTGCCTGCCCCTTTGCGCATGTAAATGCAATACATGCATTTTTAACCTTGCGGCGGGTGCTGCTTCAAGCAGCACCCGCCGCAAGGTTAAAGATACGGGATGTGACCGCCAATGTGGCGGTCACATCCTAATTTGCATGGAGGAACCGCCGCTGCCCTTGCGGACGGTCCCTCTACCTCGGGGGTGGCGGACGGACGCAGGTCCGTCCGCCATCCTAATGACCCCCTTAGTACGAAGGCTACCAGGTGAAAAAAAATTCTCACCTCCCATCAACACCATGTCATCACAAAACTACAATTCCTCAATAACCTTTAAATATGGTCTGACCAACACCAACACAGTGCCTAGCACCAACAACTGCTTCAACTCTTTGACTGTGGGATCCAACGCAATTTCCTTGACCCATTCATCTTTATTAATGACACGCATACTTTCAAGTTTCAACACATACGCAATAGAGGCTACCAAACCTTCCTTTTCTCTGGCCACAACTGCTGGCCCATCCACAACCTGCCAATACAGCTTAACCAAGCAATCAGATGACAATTCCTTCATACTTAAATGTGCTTGAGGAGAACAATAGACCTGAAGTCTCGCTGATAACCTTGCAAATCTGGCTGAACCATTACTTGCCACCTTCAGCAAGTACAATCTTGACCAAAGGCTTGTGGTTACTGTGAAGGAGAAACTTAGGGCGATATGTATCAACACATTTCCCCATAGACACAGAATGGGCAAAACCCTTTGATACATCTGGCCCTTAGTCCCTCACAGATACGTCCTAAAATACTCAGCTCCTCAAGTTGCAAGCTAACACTTTGCCTTCAATCACATCGTAAGTCCTCTATGAGGTGGTCAAAGTACAGGAGGCAAATGCAACAGTTCGTTTGCCTCTGTTGTGAACTTGGGACACAATTGAAGAAAACCCTCTAGGCAACTATAGGTCTATGACAACTTTCAGACTTTCAGACCTAGAAAAACACAGACATGATATTTGGACCTCAGTGTGCACATAAGGTCATTAAAAATTCATTTATTTCATACAAAATTCTTTCAATTCATTCTAATACATGTTTCAACATTTTCCAAGTGCGAACATACGACAACATCTCGACATACAGAGTAAAGAATACAATAGACAAACATTGACGTGTTAGCAGAAATCAAGGAGAATATGATAATGATATATTTTAAAAAATTCTGTACATTCAAGGAATAAACATTTAAATCAGGTGGCTAAATGATTGGTCTTCTACATGCATTTCGGCGTGCACAACACCTTCCTCAGGAAAGCCACAGTGATTCCTATGTATGAAAATTAGATAATGTACATTGAGTTAAAATAGGAATGATTCTAAAATAACAGTAACATCAGTTCCTTCGTTAAAAACCTTCATTCTTCAAGTGTATAGAAAAGAAAAAAACAAATATTTATTGTGCCTAATATATACATTACATGTGTAATAGGATAGTAAATGTACCTGGTGAGGAATAGAGACATAAGGTAGGGATGTGTACTTGTAGTAAGCCCAACACCAAGTGCTGAGCAGAGCTGAATAAAGCTAGTGGAAATAGAATGCTGTTAACTTACCAAATGTTAACATTAAAAAAGGCACAATAAATTGGGAAGTAACAAGTACACAAATGTTGTGAGGGGCTAGATGTTCTGAAAATAATAAAGTAAATGGGTATATTAGCCTAGAGTAGGAGCAGTAACAAATAATCTAAGAATATATAGAAAAAAGGGGAAAAAAAGTTTACCATGGACAGATGATTCAGTGTGCTTGAGCCCAAGCTAGAAGATGCCCCAGTGACGAGGTCAGGTATGGAACATTGTCCTGGATCAACTATGTCAGTGTAAAAATAAGGAAATTAGAGCTAGATACTGGATTTAGTGACATCATACACAGATATGAAAAGAGTGGACAAGTACCCAAATTGTCGCAAGTTAATGATCTGGGAATCAGGCTTCTGGATAGTCCAAGTGTATCAATGTTACATGCCAGAAATGGGTATGTACCCACGTGCGGACAACTCAAAAGATTGTCCTGCAGGATCAAATAGATTTCTCTTTGTGCGGTCAGTGAAAAAAAGGTTGCCTTTATTGGATGGATGGTCAAACTATGTAAGAAAACAGTGAAAAATAAATGCGGCGGTGCCATGATGTAATTATGTAAGGCTCAGATGAAATGTGTATTCCATAGGGATCTACCCTACAGGGATATGTGTAACTCACATATATGGCACACAGCTGCTCAGGGTCATGTTGTCCATATATGTCAAGCCCCAAGACAGTGTAGCCTATATAACAAGTGGTGCATCCAGAGAGGAGTAGATATGTTCCTCAGTGAGCACTCCATAGGATAGAGGTGAACTGCTACGTTTGAAAAGGTCATATTGTGCTCATGAGTATATAAACATCGAGCAAAATATGGAACTTGAAAAAGATTGTATAATAATAACCATTATGAAGTCTGCGATGGCCGATACAATCAAGAATCTGTAAAACAAAGCAAAATGCTCCAGAGGTACTAAGATACTTCCCTAAATATGTTTCTCTTGTTATATGGCTGGCTAATTAGCAGCTGTAAGTGGCAGTATAGTGGTGTGCATTAAAAAGTACTAAGAACTAGGTAGCAAGAATAATATTAACAAGCATTGGCATAGCCAGCACTTTTGGCTATGTTGTAGAGCATTGTGGCTGCTGTGCATCATGTTGAAAAGTTATAATAAAAAGTGTTAAGCATTTTTGTCTCCTTTACACAAACCAAGACGACATAATATATAACTGAACAACCTGATTAAAAAAAGATTTTAACATAAAAAATGTCTTCTCGTTTTTTTGTACTTGCACTGCTGGCAACTTCTTCCTGCCTGTTCTCATGCTTGTTTGTATTAATGTTTTTTGTTATGGAGGAGCAGGACTTAAATAACGGGGGGTAGAGGTTGGAAAACAGTAATTTAATTAGAACACGACCAGCGGACGGACACCAGGGGAGAATCAACAGATGCCAGATTTCGAGGGCAGACTGACATGATGCTTAGGTGATGTTTAGGTGATGCTTAGGTGGTGTGCTGATGCAAAATGGTGGTGGTGAATGATGTTTGGTGCTCAGGTGGTGCCACTATATGGTGTGGATTCGAGGTACATTGTGGATTGTGGAGTTGAAACATGTTGCTTGTTGTGTAATTATGTGGTGTGTATTGGAAATGTGTGGTGTTGAATTGTGTGGCCTGGAACTGTGGTGTTGAGTGAAATTATGCTTAGTGAAATTGTGTCATGGTGTGGAGTGCATTTATGTTGATTGGTGGTATGTTGCATCCAGTGCATTTGTGTAGAGTGTATTTATGTTGCATTGAGTAGAGTGCAATTATGTGGTGTGTAATTAAGTGGCACTGAGTGGTATTATGTGGAGTGTATTTATGTTGCATTGAGTAGAGTGTAATTATGTAGCATGTAATTATGTGGTACTGAGTGGTATGTGGAGTGTATTTATGTTGCATTGAGTAGAGTGTACTTATGTGGCATGTAATTATGTGGCACAGTGGTATTATGTGGAGTATATATATATGTTACATTGAATAGAGTGTAATTATGTGACGTATAATTATGTGGTACTGAGTGGGATTATGTTGAGTGTATTTATGTTGCATTGAGTAGACTGTAAGTATGTGCCATGTAATTATGAGGCACTGAATGGTATTATATGGAGTGTATTTATGTTGCATTGAGTAGAGTGTAATTATGTGGCGTGTAATTATGTGGCCCTGAGTGACATTATGTGGAGTGTATTTTAGTTGCATTGAGTAGAATGTATTTATGTGGCTTGTAAATATGTGGTACTGAGTGGTATGTGGGGTGTATTTATGTTGCATTGAGTAGAGTGTAATTATGTGGCGTGCAATTGTGTCACACTGAGTGGTATTATGGGGAGTGTATTTATATTGAATTGATTAGAGTGTAATTGTGACATGTGATTATGTGGTACTGAGTGGTATTATGTGGAGTGTATGTTGCATTTAGTAGAGTGTATTTATGTGGCATATAATTATGTGGCACTGAGTGGTATTTGGAGTGTATGTTGCATTGAGTGCAGTGTAACTATGTAACATATAATTATGTGGCATTGAGTGGTATTATGTGGAGTGTGTTTATGTTGCAATGAGTAGAGTGTAATTATGTGGCATGTAATTATTTGGTACTGAGTGGTATGTGGAGTGTATTTATGTTGCATTGAGTAGAGTGTAATTATGTGCTATGTAATTATGTGGCACCGTGGTATTATGCTGAGTGTATTCATGTTGCATTGAGTAGAGTGTAATTATGTGGCCTGTAGTTATGTGGCACTAAGTGGTATTATGTGGAGTGTATTTATTGCATTGAGTAGAGTGTAATTATGTGGTGTGTAATTATGTGGCACTGAGTGGTATGTGGAGTGTATTTGTGTTGCATTGAGTAGAGTGTAATTATGTGGTGTGTAATTATGTGGCACTGAGTGGTATGTGGAGTGTATTTATGTTTCATTGAGTAGAGTGTAATTATGTGGCATGTAATTATGTGGCACTGAGTGGTATTATGTGGAGTGTATTTATATTGCATTGAGTTGAGTGTAATTATGTAGCATGTAATTATGTGGTACTGAGTGGTATGTGGAGTGTATTTATGTTGCATTGAGTAGAGTGTATTTATGTGGCATATAATTATGTGGCACTGAGTGGTATGTGGAGTGTATTTATATTGCATTGAGTAGAGTGTAATTATGTGGCTTGTAAATATGTGGCACTGAGTGGTATGTGGGGTGTATTTATGTTGCATTGAGTAGAGTGTAATTATCTGGTGTGTAATTATGTCACACTGAGTGGTATTATGTGGAGTGTATTTATGTTGCATTGAATAGAGTGTAATTATGTGGTGTCTAATTATGTGGCACTGAGTTTTATTAAGTGGAGTGTATTTATATTGCATTGAATAGAGTGTCATTGTTACGTGTGATTATGTGGTACTGAGTGGTATTATGTGGAGTGTATGTTGCCTTCAGTAGAGTGTAATTATGTGGCATACAATTATCAAGTCAAGTCAAGTCAGAAATTTGTATAGCGCACTACTCACTCAGAGGGTCTCAAGGCGCTTAAGGGAAGGGGTTTGTTACTGATCGAATAACCAGGTCTTGAGTTGCTTCCTGAATGAGAGGTGGTTCTGGGTAAGACGGAGGTGAGAGGGGAGAGAATTCCAGGTCTTGGCCGCCAGGTAAGAGAAGGATCTTCCTCCCATGGTGGCTTTTCGGAAGCGTGGGATCACGGCGAGGGCTAGGTTGGACGAACGTAGTTGGCGGTGGGAGTGTAAAAGGATAGGCGATTGTTGAGGTAGCTGGGTCCTAGGTTGTGGAGGGCCTTGTGTGCGTGAGTGAGGAGACGGAACGTGATTCTCTTGCTGATAGGGAGCCAGTGCAGGTCTCTCAGGTGTTTTGATATGTGGTTGTGTCGAGGTATGTCCAGGATGAGTCGGGCGGAGGCGTTCTGAATGCATTGAAGTCTTTTCTGCAGTTTGGCTGTGGTTCCGGTGTAGAGGGAGTTTCCGTAGTCTAGTCAGCTGGTGACAAGTGCTTGGGTGACCATTTTCCTAGTTTCGGTGGGGATCCATCGGAAGATATTTTGGAGCATGCGTAGGATGTTAAAACATGATGATGAGATGGCGTTGACTTGTTTGGTCATGGAGAGGGAGGAGTCTAGGATGAATCCTAAGTTGCGAGCATGGTCCGTTGGTTTGGGTGCGCTGCCTAGTGCCGGGGGCCACCATGAGTCGTCCCAGGCAGAGGGGGATGTTCCTAGGATGAGGACTTCCGTCTTGTCCGAGTTCAGTTTTAGGCGGCTGTTCTTCATCCATTCGGCTACGTCTTTCATCCCTTTGTGTAGGTTGGTTTTGGCGGTGGTTGGGTTTTTGGTGAGGGAGAGGATCAGTTGAGTGTCGTCAGCGTAGGAGATGATGTTTAGGTTGTGTTGGCGTGCGATGGATGCGAGGGGGCTCATGTAGACGTTGAAAAGGGTGGGGCTGAGCGAAGATCCTTGTGGTACGCCGCATATGACTTCGGTGGCCTTTGATCTGAAAGGGGGGAGACGGACTCTTTGGGTTCTTCCGGCGAGGATCGAGATGATCCAGTCCAATGCCTTATCTTGTAATCCGACGTTCTTGAGACGATGTGACAACCTCAACTGTGACAAAGGGTCACACATCAATAAGGCAACCTAAACAGCGACTTAAAAATTCTAAATGAATATGGAGTAATGAGGTGACTACCTCGGTATCCAAAAACTCATCACTGTCAGAAGGGATCTGACAGGAGAAGACAAGACACAGAGCTTGAGACGATGTACTAGGGTGCGGTGGCATACCGTGTCGAACGCTGCGGAAAGATCCAGGAGGATGAGGGCCACTGTTTCCCCGTTGTCGAGCAGTGTTCGGATGTCATCTGTAGCTACAATGAGGGCAGTCTCGGTGCTGTGGTTAGCTCGGAATCCGGATTGTGAGGGGTCGAGGGAGCCGTTAGACTCAAGGAAGGCGGCGAGCTGGCTGTTGACGGTCTTCTCGATGACGTTGGCGGGGAACGGGAGGAGCGAGATGGGGCGGTAGTTCTTAAGTTCGGTGGGGTCTGCTGTAGGTTTCTTCAGGAGGGCGCTGAGCTCGGCATGCTTCCTGCTGGGAAGGTAGTGGTGTTGAAGGAGCAGTTGATGATATCTCGGAGTTGGGGTGCGATGACGGAGTCGGCCTTATTGAAGATGTGGGGGGGGGCATGGGTCGGTTGGAGATCCGGAATGGATGGAGTTCATCATGCGTATGGTTTCTTCGGTGCTGATTGGGGTCCAGGCACGGAGGGTGGTGGTGGGGGGCTTCAGTTCGAAGGTAGGGGGAGAGGACAGGTCGATGAAGCTGTTATGTATGTCTGCGATCTTGCTGTGGAAGAACGAGGCTAGTGAGTCGCATAAATCTTGAGAGGGAGTGATGTCGTTGTTGCCGGCGCTGGGATTGTTGAGCTCATTGACGATGTTGAAGAGTTCTTTGCTGTTGTGGGCGTTGTTGTCTAGTCGGTTTTTAAATGCTGACTTCTTAGTGGTGCGGATCAGCTGGTGGCGTTTGTGGGTGGCGTTTTTGAAGGCGGTCATGTTGTCAGCGGTTGGGTTTTTTCTCCAGGTTTTCTCGAGGGTGCAGCAGTTCTTTTTGGAGTTCTTAAGGTCGTCATTGAACCAGGAGGCTCTTTTGCTTTGTGGTCTGTTGGGACGGTTTTTCAGGGGTGCTAGTTCATCAGCGCAGTGGGTGATCCATTGTGCAAGATTAAAGGCTGCTTGATTTGGGTCCATAGATCTGGCTGGAGGGTTTTGGTTCAGTGATGTGATGAGCTGGTCGAGGGTAATTTTGTTCCAGTTTCTGCGGGGAACCTGTTGCGGGTGGTGGTAGGTCGTTGTCTTTCTGAAGCTGAAGTGTACGCAGCTATGGTCCGTCCAGTGGAGTCCTGTGGTGTGATTAAAGGAGAAGTGTTTGCTGTAGGAGAAGATTGGGTCGAGCGTGTGTCCGGCGTAGTGGGTGGGGGTGTTCACCAGCTGTTTGAGTCTGAGATTGGCGAGGTTATCAAGCAGGGTGGTGGTGTTGTTGTCGTTGTTATTCTCCAGGTGAAAGTTGAGGTCTCCTAGGAGAATGTAGTCCTCGGAAGGGAGGGAGTGTGGGCTGATAAGGTCTGCGATGTCATCGCAAAATTGTGTACGGGGTCCTGGGGGTCTGTATATGAGGGTGCCTCTGAGTGCTGTCTTGGGATCGGTGTGTATCTGGAAGTGGAGGTGTTCGGTATCTCTGAGGGTGTCGTCGGAGTTGGTCAAGATGCGGATGGTGTTCTTGTGGATGATCGCGATGCCTCCTCCTGTTTTGTTGATGCGGTCTCTTTGGATGATCTTGTATCCATCCGGGATGGCTATGGCGATGTCGGGTGCTGATGAGGCGTTCATCCAGGTTTCCGTGAGAAAGGCGATGTCTGGAGATGTGGTGTCAAGTAGGTTCCATAGTTCTATGGCGTGTTTGTGAACCGAGCGGGTGTTGAGCAGGATGCACTTCAGGTGGTTGTTGTTGGAGCTCTGTTTGGCGTTTGTGGTTGTAGTGTGGGTCCTGATGCAGCAGAACTTGCAGGATTGGCAGGTGAAGGGTCCATGGGTGTGTCCTGGGGCAGCTTGGTGGCACTGAGTAGTATTTGGAGTGTATGTTGCATTGAGTGCAGTGTAACTATGTAACATATAATTATGTGGCATGGAGTGGTATTATGTGGAGTGTGTTTATGTTGCAATGAGTAGAGTGTAAATATGTGGCATGTAATTATGTGGTACTGAGTGGTATGTGGAGTGTATTTATGTTGCATTGAGTAGATTGTAATTATGTGGCATGTAATTATGAGGCACAGTGGTATTATGTTGAGTGTGTTCATGTTGCATTGAGTAGAGTGTAATTATATGGCCTGTAGTTACGTGGCACTTAGTGGTATTATGTGGAGTGTATTTATGTTGCATTGAATAGAGTGTAATTATGTGATGTGTAATCATGTGGTACTGAGTGATATTATGTGGGGTGTATTTATTGCATTGGGTATAGTGTAATTATGTGGCATGTAATTATGTGGTGCAGTGTTATTATGTGGAGTGTATTTATGTTGTATTGAATAGAGTGTAATAATGTGATGTGTAATTCCAAGTACACTGTTAAAATTAAACACACTATTCTGCGTCCTTTAATGACTTTTGTGGCGGAGTCCCACATGGGTTGAACCTACTTGTTCTCCAGTAGGAGTACAGCTACTGCGTCGTCTCAGGACATGTGCATCAGTACTAGAGAAGTTGTTTACACTTGACCGCCCTCCCTACCTTGAGGGGCATTTGCAACACCACTTGATATTTGTCCATTTCACAGCACCTCAACTGCAGACATGATCCGCCCTAAGCCGCTTGCAAAGTCCCCACTAAAGTGTCCTATTTTCAGCTGCAAGGTTACTTTTCACCTGGATGGGGTGGAAGTGGCATTGGCCAACCTGCCAATGGAACAGGTTAACTCATCCATTCTAGGCACAGTGCTCCTACCTCAATGACTTTCATAGGCATGATCATTCACCATGTGCTGCTTCAAAGGAATAAAGTTCCCTAACCAGAACATATATTTTTAACTAGGAAAACAGACACGCAGTCCATTAGACAAAATCAAATCACATTTATTGAACAACTCAAGCAAACTGGTGGATGGAAACACAAACAATACAAAATTAAACAAACAAAAAAGACTCAGGCAATAATGTGTGACATAAATCAAAAGGGAGGTGAGTCACAATTCAATCAGAAGCAGCACTTCTGTTCCTATGTGCATTAATATAATAGGGTGAGTGTGCAAGAGTCAACGATGTTTCAATCCTCACACAATAACACAAATGTGATTGTATTTTGTCTATTGGAAAGCATGTCTGGGCATAATTGTTTTTCCAGTTAAAAACTCAAAAATGTGCTGTTTAGGGACCTTTGTTCCTTTCGAGCACTATGTATCTCTGGTCCCTAGATATCCATTGGTTCCATTGTTGTTTGTAAATATCCTCCATGTGCAGGCTTATTTTTTCTATAGCGGTGGTGAGGTTGTCCATTTTTGTGTTCATGTTAGCTAATTGAGTCCCAATAGAATCAAATCCAAATTACATGCATTGCTGCTTGTTCAGCATCTTTTTGCTCATTAGTTATATCTGCTTATGTTTCAGACACTGAAATGGGATCATGGGTGCCTCAATGCCTCCAAACAACTGTGCATTTGCTTCAGTATCTATGGTATGATGTGTCTCTTGGTTGCGACTGCGCACATACACTGGAACACTCTACTGTTGTTGCCTCACACCTTGGTGCCGGATGGAAATATTCGGCAGAGTGACATCATCATCCTCCTTTAATGGTGCCTTTGCTGACAATGTAGCGACAATGTAGCAGTGCTACATTGGGCAGGAGGTGTGCTTGGCTAACTGACCATGGGTATTGGTTCTCGAGTTGTCATGTTTGAGTCCTCCACTCCCTCTACCTTGGTGTCATCAATATGTTCCTCAGGGAGATCTGTATAAAAAAATAAATTCTATTTAATTACTTCTACCATGACATATCAATGTTTCGGTTTTGATAGCATAGAATAATAAATGTCTAACAGTGACTACAGTGCTAACTTTTTGGCTACATGTCACAACAGTATTAGTCTCACGGGTGATCTCAACCATGGACTCCAGTGCAGTGGGCGGCTGTACAGTTGGGGGGCCCACCTCCTGTTTCCTGGGACTCAGACAGCTGTATTGCCACCTCCTCCTTTGCTTCTAACCTGAGGTCATTCCACCTGTTCCTTATCTTATTAATGGAGCAGTGGGTGGCTCCAGCTGCATTGATTTTGTGCTTCATATCCTGCAATATATTTTTTTTTGGAACCCCTGGACAGATTCTGCGTCACCTCCAAAACACCACTTCTTAATTTTGGCAGCCCTCTTCAGTCAGTATCTCCAGTTCCTTCTGAGAAAAATGTAGTTTTCTCGTAGTGCCTCCTGCATCATTTTCCACACTTCAGCTGGCCATTTCTGTTAATGAGGCTTCTTTTGACGTTCAAAAATATAAATTGAAAATGGCAGCTGCTCTCCACATCCACTGAGGCTGATCTCCAGGCATTTACTGTGAAGCACTTCCTGGGTCAGAGGTGACTACCCATGTCCAGGATGTGTTTTTCCTATATCAGCAATTGTGTTTGACATTTTTGACCTCAGTCGCAATTTCTGAAATTCCTATAACCGATTTCCTAAATTGCAATGTGACTCAGTAGAAACTCGCCAACTAAGGGGTAAAAGCATGCATGTACATACTGAGTTTCCTAATAGCAATTCACAGCATATTGCTCTTTTGAAATTACTATCCATAACGTTCGTACCTGTAGCCCTAAACATGTTATTAATCACAAGCTTTAAATAAGATCAAAAGGGTTGTAATCGTGACTTTGAATCATGTCAGGTAATTGGCGTGTCCTATGTCACAAGGTATTCTCAGAGATAATAATCTAGCGTTTTAAACTAAATGGAATGACAGTTAGATTTATTTATACTAGGGATGTGATGCTTCTTTATTTTACGGTGTAGGTATTTACTTAATTAAAGTTTAGGAAAAACCCTCTGTTTACAAAAGAAATGCTGCCACATCTCATGCGTCTCATAAACCCTGTGCTGCTCCATTCCAAAAGACCTTGACCCCCTTGCACTCCGTACTCCTTTGCAACCTGAGCTTTCATTCCTGCTTGCTTTCACATGTTGCACTGTCCTTTGGCCCCAGTGCTACCAACTTGCACCATGCATTATCACAACCACGATAAATTTCCCCCAAAGACACTTTAATTTCAATGTTTGCTGTGTGGCTGCACACTAGATGTAGAAATTAATTGTCTCTGTTGGATGATGGTTTACGAAGATCTAATTCTAGAATAAATAGCTGTCACTATATATTTGGGATTTGATTAACATGCTTCACTTTATAAGGGAAATTACTTCAACCAAGTGTCCACATTTATTCAGTGATACCCATTTAAAAAAAAAACAATGAGCTCGAGATTCACAAAGGCAATGTGAGACAAAAGTCTTAACTCTATGACTTTTGGTATTCACAGATGTAATTTACAAATTGTATCTTTACCTGTGCAGTCGGACCAGAATCTCTGTCTTTGATCATACTCTCCACACCCTGGCCGTACTCTCCAGCTCAGGCCGAACTCTCCAGCCAGATGAAGTGTAATCAATGGGCCGGAATGCAATTTTTACAAAAAAAAACATTAGGAACGTGTGACAAATGGTAGAGGAGGTCATGAGAATCATTTTAGGCAGGGAAATCATATCCCAGAAAGGTTTGCTCCTTTGCAACATGGTACATGCAGTCCACACTTTGAACTGCCCTCAGTGTTGAGCACAGTTAACAGTGAGGGCAGCTCAAATTGTGGACAGTGGCCATCCCTGGGATCCAGCCTAAATACAATGGGGTAGCTGGGCGCTAAGTCCCCTTTCCCCATTGTATTTAGGCTTGGCCCTGGGGACACTATCCCCCAGGGCCTGGCCAGGTGTCCCCGGTTGCCCTGGTTGAACCCAGGGCATCCAGTGTGCAGGATGGAGACCGCGGGGGGAGCCTAAAGACCCCTGCTGACCCAGCTGGCGCCCTGCCTCCTGCGGGAGAAGGCATTGCCTTTGTACACAGGGAGCAGCTGGAAATGCAGCTCTGTGCATGCGAGAGCAATGGTTTTATCTCTCTCCCTGCTCACATGTCTGCAGGTAGGGAAAGAGATGAATCCTCTGCTTTCAGCAAGTGGAAACACATTGACAGCTTCCGCTTGCTGGAAGCGAAGTGTTTGCTTTTCCTTAGTGGAACCTATCACCTCACGCCAAGCAAAAGCAAACAGCTATGTCCTGGTGATGGGCACACCGGAACATAGCAGTAGCTGACCCTTAGGGGGTGTGGCACTATTAATGGCTCCTTGAGGGGAGGGCCGCACTGCCCCTCCTTTGTTCTGCATGGCTGGCACCGGGGAGGTGGCCACAGGGCTGTATATGGCCCAGAAGGGAAGCCAAACGACCCTCACCTTTAGGGATTTTATTTTACCCTGGGAGGTGGTGGTTCCTGGAGCCCGGTGGGTCTGCGCAGCCCCCCCATATTGTTTCAATAAGTAGTCCTTGGGAGGTGATGGTCACTGGGGACCGGGGGAGTCTACTTGACCCCCCATATCATTTTCAATTTGTAGCCCTGGGGAGGTGGGGGCCCCCGGGGCCCGGGGGGAAGGGGTCGATGCACCCCGCTCATTATCAAAATTAGCCCCGTGGAGGTGGTGTTTCCAGTGGCATATTGTAGCTCTTGGAGGGGGGCTCCATTTTTAAGTAAAGACTGCATGTCCCAGGAAACTGGCCCGCCCAGGGGGCTATAATTACAACAAACGCTGGAGACTGCGCAAATTTGTTTTTTAATTCATGGGGATTTTCACAAATATTTCACGAAAATCACAGTGAATTAAAAAAAAGCTTTTTTCCCTAGCGCGGTACCTCTCGCACCCCAGCACCACAGCTAGAGTGTGAGGTTATTCCTACCCTTCCCCTTTTTCTTTTTTACTGCATTTGTTTTTAGGACTCCGCTGAAGTGGACAAGTTGGCAGCCAAATATAGCTCAACGGATCTCTGCGCAAGCTAGCCATTATTCATCAAGTTGTCGTGGCCACAGATATACAAATTTGGATTTCCTTGAAATTTTGGACAGTTACTGATAGGATTTCCACAAATAAATGAAAGCATGGTCTGCATAACCAGATCTAACTTTCTGCCAATCGCGGTGTAATTCCGTCCAGCATTTTGGGCTGTAGCCGTGTTCAAAATTCCTATCGAAATTAACAATATTGTTGCACCCTCTTTTTTCTCGGCCCTCGCTTGACAGTTTGTCCCGAAACTTTCCATGCACAAAAAGAATCATGAGGGCACTTTTGGGGGGAAAGATTTTGTGAACAGTTTACAAATGCTGCCAAAGTTATAGGCAAGTAAAAAAATGCTTTTCCTATATAAACTTGGTCCTTACAATACGTACTTACTGGTGACTGGCAGTAGGCAATACGTATATATATATATATATATATATATATATATATATATATATATATATATATATATATATATATATATATATATATATATATATATATATATATATATATATATATATATATATATATAGTGTTTTGGCTACAAAAAATGATATTCATTATATTAACCTACATGGTAAACTCTGTGTTATAAAGTTACCACATGGTAAAGACTGCATGGCAAAGGTAACATACCGCTTATTCACATTCTCACTCAAACCTCAGCTAGACTGCTTTGATCATTCCTTTGCAGAGCAGTGGATAATGTGATATCAACAAATGTGTCTGTTTCATGCCTTCAAGCTAGTATCTGAATGTTAGGCCCATACATGGTTCCTTTTATCATCACATGATGCTGCCTTGCATTTTGATACTATTATTGATGCCTACAGAGAGTAGTACCTTATTACTTTCCTGGAACAATGTGTACTGGAGGCCTCTTGTAGAAAGAAGGCACATGCTGGCAAGAGTACCTAATCAAGCTGCAACTCCCGCTTGCCGCTAAGCTGTAGGTGCACCGGAAAGTACACTGAACTAAGGGACCCATTAGCTGATCAGTCACAAAGTGTTCTGAAAATACTGGCAGTCCTGAGGCAAAGCAGCAACCTTGATCCAGGTTGAATATAGGGCGGGTTGTGATGAGGATGCTGATGCTCGGCTCTCAAAGTGCTAACAAACAGTTGAGACCATGTGACAGATGTAGATGTTTAGCACTGAAGATGCAAAATCTTAAAAGTACGTCTCAATTCCCTTGGCTGATGACGATAAAGAGATATGGGACCAGGCTGAATATCTGCCATTGGCATTAGTTTCAGCATTCTTGGCACAGAGAAGCCACAATTTCTGTACAAACCTTTTTTCTTGGGTAGTTGCATCTCAGCAGGCCACAGCAGATAAAAAATAAAACCACAACAAAAACTGGCAAATTGTTTCTCGAGAAAAAGTCATACACATAAGCTCCCTTTCATGGGTGGAGAGTCAATTTCCTCATGTAACCCTCACACCCTGGTTCCCACCACCTTGCATTCCACACACGCGTATAGGACTAACTGTCATGTGTCTGTGGAGCTCTGTGAGTGCTTGGATGGATCAGTTTACAGGGGCCAATTTTGGGTGCCATCATCGCTGGTCAAAGTCCAGCATGTTCCGGGGATTGAAACATGATCAAGTGCTTTGCGGCTTACCAGGGGGCACAGATTAGTCTCTTGACTTGCCGGGAGTGAAGAAGTAGGATTAAGTAGACAGACGTTTTGTTTCTGCATCCCCCCCTTGCCTCTATGGCGAGGCTAGGAAGCCCAGGCTTGGCAGGTGCCTTCTACCTGTAGATGGAGAGTAGGGGGAAGACTATTCTGTCACTCGGATGTTGGAGCAGATGTGCAAGGCTTGGTGCCAGAACGTTGAGCAGAATACAGGCCCACACAGCTACTTGTGGCTGCACAGAGGCTTCAGAAAGTGCTGGCTTGATGGCAGCAGTGAAATGTGACACATTGGTGATTTGTTATTCCATCTACGTGGGGGAAAGGCCCGTTTAACAAGTATGAGTCCAGGCCTTACACACACATATAAGACCATGAAACATGCAAATCTCCAGAAGGGCCTTTTCAGCTATTCCTTTCTTGCTGTCTATGTAAAATCAATTCTCGGTTGCATTTAACAGCCTTACCAATTTGCATCTCAGAAATACTCAAATTCTAAAATTCACAACACCCTGACAGAGAGAATGCACCAATCAATTCCAATGGCATGGGATCAGAAAGGTACCCAAATGAATGTCTTACAAAAATTAACATACTTTTCTCACATTATCAATCGCTTTCAACGGTTGAAGTCTCATGCTGCCTTTCCAGGAGCAGAAGGGGAACAGTGTTTTATTTTGTACAGGTAGTATCTATTCAATTTCCTGACCCACCCCTGTGAATCTTTATTGAGTAGATAAAAAGCAGAAAGTATGGCCCAGATTCCCTATTACCCCGAGCCAGTACACAGTGAAGCAAAGTAACACAAAGTGAAACATGGTATTTACTTTTCAGTGCAAAAGTCATTTTGTACTAGAAAGTTGCTCAGTCCTCAGCTCAAAAACACCTTGTGCTGCTTTCTGTAAATTGTGTCGAGGAAATGTTGCTGTAGGTTTACTTGGGCATATCAGAACAAACATCTATAGGCTTCGACACATAACCTGACATCTAAGATAGCCAAGCAAGGCTTGGCATCAAAAACTATTGCCTCCTTGAAGCAAGTGCTAACAAGGAAAAATGTTTTAATTTCCCGAAAATAAACCACAAATTGCATATGCGTTTAATTGCACAGCACACATCCAGTGAGTGGAATCCTGTCTGTTTGACCAGACTTAGATATTTATAATGAAAGGCCATACTTCCAGTAAAAATCCTATGCAAGGCTGTGGGACATGCAAAGCAGCCTTTAAGAGCGCAGCCTTGATAGATATGGCTCTGTACTACTGTTCTGTCCCGCTTTGTGATGTTGTGCAGCAAATTTGGTTGTTGTGATACCTTACATGAAAAAAATATAAAATTGAGCATGCTAATGATGGAGTTGAAGCACAAGTAAAAATATCTGTGTAATGCGGAAATAAATTGCAGACAACAAATATGAAAGCTGTATATCACACGTGCTAAAGAGAGAACATTTATAATTTAGGCTTCCAACCAGCTCAAGTTAAAGGCAGGCAGATCATTTTGCAGGGGATGCAGAGAGGTCAGAAAATAGGGTTTGGCACGTGGGATGGATGTGGTACAGAGGATTTTCAAATAATGTCTTACCTTCTGTTAAGGCAGCAGTAGATGATAGGATTGTACATGGTGGAACTCATTGCAAGCCAAAAGCTAGCCAAATAAATCTGCTGGATGTATTTCCATCGGTTCAACTGCTTGTTCAATGTAGTGACAATGAAGTAGATGTGATAGGGAAGCCAGCATATTGCAAATGTCACGACAACAACAATCATCATTTTTACCACCTGAAAGGAAGACGTCATATCATGAACACGAATAACTTGGTTAGTGTAATGATACATGTAGCTACATTTCATATACATTTGTAACCTTATTTATGAGAAATAAGTAATTGAGGCTATTCAGGCATATGCACAAAGGCATTTTTGAAATATGTAAAGTACTACTGATTTAAGTACTTATACATTCCTAAAATGGGAATGGATTGGTAATCTTTGAATACAATGACTACAAATATAAAGGATTTTGACTCTTCTCAGTATTACTTCTAATAGATTCAAGATTCAAGATTCAAATAACTTTATTCGATTGTAAACCTTACAAACAGAAAAGCACAATTCATAGACATACAGTTAAAAACAATCTGACTATTTCAGTTATACGACAACAATTTCCTTGAACAATAAAAAAGACAGAAGTAACAGGCAGAATGAACATTTAAAACAAATATATATATAAATAGTTACAGCACGATAAAAAAGTTAAAAATACCTAACGGCAATAGCAGCATAATTATCTTCTACTTCTAATAGGGAATTGGATGTTTTGGAGCAGATTTACATAGGTTGTAACAGTAAGTGAAAGAGTATTCCTATAGTACTGCTTCTGATATTTATACTTTTGTGAATTGGTCACAGAGTGTATTTACATATGCATATGCTTCTTCTCTGAGCATCAATTTGTCACACTTAATATCAACGCTATATATAAGAGAGATATCCAAAATACTTAAACATAAAACCTTTGAGCATGCTCAATATGCCAATTTCCAAAGATTATGAAGATTCCCTATCAGTATTTCAGTCCATTTGGATTAGGTAACCGTCCAATTTTAATCAAATGGAGGGAATATACCACTTAACATGTGACTTTTCCCTTTGATATATGGGCTTTTATGCCAATGAAGTTTGTGCAATAAAAGAACCAACATAAGATATATAGAGAGAGAATAACTAATGAGTAACTGCAATGTGGGTCTTTATTTCCTATGAGTGTGACAATTTCCATTCAAGAGGCCGAAAGCCAAGTGGTTTCAAAATGTCATCTGAACCCTGACAGGGCAATGCAAGACTATATCTCAAATATTACTCGCTACGTATTTTTTATATCATACAATTTGTTAATTGATTTTAGTACTCTTTAAAAAGATTGGAGCATTCATTGTTTGCCAAGACTGGAGATACGTCCGTCAATGGTTTGAGAAATCTGTGAGTGTTTTGGGGGATAATGTGCTACTGTTTAAAATGCGTATTAATATATCTAACATTTTAAATACAAACAGCATTGTAAGGACATTTAAACAATGCATTCTACAATGTGCTTTTCTTTTATAGTGCATTAACATTATACAGTAGGTTCAACAAGACATATATGACTGAAGAAAATAAAATACAATGTATTCAATGTTTACATTGTTTATTTTAGCACAATAGCGAAGATTCATTGGTAGATGCTCCCATCAAGTCTGGGCCTGCAAAGGGGGCTTGTCAGATGTGCTGATTAATGTTCTAAAAGCAAAATTGTCATTGTGAAAGTGTTTTTTTACAGCAGTGAAAGAAAAGCAAAATACTGTGTTTAGCTATTTTTTTGTTTACAGGAGCTACATTAAGCATGGGCGAATTTTGCGAGTTCGCAATTCGCGAATTTGCAAATTTGCGAATTCGCGATCCGCAAAATCCGCAAATTTGCGGATCCGCGGATCTTGCAGATTGTGTGGGTAAAGGCCGGGCCGGAAAACGGTGCACATCGCTAGTGTGAGGGGCAGGGCCAAACGGACGAGGCTTATATGCGAGTTCACATGCCTCTTGTGTGCATAAAAGGACAGGCACGGATCAGAGAAGCTCGTGGTCACAGGAACTGCACAGGGATTGAGCTCGGGAAAGTCAATAATGCAAAGGCCTCCATCAAGCATCAAAGCTAATTTTCGACGATAGATATGGGAAGAACGCACACCTACCCAGCCTCGACAAAGCACACATTTTGGGGGGGGGGCTGATTAACTTTGGCATCACACCAAAGAGCACCGGGGTCCCTCGAGTGAGCTGTCCATCAAGTGGGTAAACGGCCCGAAGACGGTGCACATCACTAGTGTGTGGGGAGGGGCCAAACGGACGGGGCTTATATGCGAGTTCACATGCCTCTTGTGTGCATAAAAGGACAGGCACGGATCAGAGAAGCTCGTGGTCACAGGAACTGCACAGGGATTGAGCTTGTGAAAGTCAATTATGCAAAGGCCTCCATCAAGCATCAAAGCTAATTTTCGACGATAGATATGGTGAGAACGCACACCTACCCAGCCTCGACAAAACACACATTTTGGGGGGGGGGCTGATTAACTTTAGCATCACACCAAAGAGCGCCGGGGTCCCTCGAGTGAGCTGTCCATCAAGTGGGTAAAGGGCGCGAAGACGGTGCACACGACTAGTGTGTGGGGAGAGGATAAACGGACGGGGCTTATATGCGAGTTCACATGCCTCTTGTGTGCATAAAAGGACAGGCACGGATCAGAGAAGCTCGTGGTCACAGGAACTGCACAGGGATTGAGCTTGTGAAAGTCAATTATGCAAAGGCCTCCATCAAGCATCAAAGCTAATTTTCGACAATAGATATGGGGAGAAAGCACACCTACCCAGCCTCGACAAAACACACATTTTGGGGGGGGCTGATTAACTTTGGCATCACACCAAAGAGTGCCGGGGTCCCTCGAGTGAGCTGTCCATCAAGTGGGTAAAGGGCGCGAAGACGGTGCACACCACTAGTGTGTGGGGAGGGGCCAAAAGGACGGGGCTTATATGCGAGTTCACATGCCTCTTGTGTGCATAAAAGGACAGGCACGGATCAGAGAAGCTCGTGGTCACAGGAACTGCACAGGGATTGAGCTCGTGAAAGTCAATAATGCAAAGGCCTCCATCAAGCATCAAAGCTAATTTTCGACGATAGATATGGGGAGAACGCACACCTGCCCAGCCTCGACAAAACTCACATTTTGGGGAGGGCTGATTAACTTTGCCATCACACCGAAGAGCGCATGGGTCCCTTGAGTGAGCTGCCTGCCAGTGCCCATCATCCTGTAACAGGAAGCACTAATAGATAAAATAAAGCAGGTGCTCGAGCACCTGCTTTATTTGATCTATTAGTGCTTCCTGATGAAGCTAATTTAGTAACTATTTTAGGATGGCGCTGGCAGGCTTGAACTTTTGCCCCCCAAATCCGCCGCTCGCGGATTTCGCAGATTTCCGGTAAATTCATGGGAGTTCGCGGATTGCGGATTTACCGAAAATCCGCGAAATCCGCGAGCGGAACGGATTTTGCACTCACCCTTAAGCTACATATCCCCAAATGAATTCAGCAGAGTGGGTTATGGGAAATAATTCACAGTTAGACCACTTTTCTGTGAAATATGAGCTTTGAAAATTCAATACAAAACTTGCCATTGAATATTTATATTAGCACCATAGCACTTTTTACTGAGGTATTTGAGCTCTTAATCTCTTTGCCGCGGCCGCGATTTAACCCATTTTGCGGCACTTCCGCAAAATGGGTGGGGCCACTTCGGCAGCAGTCGAGGGGTAATATATCACAGACAGCAGCCAGTCCATGTGGTGCCAGCCTCATAGGGGAACCACTGCCGGGCAGGATAGCTCCAAATACGGCAGTGCACCCATCAGGTTGCAGTAACTGGGTATTTTTACTTTGCGGTTATTTGTAAAATCCAGCATTCATTACAATAGTATAAATAGAGTCTTTCTTCTAACCCAACTCTCATGAACCCTAGACGCTGTAATCTGACCTCATAATATAATATTTGACTCCCTAATATATAGGAAAAACATCGGATCACACATCTAGTATGGCAAGTACAATGCGTGACATTTGTTCATTGATGGCGAGATAGCAGTTATCAAAATTATGTTACTTAGATTCAACCCATGCAGGGAAATGTACACGTATCGCCCTCCAGAGGGATTAATAGCAGTGGCAACTGATTTGCTCTTGTGAAACCCAGGCAGAGAAATACACAAATTTGGCCTTCTAGTGGGCTATCCTATATTATTACAGAATAAATCAATATAATGTCCTCCTAGTCATATCAATATACATATAGTTAAACTTATGTTAAGAAACTATGACTCGTTGCCTTAAGTTACTTAATGGCACGAGTTACACTTTCTTCAGCTAATTTTAACTATAAGTATAACTATAACTGCTGAAATTTTTTGGTTTTGTGCAGGTAAATTCAGAACCTAAGTATAACGTCACTATAACCTTTGCTTTTTTCAGTGAATTTCTGTTTTTTTAAGCACGCATGTTAATAAAACTAGTGCCGAGCGAGCTTGAAGGAAGCATGGGGTGGGGTTAGATGCAGTGGGGGTTTTATTTGTTTCCATTTTTTTCTGGATCCAGGGTTCATTTTTCTGAATCTGAGAATCTACACTGGGGGACGTGGCGAGACTCCTGGGTGGATCTGCAGATGGGATGGGAAAAGAAATTGAGCAATCCTATGCCCAGAGGGGTCCCTTACTAACCCCTCTATGTGTCCTATGGGGTAAGTCAGGATCCATGTTCTCTCAAATTTTGTATTCTGTGTTAGGCAGTGTAGGATTTCTGTGCGCTGCTGTCAAGGCTATGTGTGCCAGGAGCCAGAAGACGCGTGTAGGTTCAGCCCCAAATATCACTCCAAACTTATGCTTAAAAAAGTAGAAAAGATGGCGTATTTCCACACATACAGTGCCACGTTCAGGTTCTTAAGGCAGGTTTGCAATTTGGATACACATTATCCATGACAATAATTGGTTACACAGGATTCCCTCACCACCGCTCTTTAACAGTGCCCCTCAAGTCTCCAGAACCACTGTCTCTCGGATTCGTTTACTTTTATAGCACCACTCATACTAGTCTAAAGTGTCGGAGCACTTTACATCAAACCCACATTGCACAAATACAATCATAGTTTATGAGTTAATCAGTGTATAGGAAATGTTACATCAGACAGGACCACAAGGTGTAGTGGAGAAGTAACATGTAATTGATACTGGTAGGCAATATAGTTAAAGATTCCTTATTCTGGAAAAGCACAAATTCAGAATTTAAAATGTAACACCATTGTTAGGAGTTCTCTTTAATAACAATAATTGTTTTCTACTCAAATAAACCCTTTTGGAAAGATTAGGATAATGAAACTAGGCAAAAAAACATATTGCTCTAATATAATACTTGCAGTTTACACGCAGCTGTTTGATTACAGTTAATAGATCAATGCTCTATATTAGGATTTTGACTTACAAACCACAAGTAACAAAATGAGCTCTCTTACAGAAGCAGTACCCCACTGACCTATTTACATTACATACAATTTGTTATCTGCATGGTACACGTTCTTAGTAGCAGGGATTTTAACCCTCTGGGCTACCTTTGGCGGAGTCAAAACTTCCACTAAACAAACGTCCTTCTCTTTCCAGGAAGATGATTACTCACCGAATGTGATCTAGACATTTTAATTGATGCCTGAAAATTGCTGGAGGCCAGAAACACTGCAGCAGGTGCTTTTAAAATGGTAATATACTTACAAAAATGACGCCGCCCCCCAAGTCAGCACCCGGTGCTGTTGCACCGACCTGGAGCTGGCCCTGGGCACAGCTTTCAGCTAAATGGTTTGTCTGCATGGAGAAACTTCTGCCATTCCCTGCATCCAACTCTTCACACGAGGGCAACACCCTCATTATATGTACGTCAGTTGCATGCAGCAAAGCCTAGCAGCGGTCTGGGCCTCTCTCCATGCACAGCTCACAATCTGGCAGCCAACTACTGCTGTGTAACTTTTAGGAGGCTTGGCTGCAGCAAGCCCAAAAGCACATTATGTGCTTTACACAAAGCTGCTAAGGTTTCAGATTGCTTGCGTGACATTTTCATAATTTCAGTGCAATTATGAGTGATATTACATCAACCATGAGTGACACTTTCTCACAAGTAAAATCCAGCCATGAAGAAGAGGAAAAACCTATAAATAACAGAAATGTCAGCTATCTGAGCAACAATACACTCTAGAAAATCCTAAAACTGCTGTAAAGCACCAGAAATGGAAGGCCACAAACTTTACAGGAGGCCTTGGTAGCGATAAATGAAAGCCAAATTGCAGGTTTATTGAAGTAAAAGAGCTGGTGAAGAAGTGTGCACAGCTACAGACCCTGGACCCCAACTAATGAACAGACAACGTTCTATACTACTGAGCACAGTCAATACAGAACTGTGAGCAGAGGTGTAAATTAACTAAATTAAATAAAATGGATTCGCTGAGTGCTTGGTAAATCATTCCTGTTGCTCAGCCTGGTCTCTGTAACTGGAGTCTGTGGGGTCACTCGCTGCAGACAGGTGATCTGACAGTGTTGTGATGCATTGGGGCAAGACTGGACTATCTGCAGCTGTAGATTGTAGTAAGGGTAAGAGGTCATGGCGTGGCACGCTTTCCGAGTTGTGCCCTACGCCGTTAGACACACAGCACCCACTCTCAGTCTCACCATGACTTGTACAGTCATCAGGGAAGCCCCACCACCAGGGGAGGGGAGTACTGTGGAGGAGGTCATGGAGATCTTTTAATTTATTAATTCTGTGGGCTGCAGAATCAATTGTTTGTTGTTACAGGAAGTTGAAATGAAAACATCCTGTTGCCACTCAGGCTGCACTGACCAAAAGTCCCTCAGTGACAGTATAGGGCTGGAGGACAGGTGTGCCGTCCTGTAGGGTGCCGCTCTGTCTCACCAGAGCTGTCAGCTGAACAGAGCGCACATGCATCCGCCCGCGCCAGCCACAACAGAGAGCTGTACCGCTAGTGAGGGGTTGGTGACATGATTAAGGTGACAGCAAAAATCTGCTAAGCACGCACTGGGCCCAGCAGACAACTAGTTAGGGGCACTAATGTTAGTAAGCTCCAACCAACGGAACACTGGCACTGTGACGATAGAGGCAGGAGACAGCACTTATTCACGTCCTTCTGTTGGACTTGCTGCATTTCTTCTCTTAACAGAGCGCATCCAGGGCTGATTGTGAGCCATTGTGAAAATATGTGTTAATTTCTGCCCATGACGGTGCTGCAATTAACACATATTTTGCCAAAGGGCCACAGCCTATTAAGAAAGAAATGCAGCAAGTTTTGGAACCACTTGCTCTAGAACGCGCCCCCCAACCAGGAAATTACCGTTTTTCATGCTGCTTGCATTTTAAAAGATGCAGCGCCAACGCTCTCCCAGGATGTGTGTGCACCTCCCTCAGGACACTACGCGTTCGAGGGTCACTTAGGGGAGTGCGCGCGCTCAGGCGCACCTAACAGGGAACAAAATACAGGTATCCTGACCCCTCATGTGTTTCTGTGCTCTCATTTTCCTACCCCCAAGCCCCCCAAAATGTAATTGCAACTCTTCTGTGAGGTTGCGGCCAGCCAATCGCAACCTTTCTTTGGCACATGGATCCGTGTGTCCACTGTAGTGATCCGCATCTATATTACGAAACACGTAATGGCGGCTGGCTTGCTGGATGAAATAAAGCACCTTGACTAAGCATCAACTTACGGGTCTGCTCTTTCGTCATTTGGGTCTGGGCTGGGGCGGCTGCCTCGAGTCGGTTGGCGAACTACACATATATATATATATATATATATATATATATATATATATATATATATATATATATATATATATATATATATATATATATATATATATATTACCTACTGCCAGTAGGTAGTTATAGTTAGGACCTATTTTCCATAGGAAATCCGCAATATTCTATTTGGAATAACTTTGGCACCGGTTGACGAATCTTTGCGAAATTTTCAAAACTGGTTGGGCGCTCTGGTCCGCTCCTATCCTAAAAAGTCTTGGGGTGATTCGTGAAGCAGGGGCTGAAAAAAAAGGGGGGTCCCAAAATGTCTTTTCTCCATGCAATTTTCCATAGGTACCGTTCATCGCGGCTACAGCCCAACGGCTGAACGGAATTGCACCACATTTGGCAAAGTTGTAGTCCTTGGTTCAGACTCATGCCTTTTGCTTATAAGGTGTAAATCTGTTCAGTAGATTCTGAGAAAATTACAATTAAAAGTACATATATATCTATGGCCTTGGTGGATCCGCGCATCTTGCGCGCACTCTAAGCCCACCGTCCCGATCACTCGCTGAATGCTAATTGGCTGTCAAGTGGTTGTTAATATTCGAAACCAGTAATTGTTGGCAGGCATTTTGTGCCTCGGTAGAAGCGAGGATCTAGTAAATAGTGGGACAAGTGTTTAAAACGTATAAAGGGGGCATGTAAGAAATATTTTGATCATCTAGACCTGCTTAGGGTTCGGACCCCTAGGGTCCCCCCAAAATTTTTTGGGGGGGAAAAAACAGAGAAATGTGCGTTGGGTGCATGGATCCGCCATAATAAAAATAAAAACGAAGCGGGGGCTCCTGTGCTTGTTTAAGCATTAGCTACCAGGGAGGACTAAATCCCAGGGTCTAAAATATTACATTTGATGGGGGTCCAGAGGGGCCCTGTAGCCCAGGGACCGTCATTCCTCGGTGCTACAAAATAAATGGGTGAGGGAGCTCAAAAGTCTGTCTAAGCCCCGAGGATTACCACCCTCTGGGGCTTGTTATATTTTGGGAGGGGGCAGCGTGGTCTATATTCTGGAGCAGTTGAAAGCCTTGGGGAACACCACCTCCTAGAATTGGCTCCTGCTGTGTCTCAAGGTGTCTACCCCCGGGACACTGCTGTTTGGTATGGCAGGGCAGGAGTCGAGGTTCCCGCTGTGTCATGCAAACTTGAGGGCATATTAACAAGTGTCATTTCGCCGCAATTTTTCTAAAAAAGCCAAAAATGCTGTGAAAATGATATCGCCCTATTTACTTGGTGACGCTAAGATGCATTAATGCATGTTAGCAGCCGGTTTGGTATGGGCTCACCTCGTATCTCTAATGAGTTGCAATGTAGGTGTTCTCAGTAGGAAGGTAGGTGTTTCTATGAGAATACAAAAAGGAAGAGTGAGGTATGACAATAGCGTTATATTATCAAGGCGGCTCTGGATTTGAGAACCGATAGGAAAACTCCTATTAATTGCGGTTTATGTTGGTTCCTAACATCTGTTCTGAAGTACACTTAAGCATGTTTAATATGTGAAGTGGATTGATATGTTAAGTCCACAGTCTTATATTAACAAGCTTTTCACTTGCGAACATAAATTATTGGTGTATTTTTTCGCGATATTGCGGGCATATTTACAAGGACAGGGTTAAAATTATCATCGCTTTAGCATTAGGAAAGTGTCGTTAAAGCAGCCATAATGGCTTAATAATAGACTTTTGGGAATCCATGAGAATTCCAATAGAAGCCTAGGTTTTCACCAGAACATGTTAACGCTGTCCTTGATAATATGCTCCCAAGTTTGCTATGGCAGGGCTAGAGCCTCAGCTCTCACTCTTGCATAGCAAACAGCAATGTTGAAAAAATCTTCCGGTAAGATAACAAAGCATTTTGAAGTCCATTATCTCCGTTTTAGTTATAGTTTGCTGCTGTTAAAGCGGCATCAATTTTAACGCCGTCCTTGTAAATATACCCCTAAGTTTTGCAATGTCGACAATCCCGTCTCCCATTTAAATAGGCAGGAAGTATTTAGTGAAGTGCATTGTGAATCGTGAAGCAACACTGCCTAATTGTGATCGATAAAGAATTCAAAGAGTTGCGTACTTCTTTTGCTCGTAATGTGCATAGGGGCCGATTTACAAGATCCTTGCATCACTATTGCATCACTTTTAACATGGTTAAAGTGACGCGCAAGTGGCACAAGAGGCTTGTAAATCTGCTGCACAGTGTTCTGTCTTAGTTTGCTTTCCTTTCTGTCAAGTAGAGGATCCTAGGTAAATATAACGGTTTTTGTACAGCCAATACCTTTTAACTCTACCCCCAAACTGCTTACTGCCTTTTACCATAGTAACAATTCATGGAACACTTAAGTGAGCACACAGGTTACAAGTTCACCACACAATGTTGCTAATCCAAACAGTTACTGTGCTGGAGTTAATAAAATTTTCCTTAGGAACCCTTAACCGTAGCTACCGACTCTGGTAAAGAGCTAGCCTCAGTATTAAACTTTTAGTTATAAACATCATTTCTATTTTAATTGTTTAATGTTTTCTAAGCATATGATTATCATACTAAATAATAGTGAAATGTTGTCAGAAAAAGAAGACGTATATACTTTTGTTTTATTAACTTTTATTAAAACAACAATAAATAACTAGAAACGTAACTTTAAAATAACAATATAATAAATAACTAGAAACATAACTTTAACATAACAATATAATAAACAAAATGTGAGATGGACTCTAATTGAAGGAGGGTAGGTAACCTGCAAAAGAATAATGAAAATAAGTGTTTAAAATTAGATCGATGTGACTGAATGAGGTCAAAGATCACAAATTAAGGTAACACTTGCCAATATCTGTTAATTTGCACATCTGCAGTGTGCCTGATACATTCCACTTCTCTTATAGGCTCGCGTTCAAGAGGTGTCTGTACGGAAGTGCCTACTGCGACAGATTTACAGTATAGAACAACAGGTCTTTAAAAGGATTCAGAGATGAGACAGAATTAGGTGAGAGATCACGTCATTATGCAGGAATATAGTCTTTATTTTGAACGCATTTATTCAGAGGCATTGTGTATCTAGGCTGCTCTACTTACCTTGTGTAAACACTGTGGCGAACAGAGTTCACAACTTGTATTTTTGCTTTGGTTCTACACTGCAGACTGTATTAAATTCAGCCTTGATTTTTTTATCGGCAGAGTGGACAGCAGCATCCATAACTTTGAAAGAGAAAGAGAAACAACGTGAGATAGAGTGAGAGAGAGAAAGAGAGAAAAAATGACATAAAAAGTGTGAGAGAGAGAAAGTAATAGATAGAGCAGGAGAGGTAGTTTTAATACTGGAGAAAATCTTCGTAGCTCACCTTTTCGCCTCCGTTGTGTGTCCAAGCACGTGCCTATTCATAGTGCACCCTCAAGGTTAGTGATCTGAAAGATAGCATAGAGTTAGTAATAGCAGAGCACATACAACTGCACAAGTATATTTCTGCTTTATGTCTTTGCACACTCAGGCTACTGTATTACATCAACTTCCACTGCAAGGAGGTGTCTGTGCGCTCTTTTTCTCCCAAAGTACTATACCCCATGCACTCCCACTGCATAGCTGTGAGTTCTTATTACTGTGTACCCAGACTGTTGCACCCCATTGACTCCCAGAGTCCGGAGGTGAGTGCCTTTTCTTGCACACTTAGGGGCAGATTTACAAGCTCCTTGCACCACTTTTGCGTCACTTTTCCCATGTTAAATGTGACGCAAAAGTGGCGGAAGGGGCTGGTAAAGCTGCCCCTCAGACTGTTGCAACCTATCTATTCTCACTGCCCGGAGGTAATTGTACATTCCTACGTAGTCAAGGTGCTGCACACTACCCACTCTCTCCGCCCACAGGTGACTTCTCGTTGCTTCGGAAACAAGCTTCTTTGCTCACCTTGTGCCTTTGGCGTGATTCAAAGAGGGTGCACCACATGTCAAAGCAGCCTTCTCAGACGTTGTTACAATGGCCACGCATCATCACAGAATCCTCGAACGTTGAGCTTTGGAGGTGCGGGGGGGGGGACGCCAATTTGTGAAACACAACCTGTTAGATAAAAAGGAACATGTGGTTACAATCATCACGAGCGACGGACATTTGACAGATTATAAAAACTTTCCAGCTACTGGAAAAAAAAAATACAAATGTAATAAGATACGGTATATAGGACTGCGTATGCCAAAATCGCTGCGTCGCCTTTTTGTATCCAGTCTGTTGCACCCCATCTACTCCCGCCACTGTGCACCCAGGCCTCACTGCTCACCTTTTCGCGGACAGGGTACGTTCTACATCATGCAGTCCTGCTCTGCCACCAAGAAGTCTCACATTTGGTGCTGAGTCTTGATATCACTATGGCAACGGACATACTCATGCACCTATCTTCATCGCAGGTTCCTCACCCACTCAGTCCTTGCGGTACCATTAACTCAGTGACCAAAGAGGTCTCGCACGTAGTGGTGGGCCCCCCTGCCCTGTGGTTCGGGCCTACATGAGGCGTCCGAACCACTAGGACGGGCCATCACAGCGCTTGCGATGGGAACAACTCTAAAATGGCATAGAGCAAGTGCGCCCTGTCTTTTTTATTAGTAGGGTCATGTGTGTAGTGACGTATGTGCTGGATGGGTGTGGTGTGGCTGGATACCAGCCATGAGGGAGTGTGTGTGTGTCCCATTCTGACAACTAGACCTGGAAGTAAGAAATCACTACAATAGAAATCTGGGCCATTAACGTACCGTTGTTGTGTTTTCCTGGAAGGGTAAGTGGAGTGGGCTGGACTGACATATGCCAGTGCTGCACGAAGCTGTGAATGATGACTCCGGAGCTATGGGCGTGGTTCCGTCATGAGCTATATGAAATTTCTACTGATTTGGGTGTCTGTGTTGTAGTGCTGCCGTTACCCGGGTCTTACACGCAAATGTGTCATTATGTCTGTAAAGTCCCACAATATGGCTAACATGGAAGGTACGGGGTATCACTGACCCTATATTCATCCATAGTTGCACACATAAAAGATGGTGGACATGACGCATTTCTGTGAATATGAATGTTTGTTGTACATTTAGTGGAGTGTTGGAGCTGTAGTAATACAGGGCTGTGAGAGGTTTAGGTTGCAGTTTTTGACACATAAAGGACAGATAATATATATACGTATGTGGTCATTCAGGTAGTCTGTCGAACTTTGTGCTGGAAATCATTGTTCGAGGCTCTGAGTTGCATCCACATCCTGTTATTGTACAGTAATGACGTAGTCAACGTGTGCCTGAAAATGTACAGTAAATACGGTGCTCATGTAAATTGTTGATATAGTTTTAGGTCGACTTTGCACTATATAAATAGGCTAAAAATAAAAAAATAGATATAGACCGCATTTATAATTTGACTATACAGTTTCTTTGCAGTATTGTAATGATCCACTTTGTACGTTCGTATTTGTAGAATGAGCGAGAGAAAGTTATATAATGGAAGTTTTTGTTATTGGCAGAGGTAAGATGGTTGCATATGCTATTTACAGCACAATATAATGTAATAGGGCGCAGGAGCAGCATTTTACAAACATAATAAGTACACAAACATAGATAGATAGTTGAAGTGGGTACGGGCATGTGTGCTCGACTCCATTTTATTACGTTGCTGTTGATAACAAGTAGAATAGTAATCATGATATCATACACAAATATTCAATCATAAATGGTTTATGACTTCTGCTGTACAAAGGTAGGAGCACTATATGTGAAATTATACACTGAAGATTCTATTGTAAAGGGTTCATGAGCTGTGGTACACTGAGGTAGGGGCGGTTTGTGTGGAGCCTGCAATGATGCGTGGTTCAGGCAGAGCGCACTGGTAAGAATGTCTTTTGGCAACCAAAATGTGCCTTAATAAGGCCACGCGGCAATTATTTATGGTGCACTGAGTTAGTGGTACGTATGGTGCTCAGCGTGTTGCCTTCTGGACTGCATCATTTGTAAGCAGGATTGAAATAAACGATGAAACATATATGGAATACATTGTCGAAATATGTATGTTTCAGGGACATTATAGTTCAAGTTGTGACCTGTGGTGTCCGCAGTGTAGACTACCATTGAGTGTGTCTTTGCACTTGCAGCGTGAATTTGTTTTGTCAACTAAATCTAGGACTGATATAAAAGAAGTTTTTGAAGGAATGCTACTAAAGGGATATTGTACAGGGTTGGATAGAAGTTTTACTTTGTTTCGTACTGTACTCTGTAAATAATGAATGAAGAGTCAGTTGAATTTTGCCTGAATACGCCCACGTGGCAATGAATTATGGTGCACTGAGTTACTAGTACCTTCTGGACTGAATGTGCACGTAACCTGCGATGATACGTGGTCTGGGCAGGCTGCACTGGGGGTAATGTATTTTGACTACTGAATTTTGCCTTAATAAAGCCTTGTGGTAAATAATTATGGTGTACTGAGTTAGTTGTACATCTGGTGTTTAGCGTGTGCTCACCCTGCGATGATGCGTGGTCTGAACGGGCTGCGCTCAAAGCATTGACTGTTGCATACTGGACTGCATGTACTTTGAGGGGGGTCAAAAAGGACCATTGATGATTATCAATTCTTCAGCAAAAAAAATATCAGATTCGGATGATTTTTTCAGTGGTGTAGCTGTTTTTGTCTCCAAAAAAGAAATTCAGGTTTCCAATGAAGAAAACGTGAGGTTCAAGTTGTGATCTGTGCTGTCAGCAGTGTATATTGCCATTAAGTGTGCCTTTGCACTTGCAGCGTGTATTTTATTATTCAACTAAATCTATAACTGATATAAAAGAAGTTTTTGAAGGAAGCATACTAAAGGGATATTGTATTGGTTTGATAGGTGTATTGGTATTGTACTCTGCAAATAATGAATCAATAGTCTATTTAATTGTGAGTTCTGGTGACCGCAGTGTAGGCAGGAGGCAGCGGTTAGCAAGAGCCCATGGCCACATGTCGTTGAGCAGAGATGCACAGTATTGGTAATTTAGTGTGTGTGCAACCAGCAATGATAAGTGGTACACAGAGTTAGTGGCACCTGAAGCAACAATGTTAATAAAATCAAGACTCTTATAAATAATTTTTGTCCTTTTACGGGAATAAGTTGCAGTAGATCTCCAAAAACTATGATATGTTTTTCTTTAATTAAGACATCTGAGTCAATACGGCTATAGTATACATTCAAAGCTGAATTGAAGTTGTGAACCCTGCTGTCCGTACTGTAGATGGAAAGCAGTAGTCAGCACAGATATTGACAAATGATTATTGTCACTTATTTTAACAAAATGTAAATGCATACAGGTCTATTGTCTCTGCCTTAAATAAATTAATGATTCAAAAAGGGGGTGGTGATGGACAGAGTATCTGAATTAAGCAGAACACTCCTACCCAGTCATCAGATCAGGGCTTGATCCATCACCGTTTTTTAGCTCACTGCACCATCCCAGTTCAGAACCTGGCTATATGCAAATTAGTCTGACCCCATGCCTCATGGGAACAGGGCAGACCAAACTACCAAGCCAATTCTTCACTAAAAAGGAGACAAGCTTCCGGGGACCGGTTTCTGGCATTACAGCCGTCTTCGGCCCGGCTTGCTTGAATCCTGATGGTGCAGTGAGCAAGGGACTCATGTCTGAGCATACCCTTCCACACTCGTAGTGGCCAAACGATTCAAAAAGGGGGTGGTGATGGACAGAGTATCTGAATTAAGCAGAACACTCCTACCCAGTCAACAGATCATGGCCTGATCCATCACCGTTTTTTAGCTCACTGCACCATCCCAGTTCAGAACCTGGCTATATGCAAATTAGTCTGACCCCATGCCTCATGGGAACAGGGCAGACCAAACTACCAAGCCAATTCTTCACTAGAAAGGAGACAAGCTTCCGGGGACCGGTTTCTGGCATTACAGCCGTCTTCGGCCCGGCTTGCTTGAATCCTGATGGTGCAGTGAGCAAGGGACTCATGTCTGAGCATACCCTTCCACACTCGTAGTGGCCAAAACGATTCAAAAAGGGGGTGGTGATGGACAGAGTATCTGAATTAAGCAGAACACTCCTACCCAGTCAACAGATCAGGGCTTGATCCATCACCGTTTTTTAGCTCACTGCACCATCCCAGTTCAGAACCTGGCTATATGCAAATTAGTCTGACCCCATGCCTCATGGGAACAGGGCAGACCAAACTACCAAGCCAATTCTTCACTAGAAAGGAGACAAGCTTCCGGGGACCGGTTTCTGGCATTACAGCCGTCTTCGGCCTGGCTTGCTTGAATCCTGATGGTGCAGTGAGCAAGGGACTCATGTCTGAGCATACCCTTCCACACTCGTAGTGGCCAAAACGATTCGAAAAGGGGGGTGGTGATGGACAGAGTATCTGAATTAAGCAGAACACTCCTACCCAGTCAATAGATCAGGGCTTGATCCATCACCGTTTTTAGCTCACTGCACCATCCCAGTTCAGAACCTGGCTATATGCAAATTAGTCTGACCCCATGCCTCATGGGAACAGGGCAGACCAAACTACCAAGCCAATTCTTCACTAGAAAGGAGACAAGCTTCCGGGGACCGGTTTCTGGCATTACAGCCGTCTTCGGCCCAGCTTACTTGAATCCTGATGGTGCAGTGAGTAAGGGACTCATGTCTGAGCATACCCTTCCACACTCGTAGTGGCCAAAACGATTCAAAAAGAGGGTGGTGATGGACAGAGTATCTGAATTAAGCAGAACACTCCTACCCAGTCAACAGATCAGGGCTTGATCCATCACCGTTTTTTAGCTCACTGCACCATCCCAGTTCAGAACCTGGCTATATGCAAATTAGTCTGACCCCATGCCTCATGGGAACAGGGCAGACCAAACTACCAAGCCAATTCTTCACTAGAAAGGAGACAAGCTTCCTTTTTGAATTGTTTTGGCCACCACAAGTGTGGAAGGGTATGCTCAGATGTGTGTCCCTTGCTCACTGCACCATCAGGATTCAAGCAAGCCGGGCCGAAGACGGCTGTGATGCCAGAAACCGGTCCCCGGAAGCTTGTTTCCTTCCTGGTAAAGAATTGGCTTGGTAGTTTGGTCTGCCCTGTTCCCATGATGCACTGGGCCAGGGACAGACTAATTTGCATGTAGCCAGGTTCTGAGCTGGGATGGTGCAGTGAGCTAAAAAACGGTGATGGGTCAAGCCCTGATCTTTTGACTGGGTAGGAGTGTCTTGCCTAATTCAGATGCTCTGTCCATCACCACTCCCTTTTTGAATCGTTTTGGCCACCACAAGTGTGGAAGGGTATGCTCAGATGTGAGTCCCTTGCTCACTGCACCATCAGGATTCAAGCAAGCCGGGCCGAAGACGGCTGTGATGCCAGAAACCGGTCCCCGGAAGCTTGTTTCCTTCCTGGTAAAGAATTGGCTTGGTAGTTTGGTCTGCCCTGTTCCCATGATGCACTGGGCCAGGGACAGACTCATTTGCATGTAGCCAGGTTCTGAGCTGGGATGGTGCAGTGAGCTAAAAAACAGTGATGGATCAAGCCCTGATCTTTTGACTGGGTAGGAGTGTCTTGCTTAATTCAGATACTCTGTCCATCACCCCCCCCCCTTTTTGAATCGTTAAATAAATTAAGGCTGCATTTTCTACTGTCCGTAGTCTAGAAGCAAAGCTGAATTCAAGTTGTGAACCCTGCTGTCCGCAGTGTAGATTTTAGGCTGCACTGCATTATCTATAATGTACTCCATACATTGACTGTTGCATACGGGACTGCATGAACTGGTATCAAGTGGTGAACTCTGTTGATCACAGTGTACATTTGAAGGCAGTACTCAGTACACACATTGAGGAATGTTTTTTGTCGCAACATTTAACAAAAGTGTCTCTGCCTTACATAAATGCAGGCTAACTTAAATGCTGTCCGTAGTGTAGATGCAAAGCTGAATTCAAGTTGTGAACCCTGCTGTCCGCACTGTAGATGGAAAACAGTAGTCAGCACAGATATCGACAAATGATTATTGTCACTTATTTTAACAAAATTTTAATGCACACTGGTCTATTGTCTCTGCCTTAAATAAATCAAGGCTGAATTTTCTACTGTCCGTAGTCTAGATGCAAAGCTGAATTCAAGTTGTGAACCCTGCTGTCCGCAGTGTAGATTTTAGGTTGTACTGCATTATCTATAATGTACTACATACATTGACTGTTGCATACGGGACTGCATGAACTGGTATCAAGTGGTGAACTCTGTTGATCGCAGTGTACATTTGAAGCCAGTACTCAGTACAGACATTGAGGAACGTTTTTTGTCGCAACATTTAACAAAATTGTCTCTGCCTTACATAAATCAAGGCTAACTTCAATGCTGTCGTAAGTGTAGATGCAAAACTGAATTCAAGTTGTGAACCCTGCTGTCCACAGTGTAGATCGAAGGCAGTAGTCAGCAGTTATAGACAAATGCTTTTTGTCACATCCTTTTACAAAATCGGAAGACATAGAGTAAAAATGTCTCTACCTTAAATAAAGCAAGGCTTGATTCAATGCTGTCCGAAGCGTAGATGAAAAGCTGAATTCAAGTTGTGAACCCTGCTGTCCAGAGTGTAGATCAAAGTGCTGTATAGCATTTTAGGACCCTAGTGAAATTTTACAGATTTATTCCCTTATATAGGTATAAATCACCTTGTCCTTATATAGGCATAACAATGATAATCATATTTAGACATACCTCATGCAGTCCAAATACGGCATGGCTACTTCCACTAATTCCGAAAATCCACAACAATTTCTTGGAAAACTTGGCTTCAGCAGTTAGGGACTTCCCCTTGCTCGAATATTGATTTGTCCAAGAACTCATGGAGTTTTCAAGGAACTGAGACTCTTTGATGACATTATTATGTCCACCTTTACGGCAAACTTGGAACCTTCAAGGTATAAATATGCCCACACTTGCCATAACAAACACACAGTGGTTTAGAGCAGTTCGACTATCTACTTGCTCAACGTATCCTGCTACAGCAAGTGCCGAAGGAAGCCGACCCTCCAGCAGACACACTGAGAGAGACGCTGTCTTTTCTCTTGCCGAGAAATCCAGCTCCAGTGTTTCCAAGCTCCCCTTGTGGGGTGTTGGGAAATCGAGTCTTGAGACTGACCTCCTTCATTTTAAACCAAGGTACGGAGCTGATTAGACCCTAAGAGAAATCTTGGATAGATTCTTGGCAAAAATAATACTAAACTTATGCTACGCCATACTTACTTCTTCCCTCGTACTATACTTCGGTTAGGTACATCGGGGTAGGCATATTTTAGAAGCACCAGTTGAGTACTTTTTAGCCTTTGTTATTTATGTATGTATTTATTTATGGTCTAGGAACCATACAATGCTTTTACAGTATTATTTTATAATACTCTTCTTACAGTACGCATTATACTTTACTACCAGTATCAAGATTGTAGCAGGTCATTTCTTCTGCTTGAGAAAGAAGTCTGTTCAAAAAATAGTTTCATTGACAACTCCCATCTCTCTATTTCTCTGCACCTCTGGTGAAATGAAGCATGCACGAATGACTGGGTTCAATTTTCAATTTGTTATGCATAGTTAATTAAAACCAGTACAAAACATTTTACAATAAAAGTTTTTTTTTTTAAATTAAGTAAAAGAGTTTGATAATTATAGTCTTCGTTTTTGTAATCCATGTATTAAGAGACCCAAGATGGATTCTAGCAGTCTTATCCCGGAGCAGGGGTGGCATGAGACTTTGCAACCTAGTGGCCAACTGCTTGCTGCCTGTATGAGTGGTAGCCAGTTATTGGGGTTTTGGCAGTCTTTGCTCTATCATTGCCAGGAACGTGACATATCTGCAGTTCAGTTTGGTGTTTGCAGGGTTCAAGCAGGCGAGCACCGCTTGCCTTCGAGTGCTCGTCCCTATCTGCTTGAACTGTTCCTTTAAGAGCTGTTCGCGGGCTGGTTGAAGCTTTTCGCAGAGACAGGTCATGTGGAGTATAACTCCCATTCCTTGGTTGCACAGTGGGCAGGCTTCTTGGCTATTGCTCCTGAGCCACGGTGGAAGATGCTCTCTGCTAGGCAGGACCCCTAGTCTATGTTTCAAGAACTTCAGTTTAATGGTTTTTGGGTAGCCCTGGCTGAAGTATGCTTGTGGCGTCAGGTGTTTGTACGTTTAGTGTCATCCACGCATGGTTTCTTTTTGCAAATGTGTCCTTGTCCTCTAGTAGAGAAAGAGATTTGACGTTTTTCCAGACTAATTTTTTGAATTGGTTGTGCCCAAGTTGCATGGCCCAGAGCTCAGATGCATTGACGGCCTCTAATGCTGCCTTCAGGTAAGATTGTGCTTGAGATGCATCCCTGTTTTGTATGTCTTGCCACAGCAGTGAGTTAAGTGCATCAGTCATGGCAGAGCGGAGTTTGTGGCAGCACATAATGTAAGCTCCCTGTCTTACAAGATCCTGTTTTAGCAGGCCAAACTCCAGCCTTAGTTGTGTGGGGGAGGTGTAAGGCGGGAGCGAGAACATTGTTCTGTATGCTTTTGCCTGGATGGTGTCTAGATGCTTGGAATCTCATCCTCGTAGTGCCTCGCTGCCGTAGGTGATTGAGGGGGGTAGCTTTGCCTGAATGACTTTCAGGTAAGGTGTTAAGGTTGGCCCTGACAGTTGGTTGGCTAAGTTTTTGAGTGTGGCGGCAATCATAGTCCCTCTTCTTTTTGTTTCCTGCATCTGCTGGACAAATGTACCTTCACTGTCAAAGATGACTCCCAGGTATTTGTATTCGTGTGATAGCTCTATTATCTGGCCGCCCAGAGTCCAGGGCTTGTGCTGTTTGCTCTTGGTGTTGATTGACATCATACGTGTTTTACTCGGGTTTATTTTTAAGTTGTTTGCAGTTGCATAACTGTGCATTTCAATGAGTAACTTCTGAAGGCCGATGTGAGTGTGGCTGAGCAGTACGACGTTGTCCGCGTATAGTAGGTTACTTAGGGTTTTTCCTCCCAGCCTCGGAGAATGGGAGTTGCATGTATTGAGTAGGCTTGGTAGATCTGCCATAAATAGATTAAACAATATCGGGGCAAGCACACACCCTTGTTTAAGGCCTTTGGTGGTGCGAACTTTAGATGAGAGGTGGGTGCCGCTTCCTAGCTTCGCCTGCACCCAGGTGTCAGAGTGGAGAAGCTTCAGCATGTTTAAAGTAGGTTGCGGTATGCCCTATTGTGCTAGTTTCCACCAAAGCCTGTCTCTCTCGATGTTGTCAAATGCTGCACTGAAGTCGATGTAACACAGGTGCAGCAGCAGTTTTTTTGTTTTTGCTGCATCAATAATCAGTGAAACAGCTAGAATGTTAGTTGCTGTTCCAGTGTTTTTACGGAAAACCATTTGATTCAAGGGTATGAGCTGATTTGATTCCGCCCATAGCACGATCTCCTCTAGGATGGTTCCCGCGAAGTATTTTGCCGCGTTGTCGAGGAGGGCTATTAGGCGATAGTTGTTAGGGGTAATTTTGTCGCCTTTTTTGAGTATGGGGACGATCGTCGACCCTCTCCAGGAGTCTGGGATGCGGTTTAGGAGTCTGATTTCCGCAAATAGCGGTTGCATGATGGTTGCCCATTCTGTGTTTTTTTCCTTAAACAGGGCTGGCAGGATCCCGATGGGACCTAGAGCTCCTTCTTTTCTGCCCTTGCAGATCTGCTTTGCGATTAGGGCTATCTGTTGGGCAGCTGGTATTGCAAAGATGCCTTTGGGCTGAGTTTTGTTCTCCCTTGATGAGTTACTCTGGCATGGGCCTAGGGGGGCTTGCTCTGTAGAGTTACTGCTTTGTGCTTCTGGGTGTCCCGAAGGATCATTAAAGTAGCTAGCGAGGTACTTGGTCCATGACTCTTCCGTAATGTGAGATCCTATGTCTTTGTACTGTGGACGTAAGATCTTGTTCACTGTTTGCCAAAAGCGGGCACTATTGTTGCTTTTGGTGTCGTGTAATAGTTTTGCCCATGTCTCATTTTCTACGTCTTTTTTTATTTTCCATTTTGTATAGTTGTGCTCAGCCCTTTGGTTTTTCAGTGTGGCTCGTAAGTATGTATTTTGGGGCGCTGATCTCAGCTTCCGTAGGGTCAATTTTACGGCTCTTTTCTGTGACCTTAGTTGCATTCTTGGACCATTTTTTAGGTTGGTTTTGCTGCTCTCTTTGTTGAAGTTGCTTTTCTTGGCGGTCTTGGTTGCCAGTTCCTTTAGCAGAGATTCTGTGCATTGCTCCCAGTGAGAGATATGCCCCACTACGTTTGGTTTTTGTGTGTTGTATGTTTGGAGGGCAATGTCGGCCAGGGTGGTTGAGTTGGTTGGCGTGCATTTGATTCTTTTTTGGTTGATAGAGTAAATCTACCCCAGCGTTTTGTCTGGCCTGATTGATGTTGGCGTCTTTGATGTCATATGGCATTCCTGAGGGCGGTGATCGCTTTCGCACTTGTCCCCCATTCTGAACCCTTGAATGTGTGGGAATATGGCCAGGCTAGTGAAAGTATAATCCAAGATGGAGCTAGTAGTTTGTGAGTAAAATGTTGCTACTGGAGGGGAATCAGTCGTAAATCTTCCATTTAGTGCCCGAAGATTTTGATGTTCTAGATCTTGGAGTAGGGCATTGTTTTGACGCTTTCGCCTGTTTAGAGGGGAGGTTTGTGCTGGTATACTGTAGATTGTGTTTAGAGCCAAAGCTTCCTCATCTGATGATGAGCCAAGTAAGTTTTGGTTGAAGTCCCCTGTCAAGATGAGAAGTGGGTTTTCCATTTGAGTGACGAGTTCCGCCAGTTGGTTCGAGAATTTATTTGAATCCTTAGCTCTGTTTTTAGGGTGGACGTATGCGTTGACAATGCATAACTCTTCTTCTTTGTTGCCAAGCTGTAATTTTATCTTTACTGTTAGGGTTGAGGATGTAGAGGAGTCCATAAGGACAGCCGAGGGTATTGTTGTGGTGGATACGTATGTTGCCAAGCCTCCCGACTGGTGTCCAAATCTGTTAGTTCTGACTGCTGCTGTAGAGTAGCAAATGAAGCTCAGGATGTGCTTTGTGCTTGTGAGCCAGGTTTCTTGCAACATTGTTATATCAAATAGAGTGATATACTTCAGAAAATCCGGGTCGTCCATTTTTGAGGTTAGGCCGTTTATATTCCAAGAACAGATGCCTATGGATTGTGCCCCTCCTCTTTTGTCTTCTCTTGTTTGTTGGTGGCGTCAAGCCTCTTCAGGGCGTATGAAGATCGTTCGAGACAGGGTTTCTCTTGTTGGTACACGATTTTGGTGTGATGCTCCCCTTGCACTGTCTTCTGCCCGTTCTCTGGTGCTGCGTGTGTTCATATTTGGCGGACTACCTCACAGGGGCTTTATAGTGGTGAAGGTGCGGGTCTGATAGTTCTTAGAGGCTGAGTTTCGCCTGCCCCTTGTGGGCCCTGACTCAGGGCCTGTTATCGCCGTCGTGCTGTCTGTTAGTCGCTGCCAGGGACTGTTGTCCCTTATGTTGGGTGAGCTCCCCAAGGCACCCTTGAGAACACTAGAGGTGTATGCCTGTCGGGTCTCTAGTTCCGGACTGGTTCTCCTCCGAAGAGGCGAGGGATAGGCTGGTCTTTGCTGAGGGACCAGCTTAATGCCCCAGGTCTTAAAGTGCTCTGCTTCCGCTACAATTAAGTCTGCGACGTTGCTAGCGGTCCATATTGTCCTCGTCGCCTCTTGATTTGTTTGGATTTGAGGCGGGCAGAAATTCGACGGAGATTAAGTCCTTGGAGCTTATCCCCCCAAGTTTGGGATGCATTCCATAAGTTTGAGGATGTTGCCTCGATTCAGCAAGTCCTGCTGGCCTTGTGATGTGTATTCCGGGTGGAAGACAAGAATCTCGGTTGATTGTTGTTTGGCTCCTTCCGCATGCTGTTTTGTTGTGGTATGAGGTGCTTGTACTGCTGATCCGCAACCAGACTGAGGTTCGTGGGTTGCTGGGTGTTTGCCATCGCCTGACGTGATGGACATGTGTGTTTGTATTTTAGTTGATGTTGGTTACTTTGGTGCTGTTCGCATCTCGAGTGGCCATTTTGCCTGTGAGTGCTCTGATTGGCTCTGAGCAAGGTGGGTGGTCGTGATGAAGGTATATCTAGTGTATTTCTCATGTTTTTGGCTTGGCGTGGAGCCTGGGGTTCTTTCTCTGGCCCCCTCCTTGGTGATTGGCAGAGGTGATCTCTTGCTTACAGCTGATATTAGAGTGTCTTGGTTAGTGCACTCGTCAAGCGTGTCCCCTTTGAGCGGGGGCTTCCTTTTTGGCTTTGATAAGTCTACCGCTTGTCGGTCGGGGACCAGCTCTTGGTCATTTGAGGTCCAAATGGGCTGTGTAGGCTGGCTGATCTTTGGTGCCGTTCTTCTAGGTGCATCTGTGTAGCCGGTTTGATTTTCGGCCGTGCGAGGTTGGGGCCCTTGTCCTTCTTGAGTCAGCAGGCTGTTGTTTTGGTTTTGCTGTTGAATTGGACAAATGGGCGCGTCGGATTCCCCTTCTGTGGGATAGGCGATGCTTGTGGAGGCCGAGCATTTTTCGTTAGTGCCATGGAAGATGGGAAAGAGTTTTGTTATTGTCGCTGTGTGAGATTTTTGCTTGCGCCCCTATCTTTTTTGTTGGGGCCGTTGTTTGGCGTTGAGTTTTTTTGGGGACTCCAGTCCCGTCTGAGTGACCTCCCCGTTTGCGGGCGCATTCTGGGCGGTTGGATTTATGCCGGGTGTTTTGCTCCCGGCATCACCTTCTTCGGGCTTAGTAGGGCCCGTTTCACTGATTACGTAGCCTCTATTTAAGTTCTTTATGTCGCCTATTAGGTCAGTTACCATTAGAGGTAATGTGGCTAGTTTGTCTAATGCCTGGCTTCAATTGCAACTTAGATAAGTGTTTGTTTGTGCTCTCAGTATCAGATTGTTCAGGTTGCCCAGCTTGTCGTCGATTCCGGCTGTGAAGACTGCCAGTGTGTTGAGGAGGTTGAGTTGTAGCTCCATTTTGTCTGATTGGAATTGCAGGGCGTCTACTGCTAGCTGGATTGTTTTTAGCAGAGAGAGCCAAGTTCCATTGTTATTGTCTTTTCCCCGCTCTTTCTCATTGGTGAGATGGGCGGTGTTGTTCACGATGTTGGCTGCCGAAGGTGAGATAAGGGAGTGGGGGTCTTTAAGGTCTGGTGTGCAGGTTGCTAGCATGTCTCCCTATTCCTGTGTGTTGAGGTAGGAGACTGTTGCCCTGCCGTCGGCTTTCCGGCTGGAGTTGTGAGGACTGGAGGCCGCCCTGCCCGAGGGATTTGATACTAAGCCATAGTTTCCCAGGTCTGTGAGTGTTGGGGCGCCTGCTGCTGTGGGGTCGGACTTGATCGGTGTGCTGTGACTGTGGCTGTGACTGTGGCTCGAGCATTGTGTACCTTGCGCCGGGCTGGAATATGTTTCCTTGGGGATAACCGGTGTTGGTATCTGTTTTGGAGTTGTTGTCTGTAGGCTAGCCCCGGGACCCCTATTGCTTGGTCGGCTTGGACGGCTGGCCAATGTGTCTGGTTTTTCTGCTGCATTTGGAGCTGGAGCTGGGCTAGATTTTGAATTGGCTTTGGTCTCGACCAGTGGGGGTTTCAGGACATTGCCCTGTCTGTGTGTGGCCCAACTAGCTGAGTAGGTGGGTGATGATTCCTGTTTGGTAGTTATATCGAGGGGCTCTCCTCCTGCATTTGAGGTCCCCGGGATCTCAGATGACGTGCATGTACTTATATTCCTGTGCACTGAGGTACCGCCTTGTTGAGTGTCGTCTGTGAAGTTTTCTAGGGCCAGGATGCTTGTGCTCGTTTTGCACGGTGGTAGTGTTGAGCATGTTGACCATGACGATGAGGGGAGCAGGGGGGTTTGCAACCCGTGTAGGTGTTTGTTACTTGAAAATATTACTGAGCCCGCGTCTTTTAGGAAATTGAACTTAGTGTATATTTTGGGTTGATGAAGCTTTTTTCTGATTTGTGGTTCGCTTGCTGGTGTCTCTTGAGTCCAGGCCGTAAGTGGTCCCTGTGGACCCTGTGGTAGTTCGGAACTAAACAGCCCCGATGCCTGCTCTGTTGAGGAAAAGTTCAGCTCCATGTCTGTGGGGGAGCTTGGATTTGTTTTGTCCTTTTTCTTATTTTTCTTCCCGTTTCCCATTTTTGCCTTAGGTTTTTGCTTTGGCTTTGACTCCGGGGTCCCCCTTGTCCTTACGGACCTCATGCTGTTAATAAGCCCCCTCTAGAAGGCTCAAAGCTTCTTCTGCGTGCAGGGGCTTTTTACTGCCTCTTTCCGCTTCTCCCCCTGTGTCTTCCTTGTGTCTTCCTTGTGCCTCAGTTCACTGAGTCTCCAGACCTCCCCCCGCAGTGTGCGACGCTAACTGTGGCGAGGGTGATGATTGGTTGGTTGGTTGGGCGGGGGTGGTAAGAGCGATGAGGAGCGATGAGGGAGCGACGGGAGCGTTGGGGGGATCTAGCCCCTAGTCCCTTGCTCCTCGCACCCCGCAGCTGCTGATGGAAAGAGGCAGAGTGGCAGGGGGGGCCGTGGAGGGCAGCTGGCTGCGAGCGGAGCACACAGTGGGGCCACTGGTCAGTCAGACCTAGTCAGACTGCCTGTCGATCAACCCCCCGGGCTCTTACTTGGCGTATGCCTCTATCGGCAACCGCGCTCGCGGCTCCCCCCCCAGTACCCAGTATCTTGAGCTTATGTGCCGTCCCCGTGCTTGTTGGTGAGTTGCCTGAGCTCGCAACTTCACTTTCGCCCTCCTTGCGTCCTGCTTTCAGCCGGGTGGGTAGGATAGGGTAGGCGGGTGGAGCAGAGCGTTTCCCGGGTTTTTATTTTTGCGTGCTGGCCAGCGGCTGGCCAGCAGCAGCTGCTGGGGGCCCCGGGTCACAGGTTGCAGAAAGGGAAAACCGATTTCTTGATGGCGGGCTCCCGGCTTCACCTCGGCTTCACCTCGGCTTGGCTCGGCTTGGCTCGGTTCGCCTTACCACCGTGTTGCTTCACCACACCGCACCACGCTCGCCTGCTCGCCTCTAAGCAGTGGGCTGAGGCAGGGGCTGGGGCAATTCGGGCGGTCCGACCAGTCTGAGCGTTTTTCGTTTCTCGGAGCAGAATGGAGCGTTTTTTCCTCGATGCTCGATGCTCCCGCTCCCGCACTGCTGCTGCTTCTGCCTCTGCTTCGGCTCGTGCGAAAATCTTGGATAGATTCTTGGCAAAAAGAATACTAAACTTATGCTACGCCATACTTACTTCTTCCCTCGTACTATACTTCGGTTAGGTACATCGGGTTAGGCATATTTTAGAAGCACCAGTTGAGTACTTTTTAGCCTTTGTTATTTATGTATGTATTTATTTATGGTCTAGGAACCATACAATGCTTTTACAGTATTATTTTATAATACTCTTCTTACTGTACGCATTATACTTTGCAACCAGTATCACGATTGTAGCAGGTCATTTCTTCTGCTTGAGAAAGAAGACTGTTCAATAAATACTTTTATTGACAACGCCCATCTCTCTATTTCTCTGCACCTCTGGTGAAATGAAGCATGCACGAATGACTGAGTAAAATATCTATCTATTGTTTCCACGACTCTGAAGATCAGTTTTTTCTTGGGGAAACAAAGTTGTCATGTTTAAGCGGTTGTCAGAAACTAAATCCCTTCTTGTGAATTCGAGAAAGTTTCTAGTGACCTCTGAGCTAGCTGGCACTCACAATTAAGTTTAATATATTCGATAGAGACCTACTAGACATAAGTCCTACTCCACATCTATAGGATATATTATTCCAATGCGCAGAGCCTATTGGGAATATAGGAACTACACTACAGAAGGCAGTAGTTGACACAGACGTCGAGGAATGCTTTTTTTGTCACATACTTTAACAAAATCTGAGGACACAGTACAATTGTCTCTGCCTTAAATAAATCCAGACTGAATTCAATGTTTTCTGTAGTGCTAATGCGCCACTGGTATCAAGTTGTAAACTCTACTGACCACCCTGTAGATCCAAGGCAGTAGTCAGCACAGATATCAATGAAGAATTTTTATCACTTATTTTAACAAAGTCTGAGGACATAGAATAGAATTGTCTCTGCCTTACATAAATCAAGGATAACTTCAATGCTGTGCGTAGTGTAGATCCAAAGCTGAATTCAAGTTGTGAATCCTGCTGTCCGCAGTGTAGATCGAAGGCAGTAGTCGATACATACATAAGTCTGCAGTGCTGTGGCGTTGAGTACGGAATGGGCCTGTATCGAGGAGTCACGTGGTCATGGCGGCAGTCACGTGGCTGGGTGAGGACCTTCACTGTGGCAGAGTCTTTTTTCTTTGCAAAAGTGAACCACGCCCAAGGCGTAGGCTAATTATTTATACACTTACGCTGGACCAGGCCCACTCCGTTCTGCTTGAAAGGGGGAGGAGACAACACAGCTACATGACGGAGATCTTCCCCAGTGTCTGAGGTAATATGGTTGCGTCCACTGTGCAGTACCCTAAAGGTATCAATACTATATTTTCACATGGAAAAGTTTTTTTTTCTAAAGTGAGTTGTGTATACCATAACAAGGGTACACTTCGGATTCTGTAAATTATTGTTGATGTGCAAATTTACTCCCTTATACATAGTTCGTTGCCACATCTCTGAACATTCAACTATTGTGCGTTTAAGAGGATATGGTATCTTGGGAAGGTCCGTTGTCCTGTTTTGAGCTGCCTCTGAGGTAGTAGGGGGAGGGATCGTGGGGTGGTTGTGATGGTGGTGGCGGGGGTGTTATGATTTTGTTGGTGTCGGAGGTGCATGATTAGTACCTCTATCACATATTCATCTTTAAATATGGGTGTGAGTTGGGTGTAATTTACGCAGTAGATAGTCGACTTCCTTACACCAGTTAAATGTTAATGTTGATTTGTTACTGGTAAGTGGAGCTATCGCCTGTTTTTCTAGTGGTTTGTGGCAATTTTGTGGGCGGAAGGAATCAATTGAAGAGTGGTGATATTTGCAGTTTTTACTAGAATAAGATTGGGATGATAATTAAAAAAGATAGAAAAAACAGATATGCTTAATCAACATTATAATTAAGAATTATCATTTAGAAAACCTTTGAAATTCACTGAAAAAACCATAGGTTTCAGGCGGGTTATAGTTAGGAATGATCATTTAAAAAACCTTTGAAATTCACTGAAAAAATATAGGTTTCAGGCAGGTTATAGTTAGGAACTATCATTTAAAAAATCTTAGAAAGTCATTGAAAAAACCATAGGTTTCAGGGGTGTTATAGTTATCTGGACATTTCACTTATACAAAACCATTGAAATTCCTCCGTTATAGTTAATTGTACTAACTGTAACTCCCGCGCCCGCAATTCACTGGTGATGATGTCACATAATACATCATTCATGACATGGTCAGTGAAATCACTGATGACATCACTGATGACATCTCAAATGCCATCACTGATGACATCACTGATGACATCATTCACGTGACAATCAGATACACCTCATCATACAATAGTGTAACCTTTCATCAGTCACCGTAAAATACAGAGTACCATATTTGAAACCTTTGACACAGCAATACAAGAATCTAAAAACCCACTTAGTGATTCCTAGATCTACACAAACATCTAATCACTTACCTATAGATTCACTCATACATGCTGTCAATGATCAATAGAAAACTATCAAATATACTTATACACCTATATCGACAATGCACACCAGCACACATCCTATTCAGTTATGCAGTCATCCTACTCACTTTTGCACACAATGTATCATATTTACATTTACTCAGCTACACACTTATAGAAATAGCACTTCATTTATTCATATAGATAGTAACTCATACTTAGTGTGTTATGAAATCACTATTGCAAGTATACAGTTATCTATACAGTCACTCATGCAATGAATGAGTTTTATGTATACTTATTTATATACAACTGTCACATATACTGCCTTTTATTTTTCTACTTTGTTGGACATGTACCATTGAGAAATATATTTGCTCATTACCACACCCATAAAGATATTCACTTACCCAAACAACTATTATAACACGTAGTGTTAACCTCATATACCTACTGAATTAACTATTCACATATCTTTGGACAGTCACAGATCCCCCATCGAACCACACACACATTCACTCTCCCATACAACTAGTCAGTTAACTAATCAATAACTAATATAGACTTTCACGTAGCTAGTAACCAACTGGTGCAGCAGTTTACACAACAACTGACAAAGTAATACAGATATTCAAACAGTTTAGAAACTTTCAAATATATTTAGTGAGACACTATACATTAGTCAAGTAAACAGTCAAACACACTGCTACTAAAACTTCCATCCAGACATTTATATATCCACTGATTCTTCTATGCAGATTGGTATATATATAATACATATTTAAATAACAAACCAAATCACATTCACTGACCATGTCATGAATGATGTAATATGTGAGATCATCACCAATGAATTGCAGGCGCAAGAGTTACAGTTAGTACCACTAATATGAGTGAAATGTCCAACTAACTATAACATATATATATTTTCCCTTTAATATCTCTAAAACTATTGAATGAATTTACACCAAATCACAAAAAGCACGCTTTCTGGACAAACATCTAGCTTTCTGCCAAAATTGGAGTGATTCAGTTTTGCGGTTCGGGCTGTAGTCATGTTCTAAAACGCTATTGAAAATGCATGGAGAAAATGCGTTTTGGGACTCCCCTTTTTTCTCAACCCCCGCTAGACGGATCACTCGCAAACTTTCAACAAAGCAGCTGAACCGACTAAAGTATGAGTTTTTAAAATTTGGTGAAGATTTATTAAGCGCCGCCAAACTTATTGGCGGAACAAAACATTTTCTTCCTAGGGAAACAAAGTCCTCACTTTAACTACCTACTGGCGACTGCAGGTAGGTTCCACATATATATATATATATATATATATATATATATATATATATATATATATATATATATATATACATTTGTCCGACATTTTGCACGCTGTATATGGCTAAATAAATACGTTACTGCAGCCTGCAGTAGCAGAAATAATTTAAGGAGTCCGTCTCTCTTTGTGGTGTCAGAACACACCTGAGTGGTAACTGAATATATATATATAATTTTTTGCAATATACGTCTTTTATGTCTATGACGTTATTTTGATTGGCTCCAAGCAATTTAAAATGAGCACGCCCGCCTTGTAGCGATTGTCATGTGATCAAGGTGCTGTTGGCACCAAAACGCGTCATGGCGGAGTGGTGATGAGCGATTTACTGAAATAAACTTACCACATTCACAGATTTGGGTTTGCTTCGTCTACTTTGCCGCTGCTGCATGCTGCTGCCGACGTTCTATGCCGAAAATATATATATATATATATATATATATAAATATATATAAAAAAATACTCTTTCAGTCATAGAGTGACGAATAAATTATGCAAAAAAGAAGCATAGAACTCTTGGCAGTTCTCAAGTTTAGGTGGAAAGTAGCTCCTGTATAGAGCACTCTCAACTTCAGCGACACTCTACATCTGCTCACCTCAAATGTCTGCTTTTCTATCAAAGTCTTTAAGCATAGGATTAGCACAGGGCTTTCCACGCCGAAATAGAAATGGACAAAGGCTTTTGCCATTTCTACAGCAAAGTTTTTAAGCATAGGACTAGCACAGTGCTGTCCTTGCCGAGCTGTAAAATGACAAAAGCCATTTATCACTCCAGGCACAGTATTACACCTTTGAATTGGTAAAATACCAACCAAGCCAACCTGAAATGAACAAAAGCAACCCCTGACACAGTGTTGCGCTCTAATTAGAGCTCTTCAGAGAGGTATAGCTTTGCCCTGACACAAGGGAGCACCCAGTAAAAGTAAACAAAATACCCTTTCGGGCATAGAGGGATGAATAAATTATGTGAAGGAGAGAACTCTGGGTAGTTCTCAAGTTTAGGTGGAAAGCAGCTTCTGTATAGAGCACTCTCAACACCAGCTTCTTTTTTGTGTATATATATATATATACATAGATATATATAGATATAAGACCCAGCGGGTTCAACAGTCAACCTGCATGGCCTAACAGGGACCCCTTACTCTCTGCTTTCTTGATGCCACCTCAGTATGCTACACTGAGTCCTAATTACTGTCCAGCGTGTTCCTCTATTCATACATTACCTGTGATTTTAATGAGTTGTTGGTTATACTGTATTAATAACAGGCCCAAAATTGCAACATTCTGTTATAGCAACTGGGTATTGTTGTCATATGTAAAATCCAATGTGTGGACACTATATAGCGTGGAAATGGAATAACAACTCTGTGCATTGTATCTGGACTCCTTTTTAAAAAATGTTATCTTTTATTCTTGATGTAATCACTGGCCAGGTTCCATCTGATTATGCTGAGTGTGACATACTACTGCACAAATTGACATTTTTCATCAAGTACAAGTTATTTTTCTATTGTTTGGAGAGTGCCAGTTATTTGTAATGTCACTGTGAGCCTCTGAGAGTGTCTATAAGTGTTCAGTAGCCACGTGAGTCAGATTTATACATGTTCACTATTGACCTGCGACACGTTACTCTGGATGGGTTACGCAAGGTGGTGACCTACTGAGAAGCAGCGTTCATGCTCTGCACATGCGTGGTTTTCTGCACTGTGGATTTTTAGATTTAAATAGTGTACATAAATCATTCTTGAATATTTTAAATAACTTATTTTGCTTTGAATTAAGTAATTTAATAATTTTGTGGAATTCTTGAAATTGACTTTTTTGTTGACTACACTAATGTGTAGTCTGTCTTTTGTCAATCAGGCTGCGTCCAGGTGCAGGTTCAAGATGGTTAGAGCCTTTTATGTCAATCATGCTCTAATTAGGAGGCCAGCAAACTAGCCCTTGCAGTCACTCTGATAGTCATGAGTTCAGTGTTGAAGCAGGGGTCAAGCAGCAGGGCAGGCCTCTGAGGACATAAGGCAGGTTCCAGACAGCAAATCAGTCCTTCCAGGTGTAGCAAAGCAGTCTTGTGGAGTCCACAGCAGGCCACAGCTCCAGGCAGTCATCAGAGAGTCCTTCTACAGGTCCAGAAAGTGAACTGTAGAGTGTATCTGAGGGTTCTAGTGTTATACTTTGTGCCTTCTTTGAAGGAGAAGTTTCTCCAAAATTCCATTTGAAGCGCTTGAGGTGTCCTGCTTCCCCTGCCCTCAATCCAAGCTGGCTGCATGAACAATGCAGGGGTTGCAAGTGCTTTGTGTGAAAGAAGAGCACAGCCTATTCAGTTGTCAGAGGGGCTGTGTCCAGTTGATGGATCATTCAGGTACAAGTAATCCCCTATTCAATTGCTCTTTGGGTGAAATTAACAAACTTCTAGCAGTCAAATACACCCAGTCATGTGCCCTAGGATTGGCAGCAGGCACAAACTAGTTTGGGGCAGGATAATGCAAACTTTCTAAAAGTGACATTTTCAAAATAGTAACTTAAAATCCAACTGTTCCATTAAAACTGATTTTTTATTAAATATCTCAAAGAACAGACATATGTAATACTTAACTATTCCTGTTGAGGTATTCTGCACAATCACAAAACAATGTGCAGGATTATATGACCTTGGTGTATAGGGACTGAGTCTTCCTACCACCTTAGTAACTACGAGCCCAGGATCGGCTAGCTATAGTGTCTCACTTGCTCTCCTATTCACTCACAGAGAAACAAATGATAAGACACCCCAGCACACAACACTCCCAGATCTCTCAGGATTCGCAGTAATAAGACACATCCTTTTGCTCGCCATCTTGTACTTGTCCTCAATAAGATCTGACAGAGGCACGAAACAGTTTAAAATATTTATTTTAAGTTACGTGCCCTAACATGCAGCATACGTGGCACAATAAGCAGGAAAATGCATTTTACAAATACAGTTTGCAAAGCAGCTAGTCCATAAATGATGAAGGGAGATGTCATCAAGGAAAGACAATAGAGCCTAACCTCCCTCCCCTTGCTAGGAAATAGTATTATTATATGGATCACTGACTAAATATCGAGGGACAAAATATAGACTACCCAAAATATAGATTCCAAAATATCGACAGACAAAATATCGAATTCCTATCTACAAACAGGTAAGTACCAAAATATCGACCCTAAAATATTGTTTATATATATATATATATACATTATAAAAATATCGAATTTCTTAAAATTAATGTAAAATTAAAAAAATATTAAAAATAAATAGCTAAAATATACTTAAAAATACTTAAATCAACTTAAAATTATTAAATAACTAATTTAACTTATCAAAAAAAATACAATCAAATCTGTTAAAACATATATATTTTAACATAATATTAATACAAAATACAAAATATTATTACCGTAGGATAGCGGAGGTGTAACAATTACTATTCCCACTCCTGGAAGTGCAACAGTAGGGAAAGCGGCAGATAGCGTAAGGGTAAAAATTACTATTCCCACTCCAAAGAGTGCAACAGTAGGGAAAGCGTTGGATAGCGTAGGGGTAAAAATTACTATTCTCACTCCAGGGAGTGCAACAGTAGGGAAAGCGTTGGATAGCGTAGGGGTAAAAATTACTATTCCCACTCCAGAGAGTGCAACAGTAGGGAAAGCGTTGGATAGCGTTGGGGTAAAAATTACTATTCCCACTCCAGAGAGTGCAACAGTAGGGAAAGGGTTGGATAGCGTAGGAGTAAAAATTACTATTCCCACTCCAGAGAGTGCAACAGTAGGGAAAGCGTTGGATAGCGTAGGGATAAAAATTACTATTCCCACTCCAGAGAGTGCAACAGTAGGGAAAGTGTTGGATAGCGCAGAGGTAAAAATTACTATTCCCACTCCAGAGAGTGCAACAGTAGGGAAAGCGTTGGATAGCGTCGGGGTAAAAATTACTATTCCCACTCCAGAGAGTGCAACAGTAGGGAAAGCATTGAATAGCATAGGGGTAAATTTTACTATTCCCACTCTAGTGAAAATAAATTAATATAATTCACATAATTATCAATTAATCAATTGATAAAAATTAATTATCAATTAAGAATTAATTAATTATCACTTAAAAAGTAATTAACAATTTGTTCTAAATAAATACCAATAAATTAATTAACATATTTAATTAATAATAATTAAATTCCTTCCCACCCTATTCCCCTATAAACCTACAACCCGCTACAGAAAATAAATTAATATTATTCACATAATTATCAATTAATCAATTAATAAAAAATAATCATTTAAGAGTTAATTAATTACCAATTACAAATAATTAACAATTTAATCAAAATAAATACTAATTAATTAATTAACATATTTAATTAATTATAACTAAATTACTTCCCACCCTATTCCCCTATAAACCCACAACCCGCTACAGAAAATAAATTAATTTAATTCACATAATTATCAATTAATCAATTAATAAAAATAATTATCAATTAAGAATTAATTAATTACCAATTAAAAATTAATTAACAATTTGTTCTAAATAAATACAAATTAATTAATTAACATATTTAATTAATTATAATTAAATTACTTCCCACCCTATTCCCCTATAAACCCACAACCCACTACAGAATTAAATTACACAATATTTAAATAACATAAAATTAATTACTTACAATAAACTACAAAAATATATACACTTTTCAAACTTATACTAACATAAAAAACACTTGAAAAAATTCGATATTATTAAAAATTCGATATTTTTAATAAACTATATTATGTACTTCGATATTTTGACTGTCTATATTTTTAAAATCGATATTACATTACTTACCTTCAAAACGATATTTTTGATGTCTATATTCTGTCCATTCGATATTTTGTCCATTCTATATTTTGGACTCGATATTTTGGTTTGTCTATATTTTGGAATCGATATTTAGCCCATTTACCTTATTATATATTAGAAGATCTCTGGCCATTGTCAGCAGACTCCATACCTTAGCCTATAGATGGTAGATCTACATCATGGGTGCTCTCTCGCTCTTCTCCCTGGAAAGGTCCCTCTCCAAGTGTGTGTTACCTATTTGTGTATCCCACTAAAAACCCAAGTACGTTGTCCAAACAACAGCTGCATCAGTATGTTTTGTCTAAGGGCTAAGGCCTGGCCAGAACAAAATAACAAGGAGCATTGTTGTTCAACCTTGCACATAATTTTCAGTCAAAATCCCAGGAACATGCAGAGAATGAACACAGCGATGAGTTCTCATGTGAAAGCAGCCATAGAAAATATTGCAAAAAATAAAGACGTGTAGTAACGTGCGCAAAGCAGCAGGCAGGCTGCAATGTGCTCATGCTAACTTAGTGAAGACGTCAAAGTCCCTATGGGCCATGTGGCATTCCCAAATAAAAGGTTAGTACCTATGAAATATAATAAGGCAACCTAATGATATCCTATGGGAGAGGTAGGCCTCACAGTTGTATATAACGTAAAAGTACATGACTAACCTTGCCTATCTTAGGGGTGACAAATATGCACTAAAACTGCAGTTTAACCTCATAGCTGCTATGGAACGTCCAGCTCCAGTGCTGGACGTTCCATTGCGCAGGTGAGGTTCGAACGTTCAACGGCCGACGGCAGCACTACGGAGGTAGTGGTGCCGTCGGCCGCCGAACGTGCGCAGCACCTAAGGGGTTAAGGCTTGGCAAGTGTGTTATATATTTCAAGTCGAATCAACAGTTTAGAACTGCATTCTGGGTGCAATGGCAGGCCTGGGACATGGTTTAAGGGACTACTTAAGAGGGTGACACAATAGGTGGTGTAAGCCCTCTAGTTGCATTCAATGTACAGTCCCTGGGTATATGTTTTGAGTGAAATATGTGAAAATCAGGAATTTCCTGGAGTGTTACTACAACAGGCAAGTATAGTAACCAAAATATTTTTGGGAGGCTAGACAACGGGATCTATATCCTGATGAATGCCAATGACCCCTAGGGGGCAGATGAGTTTGGCTGAAACATGTTGATAAAAGCAGAGAAAGTGACAGGGACGTTATCTCCCTAAGTATACACGATTTGTTTATTAACCCTGTCATGAAGGACCCAAGGCCAAGAGTAAAAAATTGAGCGGGTACCCCCCTAGTTTTTTTCCCCAAAAACATTTTTGCTCTCTACCCTGTATGTTGGCCTGCAGCAGGGTTTAGTAGTGGCCCTATGATGAAGCATGTCACTATCTAATGGGTGAGGGCAGTATTAACAAATCCTTAGGGCTTCCCATGCTCAGACTGTGACAAATAGAATAAATATGGAAGCTTCCCCTTTTTTGTGTGAATAGATGTGTGACATAGGGAGGACTAGGGAAAGCTTTATCCTCTTGTCCCTTTGTTCTCAATGTGATGGATATATGGTATACCACTCTACAAGGGGCTTATAAGTAAATTCAATATGCCAACCATGTTTAAAGGAGAGAGAACAGGCACTTTAGCACTGGTTAGCAGTGGTAATGTGCATAGAGTCCTAATGCCAACAAACCGAATTCAGCAAAAATAGGATGGGCGAAGGCAAATATTTCTTGGAAAACTTTCTAACATAAAGATCACTGTATAACATTGTCTCATGCCTTTAAGTCAACCTTTCAAAGATAGAGATTTAAAATGTGAACCTGACAGAAAAGGAGGTGTGAGGTAACACTATTAGCAATCTAAATATGAGATCATTAGGCACATTTTCTTTCGATTGTAAGAGACATAGATTAAGTAAGAAATTGATGTTTTCTTCAATAGTATGAAGGGGCAGCCTCTAGACATTAAAATATGCTATCAAGCATCACAGCCTTTTTGTAATATATGAATGGTGTTTATTTAAATCAGACCTACGTTCCTAATGTTCTTACTATTGTAACTGGTGCTAAATTGCAATCACATCACTTGTGACCTTTTGAACAGCCTAACTGTGTGTACTACAAATGCTTTGAACAATTAAACTTAAGTAAGAGACACGTTTTTAGAAACTCCTTCATTTTTCAATGTTTTTGATGGCATATACCTTTAAAGGGAGAGTACTTCCTCGGAGACAGAGAAAACATCTACCTCACCATCTGGTTTTCCAAAGATAGAATTCTGCAAATAGAAAAGCAGGTGTGGTGAAAAGAGGTAGCAAAGCATCACATTTATTATGGAAAAAGGGGAATCCGCCTGTGCACTATTTTCTATGCTATACGGTTGATCTCAAGCTTCGATCTCAAATAAACAGCAGTGAATTGTACTGCGGGACAGGAAGATAGTCTCTGTGCAACAGTTGTGCAGACACATAGGGCATTCAGTGAATCATTTGAAATAGGTATGGTGGCGGGCAAAGTGGGATTAATTTTCTATATGTAGAGTCAAGAACACCAATGCCCTGATGGGTATCCAAAGAATTGAGTAAATCTATGAAGCAATGCCAAGAAGCAGAATCCTGGTGTAGCAGTGCCAATGAAATACAATTTGGTTAATAAGGGTGTCATGCTTTAGGAATACCAAGTTCTCGAATTACAAAAAAGGAATGGGGCAAAGGCTGTACTCGTCAAAATAATGAGTGGACCATCTCTTCAAACTGAGTCCCAAACAATTACCTATATTTCAAATGCATTTAACTTAAGCACATTAGTTTAATTAGCTTTTTAATTGTAGTTTGGCATTGTGGATCTATTTTTACTGAATCCATTACTGTACTTTTTGCGATTCGTTTTTTCAGCATATTCTCTTCCTTGTCTATTAACCTGTTTTTGAATATTAAGCCTTGTATTCTGAAAATTACTAAACTGTTTTCGATGATATCTAAGTAAGTTCTGGTTCATTCATCTGTGTATCTTAGCGGACGACCCCGATGCTGTTGTGGATGTTGTGCATGTACAACGCCAAAAACATAACCTCAACCTTGCAACTTTATCAGGTCCTTGCTTTCCTTGCAGACAGTGAGTAATTGTGTTGTTGTATTTGTTACTACTGTATTCTGTTACATAGTTGTATTCCAATATGAAAACTCTACTCTCTCCCATGATGCAGGGAGTGGAGAACACTGCAAGCTGAGGAGGTGAGAAAATGGACCAGAGGGTCAGCTATTTATGGTTCCAGACAATAAAGATGTGTTTGCAGTTTAACTTGAGTGTGTTGTGCATGCTACAGTAATGTATAACAGCTTATTACATCACACCAAAGCATATTTTCAAAATGCTTGTTTGTTGAATTTCTTTTTTTTAAGCTAATTCCTCAAACGGGTCTCAGATTTGTATCGTTTACTGTGATTTTCTCTCTTGTTTTTAGATCTCACTTCAGACAGCTTTAGCTGGCTTTCACAAAGGTATTGTTATCAATACTTCACATGGACTTAGAGAGGGCTTTGCTTCTGTCCCTTGCTCATGATTCAATGGCTTCCTTGTCTATTTCAAAACCCTAGTCCTGATTCAATAGCTTTCCTCTCTAGTGAATGTTTTTCCATGTTTTGAATGAATAAGTTGTATACTTCCTTGCTGACTTCAGAGAAGTATTCTTTGTTTTCCAGGTTTCCATAGAATATGACTTTTAGCATTAAATGGGAGTCCTGCCACTTTTTCTTTCCTTTCCCATCTGTATTTTAATTCATTGTTACCTCCCACAACTCCCTTTTTCCACCGCCTGACTCAGCTCTTTGTTGCTTGAATTTTAACTAACACGGGTATTAATTGATGGGACTGTGCCCTTCTAATCTTTTGGTAATGATTGCCATGAATAGTATCGTTTTGAACTAACGAACATGGTCCAAAAAGAGGAAAATGCCAAGGACCGGGTCCCAGATTTTAACTTTTGTTGAGGGCACATCTAAACGTTAATGTTCTGTTCATATGTAGAGAACGTGTCGATACAACGCAGATAGAAACCCATGAGCTGACTACTCTGGCCCGAGGTCTCCAAGTATTTCAAAGCCGTGAAAAACGATGGTGCTCCCAGGCCCAAAGGCCTTCCATCTGCAGCATTCAAATGTGTGCTGGAAGATTGGGCTAAACTTATAGTCCCCTTATACATCAACGTGTTTACTACCTATCGGTTACCAGACTCATGGAAAGGCTCGATCTTATGCCCAATTTTTAAGAAAGGAGATCCCTCTCTCCCAGCTAATTTTTGACTCATTCCCCTATTAGATTTTGAGGCCAAGGTATATGCCCGGTGTCTTCTCAGGTCGTTAAAAAGATGGGTAGCGAAAAAACAACATTCTACCATACTTTCAAACTGGGTTTCGATCCTCGGCCTCCACAATAGACAACATCACCACTCTGGCCATTCTGAGTCAACAAGCAGTGCAAAAAAATAATCTCCCCCTTTATTGCTGCTTTATAGGCTACAGCGCTGCCTTCGATAAAGTGTCTCGCAACACCTTATGGAGGAAATTAGACAAGTGGGGGATCCCTCAGAGTCTGCTAGGAGCCCTTATCTCCTTGCATAAGAACACATAGGTACAAGTCAGAACTGGCCCAACGACAGTCTCTGCAAAAATTCCAACCTCAGATGGCCTTAAGCAAGGTTGCGTCCTCGCCCCCCTCTTGTTCAACCTTTACACCGCCGACCTGGGAAGATTTCTGGAGAAAAGCAATCTCCTTCCGCCAAAACTGGGCCTCGCAAAAACGAACCAGCACATTTTGCAATATGCCGACGATATTGTTATAATGGACAAGGCAAAATCTGGCCTCCAATGAGCCTTAAGCACGCTCCTAAATATAATACTGCTAACGTTCTAAAAATCAACCAGTAAAAGACAAAGGTTTTGATATTCGGCTGTTGCAAAAACAAGAAAAGTTTAAAGTGGAACATTGGGCCCGCAAAGATCAAAACAACATCAAAATACAATTACCTGGAGGTCTGGTTTAGCGAGTCTTCCAGACCATCAGTTCACCTAGCCACCTTAAAAAAGAGAGCTGGAAAAAATAACATACTCTCTCACCCGACTCAACCAGTCCCGGAGTAGTCCTTCTGCAGAACCCATTCTCAAGGTGATTAAAGCCACTATTCTCCCCGCCTTAAACTATGGGCATCAGGCCTCTCCTGGCACATGCTCGGCCAGTCTCGACCACGCTCAAGCTTTCATTTATAAAAAAAATTCCATCTTTCGAATTTCATCCACAGGGCAAGACTACGACTGGAGCTGGGCCTTCAAAGACAATCTATTTTCTGTGAGGCTGATACTCTGAAATACTTTATAAGGACACTAAAAGCTGCAGACAACACCATAAAAGCCAGGTTAAAAGAAACTCTTGCCAGCTCTTGGAATCCGTGGAATCGTCAAATCATAAAGGCCATAAGAACACTAGACATCGACAACTCATTACTAACAGCAGACACTATACCATTCACAGTCTGGAAAAGGGTTATCAAAAAGCAGGTCAGACAAAATTCCTACCAGATGGACATCCAGGTTCTATAAAACATCAACTATCCTGCTTTCCTTGAATAACTCATACCTCCCTGGGGTACCTCAATCTTACCTCCTGGAAAATCTGAACGCAGTGGCCCGGAAGAACATAATGTTCATGCGTCTCTTAGGTCTGCGCTCCACTGCCTTCAACCGATGGGCTCCAACCAGTGAGGAGGGGGCCTGCAGACTGTGCAACTACAGGTCTGAATCATGGTTGCATCTTCTGTGCTGTTGTCCCGCCCTTGGTGCTCCCAGAATAGTTTTTTTAAACCCTTATATTTAAAATGGGGCATCAGAACATGTTGGGAGGCATCAGCCCTTTGCTTTACTTCCTTAGACACTCAGGTGCTTTTAAGGACTGGAAAATATGTGAGACTCCTGGACAATCTCTTTTTACCCTCTCTGGCCCCTGCCCTTCCAGTTCCTCCCCCCTAAAAACGTATCACTGACTTTTTTCGCCCCCTGTCCTAGTATTCCTGTACTAATTTATTTTATTCTTGGCTCTGGAAACCTGTTTCGTGATTATAATGGTAACTCAAGATTGCCTTGTTAGTTATATGTATATGAACTTAAACTTGATGGTTTTCTTAGTTTTTGCTTTTAAAGTGGTAACTGCGCTATGATGACACTCTATTGCAATGGTTTTAATTAACTGTGCTAATTTAAAAAAAACCTACATATGTCTATTTTTCTTTCAGGTATAATCAAATTAAAACAAGCAATAACGTTTTAATCATTTATTGGATCACTCTATATTTGCGTCCCTTTTACATCCAGTACTCCCTTGAATCTCACTCTTGCCACAAATATCCCAAACACCCCTCCCTCGCAAGTGTGTATAGTTGCATTCCTCCACAGCTACTATGTTCTTGATATAGTGATAAAGTTCAGTGGTAAACCTTACGAATATAGGCCAGGGGTGTGGGGGGGGGGGGGCTGGTTTAAATACTGATGTCCCCTTTCATTTGTTCGAAAATTTAAGCTAAAGGAACAAAATACTCCAATAAGTCAACGGAATTTGAAAAACGTATTTTCAGTGAAACATTGGTTGTAGGCAGAGAAAAATAAACATTCACTACCGCACAAAGACCACTATTTACAGGAAGTGCTACACTTTTACAATGAGGCTATGGCAATGGAAGCAGAATGAACCAGTGGATGAAAATGATATAGCTGCTGGCCAGACCTTCAGACCTTACCCAGACCTTAAGTCTTGGCTACTGGCCCAGTAAAAGGAGGTGATGCAAGAGTCTTTTGGGGTTAGAGGTCTTTGTTCTTTTCACAGGCGAGATAGCTGTGTTGATTGATTCTTGTAAAACCTGTGTGCAGTCTGCAGATTACCAGCTGAACTTTTTGTATTGCTGACTGAGACTTTTATCCATCTGAAGTTGAAGAGGTGAATACTGATGAGTAATGACGCTTGTTATTTGCAGTGCTACCAAATAGTGAACTGCAACATAATTTACTCTGTTTATGGCAACTTGTTTCTATTTTCCAGAAAGGTTTTCATTTTCAGACTGCTTCAGTTATTTGCAAAGGGAAGCAGCTGCCAGTGCAGGTAAGTGCGGTACAGCAGAGCGCTACGGGGAATGTTGACAGACAACGGAATAGGGCAAATTAAATAAATAAGTAACTTTTATTCCATCATCTGTCGACAACCTCTCCCTGCAGCGCCCTGCCCAACTGCGCAAACCTGCACCGGCTGCTGCTGCAAATGGATATTTTGTAAGAGTACGGACACTGTTCAGTCTACTCATCAAGTCTGAGAAAACTAGGGGCCGTATCATAAAAGGTGCACAGGGCACAAACCAGGAATATGGGCTGCCCCAGGGCAGCTGAGAACTCATGCTGCCCTGGGGGCATCGTATTAATGTAATAAATGGAGCACCTGCTTTGGATTGCTTTATGTTTAACATTCAGACTGCAACCCGCCTGCACTTTTAAGGGGGATTAGAGATCACCTTGCAGGTGGGTGTACCCGCCTGCAAGGGGATGTCTGGGACGTCCATGGGACCCCCGTTGTCCCTTCAAGAGGGCTGCCATCCGGAGGTGCACTGATAGTGCACCACCTTCCAGGGGGCGCCCCCTGACAGCTTCTTTTTCTGTGCACCCACGCCTGTAATATGACGGGCGTAGAGGCAAAGGGATTCCCTCATTTGCATGTGGCCACACCCCCATGCACATGAGGGTATGCCCTCTGATGATAGCGCAGATCCCTTCTGTGCGCCAGCGCCATCGGTATTACAGATGGCGACGCACAAGCGTCTTCGGCCCCTTCTGTAATACCAAAGTGACACAGGGGCATGCAAAGCGGGGGCAAACGCCTGTAGCTCCCCTCGGGCACTTCCGCAATACAGCCCCAGGAGTCCCCAGCATAGTGGGGGAAGTAGGGTGATCTTTAGAGCACTGTGGAAAGACATGCCATTCATCACATTCAATATGTACACCACGTTTGGTACTCTTAGATATGCTCTGCCAAAGCACTGTGATTAGCTCTTATGAAGCCTCTGAGCTACACAGAGCTCTGTCAAGCCTTCCTAATACCAAGCCAATGGACAATAGACATACTTGCTATAAGAAGTGTTATGGAGTGCCCTTTCACAGGCAGGAATCAACTACTAATTTCTCTTCTAATGATGCCAGACAATGCAATTTACAGTGAATTACAGGAGAAAACCTACTTAACTTATAACCTGTACTTACTGTATGTCAGTCATTAGCACAGGTATGTGGTGAATGAACCTCAATCTTGAACAGAGGTTCCTTGGCACATCCTGTCAAGTCAGTCCCACTTCTCATTTCTGACTTGCGGTACATACTGTTTTGTCAGGTGCCCTACGACTGCTGTCTACCATACTTGACATTATATTTACAGCTGTATTTTATATTCACACACCCCCATTCCCCTGTAGAGCTCTAGCCAGGTACCTTACTTTTGACCCAGAGCCCCTCTTGCAACTTCAGTACTGAGTTATCACATATCAGAACATTACTTCACCTTATTATTCCTATGACTTGTCTTTATACAGGCCATATTCCTCAGTGTAGCTATCACCTCTGTGTATTTAGTGCTCTGCATGGCTAAATGGGCTGCTCGACATGTAGGACCTGGGTACTGAACATGGGGCAGCCCTGCCAACTCTTACAAATCTAGAAATACACAGATATTTGCAATTCAGGAAGTGGGATAGATAGGCCAATGTTCCTTTGTCTAGGCCAGTAGGACACATAGCTAATCTATTATTAGGACAACTCTCTCAACTCACTTCAAACCAGATCTTCTCAACTGGTGCTACTCCAGTACTGAGTAAGCTCTGCGAATGTTCATCAGAGCATTACTGATGTGGTTCTTGCTATTCTATTATTTTATCTCAATTCAAAAGGACCAACACCCTGCCACTCTAGCACAGACCCAGAAAAACCAATGCTCCTCAATGCAAACATACTGAACTTCCTGTTGCTTTGGTATTATATCAGCTTTCACAACTCTCTTTATGGCAAACCTTCATTCCCCCCTGATGATGTTCCACTCAGCAAGGATTGTAAATACCCTGAATCCACACACTTATAGACACCTGCACAGACCTCTGGTATTAGTCTACTGTGCCAGCCCTACCAAAATTTATCAATTGATATGTGCAGACCTACTTCACTTCAAATGGAATGCTCCTCACTCAAGAACTACTGCACTCCCTACATTTCAAATTCTGCTCTCCTTATTCACACCAGTTTTGTGCCCACAGATTATCTCACTCCTAAATGTATGTCCGAGAATGTTTTGAGTCACTTCAAATTCAAGGAAACTAGATAGTACAGCCTGACTGAAGCTTGCAATTCACCACATGTGTTTGCCCCTCCTCCCTCTACTTGCATGATTTAGGGCTTCATACCAAAGAGGGTCGGTGGTGTAGCTGGTACCGCTGTGAACTGTTAATGATGCAAACTGTAGTGTGGCCTGCATGGAGTGGCTGCTCCTACTCTATTGGGGATCTAACCAATGTGGGAACTAACTATTTTCTAGCAGTCACAGCAGAGGGAATGTGGGGATGGCACATCTTGGTACCACCCAGGACATGTCACTCTTCTGCTAAGGAGATGTAGAAGATCCATGCATATTCCCAGATCATGTAAGGAAATCCAGCAGTGGTGGCCTACTCTGTCCACTGTCGACATTGGTACAGGGCACAATGTGTCAAAACACTTTGGTCATAGATGTGCAGGTTCTTACTGATCCACGATACTTGGCTCTGGAATGTGCTCACTAACACACAGTACCCACGTTTGGTCTGCATCCACTTTTCAGAAATGTGGATACTAACTGACAGCACCTACTTCTTAGGAGCTGCAGTTCCTGCTGTCCTTCAGCATTTCTTTCTACGAAGGGCATGAACAGTCTTATAGCACCTAGTCCTGAGAAAGGCAGTTACACACACAAATACAGCCAGCCTTCTGAGACGTAGAGGCACTCATTGTTCACAGACTACTACTTCTGGTCCGTGCCAGTATTGTCTGGCTCATGACACAATTTCTGATAAGTAAATGTGTCCATCCTCGCAGAAAACTCATTACTGACAAGTGCAATTAATTAGGTCTGATACTTGCTGCTAATATCTCATGGCACCAGGTCTAAGCAGATGATACACTCATTGTCTAACAGCGATGGGTTTTATCTAAGATGTGCTAGTGAGCTTTGCCTCTCAAAAAGGGCTTCGTTCTGAATGTTCAGGAACTCATAGTGTCACATAACTTATTTCTTTTTGAAAAAATGCAGGTTCTCGTTGTCTCACACAAATAACTTCCATCTGACTAGTGCAAATACTAACTTCCAGAAAGGGGCCAGGTGCTGGTCAAATAAGGGTAGCTTCAAAGGTCATGTGATTACTCTGACAAGGACTTAGATGATAATAAGTCTACGCAGCAAGGATCCTCATACCTGCATCTATATTACATCAAAAGCATTTTTTATAGTGCAGAGAGCTGCAGTTGTTTAACTATTCACTGAAGAATAAACTGATAATGTTGGCTCTCAAGCTAAGCAGGTAACACCATCATTTCACTGACCATCTCACACAAACAAGGTTCAACTGACATTCACTTTATATCAATGAAACAAAATACCAACACAGATCCAGGTCAACCTATTATCTAACACCTACAAAACTCTTCAAGAAAGAAAAATTGCCCACGCTGCTCACTAAGATCACCCTCTGAAGAGCAGAAATATTCTGAAATACATTCCCATGAACTATGTTCCAGAAATGCATCTGCTGTCTTAAATCCAGACCCTACTTCAAGTAATAGAAATGCACCTTCAATTCAAAACCTAGCCCCTCCTTCTAAAATCACACATGCTTAAGTACTTTATCCCAGATTCTACAACATCAAGCGCACCCTACACAAAAAACAACCACACAAATTTAAAAAATCAATTTGCATCTCAGTAGTCACATCCACGTTCAATTAACAGAAATCATCCTTAAATGCAGGGAATGGAAGGGCAATTGGATATTTCCCAGGGAGTACCATGAAAGCTGCCACTGATAGAGTGAATACAGAACTCTAAAATGTAGGGGTGCATTATACTCATGGTTTAAACGCATGTATCTATATTTCTATCGTTTGAAGTTTATTACGTTTATCTAATGCATATATTTAGTATCGTAAACATAGAATCATATTATGTCTTTCACCACATCGCTGCTGTGCATTTTCCCCTCCTGTGCTGCATGAGGCTCATTCCCCATTGTTCATGACGAGCTCAGCTCCTCATCAGCACAGCTCCACTGTGCCTCATGACGAGCTGAGCTCGTCATGAGCATCGAAGGGGTTAAGTAGGATTCATATGTATTAGAGACACTATCCTTGCTGTATTCATAACGTGCAGAATTACATTATATTCATATAAATGTAATCGTGTGTGTTACAGTTGCCTGCAGTCTAGGCCCAGAGCTGCAGGTTGTTGACAGTTTTGTTTCCCCGGTTGCTAAAGAAATAATTGAATGTATCTTTGTATGTGCCAGAACAGTATGCTCTCATCCCATTGCAGGTATAAAGAATTCAACATTGTTAGTTAGTTCTAAGGATATAATTGGAATGTCTTTGAAGAAGTCTGAGAAGTGGGAAGGGGGGATTTCTTCTATGCCTGGCCTATCTACTCCAAGGTAACAAGAAGCAAAGAAGATTTAATTAAAGAAGTTATGGAAAATCACTGCAACCTTAGAGATACATTTGGGAGTGGGATGAGTTTGACCTTTTTGTATTTTGCTCAGGGACGGAGAATCAGACTTCTAGATTTTCGGAGGAGAAGGAGTATCTTGAGAGCGAGCTCCATAGCCTTAAGCAGTTTTGACCCATTTGACGTGAGTACTTCTAAGGAAGTATACAAGTGCTGACACCTTTGAGAAATGAGATAGGGGAACCAGCCAGAAACATCATTAATGAGAGTAATGTAGGGAAAGATACTTCATGCTTTCCTTCCTAATGAAAAAGTACTTGGATTCCGCCACCATCTTGGGTTGTGTATTAATCTTAGAGTTTATTACTTCGTGTCTTCTATGCCGAATCAATTATATGCGTAGATTTGACTCTGTATTCATTTATCTGAGTCTATATTCATTGATACTCCATTGTGTGTATATTCAGCTATTTTTGGCCTTATAATAAAATCCATAAACTAAAGTTTGGAGTCTGTGATCTTTAAAGCATGACTACATTGTAAGTAAAATCTTGAAGTGTTTATACCCCTACAACTTTCAGCAGGCAAATAAAAGACCATCAGTGCTGAATTTGGAAGGTAAGGCAAGGTCCAAATTTGGCGTAATCACCACTGTGAATGAGGTGAACAACTATAAAGTGATACATTGGTGATTATTCTCAAATAATTAAGGTGCACTTTCCTGCAGCTATTGCAATTCAAATTCTAGACCTAATGTAAAAAGAACCAGCCACCCCTCACCCTCATACCCCCTACTGCTGCTCCCTCCTGCCAGTCCCTCTTTCCCCTTTTATGTCTATTCTCCCTGCTCCTCACTCTCATTCCTCTCTCCTGTTGCTCCCTCTTGCCCTCCATTCTTCCTTCATTGTATCCATGACCTCCCTCTCGTCCTTCCCTCTTTCCCCTTTTATGTCTATTCTCCCTGCTCCTCACTCTCATTCCTCTCTCCTGTTGCTCCCTCTTTTCCCTTCATTGTTCCTTAATTGTATCCATGATCCACAGGCTCCTTGATGCTCCTGGTCAACCAGCAAACTCCTTGCTCCCATAGCTCCACACCTCTCATTCTTTGCTCATTTAAGTTATCCCAATGCTTCGTTAAAAAAAAAAGAGAGACAAATTGGCTTTGCCGGGGCATGTTTTATTTGTGTACATGAAAAAAAGTTCATACAACATGATTTTTACTGGTTATTTAATTATTATTCTGTAATTTATTTCACAAATTTTGTGCTAAACTACCCTCATTTAGGTAAATTCTACTCTGCTTTTAGGCTTATATGTGTAAACATCTAATTTGACTAAACATAGAAGCCTACCTTTTTCTCCATTTATTCACATCTCAAACAGTGGCGGCTCGCTGTGGGAGTGTTGTGGGGCGGTAAGGCGGGCGGGGAGGGGCAGGGTGTGGGGTATTGGAGTCCGACCTACGACAGACAGGAGTAAGGTAAGTAATTAAATAAATAAAACAATTTGCCTTGCACGCGCTGCATTGCCAACTCAGCGATTTAGCGCGCTTAAGGTAAATAGTTTTATTTATTTTATTACTCATCTTACTCCTGTCCATCGTATGTGAGACTCCACTACCACTCTACCCTGCCCCTCCCCCACCCGCCCGACTCACTGCCCTGCAGTACTCCCATGGTGAGCCGCCACTGATGTCAAATTAACGCTAATGGAGTCTTGATTTATCACTGAAAACTAAATTGATCTATAGAATTCCAGCGAAGTTGTCATGACAGCTGAATTCTGTTCATATACGCAGACCTTACCCAAAATAAGCAGAAGGGCTACATGCTTTTCTGCAGTGTGTCCAGCATTCATTTGCCATTCAGAGACCAGGAACTAGTGAGGACAGCCCAAAGGTTTATGTATTTTGAGGTTAGTGAATAAAGCACTGGAATTATGCACTGACGTAATATCTACTGTATTATCAGAATTAAATATGGCACTTTGGAAACATTGAAGCTGTGCAGACATATTTCTGACGACAATTTACTAAATGAACGGACTGATTAGCACATGGTTGCTCCTTGTCTAAGGTCACACGAAAGAACGATGGATTGGAATGCGGTCCAAAGCAATTACTAATGGATGGGTTTATTTCAAGCATTCCTACCACCCATAATTTTGTTTTCTTCATCTAAGGTAAAGGATATAGGTCATCACTCTAATCCCTACTGACGAAACCTGTGAATTGCTCATTAGCTCAGGCTAATGACCTTTTCCCGACCCTGTAAATGGTTATTGGGAAGTACATTTTTCAAAACTGGGTCGATTGCATTTTCTTGCGCGCCCACCTTAGGTTGTCACAACAATGGCTCTCAAAGATGCACAGACAGCCTATATTAATAAAACACCCTTGGCTCGTGTGACTAGGATGCCAAAACCAGTTAGGAGTAGTGGCCTCCGAGAGATAAATTAAGATGTAAACACGGAATCACTTCCTTTTCTCACAACCCCTAGTGACACAAAGCCACAGGGAGGTTATCTCCAATTAACCCGACGGAAATAGACATGACGCACCTAAATAGCTATTAACTCAAGCCAATTAAAGGTATCACATTTGAACTGCAAATATTCTGCCTGCTCTGTAGAAATGAATCATTCAATTAAAACGTGACATTTTGGAGATAGCTTTCAGAGGATTCACAATAGTGTATACCTGGCAGATACTCTAGTTCATTTAATTTTCTGGTGCTGCAAGGAATGTTTAAACGCCTCTGAAGGACGTCTTTATTTGTCTGGCTTATCTGCAGCTACTGGGCTGTTCTGTAGACAGTGGCGGCTGGTGACATTTGAAAGTGGTCAGGCATAAAAGTTGGGTATAATTTTATGTAATAAGGGTGTAAAGCACAAAATTTCCGACCAACAGAAAAGGCGTTTGGGGGGGTTCTTCCTTAGTGAAAATTTTGAAGAAAACAGAGGCAAATGGTATATTTAAAGCAAATTTGAAAAAGTAAGAAGGTTTATAAAGCAATTGTGGATGTGGAGTGTTAAAATATGTAAACACAATCAAAGTTGCCCAATATCTTTCTGCAATAAATATGTTCAGCAGTTACTGTAGTGTGCAACTTGTCCAAATGGACAAAAGTACACTTGTATACGGAGTTCTACGTGCAACAGTTACAATTTGAGGCGAGTACGCGCGGCTCTACACACATGCACCTTATAAACCTTGAAAATGGAAAACATACATCGGAATTTCAGGGGAAGCAGACTGAACGCTTCGTAGAGCAGACGGAGAGCCGTACCAAGTGGCCAGGCTTGTAATAAATCACAATAGCCTTTAGGCTCTAATACCCAAGCTCTCAATCATGGCTTGTTGGTTTAAGTTTTTTTTTAAGGTTTAAGGTTTAATTTTATTTAGCAGAGTTACTTAAAACCATTGCTACAAATATGTCATGGCTTGTTGGGGTGTAACTGAGAGCTCTGGAGGTGAGGCACAAGACAATGCAAGTTTCTCACAGTGCCTGTCAGTGTTGCATAAAGATAGAAAAAAAAATTAAAATATTAAAATGTACTTACCTCTGCTTCCGCAACTGGGTTTTCTTCTTTCTTCTTGAAGCAACAGCACCTCGTGGAGCGTCTGCCAAACAGGGACATCTTAAGGATTTTGGGAGCCCCGGGCCAAGCATATGAAGGGGGCCCATGTTCGTAATGACTTTTGATTTATGATCCAGTTTCATCACTTTCATGCCCTCTTTGACCAGGTCACTGACAGTGGACAAGCACACTCGTCCGCATTCTAAATGTATTTACTTCTAATATTCAGGTACAGTGATGTTTGTTGCCAATATTGTAACACAGCAGCAACTCAATAATGTTGCAAATAATCTAGAAACCCACCCTTCCATTTCTCATATGTGAGGTCCTGTTTTGATCAAAAAGAACCCTTTTTAAGTCTGTTGCTTGAAACAAACGGTTGTATGTTGGAACAGCTAGTTCCTCAACAACGACTCCCTAAACTACACTGTCTGTACTACGACCGCGTCTCAGTGACCAGGTAGTCTTTTACCACAAATTTTCGTGATAAAGGAATGCATGGTAAACCCACCCCCTTAAATCTATTCCAAACCCCTTCTACTCCCTAAAATCTACCCAGTACCCCCTCACCACCCACCGCCTAAAAATTTACACAAACCCCCACAACCTCCTAATAACTAACTCCAATCCCTCCCACCAATTAAAAACTTACACAAACCACTCCCACCCCCTAAAAAAATCACAAACCCCCATCCCCAAAAACTAATATGAACTCCCACCCCTTAAAACTAACTAAAACCCCTCCCACCCCTAAAAACTAACATAAACCCCTCCCACCCCTAAAAACAATAGCAAACCCCATCCCCAAAAACTAATGCGAACCTTCCCACCCCCTTAAAACTAACTCAAACCCATCCCACCCCCTAAAAACTAAAACAAAGCACTCCCACCCCCTAAAAGTGATTACAGCCCCCTCCCAACCCCTAAAAATGATCACTACCCCTAACCCCCAAAAGAAAATACAACTCCCCCTACAAACTAACACAAATCCCCCACCCCTTAAAATCTACCCCAAACCCCTCCCACCCCCTATAAACTAACACCCAACCTCCCCTCCCTATCCTGAACCCCTCTTACCTCTCCTGTTCCTCCAACACTCCTTGGAACTGCCCATCCCAAACACTAGATTGTCTTAGCCTGAACCACACACATGTGTGGTTCAGGCTTGCGTGACTCCGTAACTCATTGTTCCTGAGTCGTTAAGGATGTTCCCCGAAACAAACACATCTGTCTGCAAAATGTCTGTAACAGACCACCATAATACAAATAAATTGAAGGAAAATGGTATTTAAAACAATCTGTTTAAGAATTAATCAAGGCAAGGGTATCACTCTCTGTAGAACAGAGCTGGCTCTATCAGGGGGCCCCCTGAAAGGATGGGGCCCTGGGCCAGAGCCCAATTTGCCCATGCCTTAAAACATCTCTGCAGTCAACGCCCTTCTCCAAATCCTGACGCTGCTTTCACGCTGTGGATGAGCAGCATGAAAGCGTCACCAGGATTGGCTGGAGTGGGCTGCCTAGACATTCCAGCAGGCACAGCCGGCCCGTGCCTGCTCTCCACCCAACTGTCTAAGAGAGCTGAGTGGAGAGGTTTAAACTGCGCATGTCAGGCGGGCCTTCGCAAAACAGTCGGCCAAAGAGATATGCACAGTGTACACTGGTAGAGTGAGCCCCACTTCCCTGCTGCCAGTCAGCAGCAATGGTCCACCCCAAACTACTCGGGTTGGGAACAATGAAAAATATAATGTAATTCATTTAATTACCATTAGTTTCACTTTTGCTGCACTGGCAGCAGGAGGGTGACGTTCCCCCGCCCTAATGGGGAGGCCGCTGCTGTCTTTGGAACCTTCAAAGCCGCAATTTGTTGTTTCTCACAGAGATGGGAGAGGAATTTACAAACAAAAAAATGGAGATGGGAGAAGAATTTAGCTTGAATGCAGGCTTCGGGGTATACTATCCTGAAATGATGCATATTTCCTTACAGAAAGCATTAACTCTTTTTGCCTCTTTGTATCAAACAGACGTACATGAGCAAACACAAATATCAGATAGTGCCTTCATCTTATTCTTCATTTGAATTTCTTCTGGCTTTATAATCGATGCAGAAAACTGACTGAAAAAAGAACATTGAGAAGTGTTTTTTAATTAGACCCACAAATGCAGATGTAGGGGTGAATCATTCAATTATTTACTGGACATCCCCATTTTCCTATTGATCCCTTTTCCTCATCCCAGTCTCCCCTTTTGAGCTGCCTTTCCCTACTGGAAAGGAATCAATAGGCCTAATTACAAGTGGCTCTTAAAATGAATATTGCATCTGATTAAAGTACGAAACCGAGGTGTGCAGAATGTATCAGATGCAATCATTTTCACATATACCGAGTTTTGGGGGAATAACGCAGGAATTATATGGCAAAATGTGTATGTTATGATAAACAGTGCACACTTTCCTGTTTAATATCCAGGCACGTTTGAACAACTAAAATTTAATGAAGGGTTATGTATTTAAATTTAATGCAGACACAGATTATGGGGAGCGGTAAATATCACACAACTCAGAATTACAACCCTTGTGTTAACAGGCATTTGCAAAGGGCTAAATAAATCTGACCCACTCAGAATCGATATTTTAGTAGGAATAAATTGGGTTGCTGGTTGACTGGAGTGTAAGCCATGGTCAAGCATAAACCACTATTCTTGCCAGGGTAAGTCACAAGCAAACCATAAATCAACCAGTGCTCACCCAGTCTTGGGAGCTGGCACAGGAAGGTCAGGCTTTACTTAGAGGTAGGCATGGGCGGAAAATCCGTTCCGCTCGCGGATTTTGCGGATTTTCGGGAAATCCGCAATCCGCGAGATTTGCGAATCTCCCGCAAAATCCGCAAATCCGTGAGCAGCGGATTTTGCTCGCACTGCTCGCACTGTTCGCGTGAGTTCGCGTGAGTTCGCGCCCCGCGAATAAGTGCAAAATTGCAGAAATACGATCTTAGCAAAACTGAAAGTAACTACTTACCAGGTTCAAAAGTTCAGGCTCATCATTAGTAGCCATTTCCTGTAGTGCTTCCTGAGGGGCCCCTCCAGAGTTCAGTTGCCAGTTGAAACTATTATGTGACCCTGCTCTGAACCTCAGAATAGTTACACATATGCCACAAAGGTCCTGAATTACAGCTAAGGGAGACAAGCAGGAGCCAGGCTGGAAGTTAAAATCCATTAATCAGCCCCTAATTCATTATTGTCAGTTGGGGCAGGGCAGGTGTTGTAACTAATTTTGCAACAATGAAAGCACTTAGCAAGTGCAAAAGATCACTAATCAGGGCGCACTAAGGAAGCAGGTGCCAGCTAAAAAAATATTCTGTGACACATTAATCAGCCCCAAATTAATTCAGGTCACTTGAGGCAGGGAAGGTGTGCTTTGCTTTGCCGAAAATAATGTACACTGGACAACCAGAGGGTGTGGTGATGAAACAGAGGGTGGCATGGGTGGGCCAGAGGGTGGCATGAGTAGTCAGAGAGTGGCAGTGGTGACAGAGAGTGGCAGTGATGAAGAAGAGTGTCCCAAACAGGCTGGACACGTAGAAACAACAAGTTCGCGAAACTTGCGACCCGACAGGTAAGTTCGCAATTTGCGAAAGTGTACAAAACCCTCGCGAACTGGCAGAAACACGGGCGAACACAAAAAAAAAAAAATCCACAAATTCGCGGGAATTCGCGGATTTTGCGGATTGCGAATCCGCAAATCTGCAAAATTCGCGAACGCGAGATCCGCAAAATTCGCTCATGCTTACTTAGAGGCAATGTGTACATTTTTTGTGCACTACTTCAACAGTAAAACAGCGAAAACACACACACACAAAAGGAGCTCACTAACAGTTTAGAAAAATTAGGTATGTGTTAATAAATAAAATATTACCAAAATGACAAAAATCCAATTAGTAGGACGGGGTTATTTATTTTTAAAGTGGGTGGTGAAAATAGCACCAAAAAGCTCAAAGCGCTACTGGGGATATCTGGTTACAGCGGACCGGGGCAGTCACTAGTTCAGGCTGACCACAGTGGAGCATGGGCCAGCTACAGAGACCCAGTGAGACTCGCTAAACAGAGTACCTTAAACCCTAGTTGCAGAGCATTGTGTGTATCTGTGTCGAAGAAACTGCGTCTATTCTGATATGTGAAGAGGTTGCGGTGCGAGGTCCTGTTACATCGTTGTCAAGGGTTCCATCAAGGGCTTGCAACGTGAAGCCCGGCATTGGGGAAGCAACACACATTTGGCAATGTGTTTATTCCGAGGAGCTGTGATGCGGAGACTATCATCGTCGAGGCTGCCGTTAACGAGAGATGCGAGTACCTGAGATGTTGATGCGCCACGTCGTCCAAGGGATACGTCAGCTCCAAGGACTTGCAGGTCTACCATGCTGTTCTTCTGCAATGGGTCCAATCCACGCAGCAGCGGTGATACATTAGTTTTGCTCGGGGATGCGCTGCTAATTTGATGCGATCTGTCAGTTCTGCTCAGGATGCGTTGCTCAGCAGAGAATATGCATCAGTTCCGCAGCAAGCATTGTAGGCCCACTTGCAAGGGTCCAGGACTGGGGTGCACCAATTGTCAGGGTAGACTCACAGATGGCAGAGTCCAGGTGCTGGAAGCCTGTAATGTCCCTGAGGCTTCAGATGAAGAGGCTAGCCAACTAGCCCTTGGAGTTACTCTGGGTTCAAGAGATGCAGGCCCAGTCCTTCTCACACAAGCGAAAGGGCAGCAGGCAGCAGATCAACACAGCGAAGCAAAGCAGGAGTCCAGCAGAGTGCAGTCCAAAAAAGTGGCAGTCCTTCAGCAACACAGCAGTCCTTCTTGGTGGAGTATCCACAGGTCCAGAAGTGTGCTGTAGTGGAGGTGTCTGAGGTCATTCTTTTCTACACAGTTCTGCCTTGGAAGTGGGACATGCTTTTAGAGGCATGCCTCTGACGAGCAGAGATGCCATGCCTTCTATGCCCTGGCTCCATTCTAACTACTGGGGTATGTAGCCCATTGTGTGGGGGCAGGACACAGCCTATTCAGGTGTAGGTGAGGCTGGGCCCAGCTCCTCCTTTCTGTCAGTGATGGCCCACTCGGTCATTCCTAAGCTTCCATTGTGTGTAGCTGTCTACACAAAGACCAACAGCCCACTACACCCAATCATGAGACCAGAGACAGGCTGCCGGCACCAAATGGCTAAGGCAAGAAAATGGCAACTTTTTAAAAGCGCATTTCCAGACTTGAAACTTAAATTCCGACTTCACCATAAGTTAGGATTTAAATTGGGATTCTGGAGACAAACTTGAATCAGTTATATCTTCCCATTTAGAAATCACACTTATAAAATATAATTAGGGCTCCCGATTTTCCGTTTAAACGGATTTTTACCTATAAATACAGACGGAAAACAATTTTTTCTTTGTCTGTATTTATATGTAAAAACTGAAAAATGCAAGTACATTTTGCGGCGCTGCTCCAGCAGAGGGTTCCCAAACAGGATGATGTGGTGATTGCTCAAAGAGTAAGTATCGCCTCTGGTGTTATCCGGATTTACAACAGAGCCTCTTTGTTTACAGTGAATGGTCTTTTAAAGACCTGTGAAGTACTCGGGTGTGGCCAGCAGCTCAAAAACTGTGTGTGTGCCCGGAAAGCTGTCTCAGCCCGGGCTGACACACATGACGTAGGGGGGAGGTATTGTCAGTGCTTTCAATGGGCGGGCACTTCCAAATTGTTCCACCATGAGTACCGGAACTTCTCCTTGGCTAGGGAGGGTACCAGTACTTTGAGGCAGTAGCCAGGCTTATATCATCAACGTATAGCAATGTTGCTTGGACAGACGTTGCTGTTTCCGAATCTGAGACTGGCTACCAAAGGACCAGTGAATATATGCATTAAAAGACGATCCTAGATGGCTGCCACTACCGATAAGGCCCCAATTGAAACAACACCTGCTGAGATTTTCTATTTACATAACTTCTCTCACTCTTCTGCTGCGTCACCTAGAGATCGGGGTGATTACAGCACAGAACCTCGAGGTGGAACGGCCGTCCTGTAGCAGTTTTGCAATCATGGGAAAAGCAGTTTCAGAACATTTGCTAGTGAAACAAAATAATTTATCAAGGAACTTTCTGGCCAGCACTCTTTTTACTTTAGGGCAGTCAGCAGGTAATTCTCCCCACAAAATCCCAATGTAGCGCTACGCACTAAATCACAAATTGTTATGAATTTAAGAAAGGTTTGTGCACCTTTCTCTTGCAGTCATAATGGGGCTGAATGAAACATGGGAAATAATTACATTGGCGTGCTGAGTGCCTGTTGTCAGGCTGAGAGTGGAGGGGGATGCCACTAATCATCAGGGTAAACACATGCACTTAAAGAACAACTTGCATATTGCATTTGTAAAGATCATTTTTAGCGAATGATGTGCATGTGTAAGTAAATGTCTGTGTGAGTACTTACAAGTATGTGTGTCACAGGTATGCACTATGAGCTGTTATGGAAAAAAAAGTTATTCTATTTCAGCAGATTATGCTGATAACTTTTCAGTGCAATACAGTTCTGTGCTGCATAGGCTGCTTATCAACACATAATGAATAGGGCATACCCAATGGAAATAGGAATACTACTTCATATATTGGCACAGTGAAGTTATAGTGAGGCTATGCACAGCACTACATAAAACTCCTGCATAAATAGATCAGCACTAACCGTGAAAATGCAACCTTATACCTTCTATCAACTATGCAGCTTATATAGTAATTGTTACAGCTCAAAACCTAAATAGTCCTTTAATAAAACAATGTAACTACTTTGTTTATTTTCTAGTGCATATTTTATATAGCGTAAACTCGACCCGAAGGTATTGGAGCGCTTTTATATGAGCACCAGTTACATTACACAAGGATTTTTGGTAGGCACTGGGAGATTAAGTGATTTGCTTAGAATCACAGGATGTGGAGTCGAGCCCGAGGCTCGAACCTTGGCTTCCCAGCTCCAAAGTCGACAGTCTAGCTGTGAGACCACATCTCTGTTACCAGAGACACCAGGTTTTAAGTGAGAGTGCTTGCATTAGTTGACCTATGCATATCAGCCCAGAAGGGATGGGTTTAATGGATAGGAGGTACTTTACTCGCATGCTAATAACCTGTTTATTGCTCACTGAAGGCTTTTTCTTAGCGCCGGCGTACATTTACTTATAAGCTTCACCGTATTGCTCTTCCTGCTGGTCTGATTCCATTGATCTCATCCTCGAACACAAAGCCTGCAAGATCTGTTTCTTCTGCAGCAAATTTACATTTATAACAAGTCTGTTGCTTTTCAACTCACCCTGTGTGTCTGAAAAGGTGGTTATTTCAGGTGTGTCTATTGAAGACTTTCATAATAAATCCACTGACTTGCAGTAATGGAAAATATGTATTTTAGGTCCGAGAAAGGAGTCCGTGTGAAAGAGCACCTTAATTTAAGGGGTCAGTATTTCAAGTGGTCAGTGTAGTGGCCAGGATTTAAATAAATGTGGAAAAATACTACCTGCAGCGTCGTCTTTTACTTGTGGGGAAAATAAATGTGAATAAATACAGATAAAATGCCCAAAAAATAAATATGGATGAATACAGATGGAAATGGAAAAAAATTATTACCATAAAACCCGGAGCCCTAAATATAATAGAGTAATCCCAATGTTATCCTGTGGGAGATCTATCCCTCCAGTAGTAAAAAACGAAGTTGACAATTCTTTATTATCAGGACATTTAAAACTTAAAAGTATAAGTCCTACTTTTTAAATACTTTCCCTCTGCGCTTTGGGATGTCCAGGGCCTACCATAGAGGTGACCAATATGTATTAAAAAGAAAGGTTTGGGCCTGGCAAAAGGTTTATTTTTCCAGGTCAAAATGACAGTTTAAAACTGCACTCATAGGCCCTGCAATAGTAGGTCTTAGCTGTGTTTAGAGGGCTACTTAAGTAGGTACCACAACCAGTGCTATAGGTACACTAGTATTATTTAAATTACAGGCACTGGGAACATATAGGCAATTTATTAGGGAATTACTAGTAAATTAAATATGCCAATTGGGTATGAGACAATACTACCATGTTTAGAGGGGGGAAAACAAATGAATTTTAACACTGGTGACAAGTTGTAAAGTGCGGTGCCGCAGAAGGACGTAGGTTCCAAGGAGGATCCAGACCGGCAATACCGGTCTCTATCTCTGCCAGGTGACCCAGGAAGGCTTCAACAGAAAAAGCCTATCAATGCCAGAGGGAATCCCCCTCTAACACATATACGCACTTTAGGGCGTGTCTACAGACACGCCATCGAGCTCTGGAACCTGCTCGACACAACCTCACCAGACGTCGCCTTCCTCACGGAAACCTGGATGAACGCCTCTTCAGCGCCGACATCGCCATCGCCATCCCAGACGGCTACAAGATCATCCGAAGGGACCGCATCAACCACACGGAGGAGGCATCGCCATCGTCCACAGGAACACCATCCGCATCACGACCAACACCGACAACACCCTCGCAGCCGTCGAGCACCTGCACTTCCAGGTCCACATCAACCCCAAGACCACCCTCAGAGGCACCCTCATCTACAGACCCCCGGGACCACGCACACAATTCAGCGAAGACATCGCCGACATCATCAGCCCGCACGCCCTCTGCTCCGCTGACTACATCCTCCTCGGGGACCTCAACTTCCACCTGGAGAACAACAACGACCGCAACACCACCACCCTGCTGGACAACCTCGCCAACCTTGGTCTCAAGCAGCTGGTGACCACCCCCACCCACTACGCCGGACACACACTCGACCCCGTCTTCTCATCCAGCAAGGACATCACCTTCAGCCACGCCACCGGACTCCACTGGACGGACCACAGCTGCGTCCACTTCAGCTTCGGAAGGACCACGATCCACCACCACCAGCAACAGGTTGCTCGCAGAAACTGGAACAAGATCACAGCCGACCAGCTCGCGACTTCCCTGAGCATGAGCCCTCCCACCAGCACAACGAACCCAAGCCAGGCGGTCACCAACCTAACGAAGTGGATCAACGACTGCGCAGACGAACTCGCACCTCTGAGGACTCCGCCGAGCAGACCCGGTAGCAAGAAAGCCCCATGGTTCACCGACGAACTCAAGAGCTCCAAGAAGAACTGCCGAGCCCTCGAGAGAACCTGGCGCAGAGACCCAACTCCGGACAACATGGCTGCGCTTCAAGCTCGCCACCCGAAAGCACCACCAACTCATCCACGCCACCAAGAAAACCGCATTCAAGGAACGACTGGACAACAATGCACACAACAGCAAGGAACTCTTCAACATCATCAAAGAGCTTTCCAACCCCAACGCCGGAAACAACGACATCACCCCGTCGCAAGACCTCTGCAACTCCCTCGCCTCCTACTTCCACAACAAGATCGCGGACATACACAACAGCTTCAGCACTCAACCGACGCACGCCACGACCGAACCACCGCCCCCCACCACCATCCTCCGTGCCTGGACTCCGATCAGCACCGAAGACACCGTCCGCACGATGAACTCCATTCACTCCGGATCTCCGACCGACCCCTGCCCTCACCACGTCTTCAACAAGGCCGACGCTGTCATCGCACCCCACCTGCGGGACATCATCAACACCTCCTTCGACACCGCTACCTTCCCGGAGAGCTGGAAGCACGCCGAACTCAGCGCCCTACTCAAGAAGCCATCAGCCGACCCCACCGACCTCAAGAACTACCGGCCCATCTCGCTGCTCCCGTTTCCTGCAAAAGTCATCGAGAAGACCGTCAACAAGCAGCTGGCCGCCTTCCTCAAGACGAACGGATCCCTCGACCCCTCACAGTCTGGCTTCCGGGCCAACCACAGCACCGAGACCGCCCTGATCGCAGCCACCGATGACATCCGAGCTCTGCTCGACAACGGAGAAACAGCAGCCCTCATCCTCCTAGACCTCTCCGCGGCCTTCGACACTGTCTGCCACCGTACCCTAGTACAGCGCCTCAGCAACGTCAGAGTCCAGGAGAAGGCACTGGAGTGGATCATCTCCTTCCTCGCCGGAAGGACACAGAGAGTCCGCCTCCCTCCGTTCAGATCTGAAGCCACCGAAGTCATCTGCGGCGTTCCTCAAGGCTCTTTGTTCAGTCCAACCCTCTTCAACGTCTACATGAGCCCCCTCGCAGACATCGCACGCCAGCACAACCTCAACATCATCTTCTACGCCGACGACACCCAGCTGATCCTCTCCCTCACCAACGACCCCGCCACCGCCAGAGCCAACCTTCACGAAGGGGTGAAAGAGGTAGCCGAATGGATGAAGAACAGCCGCCTGAAACTGAACTCGGACAAGACGGAAGTCCTCATCCTGGGATCCTCACCCTCCGCCTGGGACGACTCCTGTTGGCCCTCCACCCTAGGCTGCGCACCCAAACCAACAGACCACGCACGCAACCTGGGCTTCATCCTGGACTCCTCCCTCTCCATGACCAGACAAGTCAACGCCGTCTCCTCGTCGTGCTTCAACATCCTGCGCATGCTACGTAAGATCTTCCGGTGGATCCCCACCAAGACCAGGAAGATGGTCACCCAGGCCCTCGTCACCAGCCGGCTGGACTACGGCAACTCCCATTACGCCGGAACCACTGCCAAACTCCAGAAGAGACTCCAGCGGATCCAGAACGCCTCAGCACGACTCATCCTGGACATCCCCCGTCGCAGCCACATCTCCGGACACCTGAGAGACCTGCACTGGCTCCCGGTCAACAAGAGAATCACCTTCCGACTCCTCACCCACGCACACAAAGCCCTACACAACCAAGGCCCAGGATACCTCAACAGTCGCCTCAACTTCTACGCTTAACAAACACCAGCTTCGATCGACCGGCCACGCCCTCGCCGCCGTCCCCCGCATCCGAAGAGCCACCACAGGGGGACGGTCCTTCTCCTACCTCGCAGCCAAGACATGGAACTCCCTCCCGACCCACCTCCGCCTGACCCAGGACCACCTCGCCTTCAGGAAGCAACTCAAGACCTGGCTGTTCGAGCAGTAGCGGACCCCCCTCCCCTAGCACCTTGAGACCCTCTGGGTGAGTAGCGCGCTATACAAACGCTTTGATTGATTGATTGATTAAATCAACACAATCACTATAATTTAGTTCTCGATAGTTTAATTGCACTTCTTCACATTCTATAAGGTCCTGAGGAAAGCCAGTTATAATAATAAGGCCTGGCTGAAACATGTCGACCACACACTGCTAACAGGGGCCCAGAGATTACACTTAATTTATCCCTCGGGTACTGGGACCTTCCTGTATGGCATTTTAAACTTTCACTTTCTCACACTTTTTCACTGCACACTCAGTAAGAATACCAGCTCCGCAGTAACATCTGGCGTCGCAGCACACCGGGGACACATTCGGTGTCACTGTGGTGGGCCCGATGATGAAGCATGCCACCGACTAGGTCGGTGGGTGAGGGCTTCATTATAAACCCAAGCGGTTTTCTTTTCTTCGGAAAACGTACAACTCTGAGTCTCCTCACTTCCTAAATACATAAATGGTACTGGTCCTTTTTGTTAGAACATATAATTTAGCATCTCCATAATAATCCTTCTATTAAGCAATCTCATAATTATCATCACATCCATTGGGCCAGTTGTTACTTTTGAGGTGGAAGCATCAGTCCGACATTACACACAGATGGATGATTCACAAGCTTTTTCTATGAGTATTTGTCTTACGCCTGTCTTAGATGGGAGTTACACCCAAATAGGCAAGTCTCTTTAACATAACATTTTCTGTGAGTAGTTGTGAAAAGACATGCCTACTCATAGAAACAGCGAAATTCATGGTTCACACCAAAGCCTTGAGCAGACCTTTATGTGAGATGGGAAACCTGGGCCGTCTCTAATGTAGCATATCTTATGGGCTAAGAAGAGAGGCCTATGAAGTATAGCCATGCATTGGAGGACTCCAGCAGGGCCCCCGGAGGCAGCTTGCGTAGGTGCAATGAACAAATGGGGGGCAGCGGAGGAAGAGACCCTGAGGGAGGAGGAAGTAAAAGGTACAGGAAGACACCAGATATCTATGGAATGGGCGCAATTATTAATCCACTTCAAACAGGAGACGGCAGCGGGAGAAACACCCGAAGCAACACAGCTCCCACCTCATACCCCCCTCAATCGCCAGTGACAAAGGCCGACAAGTGGGAGACATGGGCTGGATAGGCAGGGTTACTGGGACTCCGGTCTACCCCTGCGGGCGCTCTTCCCCCCTCTGGTACCCCAGGGCTCACCCAGCAGATCTGTAGCCAGTCAATTCATAGCCCATCACGACAGATCACAGTTGCCCGAACTATAGGTTTTCCCTCCTCCCCAAAGTTCCCTACCCACAGTTCACAGTTACAAGCTCCCACTGGCAGTTCCAAGCCTGCTTCACCGAGTAGAATAAATGATGAGGCTCTCCAAAAAGAGTCGGCACACAAGTATGGAGAATGGGGCGTTTCGACCAGTCACAGCAGACCACATTACCACATAACTAAACAAATCAGTAGTGATCCTGTGGATTATGTTGCGATGATATGATTTGTGGACTAGAAAATATATGACATTGTTTCTCATAATTGTTGCGGATGCCCGCAACATGCATGAATGATTGTTAAACAGTGATATGTCCGCTGTCTAAAATGGTATATTATAATACAAAAACTCCAATAAAAACTTTAAACAAAAAAAAAAAGAAGAGAGGCCTATGATACTAATGGTGTGGCCTGTTCCAAGTAAATTGCAATCCTATGCCTCACAAATTCATTAACTGGGATTAATTTTATAAGGATAATAATTTGGCTCAAAACACCAAAAAAGTTAACAATTTATCAAGCATCATTATCTTGAGCCACTTGCAATAATGCATTTGAGCCAGTACATGTGAACCTAACCATCCATACACATTGCCACCTTTGAAATCAGGATTTCACATGTAACCATATTACATGTCCATATTATTTACAGGAGTACATCATAGGTTTAAACATTACCAGTGTCTGTGGGTCTCAAACTAAAAAAGATGGAAATCTGTGTTGCCCTCAACAAGATTTTAGTCAGTGGCTTTCACACTGCCTACTGATTTCCATCTAGGGAGGGGAACATTAATGCAGCGAGTTATGTTTATGGTTATCTCTGCTCACCAAGCATATCAGCGCCTAATGTGAAAATAGCTCAAGTGGGTATTGTATCTGCTGCCTTGTACTGTATCTAATCTATGGATTATAAATTTGAATCCTAGAAGGTTGCACAGTGTGTTGTTGTTGAGAATCAGGTGTAACCTGCAGGTTGCAAGCTTTTTTGATAGCAAATGAGCTCATATAGTGCCAGGTATACTAATACACACTTTGCAAACACTGGTCACTGTTTAAGACCAGTATTTTGCCACCAGTGTGATATATTGCTACCTGACCTATTTACCGATAAATCAGTTCCCTAAATTCTGAAATAGAGTGGGTTGAAATCCAACCTACTCATTAATATTCATGAGGTAAGTTGCAAATTATCACTCGCTCCAATTGGTAGCAATCACAAGAATGAGCAGACCACCATGTCTGTGACCACCTTGCAATAAAGAAAAAAATAAATTTATCAGACCTTTAACTTGGTTGATTCCTAAAATGGGATACGAACATTGCAAAACCATTTTTGCAATGTCAAACTCTGATTCAAAGTGTTGCGACTGGAAACATGCTTCATACTGATCCTGAATGCACGACGTATGCAGCATATTTTAGGCTTGGGTGAAGTATTTTTATAAAGACAATACACTTTAGTACGCAACTGACTAGTAATTATGTTGTGATAATAGTAGGTGTTAACACCGGTAGCAATTGTACTCATTTTGTCGTTCTTAGAAAAATGAGAGCTTGAGTTAGTTCAACAAGTCTCGAATGTATACTATCTGCTTTAGTTGCAGGTCCTGCGTCTGTGCATAACTTCAAAAGATGCAGGCAAAGTGAATGGATGCAACATGTTCCTCTGCATCTGTAACAGCACATACGTTTGTTGCATCTAATGCTCAATTTAATGGTGGAAGTATGTGATGTTGAATTGGCTCACTGGCAACTCTCCGGTCAGAGGTAGATGTGAGCATCACCTTCATGCATATGGAATTCCAAGTGGGTTTGCTCAATTGTATCTACTAGTTGTCACTTGTAGAGGTTGGAGAAGTGATGGAGGTTGCCCAGGAAACATTGCAAGGTACACTGATCTCTGGGAAGCTAGAACAATCAATTTAGAAACGCTTTCTGTGGCTATGAACAAAGCTTTGTATTCAAACCAGACTGATATCCGAGAATCAAATACAAATTTTGGTCTTAAACATGATAGGTTTGTTGTACCCTAGGGGACATATTATCAAGGGGGTTTATTTCTGCTTTTTTGGCTTTAAAAGCCAAAAAAGCGAAGATAAAATTATCTCCCTATTACCTAGCTGTTGCTAACACCAGTTAGCGACAGCTAGTAGGAGATAGCGACCATCTTGGGCCCCGCTTTCAATGTCAGTGATATTTATCACTAATGACATGCAAAGAGGGCGTGCAAAGATGTTAGCGACTGAAAACAGTCGCTAACATCGCTATCTCCTATTACCAACTTTTGGAGATATTCGCGCTATGCGCGAATATCTCCAAAAGCTAACACCTGCCCCTGAGCAGTTCTTAGCCATGTTATCCAATGGTAGGTGGATAACACGGCTAAGAGCATTAGCTCGGTAATGCATGAATATCGCTGACTTTTCAGCGATATTCATGCATTTCGGCCAATTTTTATCGCTTAGGAGATATACCTTGATAAATGCAAGGTTCCTAAGCGATAAAAATCGCCGCTAAACCAACATCGCAATAATTATCGCTAGTTGTTGCCCCTAGGTTCTTTCGTACTTTGTTTAGGAGTATTAGTGACACGGTCTGATCTCTAGGGACAGTAAGGAGGAGGTCTTCTCTGATGTCTGTCATTGTATTCACAGTTTTCCTCATCAGTCCTATCCCTGAATTATAGTTATTTCTAGGATCAGTGTTTTTTATGATAAGGTGAACTTGCTTCAATATTAATTGATTTGGTGTTTGAACCATGCCTTTGGGCTGATTAATAAGCTGTATGGGGGAAGCGTACCGAATACACTCAGGATGTCGATGCTTAATAGGGCACTATGACAAGATGGGTAATTCCACTTAACTTGCACCCTTACAAACTGATTCGGTTCCAGAGAGAGATAGAAAGGGCAAGTATAGCATACAGCAGACACGTGGTGGTTTTGTAGCTGAGTTGAAGTAGTTTGTCTGGACCTTGTATATTTTCGAGTTAAATACGTGTTTACAATGGATATTTTATACAAACTATTTTTGACTCAATAGAAACAAAACATTGTTTTCTTTACTAGAAGGAATTTTGAGCGTTAGTTAATTTATATTTTGATCAATATTTTTACTTGACACATTAACAACAAAACTGTTTCTTTCAGAAGTTGGTTTAATTACACAGTTCATAATATTTTGCTCAAATGTGTTTTGATGATTAATTCTCTGGGTTCACGGACAATAGAAAGCAAACCTGTGGCTGACTAAATGCACATCAGTCAGCTGACCCCCACTGCAGAGACTTTGATCCGAAGAGATGAGGTGTCTCTATGATATCACTGTGCAGCCTTCCATCACACTTTTAACTGCCCTCCTAAGCGAGCTGAGTTAATCAGGAATCTTAGCATTTGTGAGGCAGGAACTCTGCGTGACACTAATGGAAAATATGACCGTGTGCAAAGATCATTTCTGAAGCAACTGCATCTTTGCTGTTGCTGCTCTGCAGGAAGTCTAAAACTCCTTAGCCTATTTTTTAAAACCAGCAAGGTTAATGAACCAGTTAAATATTATATGAATGAGCGTGTGCAGGCCTTCTCGGGACAACCTCTTCCAGAATATGTAATTAATTAATTATTTAAAACACTCCTGACAAGGCTTCGTTTGTGCCTGGTGTGGGCATCGGCACTCCTTTTTGGGGGCAAGGAGTTACTTTTCAACAGGCCTACTCAGAGGAGGAGTGAGAGAAAAAAAGGGAGAAAGAAGAAGGAAGAGAGCAGAAAATCAGTTGCAAAGCAAGAAGGAATAAGGGATGGAAGAGCACATGCAAATGTGAGCTAAAAAGAGAGAAAGTGTTGGGTCGTGAAAGAAAGAACAATGATGTGGTATCATAGCTAGTTTGCCTTGGCATATGGCAATTTTTTCTTTTTTTCTTTATAAAGTAAGCCATCCCTGTACATTTGTCTTTCTTTTTTTTTCTAAGCAAAGCTAGACACCGACGTGCTACTCAGACTTTGAGATAACACATACCGTAAATGATATATTTGAACAAATGACCAGGAAAGAACATAGGGGCATATTACCAAGCAATAGTGATATTTATCGCTATTGCTTGGTTAGAGACAAAATTGTACCGCTGAGCTGCGGCGAATTTTACTGCAAATAAACCTTGGTATTACCAAGGTTTATCGCAAATGCGATAAAAATCGCCGCAATGCATGAATATCGCTGAAAAGTCAGCGATATTCATGCATTACCGAGCTAATGCTCTTAGCCATGTTATCCACCTCCCATTGGATAACATGGCTAAGAACTCCTTAGGGGCAGGTGTTAGCTTTTGGAGATATTCGCGCTTAGCGCGAATATCTCCAAAAGTTGGTATAGGAGATAGCGATGTTAGCGACTGTTTTCAGTCGCTAACATCTTGGCACGCCCACTTTGCATGTCACTAATGATAAATATCACTGACATGCAAAGCGGGGCCCAAGATGGTCGCTATCTCCTACTAGCTGTCGCTAACTGGTGTTAGCAACAGCTAGGTAATAGGGAGATAATTTTATCACAGCGTTCTTGGCTTTTAAAGCCAAAAAAGCGGAGATAAACCCCCTTGATAATATGCCCCATAATTTCTTTAACATGTTTCTTAATATTGTGACATGATTTTTATAGTGCTTTATGTAAAGGTGTTACGTTGGAAACCCTTTGATCAACTGACTAAAAGGCAAACAAGATAAATGCAAAAGTGTGCATTTTTTTTCAGGTTAAGTCGAACATCAAATACTTTAACACATGCAACCTTAGACATATTTTCATAATTTGAACATGACATGAAAAAATCAGAAGGCATTTAACTGAATCTTATCAAAAAGATACCAGGGTAATTAAAAGTAAAAATAATTGCTTCCATATTTCGGCCCAAGAATAACAGATTCCATTTCGTAACAGGCACAAGCAATGCAATGGGTCTGGCTTTAAGGGAATGTATAGCATTATGAAGCATTACAATTGAATATCATGGGAATGGATGAATATTTGTGTGGAAGCAAATAACTGAAAAATTCTATTGGTTAAAGTTAAAGATCAAGTGACAATTGCACTTTCAAGACAGGGTTAAACATCCATGTAGGTTAATGACTACCCTCTGCTGTAGCTGGAGGAAAACGCCATAAATTATTTAGTTATCTAATATACTTCAATAGCATTACAGAGTGAGGTGTGTGTCCCCTGAATTTCAAGCTCAGGTAGGTGGATAATTAAGCAAACTGTTCACCGCTCCGTGGTCGACAAGCACATTTTTTGTGGAAGTACACAAATTCTGGCCAATCAAAACATGTACTCCTGGCTCCCAACATGTGGGCGGAGCCAGCATCCCTTTTAAGTGATAGTCACATAATTGTCTGGGAACAGCTGTGCTGTCAAGCCAGACCATAAAAATGCCACATGAGTTTCCACCATTTACCCATTGAGGGCAGAGTTTGACTTTTCCCTTCTTGGGCACTATTAAGGGCCTCATTATGACTTTGGCTGTCTTCTAGTTGTGCCGCCACCACATTATCCGCTGGAGAACCGCCATATCCATGGTGCGCCTGGCCACCAGATTACAAGTGTAATCCTGGTTGAGTGGGCGGTGTTGAGGCGGTCTCATGGTGGTGGTCTGTTAGGCTCATAGGAGAGCCTAACATGCAGACCACTGCCGTGAGAGCATCTGCAGCACATTCCTGCCCAGTGTGGCACTGTATGCCACACCATGCAGGAACAGGGGTTCAATTACAGGGAGGCACAACCTGTTTCCTCTAGTTGCAAGCATGGCAGGAGGCCCTGTTAGGGTCCCCTTAGTTGTCTCTCCACCACCCTTTTCATGGTGGGCTCACCACCATGAAAAGGGCAGTGGACAGGGAACTCAGAATATGCTTGGTGGTGACGCAGCAGCACCAGCAGCATATTCCTGCTCCTGACTACTGCGTGACTGCCGCAGGATCCTCGATCCCTGGCAGAAGCATCGGTCCTGTGGCGGTTTGACCACCACACTGATAATAATGCAGGCAGGCCCGCAGTGTTGCTTTGGTCGGACCGCCACCGCGAATACGTCGATCCTATGGACCTCCGTACACATAATAAGCCCCTTAGTCTAGCAAACACAATCGCAATAAGGACAATTGGCATATTTTGTTGAGGGACACTCAAATAAGTACACAATATATTATTACTGACATTAAACTCAAAAAAGTTATGTAATTTACCAGATAAATATTGAGTGATTGCTGTCCAGCAGTCATGTAACTTGAGCCAGTTAGAGAACATACGAAAGAAAGCTGTATTGTCTCCCCAGCAGCGTAGAAATGGCCAAAAGGCATTACTGTTCCACTACAATATCTTATCTGGGGTATAATATAGCATAAAACTGTTTTCAATTGCTGTGGTTTGAGTCTAGCAGATGTCAATAGTAGCCAGGCCCTCATGAAGGCTTGTACAATTTTGATATGATTGCACTATTATCCACATGCTTGAGGTCCATAGGCCTATCTAGCCACTAGACCATCTAAATTATCCTCTGTTAAAGCAGATAATACCATATAGAATTACAACATGGTGATTTTAGTCTCAGCTGCTAACCATTCATGGCTTTCAAGACTCATATTACCATTCCTATTATGTTGGGGGCACTAGAGGGTCAGCTGCGAGATGGCCGCACGATAGTGCAGCTCCACTGGCCGGGATCATTATCGGCTGAAAAAATGCACGGAAGGAATCTTTGCCGACGAGAAAAACACGAAATAAGACGTCGGAACATCGCCACCATCAAATACTGTGAGCGGAGATAACTTTTGCTGCACCAATCCTCTGTAAACTCCACCCAACAGCAGCACACTCTGAAGCTGGAGCTCAAAACAAAATGGCAGCTGGAGGTGGAAACTGAGAAGCGAAGTTGTACACTACCACATCCTGGCACCTCTGCATGGCAGACTCAAGTGCTGCCTCATCTGATTGCAGAGTACCAGAATGGTGTGACCCATGCTAGGGATCATACAAACGAATTGGAGGTGAGGAAGGGCATGAGAGAGCGCAACAGGGAAGGCACGTAGCTGCATGAAGCAACACCTAAGTTTGGGTGGTAGGCCGGGCTCCGCAGACACCACGCTGCATAAGTGCTAAGAGATATGCAATATACGTGCTGAAAGTGGAGAACACAGTTGTCGGGCACTAAGTTGAAAACTTTATCTAAAAATGACATACTCCGCAACCGGGAATTTCCTAAAATGGCAGCATGCTCTTGGTGAGGAACTCATACAGTGAGTTAAACTGGGTGTGAGCATACTTGTGCAGTGGGCCAAGATGGGTTCTATATCAGAGAAATCGCTACACAATCCTCCCATAAATCACATTACTGCTGTAACCACACACACAACAAAATTAACAGATTGGGAGTGAGACAGGGTGTGAGAAAGCACAGCGTGGACTGAAAACAGTGATGTGATAGACGCCCGCTACTAGCAGCGAGTCTGGTCTCTGAAATGAACACACGCTGATATGGCCACTAGACAAACACCTCATTGATGAGAGGTGCTCACAAGTGCATCAAGGATACCTTACCACCACTGATAACAGCTATATTCAGGCAAGTTCTGCAAATGTTATGGCTATCAAACAATCAATCAGAACATTTGTAAAGCGCACTACTCACCAGTGAGGGTCTCAAGGTACTGGGGGGGCGCTTGGGTAGAACCTACTGCTCGAATAGCCAGGTCTTGAGTAGTCTTCTGAAGGTTAGCAGGTCCTGGGTCTGCGGTAGGAGGTTGGGGAGGGTGTTCCAGGTCTTGGCGGCGAGGTGGGAGAACGATCTGCCGTCTAAGGTCGCTCTACAGATGCCCTAGACCAGTGCTTCCCATACTGTGGTCTGCGGACCCCCAGGGGTCCTTGACACATTCCCAGGGGGTCCGCAGGCAGCAGTTTTAAAAGCACTTCAATGTTCCTTTTAGAATTAGCTGTTTTGAGCAACAATAAAAGTGTCAAGATAACACCAGTAATTAATGTACCTGCTGGAGAGAGAGAGAAGAGTTTTGTCCAGCGGCAGCTGTAACTTATCTAATGTAGCACAGAACATGTACCATGCATTTCATTTTTTTTAACATTTTATGTGCATAGGTCAGTCGGTTACTTACTGCTTTTGGTAGTAACTTATTTTTCTTCCCAGATTGTCGTACCCTAGTGCATAATAAGGTCTTCATTTACTATTCTTTGTAAGCTAATAAAATTAAATTCAATATGTAATGATAACTGTGTTGTAGACTGCACCATTGTTTCCCAAAAACTTTTGGGGGAGAGCATTCCAAAGCCCCCTCTGTAGGGGCAAGGCTCACTCATTGCACTTGGTATGCACCGTATGAGGACTTGTCTGAAAACATTTTATATGGCTGCTTTTGGTCTCCAATCTGGCCCTGGCAGGAGCAGGAGCCTTGCACTGCAAAATAAAACCAGCCATGTAAAAGTTTGTCACTGGGATGCAGCACCAATCTTCCCATTAAATTATTTAGTTTTTTCAAATTCTTTCAATATAATATTTTAAGAGGGATATTTACAACGGAAGTGGAGGAGCGTGTCGTTAGCCTCCTTGGCTTAATGACACGCTCCAACACTTCGGAAACGTAGGGCTGCACCATATTTACAGGAATATGTTGCAGCCTTGCGTTTCCCCCTCTGCTGGCGCTACACTTAAAAGTGTAGTGCCAATGCAGGCACCCTTGCACCATAGTGCAAGTGTGACTGCGTGCAGAGGAAGATGTACAGGAAGATCCTCCTTCCTGAACATAAAAAACCCAAGGTGTTTTGCTTTTTCCATGTGTACTGCATAAGGCAACACACATGGAAAAAGCAAAATCGAGGAGAAATAAAGCATTTCTCCTCGTTTCGTCAAGTTAAGTTCAGGTGTTTCCTGGTTTTAATTTTGGCGCAGCCTCCTATTTACGCTGCCCTTGTAAGTAGGAGGCAGCGTTAAAAAATCAATGGGTGTCGCAGTGGAACGCCCACCGCAACACCCACTGCCCACCTCTTTCACACTAAGTATTGCATGAAAGGGGGTCTTATTTGCAAAGCAGCGTTAAGCCACAGTAAGTGGTTCAACGATGCCTTGTACATAAGGCGAAGCCCGTATCGCCACGGGAACATCGCAAAAAGTGACGTTCCCATGGGGATAGGGGTTTGTAAAAATATATTTTCTTTTGTGTACACCTGTGTTTATTTTGTTCGAATTACTGTTTTAATGTTTGAAATCTAAATCCTACAAATTACTTGGGGGTCCCCAGTTTCCAGTGGTGACTCAATGGGGGTCCACAGGAGTCAAAAGTTTGGGAACCACTTTCCTAGACGGTGGCGAGGGCGAGCTCGGTGAAGTGGAGCTGGCGGTTGGGGGGTGTAGAAGGTGAGTCGTCTGTTGAGGTATGCTGGTCCGGTGTTGTGGAGTGCCTCGTGTGCATGGGTGAGGAGCTTGAAGGTTATCCTCTTGTTGACAGGGAGCCAGTGCAGAAATCTCAGGTGGGGTGTGATGTGGCTGCGGCGAGGGATGTTGAGGATCAGGCGTGCAGAGGCGTTCTGAATACGTTGTAGTCGTTTCAGGAGTTTGGCCAAGGTTCCTGCGTAGAGGGCGTTTCGGTAGTCCAACCTGCTGCTGACGAGGGCCTGGGTGACTGTACTTCTTTTCACGGTGGGGATCCACCTGTAGATCTTGCGGAGCATGCAGAGGGTGTTGAAGCAAGAGGACGAGACGGCGTTGATCTGCTTTGTCATGGAGAGGGTGGAGTCGAGGATAAACCCCAGGTTGCATGCGTGGTCAGTGGGTGTTGGGGCTGTTCCCAGTGCAGTCAGCCACCAGGAGTCGTCCCAGGCTGAGGGGGTGGAGCAGAGGATGAGGACCTCTGTCTTGTCTGAGTTCAGCTTCAGACGGCTGTTCTTCATCCACTCTGCAACGGCTTTTATTCCTTTGTGCAGGTTGGTTTTGGCAGTGAGGGGGTCTTTGGTGAGGGATAGGATCAGCTGGGTGTCGTTGGCGTAGGAGATGATGTTGAGGTCATGTAGTTGGGCGACGTGGGCGAGCAGTTCCATGTAGATGTTGAACAGCGTCGGACTGAGGGATGAGCCCTGGGGTACGCCGCAGATGATCTCGGTGGCTATGGAGCGGAAAGGGGTGAGGTGGACGCTCTGGGTTCTACCAGAGAGGAAGGAGGTTGTCCAGTCCAGAACCTTGTCACGAATCCCAGTGTCGTGTAGGCGTTTGCGTGGGGTGCGGTGGCAGACAGTGTCGAAGGTGGCTGACAGGTCCAGGAAGATGGAGGCCGCGGTTTCACCGTTGTCCAGCAGGGCCCTGATGTCATCGGTTGCGGCGATGAGGGCAGTTTCGGTGCTGTGGTTGCTGCGGAACCCAGACTGGGACGGGTCCAGGATGCTGTTCTCCACGAGGCAGCGGGTCAGTTGTCAGTTGACGGTCTTCTCAATGACCTTCACCAGGAATGGGAGCAGGGAGATGGGCCAGAAGGTCTTGAGGTCCTTGGGGTCAGCCTTGGGTTTTTGAGTTGGGGGTTGATCTGGGCGTGCTTCCAGCTCTCCTGGAAGGTCGCTGTTTAGAAGCAGATGTTGATGGCTTTCTGGAAATGGGGTGCGATGGTGGCGCTGGCTATGTTGAAGATGTGATGTGGGCAGGGGTCTGACGGGGATCCTGAGTGGATGGTGTGCATGATTTTGATGGTGTATTCATTGCTAATGTTGGTGCAGGAGAGCAGGGGTTCGATGCGGATGGTGGCCGTGGGGATGAAGGTCTCAGTGGTTGTCGGGTTGGTCGTGACGTTGAGGCTGTTGTGGATGTCTGTGATCTTGCGATGGAAGAAGGTGGCAAGGGAGTCGCACAGGTCTTGAGAAAGTGGGATGTCGTTGGTGTTGGAGCTGGTGTTGGAGAGTTCCTTTACGATGTTAAAGAGCTCTTTGCTGTTGTTTGCATTGTCATCTAGGCGGCCTTTGAAGGAGGCCCTTTTGACCGATCTGATGAGTTTATGGTGTCTGCGGGTGGCGTTCTTGTGGGCTGCGTAGTTGTCTGGTGTCGGTTCACAGTGCCATTTCTTCTCTAGTTTTCTGCATGTTTTCTTGGAAGCCTGGAGGTCCTCGTTGAACCAGCTGGCTTTCTTGCTGGTGTGTCTGTAGGAGGGTTTCTTGATCGGGGCGAGGGTGTTGGCGCAGTCGTCGATCCACTGTCTGAGGTTGTGGGCGGCGGTGTTGGGGTCATTGGGGTCAGTGGGTGGGCTCCGGGTGAGGGTGGTGGTTAGTTGGTCCTCAGTAACTTTGCTCCAGCAATGGCAGGGGATCAGTTAGGTGCGGTGGTGAGTGGTGGGCTTCTGGAAGGTGAAGTGAATGCAGCAATGGTCTGTCCAGTGGAGTTCGGTGGTGTGGCTGAAGGAGACATGAGAGCTTGCTGAGAAGATAGGGTCGAGCGTGTGGCCTGCGAAGTGGGTGGGTGTTGTGATGAGCTGCCTGAGTCCGGGGTTGGTGAGATTGTTGATCAGGGTGGTGGAGTTGTTGTCGTTGTTGTTCTCGAGGTGGAATTTCAGGTCCCCGAGGAGGATGTAGTCTGTGGAGGTGAGGGCGTGTGAGCTGACGAAGTCGGCGATGGAGTCACGGAACTGTTACCTGGGTCTGGGGGGTCTGTAGATGAGGGTACCTCTGAGGATGGTGTTGAGATTGATGTGGATCTGGAAGTGCAGGCGTTCGGCGGTGCTGAGGGTGTCGTCAGTGTTGGTCGAGACTCTGAGAGTGTTCCTGTGGACGATGGCGATTCCTCCTCCTGTTCCATTGGTGCAGGCCCTGCGGGTGATCTTGTAGCCATCCAGGATCCCGAGGAGGGGTTCAGCCAGGTTTCCGTCAGGAAGGCAATTTCTGGGGAGGTTGAGTTGAGTAGGTTCCAGAGTTCAACGGCGTGTTTGCTGTTGGAGCGGATGTTGAGAAGAATGCTTCTGAGGTGGTTGCGTTCTTTCCCGGTGGGAGGGTTGGCGGGACGGATGCTGGTGAAGCTGCGGTTCCGGCAGGACAAGGGTCCTTGGGTGCGCTTTGGGCGGCCAGGAAGCAGGAATACACTGCACTTATGTGAAAGTGCCTTAAACATGCAACTAACATAGTCGTCATCTAGTTTAATGTTTATTACAGCCGCACCCACCTTTGTGGATGAATATTCGGGCATCTAGCGGCCCCCCAGTGGGTACTATCCGACACAGTTGAAATGTTACATATGTTGTTTCATGGGAAATGTCTTTGACGTGATTGGGATGCTGAAGTGGGTGAGGGGTTTGAGGAAACGTTTATATTCTCAGGTGACAGTACTCAATGTACACTGAAACGTATCATGCACAGATATTCCCTACATTGGAAGGCCAGCTATAGACAAACGATACAAATTTTAAGTATCTTGAAGAGCACATCCTATACATCATAACTACACTGTCTTCAGCAATCCGTCTATTAACCTGGAATGTTCTGGGTCTAAACAACCCCAAGAAAACTAGGCAGGTGTTCACATATCTAGACACACATCACATTGACATAGCTATGCTGTAAGAAATGCACCCTTTGACAAAAAGCAGAAGTACCCACACTTCACGTTATTTCAACAAATCTTACTCAAAAATGAACCAACTTTATCATGTTCATCTCGGCAATTATTTATGCCTTTTAATCGTTTTTTTTAGAATAAACAATGTTGCTTTTTAGAAAGAGAAGAAGGAGTTCTTCACAGACATAGCCACACGTTTTTGTGATCTAATTTGTGCAACAGCATATGTACAAAAAAAGTGAAACATACAATCAATACGATTCATTTCATAGTATGACGTGTTATAAAACAAACAGGTGGAAAAAGAAATTATTAAAGTGAAAAAAGATGTCAAACTTGTTTCAAATAGACATCAACACATAAATGCAATTATTTCAAAATACTGAAATGTCATCAATTACTGTAGAAATTCAGTATGAGGTCACATATCAACATTATTTTCAATAGATAAGGTTCAGTCCCCTTTGTCAACAGTATTTTCAAAATTGTGGGATTTAATCCTTTATGCCGACGCGTTTCGAGTGTGGGTTTCCAGTACCCAAACTCTCATCAGGGCCGAGTAAATCGTTTTTCCAATCCTTATCCTAGTGATAAAAAACACAAAATGTGTATACTTATTAGAACCACCTTCCTTAGCTTTCCCAGTTTCTTTAATCGCTACATGGTTAAAAGCAAGGCGCCTTACCTCAAAGGTGTAGAGGTGAAGGTCACACTTGGAGCTTTAGAATGAAGCTGTGTGCATGCTTCTAAAAATAAAAATCGTTGTATATTTGTTAGATACGAATATCTAACATCGTTTACTGCTTGCAGTCAAAATTATACAAAGCCAGGACAGAACGTTTTTACCTTTCACGGTGTTTCTCAACAGTTCAGTAGTATGTACTATTTTCTCTCATAGTTTTTATAAAGAAGCGGGACCACTCGTGCCGTATAGTTCTGTGAAAAGAGTTACCGACATGCCATTATTATGTCTGTCTGCATTTTTAGGATCGTATCAATTACACTGCTTAGTGAGCCACTAAAACACTCACCGCGAGTTTCCTCACGTGTTTAATGGTGTCTCTCACCAATCTTGTTGGGCGGTACTCGTTCAATGTTCACGGATCTGTAACATTAAAAGGCCATTTTAGGGGCGCTGTACTCAAGGATAGGGTCACGAACTTGTTTTCAGCGGACTGGAGGTACACGCTTACCTATTTCTTCCGCTTGTTTCTCCTCTCACTCCACTCCTCGATCTGAGTCAGCAGTGTTGTTTGGACCGGCAACTGCCTATGCGTTTCTTGAAACTTTCGTAACCAATCAAAGGAGGGTATTGTGAAAAAGCCAAAGGAGTGCTTTCTGGGAATTGTAGTGAATGGAACAGTTCCCAATGAATTTTCACAGTCTGTTCAGTTCACTCATTGAGTTGAGGCCTTTATTAATACTGTCAAACCTCATTATTAGGTATGCTTCCTTGCGTAACAGCGCTTGTTCTACGTTTGGTGATCGATGTTTTGGGTCTATGCTTGATAGGACAGTCCAAGTGAAGTCAGACTCTTTATGATCGAGAGCCACAAAGTGGTCGACCATTGGGGCATTCGGGACTCTTTTCTTTAGTCGTGATCGGTGTTGTGAGATTCGGGCGTTCACTTGTTGGCAGGTTTTACCGATGTATATTTTATTGCAGGCACACATTACTGCATAAATTACATTCTTGCTTTTGCAATTTGTGTGCATCTCATGTCTCCATTTGATGCCATTGTGACTAAATTCATTTCCTTCCATAGTACTACTGCAGGAGGCACACATACCGCATTTGTGGTGTCCAGTTATGGGTTTTAATTTCCACTGTGATATAAGATCACTCTTGGTTTTAGGGACATAACTGTCCGCCCTGATGATTTGTTGGCCGATGCTGGGATTTTTTCTCATGGCGAAAATTGGTTTCTCCAAAGGGTTTTCAAGTCCCTCTAGTAAGTGCCAGTTTCGCAGGATTATTTGCCTGAATTTATTGGTGTGAGCCCCATATGTGGTAACGCAAACCAATTTATTCAGTTCCTTTTTCGGTTTTATTTTTAGGAGCTCTTCCCTCGGGGTATACCTCGCTCTTTTCTTTGAATGCTTTAGCAATTTTTTGGGGTAACCCCTATTACTCATTTCATCGCAGAATGTAGCTGCATGTGTATCAAAGTTAGTTATTTCAGAGCAGTTTCTTCTAATCCTCAGTAACTGGCCATAAGGTAAATTTTGTTTCAGACACTGGGGATGCGCACTATTATAATGTAGAATGGTATTTTTGTCTGTCTGCTTTTTGAATAGAGAGGTTGAAAACCTATCTCCTTCGATGCCGACTTCCACATCCAAAAAGGTAATTTTCTTGTTGCTCGAATCAATTGAAAATTTTATGTCCGGGTGTCTTGCATTCACCCAGTCATAAAAATTGTCAAGTTCAGTCTGGCTCCCCTGCCACAGGAGCCAGATGTCGTCAATGTACCGTGCCCACTGTTTTATGTTATTCTTGTAAGGGTTGTTCCTATAAATGAATTTTTCTTCGTACTGGGCCATGTACAACACAGCCATTTCTGGCGCATAGGGACAGCCCATGGCCGTACCTTTGATCTGAATAAAGAACTCATTTTCGAATTTGAAGTAATTGCTCCTCAAGGAGATTTCAGCCAATGATATGATGAAAGTAGTGGGGACCCTATGGGGTCTCTACCGCTGCTCAAGGTAAAATTCCATAACTTCAAGGGCTTCGTCTTGGGGAATCTGTGTATATAATGAATTGACATCCATTGTGGCCATCAATTCATTCTCAGCATCTACTGTCATGTCTTGTAATTTGTTAATGAAATCGATCGTATCTCTCAGGTAGGATTTGACCTGAGGTAAGAATGGTTTCAAAAAGAAATCAATGTATTTGGAAATGGGTTCCAATGCTGAGTCACATCCAGAGACAATTGGCCTCCCGGGGGGTGTCTGTTGGTTTTTGTGGATCTTTGGCAAAAAGTATAGAACGGGCGTTCGTGGTGACTTTTTATTTAGAAATTCAAACTCCTTAGGACCCAGGAATCCATCATCTAAGCCTTCTTTTGTTAATTTGGCGATCTTATTTTGAATTTCAAAAACTGGGTCTTCTTTTACAGGTCTGTACCATTCCCTGTTGTCTACATGTGCCCTGCCTTCAGATAGATACATTGTTCGAGGCCAAATTACCACCGCTCCCCCCTTATCTGCCTGCTTGATTATAATGGAGGTATCTGTTTTAAGGTCTTGGATGGCCATCAATTGATTCTTACTAATGTTGTGATGAATGAAGCTTTTACTTCTTTCCAGTTTTGTGAGTGACGACAGAACCGCCTGTTCAAAGGCGTTGATTTGTTTTGGTATATTTGTCATTGGCAAAAATTTTGATTTAACCCTTAGTCCAGTAGTTTCCCTTTCTGGAGTGGGTTCGGCACCGGCAAAGAAGGCCCTCAACCTGACTTTTCGGCAAAATTCAATTGCCTCCAGCTTGAGTTTAGTAAAGTCAGTTCTTCTGCTAGGTACAAACTTTAAACCCAAGCTCAAAATCAGTATTTCATCAGTAGTTTAAAAGTTTTTTCTGAAAGATTAACAATTATAGACGTATCTAATTGTTGTAGTATCTGTTTCTCGTGCGCATCTCCCATGGCTGTTTGAAGCGGACTGGTTGCTGCCCGCCCCTCCCTAAAAAAGGTTGATTTGAACCCTTTTTATTTTGTCCCACTTGTCTATCTTGTCTTGACTCAGGTGAAGACCCCGATGACGAGGTGGAAGAAAAGGTAGTGAATCTTGTTTTTGATCTTCCTTGATAGGAATTCAAAGCCCTTCTTGACTCTGCTGTTGTGTAGTAATCCTCCTTTAAGAAAGGATACACTTGGTCAAGCTTGAATGACTTTGAGTCTCTTTCAAATTGGGAGGTTTTTGTATTTATAGTAATGTCCTTAAAGGTTTGTATTTCCTTTTCAATCTTCTCTAATAGAGCTTTAGCCTCAGTTTCTGTCTTATTATCGGCAATGGCCTTTATTAAATCCGCAATCTCCTGTTCTTCCTGATTGCATAAACGTTGGGCCGTCTCTATTGTATGAACCATAAGGTCCCTGCTACATTTTGTGTTAATGTAGCTGAAACCTTTTTGGATGTGGAAGTCGGCATCGAAGGAGATAGGTTTTCAACCTCTCTATTAAAAAAGCAGACAGACAAAAATACCATTCTACATTATAATAGTGCGCATCCCCAGTGTCTGAAACAAAATTTACCTTATGGCCAGTTACTGAGGATTAGAAGAAACTGCTCTGAAATAACTAACTTTGATACACATGCAGCTACATTCTGCGATGAAATGAGTAATAGGGGTTACCCAAAAAAATTGCTAAAGCATTCAACGAAAAGAGCGAGTTATACCCCGAGGGAAGAGCTCCTAAAAATAAAACCGAAAAAGGAACTGAATAAATTGGTTTGCGTTACCACATATGGGGCTCACACCAATAAATTCAGGCAAATAATCCTGCGAAACTGGCACTTACTAGAGGGACTTGAAAACCCTTTGGAGAAACCAATTTTCGCCATGAGAAAAAATCCCAGCATCGGCCAACAAATCATCAGGGCGGACAGTTATGTCCCTAAAACCAAGAGTGATCTTATATCACAGTGGAAATTAAAACCCATAACTGGACACCACAAATGCGGTATGTGTGCCTCCTGCAGTAGTACTATGGAAGGAAATTAATTTAGTCACAATGGCATCAAATGGAGACATGAGATGCACACAAATTGCAAAAGCAAGAATGTAATTTATGCAGTAATGTGTGCCTGCAATAAAATATACATCGGTAAAACCTGCCAACAAGTGAACGCCCGAATCTCACAACACCGATCACGACTAAAGAAAAGAGTCCCGAATGCCCCAATGGTCGACCACTTTGTGGCTCTCGATCATAAAGAGTCTGACTTCACTTGGACTGTCCTATCAAGCATAGACCCAAAACATCGATCACCAAACGTAGAACAAGCGCTGTTACGCAAGGAAGCATACCTAATAATGAGGTTTGACAGTATTAATAAAGGCCTCAACTCAATGAGTGAACTGAACAGACTGTGAAAATTCATTGGGAACTGTTCCATTCACTACAATTCCCAGAAAGCACTCCTTTGGCTTTTTCACAATACCCTCCTTTGATTGGTTACGAAAGTTTCAAGAAACGCATAGGCAGTTGCCGGTCCAAACAACACTGGTGACTCAGATCGAGGAGTGGAGTGAGAGGAGAAACAAGCGGAAGAAATAGGTAAGCGTGTACCTCCAGTCTGCTGAAAACAAGTTCGTGACCCTATCCTTGAGTACAGCGCCCCTAAAATGGCCTTTTAATGTTACAGATCCGTGAACATTGAACGAGTACCGTCCAACAAGATTGGTGGGAGACACCATTAAACACGTGAGGAAACTCGCGGTGAGTGTTTTAGTGGCTCACTAAGCAGTGTAATTGATACGATCCTAAAAATGCAGACAGACATAATAATGGCATGTCGGTAACTCTTTTCACAGAACTATACGGCACGAGTGGTCCCGCTTCTTTATAAAAACTATGAGAGAAAATAGTACATACTACTGAACTGTTGAGAAACACCGTGAAAGGTAAAAACGTTCTGTCCTGGCTTTGTATAATTTTGACTGCAAGCAGTAAACGATGTTAGATATTCGTATCTAACAAATATACAACGATTTTTATTTTTAGAAGCATGCACACAGCTTCATTCTAAAGCTCCAAGTGTGACCTTCACCTCTACACCTTTGAGGTAAGGCGCCTTGCTTTTAACCATGTAGCGATTAAAGAAACTGGGAAAGCTAAGGAAGGCGGTTCTAATAAGTATACACATTTTGTGTTTTTTATCACTAGGATAAGGATTGGAAAAGCGATTTACTCGGCCCTGATGAGAGTTTGGGTACTGGAAACCCACACTCGAAACGCGTCGGCATAAAGGATTAAATCCCACAATTTTGAAAATACTGTTGACAAAGGGGACCGAACCTTATCTATTGAAAATAATGTTGATATGTGACCTCATACTGAATTTCTACAGTAATTGATGACATTTCAGTATTTTGAAATAATTGCATTTATGTGTTGATGTCTATTTGAAACAAGTTTGACATCTTTTTTCACTTTAATAATTTCTTTTTCCATCTGTTTGTTTTATAACACGTCATACTATGAAATGAATCGTATTGATTGTATGTTTCACTTTTTTTGTACATATGCTGTTGCACAAATTAGATCACAAAAACGTGTGGCTATGTCTGTGAAGAACTCCTTCTTCTCTTTCTAAAAAGCAACATTGTTTATTCTAAAAAAAACGATTAAAAGGCATAAATAATTGCCGAGATGAACATGATAAAGTTGGTTCATTTCTTTTTTTGAGTAAGATTTGTTGAAATAACGTGAAGTGTGGGTACTTCTGCTTTTTGTCAAAGATATATTGGGCCCAACCCCACTTCTGTCCACAGGGCCATACCCCCCCGGTTCCTAAAGTAAGAAATGCACCCGGCAAAAGCCAGCAAATGCACTCTAGGTGGAAAATGGACTGAAACAATAGTCACATTACATACTCAACTTACTCTAGAGGTGTCATAACACTGATTAAAAAAGGGACTCAATTTGTGTAGATCAAACTATTACAGATGACAAAGGTAGAAATATATTAATTACTGGTCAACACCGTGGCACTTGAGTGGGCCTCGTAAATGTATATGGCCCAAATGTAGGGGATCCGGATTTCTTTATGAATATCTGGAGGAAAATGCGAGAATTGCAGGACATGGAAATACTATGGGGTGGAGATCTAAATATTTTGCTCAATGAAACACAGGGCAAATCGGGAACAACTAAAGAACCTCACAAACGAGCAGTCAAGGTAGTAAAAGATGGGATAGCTGAATTCCAAAAGTCAGCCATATGGCGCATGCGAAATCTGAACCTTGCAGAGAGCATACATACCTCCACAGTTCATAACAGTTGGTGATGTATAGACTATTGATTGACAACAGAGGGAGCCAGTACTTGGACACGAGAAATACAGCATCTCCTGAAAACACTATCAGATCAAAAACCGGTACTGCTCTCAATAGACCTCCACAATTATATACCTCCACTCTACATTTGGCGTTTTAATGCAAAAGCACTATTAGATCCAATTTATAATGACATGATCAGAACTGCAATAGAAGAGTATTTTCTCCTGAATAGAAATTTGGTAGAGGACCCAAGTTTGTTGTGGGAAGCCTTTAAAGCCACTATAAGCAGCACATGCATACGTGCACATGCAGGGATAATGTGTGATATCTGCACTCAGCTAACTAGGTGTGAAGATAAACTTCGACAATTATAAAAGGAATTTGAGAGCATACACAACACTGCTATATTGGGAGACATCAAGGAAGTATTAACTGAATATCAGATGTTTGCAGAAAATGAGATGAAGTATACAATGCGCAGACACACATCTAGGATGTATGGCGAGGGAGGCAGATCAGGTAGGATACTGGCACAAAAAATATGCCATGCATGTACAGTATATATGTGATTAAAATTCTGGATACACAGGGTACACTGCATTACGACACTGCAGGCATACTAAAGGCCTTCATGGAAACATACTGTGAACTTTATTCGTCACGTGACACAGCCACTGAACAAGAAGTCCTAAACTACCTAGAATATATAGCAATATCATGGCTATCTGATAACCAAAGAGAATATTTAGCACAACCCATCACAATAGAGGATGTGAAGGAGGCTATTAAAATTCTGCCAAATGGAAACGCCTCTGGACCAGATGGGATTTCGGGAGAATTTTACAAAGAGTATGCAGAACTACTTAGCTCCTATATAGTAGAAATATTTGGAGATTCCCATGACAGACGTACACTTCCACCTATCCTCCCGTAAGCATTAATAATATCCCTGCTAAAACCGGACAAGGACCCAGAAATCTGTTAATCCTACAGACCACTGTCCTTAGCCAATACAGACACAGACATTTTAGCCAAAATAATAGCTACAAGACACCAGCCATTAATGCAAAAAAATTTATTGCCAGATCAATCTGGATTCATAACTAACAGATCTAGGGCACACAACATACACACTTTATTTGCATTCTCCCATCAACTTAATCCAGAATTGCAAGTGGCAGCAGTACTATTGGCCGCTGCTAAAGCATTCGATTTGGTTGAATGGACCTATCTGTTCACGGTGCTGGGGAAAATGGGGGTGCCCCCTAACCTACTGAATTGAATAGAAATCCTATATACACAATCTGTAGTGCGTATAAAAGTCGATAAGCATGTCTCGGATACAATACATATACAGCGCAGAGCAAGACAGGGGTGTCCACTATCTCCCCTATTGTTCACCATCGCACTGGAGCCCTTGGCGTGCAAGATTAGGCAACAGCACAATATCACAGCACTGAAATGTATTCAATGCCCCATAAACATATCGTTATATGCGGGTGATTTGGTGTTATATGTACGAGAACCCCGAGTTAAACCTATCTTCATTACTGCGAGAATATATTACATTTGACAGACAATCTGGCCTCCAAATTAACTGGAGTAAACTCACAATAATTCCATTAACAGACATAACCGCACCACACCCAGTAGAATTTCCTCTATAGTGGCAAACAGACCCTATCAAATATCTTGGAATATGGTATCATAGAAACCCTGAAACGGTCATTACAGAGAATTATGGGAAAGCGTTAGTTAAAATAGAAGAACAATTTGAACACTGGATACATTTACTATTGTTGTTGGCAGACAGAATGGCCATTGTTAAAATGGTTATACTTCCAAATTCCTTTATCTATTTAATAACATCCCAATACCACCACCGCCACCGGTCTTTAAAAGACTGACTGCAAACATCACACAGCTCATAAGGGCAGGGAAGCAAGCATGCATAGAATAGCAAACATTAACATTACAATATGAGAAAGGAGGGTTCGCCGTACCAGATTTTCTACTTTATTATCTGTGCGCTCAAGCGCAATGTGTGCACTATTAGTACCACCCAATTCGATATTTGCCACATAGAGCAGTAGAAGATGGAGATGCTCATCCCATCTCACTCCGAAACATACTGCTACACCAACGCACACACATATGTAAGGCTGAAATCAATACTATCAGAAACACTCATTTGGCATGGCAACGCATGGGGAAACTAGTACATAAGCTGCCACTGTATGCACCGGCATTGCCCTTGCAGCAACACCCCTCTATCTCTATGGCACAAGACGGAGATGGTATGACAATGCTGCAACAGGTCGGTATAGATGCAATGGACGATTTATATAACAACGGAATGTTTATTGACCAAAATGACCTAAGTTATATAAGCAATCAAACATTTTAAATTTGCATATCACAGATTGAAGGGAGGGATTAAAAATCATTGTCTCAACTATCCAGCTGAGCCACCAATTTTGTCGGCCTTACAAATGATCATAACCAACCCAAACAATGCCCATATGGTAACCAAATTATACAAACTGTTGCAAGAAGACATAGTGGGAAACACTAATAAGGCTCTAGAGCGGTGGAATGCCCAGCTAGAGTCATCATTAACTGACGACGATTGGCATAGCTGCTGTGCACTGACTGCAATGGTTACCCCAAATGGTAACCTAAGCATAATCCACTATAAATATCTACATCAAATCTACCAGACCCCACTTAAATTTCAAAAATGCGGCCTATGGGCAGAAGCAAACTGCTGTCAATGTAGGGAAGATAAGGCTGATTTTTATACACTTCTCATGGCACTGCCCTAAAAATAGGGAGTACTGGGAGGATGTTTACTGGGGCTTAAACAACAGCTACGCTCTGCGAAGTGTGAATAGTGTGCAGTGGCACTATTATTGGCAAAGGGGCAGATTTCTATGCACCGGGACAGTAAACAATTCCCTAGCATAAACAATGGATAATGGACTTGGTGTATTGCGGAGATACACAAAAAATATATGACGTGGGACAATCAACAACATCTAAGCCTAAAGAGTATTGGACATTATTAACTGACTCTCTGAGATCTGTGCACTGTAGGGAAGTACAAGAACTGTAAATTGTATTGTGATTTTCATGATTGCTATGTAAGATAATCATGTTGCGATATGCCGTACTGTACCTGAGCTGTTTGTTTTTTCGTTGGATGTGTTATACGACTATAATAAGAATTTGCAATAAAAAAAGATTTAATACAAAGTAAATAAAAATTAAATATTATTCTGGAGAAAAAAAGCATTCCTATTATGTTGAAAATTATCCAGAATCTGATGTTAAATGAAACTTTGCTGTGGTATGTCAAATTCTTTTTGGAGGACTAAGGCCCACATGCATCATTGTAGGAATTTGCGATTCCTAAATTGCGAAAATTAAGGAATCGCAATTTAGGAATCGCAAATTCCTATGCATCAAAAAATCGCAAATTTTTTTGCGATTTACTAATTTTCCTTATTTGCAATTCCTTAATTGCGAATCGCAACTAAGGAAACACTTTACATTGATTCCTATGGGCCTAGAGGCCCATAGGAAGCAATGGGAAGGCATTCTCATTTTGCGAATTCGCAATTAAGGAATCGCAAAATGTGAATGCAATTTAAAGGGTGCGGGGGGGTCCAAAGGACCCCCCCTGCACCCCTGAAATGTCTTGTAAGTACATTTTACTCACACACATGTCCCAAGGGCATGTGTGCGTGTAACATGTAAGTTTCAAAAATGCATTTTTTTGCATTTTTCAAACTTTTCCCAAATTACCATGAAGGTTCACTACATGGTAATTTTTCCCTTAAAAATTGCGAATTCGCAAATTAAAAATAATCATGCATAGCATTTAAGAAATTGCTAAATTTGTGATTTCTTAAATGCTATCGCAATTTGAGAAATCGCAAAAAATAGCGATTTCTAAAATTGCGATAATAGAAAAATAATGATGCATCCCAAAAAGTGATTTTGGAATCGCAAACAGCCACATTTTGCGATTCGCACCGTTTGCGATTCCAAAATCGCTTGATGCATGTGCCCCTAAAATTGCTTGAAATATATTATTTGTGAAGAATTGGCCCACTCTCAATGCAATATGGTCCTAAATAAAGGGAAAACAGTAAAGAAGATATTGACCAACAATAATGTATCCCGCTTAAAATTAGGAATTGATCTGAAGTTGTAATAAAAAATGTGTAAATCATTAAAGCAACAAAGAGACCACAAGACCGTCAGTTGAAAAAAATACATAAGACACAAGGGGCCAGATGTAGGTAATCCTAATTTACCGATTCTAAAATACCGAATTTTACCGATTCTGTATTTTAGAATCGGTAAATGGTATGTAGATAAAAAATCGGTAAATAATACCGATTCGGTAAAATTCGGAATCGGACTTTTGGTATTTACCGAATCAGTATTTACCGAATCGGTGTTCCCCATTCATTCCTATGGGCCTTTTGGCCCATAGGAATGAATGGGAAATACCGATTCGGTAAATACTGAGTCAGTAAATACCGAATCAGAAAGCAAACAAAAGTGAAACTTAAGTAGGCAGCCAATCAGGTGTTACCACCCTCCCCCTCCCTACCAGAAAGTGGCTACACAGGCAGCTGCAACTAATTAGAAGCTTCTGGAGAGGCAGTTGGAGCAGAGAGTTCCTGAGCAGCAGAAAGAGTTTTGTGCACTTTTAAATCTGAAAAATGGCAAGCAGCAAAGACAAAGAGCAGCCAGAGAGGAGGAGGAAACTGAAATTCAGCAACATGGAGCTGCAGGTCCTTGTTGAGGAGGTGTTGAAGGTGCACCAAAAACTGTTTGGCAGGCAGTCCCTCACTGTGGCAGAATCTGCCAAAAGGAAACTCTGGCTGGACATGCTTGACAAAGTGAATGCAGTTGGAGTGACTACCAGAGACACAGAGGACCTGAAAAAGAGGTACTACGACCTCAGGAGCCAAACAAACAAAAAATTGGCTGAACACCACAAGCAGGTAACCAAAACTGGTGGAGGGAACAACCCAGCACCCCCCTGACTGACCTGGAGGAGATTGTGGCCTCAACCATAGAACCTGACAGCGTCTGGGGACTGGGAGAAGTAGACAGCTCAGCCAGAGCTGCAAGCAGAAAAGGTAAGACGCATGCACAGCAATCCCCCCACACCATCATCCTTACCTTTACCCTTTGTGGCTAAGTGAACCCAAGTCCAGTACTGCTAGCACCCTACAGGAGCAATGCATCATGGGACATGTAGTCAGGAAATGAAAGACCATGTCATACAGCACAGCAACCAGCAAGTTAGGGAAATGATTGCAGACAGAATAAAGCGAAAGTAAAAAAGATTTAATTGTAGTGACTGTGACACAGTAGCGCTTAGCTAATGTACGCTCATATGTCCACAGGTGACACATCTTGCAGGCGTTCCCAGTAGACTGAAGGCACAGCAACAGAAAGGGATGAGAGTCAGGAGCCAGGTCCAAGTGCACAGAATGTATCACAGGACACAGGTGCAGAAAGTAGCCATCCTCCTTCACAAGACACAGAAATTGCTCCAGAGTTGCAGGCGACCCTAGAACCTTCACAATCCCCTCTGTTTCTGTCATCCCCAGAAATGCCAGCATCACTGCTTGAGACAACACCTGCATCTAAGCAGGAGGCATGTTGTGGCCCCACTATTGTAAATGGAGTCATCAGCAGGTGACATGGAGGAGGAAGACACACACACCTTGCCTGTGGATGGTAGCTCTGCCACACTGCAGTCCAGTGCAGAGGTGGGCCGTACTGGCGCAAGACGCCGCAGAGTACAAGAAAGCAGTGCAGCTGCACGTGTGGAGGGTCCAAGTGTGTTCTGTGGCCTGGAGGGGAGCATGGTAAAAATCCAGAGGATGCAGGGAAAGGCCATCATGTCTTGCCAACGCCAGATAAGGAACCTGAACAACAACATGGGGGACATAGGAAAGGGCGTTAGGAAACTAGTAGATGTCAACAAAGAGATGGCTGCAGGGATGCGTGAAATGTCACAATCGGTGCAGCTTCTGTGCACCAAACTAGACAATGAATTTGCATCAAGGCACAAGGAAAGGCAGCATGCGCATTAACAAAATAAAGCCATCAACCGCCTGGCCACAGCCACATCCCTGCTATGCAGGAGAAGCATAAACATGCAGGAGGGACTAACCCAAAACAGTAATCAGGTCACTAGGGGCATGGCCAGGATGACCAGTGCTCTTGTGGGGCTGTTAAATGCACAAACAGCACAAACTGCTGCTCTGGATGTGCCAGAGAGTGAAGGGAGCACATGTAGGAGCAGCTTGGCAAGCTCCCTTGTCGTAGAGACAAGGAGGAGCAGCAGGCGCCAAGCAGAGGCTACAGCCCAAACGCAAAGTGAGCACAGCGAGCACCAAACAACTGGCACTGGTAAGCGTGGACGCAAATGAGTATTTTAGTTCATGGGGAAGTGACCCAGGACTCACATAATCGAATATAAATAATTTGTGTTGCACATTTGTGCTTTAGAAACCTATGTAGTGACACAATTAAACTACGTTGGGTGCATACTCCACCTGTCTGTGTCTCTTTACTTACTTAAAAAAAGTTGTGTGTGATCTCTTCCCGTCTGTGTCTGCCATCAGTTGGTGTCGCAATTCCAGCTGTGTGTGGTTCAGGCACTGCTTGCTCGTCATCATGGTCCTCATAATCAGTGAGATCCACTTTGGTGCCCTTCTTAACCGCAAGGTTGTGCAACATTGCACAGGTTGCAATCATCTTGCAGCAGGTGACTGGTGTGTACTGGCGGGCCCCTCCACTTTTATGTAGGCAGCAAAACCTACTCTTCCACATACCAAAGGTGCACTCCACAATGTTTCTGGTAGATTTGTGTGCCCTGTTGTATCTCCTCTGGCTGGGTGTTGAAGGGTTGAGGTAGGGTGTGAGGATGAAGGACCGGAGGGCATATGCACTGTCCCCTATTTGTAACAAGAAAAAATCATTACTCACATGCATACAAACACATCCATCTGCAATATGTATCAAGGGAGTTTCACACAGTGTGTTACCTAGCAAGTATCCTTTGCCAAATTCCCTCGCTGTCAGGCGTGCGTAGATCCCACTGTTTTGGAAGATGTAAGAGTCGTGGGTACTCCCAAGAAATTTGGCTACTATGTCCGTGATGATGTATTTGGAATCACAGATCACCTGTACATTTATGGTGTGGGTGGACTTCCTGTTCCTATAAATGTACTCTGTGAAAGCAGGTGGACATATAGGTATGTGGTTGCTATCAATACAGCCAATGATGTTGGGGAAATGCGCCATCTGGTAAAAGTCTGTCTTGGTCCTGAGCAGTTCTGCATGCGTTGCAGGGAAGCTGATGTAGTGATGCATTCTCTGCAACATGGCTAGGAATTTCTTAAAGAAACGGGACAGATAGCTCTGGGACACCCCACCTACCGCAGCAACAACACTCTGGTAACTCCCAGATGCAAGCAGGTGTAGGCTGCACAGCACTTGCACATGGGGTGGCATGGCGTGTGCCCTTGGGGTTGGGTGATCCAACAGTGGGTGGAGGTCCCTGATAAGGTCCAGGATGGTTTGGGGGTCTAGCCTGTACCTTTGTAGGATCTCTGGCTCAGTTAGCTGGAATAGGGTGATCCTCTGCCTGTACACCTGCTCCTCCCTTCTCCAGACCCTCTCTCTTTCTGCCTGTAGCCGCAGCCACCTCGCAATCACGTAGAATGCCGCCATTCTGGTGAAACTGTTGCATTTTGGGACCTTTTTTATAGCCTGCACCTGGTTACCACCTGATTTCAATCCATGGTAAATACCGACTCTTAAATACAGAATTTCATGCAAATTCAGTATTTAAGAGGTTACCTACATCTCAATAGTCATTTGTACCGTTTCTTAATTTCCGAATCTGTAAATTTACTGATTCTGTAAATTTACCGATTCGGAAACTTTACTGAATCAGTGAATTTACCGATTCTGTAAATTTACTGATTCTGAAACTTTACCGAATCGGTGAATTTACCGATTCCGTAAATTTACTGATTCGGTGAGGTTTCCGATTCAGTAAATTTATCAAATCGGTAATTTACCAATTTTGGATGTTTTTGTGTCCCCTACATCTCAAAAGCCAAATACAGGTCGGTAAAGGCCAAAATTCTGTATTTTCGGCCTTTACCGACCGGTATTTGGTTACCTACATCTGGCCCAAGGTCTCGAGTTCCAGATTTGTCACTTTGAATAATGATTGATTGAACATCATGTAAATGAAAACTTTTTATAAGGAAACTTTTGTTTTCCAAACAGTCATGTCCACCGAATCGCTCTTTAGGTATACAACTCCAAGTACTAACAAACGCTATAGTTCCAAAGAAAGACATGGTTAATAACCCACTTTCATAAATAATTTTTGAAGTTTTTCTCTCTTAGAACCAAATGCTGTTGTATGGCATTTTAGGATCTGTGCGAAATTTACCGTTTCATGCCCTTATAGAGGCATAATTCACATTGCCCTTATATAGACATAGAAATCATCTTCATATTTAGACATAGCCAAACAAGTCAAAATACAGACTTGGCTACTTCCACTAGTTCCAAAACGCCACAACGATTTCTTGGAAAACTCGGCTTCAGCAGTCAGGGACATTCCCTTACTTGAATATTGATTTGTCCTAGAAATCATGGCATTTTCAACGAACTACCATTCCCTTGGGGTTCTTTGGTGACGTTATTATGTCCGACTTTACGTCAAACTCGGCACCTTCATGGTATAAATATGCCTTCACTTGCTCTAGCAAACACACGGTAGTTCGGAGCAGCTCGACTATCTACTTGCCCAACGCAGCTCGCGACAGCAAGTGCCAAAGGAAGCCGACCCTCCAGCTGACACACTGACAGAGAAGCTGTAATTTCTCTTGCTGAGAATCCAGCGCCAGTGTTTCCAAGCTCCCCTCGCCCGGGTGTTGTGAAATCGAGTCCCGAGACAGAGATACCAGACATCCTTCATTCTAAAACCAAGGTACCGAGCTGATTAGACCCTAAGAGAAATCTTGGTTAGATTCTTGGCAAAGAAAAACTAAACCTATGCTACACCTCACTTACTTCTTCCCTCGTACTAGACTTAGGTTAGGTACATTGGGGTAGGTGTATTTTATAAGCACCAGTTGAGTACTTTTTACCCTTTGTTATTTATGTATGTATTTATCTATGATCTAGGAACCATACAATGCTTTCACAGTATTATTTTATAATACTCTTCTTACTGTATGCATTATACTTTGTAACCAGTATTAAGATTGTAGCAGTTCACTTTACTTGCTTGAGAAAGAAGACTGTTCAATAAACCCTTTTAATAAAAACGCCTGTCTCTCTATTTCTCTGTACCTCTGATGAAATGAAGCATGCATGATTGACTGAGTGAAATATCTATCTATTGTTTCCACGACTCTGAAGATCAGTTTTATTCTTGGGGAAACAAAGTTGTCATATTTATGCGGTTGTCAGAAACTAATCCCTTGTTGTTCATTAGAAAGTTTCTAGTGACCTCTAAGCTGCTGGCACTCACAATTAAGTCTAATATATTCGATAGAGACCCAGTAGACATAAGTCCTACGTCAAATCTATAGGATATATTATTCCAATCGCATAGCCTATTGGGAATCTAGGAACTACACTACAATGCTGTATTTTGTTATAGTCGCCTATTCCTTAGAATTACAGAGGTTTGTAGGGAAATCTGCCAGTGTGACCCAGACCTCCGGAAGATTGTATGAAATACTCTTGAGATAATACATATTCTATGTGATGAGAATGACTTTTTCCGACCTGTCTGTAATGATAGTTTCTGTCCTATAGCTGAGATAATCTCTCAATCACTTAATCTCCCTGTGCCTAACAAAAATTAATGTGTTCTCATGTAGCACAACTGGTGCTCATGTAAAGCTCTCTGATACCTGATTTTGGGTCAAAGTTCACACTATATAAAACTTTGAGAATTTTTTTTTTAAATTAGAGTTCCTGCATTGATGCATTGATCAAGAGAAATAGTGTTTGAACCTATGTAAATGTAAATGTATTTGAGCTTATACAGCGCACAGCTACCCGCAGTGGGTTTCCCAGCGCTTGCTTAGGGAACCCGTCCTGGTATTCCCCTGTGAGATAACCCCGGCAGGGTATCCACAAGGTGAAAGCCAGGCATCCCGCCACGAGGGGCCGTTGTGGAGATTAAGCAAGCTATTGCCCAGAGTCGCAGAGTGTGAACCCGTGAGTCGAGAAGGCACCAGAGCGAGAATTATCGAGTCCGTGGAATTTTTAGCCCAAGACCCGCCGAGGCGGGGAATTGAACCCTGGTCCAGGGCCGATCTCAGCTTCCGGGTCTGCCGCCTCTAACCCCTGAGCCACACTTCTCCTATGAATACCAACCCAAGTGATTAAGACATTGTGATCCTGTTGCCTGTTGAAACAAAGACTACCTTCTCTTGAATCTCCCTGTAGAGTCCTTGAGGTCCAGAACATACCTGGGAACTCTTTCACAAAAGATACATCACTACATTTTGTGTGGATAGATGTCAGCTCCTTGATGATCAGCGATTCTTGACACCCATGCTTCTCTGAATGTGAGGAACACTTGATAAAAATACTGTCTGGCCATGTACCAACAAATAATGTCATGACCTTGAAGGCTTTCGGTTTCTGTAGAAATGATAAAGCTACACTTTGGTGCCCTAATGTGCTGTGTTGTGGAAGTTAAGCTTCTGTTTGGATTGCCCTGAAATGTGAACAGATGAAGGTCAAATTCTGGGTAGAGTTAAATTGGGATGTGCTCTTATTAATCAAGAGATTAAAGACCTAATTTAGAGTTAGGCAAACAGGATAATCTGTACAAACGTGATGTAAAACTCCCCCTGCCATATTACAAGCGCCACAGGATGTAATGCACTTGTAATACAATTGGTGGGATGTCTGTCGCTTTTATGTCAGCTGAACTCTAAATCTCCTTCTCTCTGGTAACAAAAATCACCCCTTCTGCACTAAGCCCACATTCCAATGAATAGATATATGTCTCAAGGTAAGCATGTGTCACATCCAGAGAGGTCATTGAGTCTCTTTCTGGCATTTGACAAATAATTTTCTGTGATATCTCCATTTTCAAATCCAGCCTATTTACATTTCTAAGGTCAAAGGATAAGAACTGCTTAAAACCAAGAAGATAATGAATTATTTCTGCTGATGAGAATGGGCATATTGCATTATTCCCAAGAGGAAACTGCAGGCCCATCATAAAGGTACTCCTCTTATCTGGATACCAAGACCATTAGGTCAAAAAAACTCTTCTTCTGGGGACATACATGAAAATTCTTTTTAGCAGTTGTCTAATCCACTCCCAACTCCCATCGCCAGGCATTCTGGGGCCCATACTGCCATGTATCTGCAAACTGGGCCAAGTATAGCCTTTTCTGAACTTGATTCTCAGGTTAATGAGGATAAACAGGTATAGGCTTTTCAGGGCGATACTGTGGAATGCATGAGTTCAGCGCCTAAATAACAACTAGCAGGCACCAAAATGTCAATGTCTAGCCCAGTGCTTTTCTTTTAAGGAAAATAAATACATTTTTAAACACACAGCAGTATTAAATAAAGGGCCTAGGTGAAACAAAAACTATTGCGGTGTAATTTGCATACTTTCGGGAAATGTACTCTGCACTTGTTACGCAAAACACCTGAAACTACATCATTATTCCACTTTGCATAATTATGCAACCTTTGCAGCACACAAAGCCAGTTCAGTTACCCTCCAACACCAACAGTGGCCCGACTTTCTTCTCCCACAGGAATTTTAATTCATCTACATGTACCTTCTTCTCACTAGTCATTCCATGATGATGAAGGCATTGCCAAAGGGTCTCCATGGTGGTGCTCGAGGGCTAAGTCTGCTTCCTGATCCCATCAGCCTCAGGTCGAAGGACCCTCTAAGAGTACGTACCATTCCTGCAGCCCCAACTATTCCAAGACAAGTGGTTTGAGCATTGGACACATTGGACCAATAGACCCAATCCATAAAACTGGACCTGCCAGACGCTTTGCATCCAGAGGGACTTTGTGTTCCTGCGAGTACTTTGGTTTACCATATCTCTCTGTAGTGAATAGCTAGAGGGGTTCCTTCCAGGCCTCTCATGAAGCATGAGGACATGGTATATCAATAACATGATGCTCTAATCTATAGGGCCTTCATCACATTTCTCAAGGGTGCATCTTTTTGCCTTGTCCACTGCAAGACCCCTCTATTTCAATGAGCAGAAAACCCATGGATTGGATTTGATGATTTTATTGTGTGTTGCATGCTGCCATTCTACCATGTGCAAGCCCTGACTCGCATTACAGATAGTTGCCCTTATTCCTGAACCTAATTAGCGAAGGGGAAGAACAGTATATACACAGCTATCTCACAAGAAAGAGTGGAGCATTCACCTCAACAAGCATGAGAAAACCTCCGAAAGGCATGTGATGTGGAGGGGATGGAGTTCCAATATTTGTATACCTATGCCTGCCCTTTTCCACAACTTTTTAGATGAATACACATTTACTAACTTTATCTTGTATGCTAACAAGGGTCAACCCGGCCATCCTCCCTGTCTCTTGACTGGAAGCATACTCGGGTTTGAGCCACTTCCGAAACCTTTTACCCCCTCCTTCAGAGAGAGAAAAGGAACAAAGGACTTGTGAAGTTGCACATTGTAGCTGGGGAGTGTGATGTCTTTCACCTTCGAAAACACACAAAAAGGTAGCAATTCCCACACAGACAATACGCCATTCACTTTATCATAGCGCTGGCGGGGCAGCCGCTGACAAGTGGGAAACAATTATAAGATATATGATACAAGTGAAACGTCTGGACTTTTGGTACTACAGGAGGGTTGCAAAGAACATCAGCTGAAATTAAGTATGGGCAGCATTAGTGCCTAAAAATCACTGACCATACTGGTGGGGCAGTGTATGGACTAAAAGACACAGATGCACACATGCACACACCTATATACAATTCAGAGCCAATGTATCACATGCAAAAATCACACATACAATGACCCAACAAGCATGCAATGAAACGTGAGCCAAGTCAAACCAGTGCAAACAGATTTTCATTGGCAAAGTCTTCTAAACTGACATATAGTATCTATATTTTTCATTATGAGGACAAAAAAGAGGGTGCCTGTTGTGAAGTCAATATATTGAACAGTAGATTTATGGTTTGGGTAGTGGCAGCTTTTCCAGTATTTTTCTTGTAGTTTTGAGTACCTAATGATGCTACATTTGATTTTTTTCTGCTTCCGCTTTCTACTTGCAGAAATTGTAACATTTGCTACTCGTTTACCTTCTGAAAGTTTACCTTCTGAAAGTTGTCTCTACATCCCCATCCATGCCTGCTACTGCTTCTTACTCTCTTATTCTGGGACCCTATCTAACATATGATCAAACTTTGTCTGATACAAGGCCTGATGTTGCAAAACCTCCATCAGTCGGATTTGCTATTTCTACAACTAAGCTTCTCCTACTAGAGTGTTGTGATTAGCAATTATTGTGCAGTAGGCGATGTCATCCACTATCCAGATAATCTCAAATGAGTCATATGCATTAAGGTTGGCCTTCAACCAAACCTTAGCCTTAGATGTAGACAGACTTTGTAACATTTGATTGAGTTTCAACAAGAAAAGAATCCACTGTCCTGATGAAAAGCACATCTACAGCGATATCAGGTAGAACTGAATGTCTAGGAGACCCCTCAAGAATGATGTGGTATGGTATGGCATGCCATGCAGTTAGTGCCATCTGCTGGAACTATTTCAGTGTCTTTCAGTTTCTTTATGTCCTCCTTTGTTCAGGTCATTATACAGCATAAAAGTGAACATTGGAAATACTTGAGCCACTTCTACCCACTGTTCTCCGAAGTTGATCCATTAAATTATCTAAATGCTCGTGTGTGCCTTTAGTGACTAGAACCAAACATGTGCACATTGGTATTGATCAGGCAACAACAGCAACAGTCTAGCTTAAAATGCCAGTCCACACCCACCTATGCAACCTTCCAACCATATGTACTGCTAGACCTACCTATTTAATCTTTCATCCATTTCCATATGTCCCTAATTAACCCTCACTAAGAACACTTTGTACATCATTCCACAACCAAGAATCCATTCATCAATCTAAAATTGCATCCATCCAGTTATGCAACACTACCCAACCATCTGCATAGCCACCCATCCACCTGTTCTTTTTTTCATACAATCACGGAGCCATCAGTCAACCCATGCAACAAAACAACATTATGAGTCAAATTTGCTATTATGGAATGCCTAGCTGTATTTAACCACATGGCTGCTGCGGTGATTTTTGCGCTGTGCTGCAAATTGCCATTTTGCTGTTGTCATGACGAGCTCAGCTCGTCATCAGCACACGACACCCGTGGGTGATGACGAGCTGAGCTCGTCATCAGCATCGAAAGGGTTAAGTCTGTATGTGCTTCTGTAATTGCATTAAATATGCTATTTTGTATTGATTTGTATAATGCACTAATCATCTGAGAGGGTATCCAGGCACTTGAGCAAGGTGTTTAGATGTGTGGTCCCAAGGTGCTTATCTGAAGAGCCAGGTCTTCACCTTCTTGCGGAACTCAGGAAGTTAGGAGGAGGCTTTGATTGATGTGTTGTGGGAAGTTGTTCCATGTCTTGGGTGCGATTTAGGAGAATGACCTACCTCCATTTTTGCTTTTGCAGATATGGGGATTGTGTGAGATTGAGGCAGAATGTAGGTGTATTGTGAGTTAGTGAAAGTGTATGTGGCTGTTCAGGTATTCATGCCCTGTGTTGTGTAGGGCTTGCATGTGTGTTTGTGTGTGAGAGAAATTTGAATTGGCTGCGCTTGTGAAGGGAGAGCCAGTGAAGCTTCCTGAGGTGCAGTGTGATATGAGTGTTGGGTGGGAGGTCAAGTATGAGTCTTGCACTTGCATTCTGGATGGTCTGGAGTCTGTGTAGGAGATGTTTGGTGATTCTGGCATAGTGAGTGTTGCCGTAGACCACCCTGCTGGTGATGAGTGATTGCTTGCGGGTCGGTCTGGTGTTCTGAGGCAACAATTTGAAGATCTTTTTCAACAAAATATCATTATGTGTGATTGTGCGTGCATGTGTGTGCATTTTGCATTTTGGGTATATTGTATGTGTGCAGATGGTAACCTTTTTTGTCTGTGTTTTGTTTGTGCATTTAAGCATGCCACCCATCAACCTACGACCATTCCAACAAAGAGCATATTTTTTGCAATTCCTTTTCCAATGCATATATAAACTTTCACCACACAGGTGCCAACAATCCAGTAGTTTTCACTGAGAAAAACACTAACACAATTCTATTCACAACTTTAATCTACCAGTGTCCTAATGCTGATATAGTTTCTCTCAAGAACTTTTCCTTAGTTGTGTTCTTGTGGTGTGCTAAGTTTAATCACATTGCGGCAAAATACTCATTCCTCTTTAATTAATACAGCAATTTACTTTGGGTGATGTGTATTGCTCTTCTCTTGGATCTTTCAATACAATCCTGCTACAATGTGTGCATGATTAACTGGTACACCTTATTGGAATTCCTCTCCTCTTAATTAATGTGAAATCTCCTGTGAAATTAGCACTTTTCTTGCTACATAACCTAACTATTCCTACAGCAAATCAAATTCCTGTTCTGCTGCCGAACTCTATGAGCACTAACTGTCTGCAACTTATGCTAAACATTTTCACATGCCATAATAGCTATACAGAGATGATAAAGGACTGGATTCTGCAACTAATGAAAACATGTATTGGAGTAATTGACTCTTTAACCCATAAATTAGAAATTCAGCTCAGCTTGGAACATTGGAATGTTATGAGCTCCATTGAAGACAAAGCAGTGGCGGAGGCTAGGAATGCCCTCTACCAATCAATCAATCAATCAATCAATCAATCAATCAATCAGGTATTTATAAAGTGAGGCTCATTACCCGTGAGGGTCTCGAGGTGCTGGAGTTGCTAACTGCTTCTTGATGATCTGTTCATTTGAGCAGCCAGATTGTGAGTCCTTTCCTGAATTAAACTTCTGTGCCAACATTCCAATGTCATTCTTTTTCTCCTTATTTAATTTAGATCATTCCACTATCAGAGGGTGGAATATTCTAATAGCCTTATAGCCCTTCTGTCTTGAGTTATCCCGATACTTAAAGGCTCTCTCCCACCCCTGTAATACCAGTTTAATGCCTTCAACAACTGGTATTGCCCCCAGCTGTGGATTATACAGCTATATTATACCGCTAGAAAGTTGAGAGCTCATTCAAGATAATGAAGTGGTTTAGGTTTAATAATGGTTAGCATAGGTATTCTTCTCTGATTTCCTCCCTTTTTAATTTAGAACATACAACTCTCATTGGATGGAATGTTTCAATAGCTTTGCCTCGGGTGATACCATATGTTAACGACTGTTAGAGCCCTCACTTGAACTATAAGGCTATAATCTAAACCCTACAAATAGTGTGAATAAGTGGTGGGAAACAGAAACAAAGGTTCTGCTGTGCTGAGATGATTATGCAACATTTGAAGTGACTGTGGCTTACTCTGCTCAATGACAGGCACAGTGGAATTCACTATTGCCAAAATACCACTGTCTGAGCCAACCAGGGCTGTCATCCCTGCACTGACAAAATTTCTCAGCTACAATTCATAAAAATACTGTATTCTCAAACTAACTTTAGTTTTTGTATGTTCTAGGTATTGAGAAGGGTTTCATACTTGTTTGGATTGTTGACCTTGGATTTGCTAATGACTAGTTTTTACTCATAAACTTGATCAGATTATCCTGCCTTTCTGTAAAAATTTTCACTGTAAATACAGAGTACCTGAACTTAAGCCCTACGATATAAAAAGCGGCCAAACACTATTTCAAAATGAGAATATTAGCACAGTAGCACGACATACACTGCTGCCTCAATGACTACCAGGGCTGCTGCAATCAGCAGCATCAGGCTGACAACAACCAGTTGGATCCATTGATCTTGCTCCTAAACATAAACATGCTGCTAAATATTTTGCTACTGCTGATGGTTACCATCAGAAGTATGACTATCAACCACATCACAGTCTCTACCAGCTTGTTCACATCTGCTGGAGAGTTGTACATGAATAGATATACTGAACCCATTGCAAATGACTTATTTCCCCATATTGTTTTACCAAGTCCTTGTGTAAGGGTGAAGGAGTAGGTGCATTGGTTCTGGTTAGAATCAGACTAATAGATAATAATAGAGGTCATCTGAAGTAATCTCAGGGTGAGGCCAGAACCAATATGGAAGATGCAGTCTATTTTTTACTAGGCTAAGGATTTGATTTACAGTTTGGCAGATGGTAACTCCATCACAAATGTGACAGATTTCCAATCTGCCTCATTATGGGTTCATTACAAGTGCATTATATACTAATGCAATTGTAATAAGTTTGACAGGAGTGACCTTGTGACAGAGTACCCATCCACCAAACTCTAAGTCAGGTCCTAAATCCTTTATAAACCTTCAGACATTCAGACATTTTAATTAGTTTAATTCATAGTCCATACTGTTTTGAATTGGATCTGGTAAATGTCTATAGAAATCTAGGAATGTTCTATGGTTCCGGGCTTCATTTTGCATATGTGTGTTAAAATTAAAACATAGTTGAATGTTAATGCCACAGAATGTGCTGCATAATTCACACTTATTTGTAATATATGCAGCATAATTTGTTTATTAGTATAGGCTTAATTTGTAACATAATTTAGTAATGCCTTCTGATTACTTTATTCTTAAATTGTTTATATTTCATTGACTCTTTTTGGAAGGATCATGAACATGGTGTATAATTAAAATAATTCACTACTTCTTAAAAGCACCACCTTTCATTTATAATGAATATAATCGCGTTTGTTCTACATTAAACTTTGAAGTCTCACATCACTTTTTGTTTCATTGGAACTGTAATTTGTGAGAGCAAAATTACAAACTGGCAGACTTTTAATCCCGCATATAGATTTTTTAACTTGCAAAATTCCACCACCAAGGTGACATTTTACAGAATTTCTAAATTAAAGTAAGTGACTGGTTTAAGGGCTTCCCTGATTATGACTGCCTTTAAAAGTAGGTGAATTTCCTAAATGTAAGACAGTGATGGACCCCCCATATATATTGGGGGAAGTCTCCAGAGGGTAAGTATTTTTCTGCTGATTTTAATACAACGGATCGTTCTTTACACCAGTAATGTAACTTGTATGTTCTGTACACTACTGTTCCTTGATGTACTTTTGAATGTTAACTGTGAAATGTTCCTGTGGGAATGGAATTTCCACTCTGACCATGAACTGTATTTTTGTATTTCTTTTTAGCAATGCAAGGCCTATGCGGACTTTCTACGTTTCTCATGACAGACAGGCATGGGAAACCAGCTCAATGTTTTAATGATATTAGGTGACATGATGTGACCATAGAATGTGATGGTCTTTCGATGGTGATGTGATTTTACACCACAAGGGCTTTACCAAAGAACTTATGAAATAAAAAACTCTTTGGAGTGGCATTGCTTTCCTTTTTTCCCTTGTATGTAGATCTTGTTTGCAACACAGATGCAGACACTTTTTGCCTTTCAAGCCATTCCTTTTTTACCTTTTATGCAGATGCATACCTTTTTCCCTTTTCTCACTGATTCTGATTCTTTTGCCTTTGCGTAGGTGCTACAGTCGGCTTGTTTTTGGAGCATGCTAAAATTACAATCTGGACTGAGACAGATTTGGATGCTATTTGATTTTTGAACTTTACTAACTTTGGACTGCTTAATCTATGCTGCAGTCAGGGGCATATAGACTGTACTTCTCATGTAACTATTTTAAAGCTTTATGATAATGGACATGCCCCTACATTACTCGGAATGCATTCTTCCATCCCTTAGAATTGAGTTGTTAGTCTACACACTTTCCTTCTGCTGGTTTGGCAGATGGACTCTGTAAATCAGTGGCTCATTTTGATTTAAATGCCTACCTAAATGCTTGATATTCTTATGAAAGCTGTTATATTCCTAACTGAGCTGCCAAAGCAATTGCTGATTATGATGAACTTTGCATTGCTAATACAATAATTCCTATTTTAAAATTGCCTGTGTCTATTAACAAGTCTTGTTGATTTGCCATCTGATAAATATTGATGATTTAAAAGTATTGTAGAAAGAATCAGCAAGCCCTGACAGAAAAACATGTGTTGCTTCTTTAGGAGGTTGGGATTTTCAGTTGCTATCCCTATATCTACAGTATCGTTTTGAGAGTGGTGTATCTAAATTTGATTTTAATTTCTTAGTTGACTGTCAAATAATAGTCCTCAGTGGACAGCTAACAATGAGATTAGTCACCCTAATTTCCACCCCTCTTATCGACCTAACTGCCTACGTGGGATATGAAATTGATCATCTAATAGGAAAGGGCCCAGTATGCTTGGAGGGTTAAATGAGATAGCATAATTAAAGAAAATATAAGTGCACTTCAGCTGGATCACTAACAAGCCTTTAGGTTTAGCAGGACAGCACAGTTGCCAAATTACCTTATGTGATCCACAGAAACAAACTTTCTGATGTAATACTAAGGGGCATATTTACAATAAGTGGCGCATCCCTGCATATCAGCAGGGATGCACCAGTCATTGTGCGCCACATCTCCGCACCATGGGGCAAAAATGGCACAGATGCTCTGGGGGCCCTATTCACAAAATGCTGCGTCAATCCTTACGCCTGCTTCAAGCAGGCGCAGGGTTTTGACGCAGCATGGGCCCAAAAATGACTGAGTGAAATCTTGTAGATTTCACTCAGCCACTTATAGGAGGCGTTCCTGTGCCGGCATGCCCCGCCCCCGCGCAGGAACGTCTCCTTCTGGCGCAGGGCTTTACAACGTGACGCATCTGCGTCACATTGTATATATCCCGCACCATGGCGCTTCTTTTGCGCCGCCGCTGCGTCACAGAAGTGACACAACGGCGGCGTAAAAGAGGCGCAAGGAGCTTGTAAATCTGCCCCTTAAGAGACTTTGGCTGCACTCACCTATTGATTTCCTTTAGTAGAACATTTGAGTTGGCAGAAGCTGTGTGCATTCACTGAAAATAAGTACTTGTATTGCATGTTTTGCCTTGGAAGGAAGCTTTTTTTTGTACAGCAAGAGTGGTTTGGGAATGGTGACAAGCCATTGATCAATGCAATAGTCATGATGTGTTTATTATGTAAAGTTATAATAAAAGGTGGTAGTCCTGTCAATGTTCTTGTGAAAAGCATATGTTAAAGCAAATAGGCATGTATAGGGGATTTGTTATTGGATCATTTTGAGGCCGTAGAGAGGTATTTTGTGAAATAGATAGGGGTGGGTGGGAAACTCCGCTCCGCCAGTGGAGTTTGTGAAGTGTTGCCTGTTCCATGCTTGGAGCGCAGGGTTCTGAAAAAATTCCGCCAACTGCTGCATATCGTAGTTTACTGCTCACCCCTAAAAAACACCTAGGCCTTTAAGAAGCAGCCGCCTTGCACACAGCTGAATTTGTTTTTGCAATAAATTCCACTAAGAGAATCAGCACAAGACAGGGTTGTGCAGCAGGTGGAGCCTTGTCTTCCTCTTCTCTCTGTGGCAAGGATCTGTTGGCTTGCTGCCATGGTAAATGGGCTGCAACCTTCAGAAGCTATGTTTTAGGTGTTTTGTGTACCTTCTACCCACAATGTGTACTGTTTATATTGTTGTCAGGTAGCACTACAAAAAGATCAGCTCATTGGGAGATAAACAAATGAATCACTTATGAACATTTCATTATTTTACCGTACGGTGCAGAGGATGCTGTCCAGGCACACGGCGGAGCTAAGGGCCATATGTATCAAGGCCAAATGGGTTTGCAAACGCTGAAATTTGCAGAATTTCGGCGTTTGCGAACCCATTTATGCAAAATGGTATGTATCAAACAATTTGGGTGCAAAATAAGGAATCGTAAAATTTGCCATTCCTTATTTTGCGATTGCATTTAAGGAATCGTAAATTTTGCGATTCCTTAAATGCAATGTATCAAGGAAAAAGAAATTCCAAAATGCCCTTAAGGAATCGCAAATTACCACCAACTTCTAGTTGGTGGTAAGTTGCTAATTCTTATATAAAAGCATTTTTTTTGAAAATCCAATGGTGCCATGTGACGCTCATACATGCCCTTAGGGCATGTATGTGCGCCATATGCGCACACATGTCATTTTCAGGGGTGCAGCAGGGTGTTCTTGAGACACCCCTGCACCCTTGAAATTATTCTCAATTTGCGATTAGCAAATTGCGAATCGCAAATGGAGAATAATTTCCCATTCATTCCTATGGGCCTCCTGGCCCATTGAAATGAATGGGAAATGATTCCTTAATTGCGATTAGCAATTTGCTAATCGCAATTAAGGAATTTTTAGGCATCGCTTAAAAATAGCGAATTTCTTCATACATACCATTTTGTGATTTCTAAATAGCGATTCCTCAAAAATCGCTATTAAGGAATCGCAAAAGGGTATGTCGATACATATGGCCCTTTATCTCCTATTAATCACTCTTTGATTTGAAGGGCTCTCTTTGCCGTCTGTGCATCGGCACACTTTGTTCTTGCTGCACAAAAAGGATGAAGATTCTCTCATTTTTGCTCCGAGGTGGATAGACATAAAATGGAGGGAAAGTAGACAAAAACTGACTTACCTTGCTTGTTTTTGATTTTTCGTGGTGCTCACCTAAAGTGAGCTGTTGCTCTGGTCTCATGGGGATGTGGGATGTTAGTTTATTATTATTATTATTAGTATTATAAATATTGTAAATGTTGATGTTTCACGGTCAGTCATTTATAGGGGGCTAGCTAGGTTCTTGACTTTACGTGACAGGGCATTAGGGAGGGCATACTGTCGCAGTTATTTTCTATTTTCATTTTAATCAATGGTAAAATAGGCTTAAAAGGCTTGGTGCTTTGTTGAAGTAGTTGTTTTATCCATTTGAAATTGAGGATTGCTTTGCTTTCTTAAATGTAGACCTAAAATATTAGCTTAAAAACAAGGTGGTTGGCACCTTTCAGATTGTCATTGCATTCCCAATTGCTGATTAGCCCATAACTAGGGCGAAACTAGTCCTGGGCTGCTTGTATTCCAGTTCAGGGAGGACCTGGTTTGGCAGTTAAGGCTGCACTGTTCCCATGAGAAGCAGGGTCAAGCATCATTTGCATATAGCTGGGTGAAAACTGAGGAGACAGGGTGAGCAAATGAATGAAGGGTTAGAGTGCTGCCCGTGCTATTGTCAGTGGTTAGCTTAATTGCAAGTAGCCTCCAATCACCTTTTGTGTGCATCCAGTATATGCTCACTACATTTAAGTGGTAGGTTATTTTTTCTAGGTTGGGGTTGGTTAGATTTGTAAAGCACATTCATTCACCCAGGGGAACTTTGTTGCTGAAAAAATTAAAAAGAGTTTTCAGGGAACACAAAAACATTGCATCCAGGCTGAAAGAGACTTTACAGGTGGAATACGGAAGGTCACTTTGCCACTGGATTCAAGCTAGCCTGGCTGATGACGGCTGATTAGCTAGAAACCGGTCCCAGGATGCTTGTTTCCGATCCAGGGAAGACATGGCTTGGCAGTTCGGGCTGGACTGTTCCCATGAGGCACAGGGTCAGACTGATTTGCATATGGCCATGTCTGAAGTGGGGTGGCAGAGTGAGCTAAAGAATGATGATGGATTAAACCCAGATCATTTGACTGGGGGTGAGTGCTTGCATTGTTCAACACTCCGTCCATCATCCCTTTTGGTTTTGCTTTGTTCGCCCTAATATTGCAGGGTTTGCCCAGACGTGGGTCCCTTGCTCACTTTGCCACTGGATTCAAGCTAGCCTGGCTGATGATGGCTGATTAGCCAGAAACGGTCCCAGGATGCTTGTTTCCGGTCCAGGGAAGACATGGCTTGGAAGTTCGGGCTGGACTGTTCCCATGAGGCACAGGGTCAGACTGATTTGCATATGGCCATGTCTGAACTCGGGTGGCGGACTGAGTTAACAAATGATGATGGATTAAATCCAGATCATTTGACTGGGGGGTGAGTGCTTGCATTGTTTAACACTTCGTTCATCATCCTTTTTGGTTTTGCTTTGTTCGCCCTAAGGAATAAGGAAGGTGCCAACTATTTAAAGGTTTCCTGCCCTTCATTGGATTGGACACTTGGCGAAGGCAAATGGAACAGAATTCTGCTTTAAGGCTGCAGCCATAGTAACCATTATAATACCTACAGACTGTCTGTGAAATCTAAGCTCCTTGAGAAAGATGGAGTGTACCACTTGAAACAATGATTGAAGGATTGTTCTTTAGCATATAGTCTTGCGCATGAGACAAAGAAACTTAATCAGCATATTGTCCACTTTTTAAACCTTGCCTAGCCTTCAAGAACCTTTCTTTCGTTAGTCACCTAAGTAAAATCCCCCTCTTAAAGACTTCATAATTTTGAGTTAAGAGGCTGAGAGGTATGCATTAGCCATTTAAATGACAGCTTCATGTCAGGACCTAAGGACAACCTTTAGTAGTATGCTAAAATACACTATACACATTACTGAAATGAGCAGAATGGTGTACAATCTTAGAGCCATGGTTACAAACACATACAGGTTAAACCATATTGAAGTGGGTCATCCCTACATTGTACATTATTGGACAATGTCCAATGCCTCTGTGATGTTCCCAGGTTAGGCACATGTAACAAAGCTGCTCATTTCTTACATTGTCCTATTTTGCACAATAAAACTTCTGCTGTGAACCTCTGCACATATGTGCATGCACGATGATGTTAGATTAGTTGAAACTACTTTGTTTATACATATTTATTCGCACAACACGATCACGATGCCTCGAACATCGCGTAAAAGGGCTCTTTGTGCACTATGTATAAATGTTGTTCTATCTTAATTCAATGGGCAACATAGCTATCTACATATTCATGATATCGCTAATCTACAACATGCATCAACATGCATCAAGGCTGCTTTCTATTATAAATAATGAGCATCCTGATAGATAAGCAGAGGAGGCATTTCAGCTGACACCGATAGTCCCTGCATGCTGAGCCTTTACCACGCAGCAGTCTGACATCTCCATGAGGGGGTGTCCAGTTTGTTACCAAGATGGGCTCTTACATTCTCTCCCACCAGGTAATGGGGTGGGATTCTTGGCTGTACACCCACAGAACCTCTAGCTACACAGGGTTATGTACAGTAGGAGTATGCCAGATTACAACCTTGTTTATATTTCAGTACATATACACTGTTTTAGTACCATGATAGTACTGTATCTACTATTCACACTTTTGGTGCTTGCAATCAATTTCTTAGTTATGAGTCGTACACATGTAACACACTCCAGTGTATCCGCAGGATATCACACTTTGTAATTAGATGGAATAAATCCAAGGAAGGAAAAGAGAACACACGGAGGAAGTAAGTTATATTCAGAATTTTTTTTGTATTTAGTGACGAAGCAACCAATATATATCTGGGGAGACGAATACAAAGAAATGAATTCAAGCAACAGCTATGAACAGAGGTTTAAATAACATTAACTCATCAGTTCACAACTAAAACATCAACTCCTGGTGATTATAACAGACAACCAAGTTAATCAATAGACAATGGTCGTATGTTGGTGACAACGCAGGGTTTCTGGAGATGATGGAGGTGTCGACGTTTCGGTCTAATATGCAGTCGTCATGAAGACCATCATCAGGACAGAATATTTCATTGCTGAAAAGACTCCCTAAATTAAAACAATAAATCCAAGTTACTAACAATACTTGTTAAAAATCACTAAACTTATACATAATCAATATTCTATCAGTTTTAAAAAAAACTCCATGTGTCAGGCAGAAACCTGAAGTCTAATTTATACCAAGCATATTACCCCTTCCTGGTAATGCTTGGAAGAAACATTCATTAGATGCCGTCAACTCGGGTCACTTTTGGTAATTAACGAACCGGCATGCCGACGGATGACGCTGCTTCCTTGATTGCGCAACTTGTCAGATTGAAGTAAGTTAGTACCGCTAGTCTGCATTTCTTGTCCGTTTTTAAGATAGCGGATATTGTTTCCATAGACCATGAGAAGCTTGATTGTTTTTTAGTCGTATGCCCATATTGTCGGTTAATTTTCACTGACCTTTATCTTCCATAACTGTTTGGATTTACGATGCGCATATCTGTCATCTTGCTGCCACGAGTGGTTATTATTGGTGGAAATAGGATTGTGTCTTCACTCTGCCATTTCTTTCGCTAACATAAACAGTACATCTGTATAATAGACACTGATGAGATTTATATAAGCACTGTCTTGATTTACCTTATGTGCTCATTTGTCATCGTAGAGCCAGCAGCGGCAGGGTATGACTATTCGAAATAGAATCGTACTTTCCATATGCCGTATATGTTGTTACATTTCTATCATGACTCCTGCTAACATAATCAGATTATTTGTCATTTCATGCCGTATAATAGATAAAGGCTACATAAATATAAGCATTTTAAGACGCTATATATATTTTTTATTTTTTATTTTTTATAGAATTTCAAAGTTATGCTGTATGTTCAGCTACTAGCTGTCCGAGAACCGTTCATCAAAGGGGGTTTATATATACCAAATTGAAGGTAGGCTCTGAACTACGTCTGTTCTATTAGGCTGCCTCTTCTATGATTCGAAATACCATACTAATAGGAGTCATATATTCCTCTAGATTTGAACCAACCAGTTGGATATTCTACACCACATCTCTTGCCGTTCACCGAAATTAGAAAATATACCCTCTCGGAAATTTCAGGTGACAAACGTGTTGTTTTACCAGTTCTTTGCAGTGGCTATACGATTGTATCCACATCCAGTAGGATGATTATTTTTTCCTTTTCTGTATTTTGTTTTTATTGCTATACAAATGTAAATATTTTATTGCATGGCAAATAACTTTTTCAAGACAAAATAATGTATAATTTTTCCCTGGCTATTCATTAAGATGTGAGAATCTTCATATAGATCCTTTGACGTTCAAGAAAAACCATTGAGTAAAGTTCATGATCAACTGTCTAATGAATGTTTCTTCCCAGCATTACCAGGAAGGGGTAATATGCTTGGTATAAATTAGACTTCAGGTTTCTGCCTGACACATGGAGTTTTTTTTAAACTGATAGAATATTGATTATGTATAAGTTTAGTGATTTTTAACAAGTATTGTTAGTAACTTGGATTTATTGTTTTAATGTAGGGAGTATTTTCATCAATGAAATATTCTGTCCTGATGATGGTCTTCATGACGACTGCATATTAGACCGAAACGTCGACACCTCCATCATCTCCAGAAACGTTGCATTGTCACCAACATACAACCATTGTCTATTGATTAACTTGGTTGTCTGTTATAATCACCACGAGTTGATGTTTTAGTTGTGAACTGATGAGTTAATGTTATTTATACCTCCGTTCATAGCTATTGCTTGAATTCATTTCTATGCATTTGTCTCCCCAGATATATATTTGTTGCTTCGTCACTAAATACAATTTTTTTCTGAATAAAACTTACTTCCTCCATGTGTTCTCTTTTCCTTCCTTGGATTTATTCCAGCTAATTACAAAGTGTGATATCCTGCGGATACACTGGAGTGTGTTACATGTGTACGACTCATAACTAAGATTTATTGTTTTCTAAAACAAGTCCCTTGTAGCATATTTTGATTTTAAATATCTAGTGCCCAAGCCTACAAGTGTTAAATGGGTTTCCCCTGCTTATATCATGCAATCAATTTCAGCAGCTTCTGTGTACTTGATTATGGCAGCACATGTATTCTATACAAGAATAATGTTGGTTCGATAAATGTATTGAAAAATGTCCGACAGTGTATTCTGTTCTGTATATTTCTCTGAGTACTAGTAAGCATCAGAGACTGAACAAAAAGTTCTGATCTGTTTTCATGATTCCTCAGGGGATCAGGGCTGTCATGTTCAGTGGTGGACAGGAACCATTTGCTCCCTGGTAAGGTCAGGGGAGCTTTTGGTAGCACTTGAGGTACTTTGTCTCTAGGCCAATATATCCTATGGGGGTGCCCGGATATAGTCTATGCAACTCACCAAAAGTTTATGTTGTCCAACAAATGTGCAGATCTTACGGACTAGTAAAAACTACATGACATGGCACCACCAACGTTGGTTGGGTTCTTATTCAACAGTCTATCTAAGTAGTTCAGTTGTGCTTTTCTCAGAGAGCCCTGCTCACCACTAAACTGGAGATGTCCATGCTGAGAAGGAAAATATGCATCATCTTAGTTGGGATACCCTATGTATTGTCTGTAGGTTAGTCAATCTTGTAGGATAAAGGTTTTCCACATTGTGCTAAACCCTATTTCCATAAATTAATTTAATAAATTACCTTTTTTTAACAATGCCCGAATAATCCAAGGAAATTGAAGAAAACTATCACATTACGGCCTCCCAGCAACGGGTGCAGATGTAACCTTCGTGGTTGAGGCACAAAAAGCATTTGAAACAGAGGTATTCTCCTCCTGGGTCAAGTTCTGGGTGTGAATGAAACACAGTTGTTTCACACTTACATTGAGGATAAAACACCAGAGGAATACTTTCTATATGCGGACATAAAATTTCGTTAACTTACCAAAAACACAAATTGGTTTAAAAGTGCACTCCCCCATACCATAGAAAATGTGAGACCTACTCAGCTCAGTAAAGAAGGAGTGACCTGACCAGTCCTAGCTGCTTATACACCACATCCTAATCTTGCTAATTTAAATACAGCGAAATAACAACACTATATGAAGATCTAGTAAAAATTTACAGAATCATCATGCAGTACATTGAGTGAACAATCACAGTTAACCCTGGGCAGACAGCTCAGACTGTACAACCACAATTGGCTGCTCTCAAATGCTGACTGCCGTTATGGGAAAGGTTTTCAACAGTCAAGAGCAAATTATTTTCTGATAGCACAGAAAACAATCAGCTTGAAGTGGTGAGGTCGGGAGAGCGGAGGTTCCTCTTAGGTACGTCGAAAGAGACTCTCTCATTGAGGTATTTGGGTCGGATGTTGTTGAGGGATTTAAGGCGTGGGTGAGGAGTTTGAAGGCGACACTCTTCTCAATGGGGAGACAGTGGGGGCCTCGTAGGTGTTCGGTTATGTGTTCGTGAAGCAGTGTACCAAGTACGAGTCTGGCTGCGGCATTCTGGATGGTTTTATAGTTTGTGTAGAAGATTTATGTTGATTCTGGGGTATAGGGCGTTTCTGTAGTCCTGTCTGCTGGTTTTTACAGCGGGGGTGAGGGTCATTCAACAGTCGGTGGATCCATTTGAAGGTCTTGCGGAGGATGCGCAGGCAGTTGAAACTGGTGGAAGTGAAGGCATTGATCTGGTGGTTCATGGAGAGGGATGAGTTGAGGATGATGCCGAGGTTTCGTGCGTGGTCTGTAGGGATGGGTGGAGTCCCGAGGGTGGAGGGTCACCAGGTGTTGTCCCAGGCAGAGGTGCAGGGACTGAGGATGAGGACCTTGGCTTTCTCTGAGTTGAGCTTCAAGCAGCTGTCTTTCATCCAGGCTGCAAAGTTCTTCATTCCTTCATGGAAGCAGAGTCTGGTGTCTTCGGGATTCTTCATGAGTGAGAGGATGAGCTGGGTGTCATCCGTGTAGGATGCTATGCTGAGCCCATGCTATCTGACAATGGTGGTGAGGTGGTCTATGTAGATGTTGAAGAGCGTGGGCTAAGCGATGATCCTTGGGGTACTCCCCAGTTGATATCGGTGGATTCGCAGAGGAAGGGAGGGAGTTTGCCTGTTAGAAAGGATTGGATCCAGTTGAGGGCTGCTCCTTTTATCCCTGCTTTGTGAAGTCTGGCTGCGAGCGTGCGATGTGAAACGGTGTCGCAGGCAGCAGAGAGGTCTAGAAGGATGAGGGCCGCAGTGTGTCCCTGGTTGAGTAGCATGCGGATGTCGTCAGTGGTGGCGAGGATGGTGGTCTCAGAGGAATCCAGACTGGGAGGTGTCTAGGATGGAGTTCTCTTCAATGAAGGTGGTTAGCTGGGCGTTTACGAGTCTCTCAGTGACTTTGGTCGCGAAGGGGAGGAGAGAGATGGCCCGTAGATTTTCAGGGCCATTGGGTCAGCCGTTTGTTTCTTGAGGAGGGGTTTAACCTCCACCCGCTTCCAGTCATCTGGGAGGATGCCGGACCTGAAGGAGACGTTGATGGTCCATTCTAGTTCGGGTGCGACTGTGGCGGTGGCCCTGTAGAATACATGCGGTGGGCAGGGGGCATTGGGGCTCCTGAGTGGGTTTTCTTCATGGTCAAGGTCATGTGCTAGACGGTCGCGGGATTCCAGGTCATGATGGTTGGCTTATCGACGGCAGTGGTGTGGGGGGTGGTGTCCGGCATCTGTTCACTGAAGTTGTTGTAGAGGACCTTGATCTTCAGATAGAACTAGGAGCTGAGCTTATCGCAGAGTTCCTGGGAAGGTGTGATGTCTGTGCCTCCACTGGGAGGGTGATACAGTACCTATAGCATGCACATCACATTTGTACACAAATGCTGAAATGCATTCTGCACTCCATGAGGACATTTTCACAGTGGAACAGATTGATGTAGTGAGAGAGAGAGAGCACTTGCTCAGGGTAAGCACTCAATTGTTGTTACCCCAGTACCGACCTTAAAGGCCATTACTAAAGCAAGCATTCCGAATGCCAAAGATAGATATAATGGACTAACTCTCCCACTTCAACAGATTTAGATTACACATTCGATTCTACATTACAGACACAAGCATTCCTGTAGTACGAACAGGAATATCCTCTGCCAAATAAAATAATGCCCCTTGATAGATATGAATACATCATTCATACCGATGGATCTGCACAACAAGCTGTGGGGACACAACACCAATGTTCCGTGGCATGCCCAATTTTAAAGGGGCTCATGCATGACAGAAAGGTCTGTCCTGAAAAAACAAACACTCAGTCCCTAGGGGACTGTACAGGGCAGTTGGCAGAACTCAAAGCCCAAATACTAGCACCACAAAGTACGGAGCCTGAATTCCCCACACTTATAGTGTGTGATTCATACTACTGTGCCCAGTCCTATAATGCATATCTTCACTATTGGGGCTAGAGCGGATTTCAAGATTACAAGGGTTGCACAACCAAGCACAAAATGCTTTGGGGACTGCTGGTGAAGCTGAAAGAATGCTTGCCATGGGTTCATGTTATCCATAGATTGTGGCAGTTTCAGCGCTGGGATGCTCTGTTGCTGGTGCAGCCATGCGCTCTATAAGTACCCTTAACATAACAGTTATCAACGTATTGGCATTCACATTGAAGGGAATTCTATGGCAAATAAGGTCTCAAAGGCAACAGTCTGCACTTCTGCTGTTGCTGCAATCACTCGTTCTAGTATGGGATTAGACAGAGACATCATGGTGGCCGACAATGCTGCCTTCAACGACACCCTCCTGTTGAATGGCTTTCCACTCAAGTACTCCTGCAAGTTAGATGCAGGAAATATTCTGTATGCTCAGATTCTAGGAGTGATGGGTATAGTAATACCAAACAATGATCACAGATTGAGATTAGTACTAGCTGCACATGAGGGTCGGGTTTCTGCACACGGGGTTACTGCAACATTCTTGTTACTGAAGCTGTGCTTTTGGTGGCCAGATTTATCAAAACAGACCAAGGACTTTGTCCTGAAATGCAACATCTGCCAGCAGATGAAAGGCTCCACTGTAGCACATCCCCCACAGACACCTCTTTTGATCTCAGACAAGACTCTGATGGTTGTTAATTTGGATCACTGCAGCCGCTTACACTCAGATGGGGCCTACAAATAGATCTTGGTGCCAGTGAATCCATGCTCCTGATTCATGTGGGTTTGGTCGCAGCCTTTGGCTGACACTTGAACTGTTATAAAGGATTTGCAAGTCTTCCTCGTGACACATGCAATTGGCACACTACATTCCGATCAGGGCCCGGTGTTCAGCTCTTGGGTTTACAAAGAAGCCGTGGGAAGTTTGGGTGTGCTTTTGCGGTACTCCTCGACCTACCATCCAGAGGGAAATTCAGTGGTTGAAAGGAAAAAACGTGACTTAAAGCAGTCCTTAACAGCAAGAGTAGCAAGAGTATTAGGCTGGGTGGCAATTGGGTCAAACACCTTTATGGGGGTCTAGAGGCACTCAATAACATGCCAAAATAATCCCTGGGGGGTCAGACTCCTTATGAACTCCTATTTGGTGTGAGAACGTGGATCCCAGACCTCAATAATGTCGGCACAGTGGTGGCGGAAAGACTATTTGACATCAAAAAACATTTGCCAGTTTTACAGGAACTCAATTAATTCTGGGGTGCACAAAGCAACGTTCATGTAAAATGCACTGCCACTGGAGAAGTGACGGTCTTACTGGCAAAACCTGCCTGGGTCTCAAATATTGGGGACCTGGTCAGAGAGGTCTGTACCTGACCTGGCTGTTGAAGGTACTAGAACTGCATTTCTCCCATCCCTTGCCTGTCACAGAGACAGAACATGTGTCTCTAATGATCTGATCAAACAACACTATGTTGCTGATTCTAAACAGTAGGCAGCATGAGCTCCTGGGTAACCACCAAACTCCTCTCGCTACCATTCAGGAAGTTCAAATGAAATATAATATAATAATAATAATATTAATAATAATAATAATAATAATAATAATTATACTCTCCAAAGAGAAGCTGTAAACAACAATGAAGTGATACTTCTTCCTGTTGAAACTTCTACAACAGTACAATCAACAAGTACAGAAATCTCAATTCGAAAGATTGACAACGTCTATGTGAATATGCCACAGATCGAGTCATCTCCCAGTTCTGCAAAACCTGCTGAGTTGCCAAGAGTAGACCGGATGACATCTGGCTACTTCATGCATTATGATGACTTCTCATAGGATTCAAGTGAATCTGAACTGCCACCACCGCCTCTCCCTTTCAAGCTTTGAGAGTATTGCCTCTATCTTTAGTTGAAAAAGACATACTTTGTTCTTTCATGGATACATCTCTGGATTACAATGGATTACTTTTCCTGGTCCTCTAGATGGGTTTGGTAAGTGCAATTGTCTTACTTCTGAATGGGTACTATCTCCCAGAATGCTCTGCAGTACAACTTGAGAGCTAGGGTCGGAAACCACATGCATCATCGCAATGTGAACTAAGGGACCTGTCCATGGTGAACATTACAGCAGTTCCCGTTCCGGTTGCAGTAGTATAGGACAGGTATTGTATGATGTATATGGTCTGACTGAACTTTTACTAATTCCACATCTGTTCAAAATTCCTTTAACTGATATCATTGCCTCTGGTTCTTTCTCTCATGATTAGGACATTGAAAATGTGTATAATTTGATTGCAGTTCTAGAGCAATCAGCTCCATTTTCTAATGATGAATTGTATGATGGTACATTTAATTTTAAAGACATGTTCTGTTATCAACATCATGGTCAACATTTCTTACACAATGCTAGAATCCCACATGCTCTTTACAATAATATTCAATGGGAACACTGCCAAACACCACCAAAAGGTACTTTGAAAACATTTGCACAAAAGTTTGCTTATTTTTCTGGGTTTTACACATCAGACCCAGCCTCCTATTATTTTAGGCTTACACCTACACCTGCAAAGAAAATTATGCTACAAGCACCAAGCTTATATACTCTGCTACCTTTATTTCCCAAAATTCTGTGCAGGGTTTTGACTTATGGAAAGACACCATTGCGCTGCCTTAAGTTTCTGTGCCTCAGAAAGGAATTCTATGGGGGTTCCTGTGCATCTACCCATTGATTTTGATAAAAACTCATATTTACGAAGCGATGTAGACATGGATTTGCACCAAAATCGTACACCTGTCTGAGTCTGGATTAGCAAAAAAAATGTTCTGAAACACACATACTAAGAGGAACAATTCTCCAAAAATAGTTTTTGTGTAGGAAAGTACCCTTTCCTGAACAAAAACTGTACTAACCATAACACAGACACCCTTGCACCATGGTACAAGTGAGCCATTGGTTTTAGGCACCCCAAAGAGCACTAGTGCATGAATGGAGCAAAACTGCACCATTATTTTGAAGAAATGGCATAGTTCTGCTCTCTTCAGGTGAGCAATGCAGCACAAAAACTTTACTTGCTATGCTGCGTTGCAACAAATATGTTCCTTATTCACTGAGAAGACATACTTTTTCAATCGATGCAAATTGACTATTTTTAGATTTTGCAAACATTGGGAGTAGTTGGCTTGGAAAGCTAGACCAGTCTAAGGTTTCCAGGCATACTACTTGCAATCAAACACCCAAAGCTGATGGGATGAATGCCTGCAAATATTTAACCACTAGAAATCCCTCAGAGTAGCATTTCAAACCATTTTTCTCTGCCAACGGTGCCACTTTAGACAGAGGACCAGATTTTGGATTTAGAAGATGGTATAAAAGCAGAAAGAGTTGTGGAGGACTTTGCTGCCTGTACTCTGCCTGCCAAATATAGAGATGGACACCAGATTGGTGGGCATATCTATACGTTGGCAGCACCACTTTCATGACTGTTCCTGTCAGTGTACAAACATTAACAGACAGCTGATGGGTGGGCGTAAAAGAGTCCAGACTTTTTTTATGTTTCAAAAACTAACTCCCAAATTGGAAGTTTGTTTTTGAAAAATAATTTTAAAAAACTGGCCACTACACCAGTTTTATCCCATGTTGAGGAGGTTATTTTTTTTTATTGTCCAGGATGTACATGGCGGTGACATACAGTAAAAAAAATAATCCATCTGGCCATCCACTCTAAATAGGGTGGATGGTACCATGGCTTCCTTCTGATGGCACCCACTCCAATGGGCCATCGAAGGACGTTTTATACTGACAGAGTAAATGTTACTCCATCGGTGTAACACTCTTGGTCTATCCACCTCAAAAACAGGCAGTTGGACCTTGAGTTTGGTGTACAGGGTACTCTGTCACCATTGCAACAGAGAACCTGGTTACCAAACTCTAAATCAGCCCCAGAGGCCTTTGAAGTGGGAGAGACATCAAAGACATGCCTTTGAAGTACAAGGAGGTTCTCTCTTCCTTTCCTGGCTCCAGACTGGCAACAGGGGGGTATGCTGCCCTTTGTGTGGGTGGGGACAGGACACAGCCTATTCAGGTGTAAGTGAAGCTGCGCCCATCTCCTCTCTTCCATTCTGCCAAAATGGCCCATCAAGTCACACCTAAGAACCCATTGTCTGTGGCTGTCTAGGGGTAATCCATAAAGCCCAACTGTCACCCACCACAGACATGTGATCAGAGACAGGCAGCAGGCACCAAATGGCTAAAGTAAGAAAATGTCACATTTCCAAAAGTGGAGTTTTTTCAGAATTGCAACTTAAAATCCAACTTCGCCATATAGTTGGATTAAATTGAGATTCCAGAGACACCAACCTTAAAGAAGTTATTTCTTCCTATTTGGAAGTTACTCTTATAAAATGTAATAAGATAATCCGAAACGTTATCCTGTGGGAGCTATAGGCCTTGCAGTAGTGAAAAACGACTTTGAGAGCTTTTCACTAAAAGGACATATAAAACGAAAAAAGTACATGTCCTGCATTTTAAATAGAGTGCACTCTGCCCCCTGAGTTGTCCACGGCCTACTATAGGGGGGGCCTGTATGTATAGAAAGGGAAAGTTTGGGTCTGGCAAAAGGATTATTTTGCCAGATTGACACAGCAGTGTAAACTGCATACAAAGGCACTGCAATGGCAGGCGTGAGACATGGTCAAAGGGTTACTTAAGTGGGCAGCATAATCAGTGCTGAAGGCCCATAAGCTGACTTTAATTTACAGGCCCTAGGTACAGGGAGTAAACCGTTACTAGGGACTTATAGGTAAATTAAATATGCCACTTGGGGATGAACCAATATTACCATGTTTCAGGAAGAGAGCACAAGGACTTTAGAACTGGGTAGCAGTGGTAAAGTGTGCAGAGTCCTGACACCAGAAAAAACGAGGTAGGAAAAAGTGTAGTAGTATGGCAAAAAGTTGGGGATATGACCACCCTAAGGTTGTAAGGTCTAACACATTGACTAAGGAACGCCCCTGTCCTTTGGCAGGAAAGCTACGAGACAAGACATTTTAATAGAGAAAAATATGAAATCAGAGGTGTGCTAATAGGGGTGCACATTTTCTAATAGGTACTTGCACAGTTTCATTCTGGCCTCCTCTTGGGTGTGACTCGGAAAGGTTACAAACTCAAAATTGTTTTCATCGTTTATTATGACTGAAGGTATTATTTTTTCTGGATATATACAAAATGAGTCACATATAGTGCCATTTAAGTAGTTCAAATTATCCATTAGCATTGTGAACAGGGACACGGAGGAGACGTTTTTCATTTTGTTTCGCTTCCTCTAGATTGCAAGATGCTGTTCTCTTTTTAACTGCGACTACTTGATGTTTGTCAAGCTGCATTCCCAGCAGATGAATGAAATAACTCGTGTTCAATGGCGCTTTTCTGATTGTGTGATGTTACTGTGCACACAGCGCAAAGGAGCCATGATTTCTCTTTCTTCTGCTTATCCATTCTACGTTTCCTGACATTCCCCAGTGAGGGAGATATTACTGTGGCAAGAAGCACGGTACAAATGTGAATTGGCCTTTGGTATTGATCACTTTTCATTTCAAACAAACGTAAAAAAGAAATACGTTTTAGAGATGAGTTCTGCCTGAGTGCCTTGCTTCCTGTGCTTGCTCTTTGAGGTGCAGCAGCTTTTCAATGGAGCGTATAACTGTAATCAACATTTGTTTTTAGAGGTACCAAAGACGTTTAACAAAGGGCTTTATTTGGCTCACGTTTTCAGGAAATACTTCAAGGACATACTTTTACGGGATTTTTCAAAATTCAGAAGAGGGCATGAAGAGATTTATTTTTCTGACCTCTTGCACGGTAACATTGACAGCCTGTTTTTTTTTGTAATTAGGAGTTCACTTAAAGTCTGCAATTGGAAAACGCATTGCTAATCCCAACTTTTTTTCTTTCCATAAAAACTGGCAGTAATTCTATCTGTTTTGTTGTGGTATTGGTATTTGATAACTCATGCCTGCCACAGATTCAGATTTAACCCCTTGCATGCTGCCGCGATTCCGTGCCTGTGCGGCAAAATCGCGAGTGGGCGGGTTTATGACGGCCATCAGCACACAAGCACAGTTGTGCATGACGGATGGGGGCCGTCATCAGCATGCAAGGGGTTAAAGCGCTGCAGAGTGCCTGGAACAAACAGTACCATAGGACTGAAGGCTTTGCGTTGATACAAGGGCTGGACTTGCCATTTTGCCACGCCTGCATTTCACCATTAGGCAGCTAATTATGGAGCTACTTTCACAACATGATGGGCTTTTATGATTCAACCATGAAGACCCCCAGAACCACATTCTAGTAACAACCTACGTTTTTGCCAGGGCTGAGTTCCGGTTTCATCTTGCCCCTGGCTGATGCTGAATGCTGGTTGGAACTAGCCTCTTGGGAGCATGTGGACTGGGTCTTATAAGGTTTGATTTCATGTATGAATTTGTTTTTAAGTACTGTATTTATTTTGTGGGTTATCAGAGTGTATGTTAGTGCGTTTGTTGGCATTCAAGGTACACATGAGAGGTATATGTATCTCATGGGCCTGACTTTGAATGTTGCTGGAGTTTGGAGCATGCTTTTTTATTGACCGTGACTGCTTGTGCAGAGCCTTGGCCCTGTTCATGAAGCATTGGTGTTGGGTGGTGTCATGGTTTAAGGGCCGGAATCAGCCCTGGCAGTTTTGCCAGACCGGCCCCTGAGGCGTGGGGGGGGGGGTAGCCAGAAGCAACACTGCTTCTGCTTCTGTTGCAGCGGGCCAATATTGCAGCACTGCTGCAAAACTGGCCCCTAGTAACAAAACCAGCCCCCACTCTTTCGGCCCACTGGGAAAGTGCCCGGTGCCCACTACAGCCAGTCTGGCCCTGCATGATTTCCTGTGGGACTCTTCTGCTAGTCGCAGTGAATACAGAAGGTCGAGGTGAGTGTTTCCATTTGCACCGATGATCCTTGAGTTAGACTTGTGAAGGAAAGGAACATATTTTGAGCAACCAAGGAGCATATTTTCAAGCCCCTATCGCCACTGGAATGTCACTTTTTTTGACGCACTGGTGGCATAGTGACATTTTCCATATCTACAAGGTGGCACTCAGCCACTTAGTGTGGCTTAATGCCACCTTGTAAATATGCCCCTTTCCACTGCAGTCCTCTGCGGCAAAACGGCAAGCAATGGGTGTTGCTGTGTGTGTTCCACCGCAACATCCATTGCATTTTGAAGCTGCAATGCTGAGGCAGCGCCAAAAACGAACGCAATGGAATACCAAGCGTTAGAATGGTGATGATTAATTTCTCCTCGTTTTTTGCTCTTTCCATGTGTGGTGCCTTCTGTCCCTTCCCACACATAAACAATCATCTCTGAAGTGCAGGCACCCTTGCGTCATGGTGGCAGGGTGCCTGTTGCTGGCGCTATGCAGCTTTTTTTGTGCCAGCACAAGTGGAAATACAGGTGTACGCCGTATTCTTCTGAGTACTGTCCATCACTGTGCTGTGCTGCCAAATTTGAAACAGTTCTGCGCTCTGGCATTTTTGTTTTAAATATGCCCCCATGAATAACTATTCATTGTTGAAAGTGACATGCTGCCATGGGATTTAACCTTATTGTTATGGAGCTTGTGGTCCATCCCAGGAGGAGTTGGATGGGACCTTAGGACTGGGCATTGTGATTGATCAGGAGTTGAACACCGAAGGTTGTGATGAGATGGGAACAGGGCATAGAGTGGCACAATACTGGGAGAAAGGAGTTGATGCTGCAGAGAGAGCAAATGTAGGAGAGGGGGTGTCTAAGCATATTTAGGGAGGGATACATTGCCATAAATTCGTCCTTTCTTACCCCAGAATTACCAAATGGGTTTCAATAACTCTTGGAAAGGCAAGGAAAAACACTCCCTAATATATGCTTTTTGGGTAGTGTGGGATTCAGTAGTTCGATGCCATGTCCCATAATATTTACCCTGGTATTTCACCTGGAGATATCAGTTGCGTTCAGCAACCAAAGTCTTTTTGTGAACCACAACATCTTGTAGTCCAGATAGGGTCAGTAACTGCCGTTACCAGTCCCATCACGATTCCCAGGGGCACTTAGAATGTTTCCATTAGTGATTTCACCATTCAGATTTTCCGACTTGCTAGACTAGCCAAAGCAGGAGCAGTTTACTCCTTGAGAATGTGTTTCCATTATGGCCACTTCTAATTATGTGAGTGAGTGAGTGAGTGCTGGTATTTGTAAAGCGCACTAATGCCGAGGCGTCTTGGCACTATGCAGGGTAACGTACTGAAAGTACTTGCCACTATCCTATCTAGTGAAAAGTCATGTTTTAATTTCCTTCCTGAACCGCAGATGATTGGAAATTTGCCTTAGCTGTTGAGGTAATGCAAACTAGGTTACAAAATAGATGCATTTACAGGAGCTGGTAACCCCAAGTCAAGTTTCACTGTGGACAGTAGGTTCTTCTCAAGTTCAAGATCATCATTATTTCTGCTTTTATATTAATTTCTGTATTATTGGCTGTAAGTGCTCAACAAAAGCATGGACTCACCTTTGGAGTTTATTTAGGGCAATATTCCAATACCACCAATTGCCCAAAAATGTTCAGTGTTAAATTTGTGGGATTTGTCTATATGATGTGGTGGGTGTAGTGCCAGTGGCACTCCCAGATATTGGGGACCACGTGACGACATTTGACTACCAATGTTTTAATTTACTTTTGGTGTTTTACTTTATCCTAGCTTGAATGCATGAAATCATTGTTCCTGCATGTACCTTTTTCTTTGAAAATTTCTTTCATGTCTCCTTGTTGCTGCAGAGTAGGAGTACTTTCACAGAGTGGAGCAGGCTTGCCAAGAACAGTACTTGTGGGATGTGCATTTGAAAGCATGAGAGAAAGGTGTGGAATGTACTTCTCGGTCTCAGAGTGTAGTGTTATATGCAGTGGTGCTCAAATGGGCATTATGTTGTACATTGGGAAGTATTAGGAAGTTCTTACTACTGGCTTTGAAACTTGAATTCGGACTCTGTCTAGCTTGAGCTTTGCACATAAAGGCAGGCCCCAAGATTACTCAAGCTGTTTAGTATATCCACGTTCAAGATTGTTTTCTGTACTTTTGGAGATTGTTTTCTACTTCTCAAGCTTCTTTAAGATAAGGGACTGGAACATGTGAGAGCACAGAAGGGTGCATGAGAACTCTTTTGCCTTTGAAATGCTTGCATGGATGGTGGCCAACTCCTGTAATTTTCCTTGGCGCAGAGGAGGTCCTCTCGAAATGTCTAGTTCTTTGAGATTATAAAACTGGGGTTTGTTGACTTGGAAACCAGGATTTTAGGCCTGAATGAAGGCCGACCCATCTACTTCAGTGTAGGAACCTGGCTTGCTGAGTCTCTTAACCCCGGTTGTGAATACCCTAGTCTGGAGCGGGTTAAGATGAAGTGATTGCAGCCGGTTAAGTGTTTTATTTTTGAATATTGACTTTGTGATGTGTGAGTGTGTCTGTGTGCACATTCAAGTCTCCAGGGGTTATAATCATCCGATGTATGTAGTGTATATATCTTTCTGATTTCTTGCAGTGGACGTCCAATATTATCTCCTTGTATTTTATTCCATGTACTTTATTCCATGCATTTAACAGTTGCATTTCCCTACTTATAAGTATGTTAGTATTGCTTGCACATATATATTCATGTATATATCTTTATATACATTTGAATGTTGATTTCACGTGACATCTGGGAAAGCCTTGTGGTAGAGAGTGTTGCACAAATAAAACCCCATGCTTTATTCTGTAAACAGTCTTTTGATGTGCCTCATTTTATGATAGTGAAATCCCTTTCCAGGTGTTTTTATTGATTTGCCTTGTGTGTGCCTCCGTGTGGCAGAGCTGTACTTTCTAATATTTGGGAGGTTGACGCAATACAGTGGGCTAGATCTTGAGCCTTCTATTGTTTACTTCTTAATTGGCAATCCATAAATTAAATTAGAACATTGGATGTTGTGAGCTCCATGAAGTCAATGTACTGGCTCAGGGCCTTTTATGGCTGGTATAAGCCTGCTGCTTCAACATTCCAATATTTGTATTTCAATGTGTTAATTCATAATATTCCAACCCCCATTGGAAGGAATTTTCAAATATTTTAATGTACCATGTTCCTCTAGCCATACCAATTCATAAAGGCTTTATCTCTTGTTATAGGTATTCTTCTGTGGCTCATTCCTATAATTTAGGTTAAGTGCCTTCAACAACCCTAATAGCTCTCAGCAGCAGACAATAAAACTACAACATAACATTGCAGACTGTACCTTTGACCCTGCTTCTTGTTGCATTCAAACCAGTGTGAAGTCTTCCCATCATGGCATCATTAGGTTTTAGTGAGAGGCTGTATCTTATAAATACAAAAACAAACTAAATCAAATACATAAAAGGGACCACAAACTATTTTCTTGATCCAACTCCTATATTAATTTTAGAAGATTGATGAGTATATTAATGTTATCAAACTTGTCTCAGCCAATAATACAGACACAATTGCTAACCACTTGTGTGATGTCACTAAATGAAACACCAATGGTCTAAGCTTCTTTATAAACCCCCTTACTGAATAGTCAACATTGATTTCTACAGCAGCTTTTTGCCAAAATGTGTTTGCAAAGATAATATCCAAAGTCTAGATTATGAAAACAACAACCTGCCTGATTCAGTATTGTCTAATCAACCCTTCTAGTCAATTGAGTAAATATTCCTGTGCACTAAGAAGAGGGAGGGTTGGCTTCTCTATAAAAAGCTTTGCTAAGCCCTACCAACAGCTTAGTCCCATTCTCTGTAACAATATGGTAATTTTCCCGCAGAAGTCTCTCAGGGCCATCAAACCCAAACTCTTTTAACAGTTGTGATTAATTTGGTATACTCTTTGTGAGCTACTGGCTAATGAACTCAGAGTGAGCAAATAATAATATCCCACAAATGCAAAGTGCCTTGTTAGTTAAAACAGAGCTTTAAAGAAAAAATCCACGTCTTAATGTTGGTAACTAAGGTACAAAGAAATGTCCTTTGTTCCAGAAAATATAATTGAAAATATTTTAACAGAGTCAAATTAACATTTTTGAAATTTAAATGTACAAAAGAGACAAGACAACACAACAAAGCTCCAGTGTGAGCCAATGGGTATGGATGCCCAAGACTCCTTTTTAGGCTGACCATCATGGATCATGGGTCAGTACAACCTTGTGGTTCAACCCAGTTAACAGTTTTACATTCTGATGTAGAATTGGAAACCTTTATGAAGTCTGAAATTGATTGAATATTTGTGATTGGATGCTGAGTGATCTTGTATAATAGTTAAAGAGAATTGAATCCAATATGAATATGCACTGTATTACAAGACTGAAAGCAAGAGTGCTTTGCGAGATCAGAAAATGACATCCTCAGTTTATTTCCTTAGGAAAGGATGACAAAACATATTTGTAGAATTTACAGCCTCAATGTCCAATTAATCCTCAGAAGATGAAGTTGTATGTCTCTCCAATAATAAGATTAAACGGTGGCAAAAGTCCACTAAGAAATCTTTATTTATTTAGGGTCACTGTTCGCCACCTGTATGTTAGTTCATAAACAGAATTCATGTGATATGCTACCATTTCCAAGTGACTTTATCACAAGCTGGACATAACATATGAAATTTTTTAGATGTAATGAATTAATTGATATATTTGTGAGACATATGAAATCTCAAACCCTTTCTCTCAGACATTCGCTGAAGCAACACAACTGGCTGTGCCTCAATGGTAATAAATTAGAAATCTTGCTCTTTGGTACTAAAGGTTCACGTTATTTCATCGCCTTTGCCCTAGAGGACCTAAGCCTGGCACCAACTCCTGGGAACCAAGTCCAAAACCTGAGTGTGATCTTCAAGAGGAATGTACCCTTCTCCTCATAGCTTAATGCAGTTTGTAAATCAGCCTTTCACCTGCAACAACTAAAAGTGATACTGCCATTTCTACATTATTATCAAACAATTTCCCCAGTCCTTGCTGTTGTCCTGTTCCAGCCACATTACTCCAATGGGCTCGACTCAGGCCTCCCTGAATCGGCAAGTTTTAACAAGCAGAAAGCCCAAGCATATTGCAGTGTCTGAAATGACACAATCAGGTTCATTCTGCTCTCAGACCCCTCCACTGGCTCTTGTTGTAAGCTAGAACTTAATTCAGAATGCTTTGTGTCATCTGCAAGGCATTACATAACCAAAGTGCAAATTATATCTCAAGACTATTTACTTCTTACCAATTGACTTGAATACTGAGGACAGCTAACAAATGTCTATTGTCCCCCCACTGATATTAAGATAGCACTGACTTCAACACCAGGCCACCTCCCTTTGGAACTCTTTACTACCCCACTTAACACTTGAAAACAACTATATCAAATTCAGGAAATCTCTGAAAAGCACCTTTGACCATGCCATACGGATATGCCTGTTGTCCCAGGAGAATTGCATGACTGAAAAAAACACAAGTCCTACCAGTCAGAAACCTAAGACTGGAGCATCCCTCTCAACCGGGCTTTGGACTTCCTCGCATCCAAGGCTCTGTCACCTGTGCTAACTTCCTAGTGGGGTTACTAGACAGTAAATAGTTTGGGCCAAACCAAATTGAATACCTTGTTCCCTCCTGCTCCCACTGGTGCCTACTTTAGCACATAGAGTGCCGTAAATGGAGTTGTTTTAGGAACAAATACATAAATAAATCAATAATAATAATAGTGTAAGGAAATACGTGGACATTTTATTAGAATGTCAAATGATTCAAGTCTGTTATGTTCACCTGGTTATTGATTTTTATTGTCTTTTTTTAATGAAAAATTACATTTGTGCTATTAAGAAAAAAATGGCACAACAAATGCCATCGGTGGCAGAACGCTAAACCAATCCAGTCACTAAAGTCAGTGCTATGACGGCAAATGAACAATTGTCTTTCAGACATTAATGCTAATACATCTTCAATGTTCTATTCATGGTTAATATTTACTTTTCATAGGAACTCAATGAATCTCTTTCCTGGAGGTACTTTAGTGATTTTTTCTGACTATTTAATACCCAAAATATAAAAATCAAATAAAATTTGTGTTTAAAATAAAAGTCAGAGGCAGGATGACTTATCAATGACGCATGTCGTTGCACATACATGATTTTCAAAATGTGGACATAGCTTGGGTAATGTACTTATCAAAGGAGCAATAGGGATAGTGTCATGATCATGAGTTAACCATTCATTTTTTGTCAAACATGCAGAAGCCGATTCCGTATAGTCATGAAAGACCTTTACTTGACCAAGAGAAAGGTTCATGCTTCCACTGATGGAGTGTTTTAGTCCAAGCTTCATTTTGCATATTATTTGTCAAAAGAGATAATTTAGGGCCTTATCACGAGTTGTGCTATTTCATTCCGGACTGGTAACTTCATTGTGATCCTTTTAATATCACAAAGGACATGTATAGTCATATATGTACCTCTTGGAAAGGATATTTTCCTTGTCTCCTATTTTGGCGGACTTCATTTCCCAGAAATCACTGAGGTGACTCAATTGTCATTTTGTAATCATTATGCCAGCAATTTTGGTTGCCGAATGCTAATCTTTGTATAACGTTGTACATTTATTGATTTTTTCAAAAGAAGATAATTCCATATGACTCAGTCCCTGATATGCAAATTTAATATAGCTGTTATAACATGGTATGCCCTTTTCCCTCTCCCTGCCCCTTCCCCTTACTTGGTCTCACCCACCTTTAGAATGTTGGAGTGAAGCTCGCCTTGGAATGTTGGGGAGCTCACTCCAGTAGTTGGCACTGAAGAATCTGGTTTGCATTAAACTCCTCTTCACCTCACTACCGTGTGGAGTATTCTTTTAACAATTTGGCGACGAATACCGTGCTAGGGACGGTGGGATTCTTTCCCCTGTGATATCTGCCAACTACGAAAGTCAAGTGATCCCGAAGAGTGGCGCAGCAGTGCACTCCAATCATCCTTGTCACGGTTCAAGCAACTATGAGGACGATCCTTTTGAGCACATCCAAGGTTTGCAACATATCGGTAAGCGATAAAAGCTTAGGGAACACTATCCCATTAACACCAGATGAGCAGTCGTCTCCTTCATTCTGAAAACTGTGTCAGTGGATGTGAAGGAGTTTCCTCGGCAACGGGACGCTATTTTCGTTCCGCCTGGTGGTCGGCGTGGGAACTCTTCGCCGTAGAACCTGTTCCGCCCTCTTTAGTTTCTGTCACGTCAGTTCCTCAACAACAGAGTTTCCTCTGCATTGGGACGCTAGTTTCGTTCCATCTGGTGGTCGGCGTAGGAAGTCTAAGTCGGAGAACCTGCTCCGCCTTTTGTGGTTTCTATCACGTCAGTTCCTCAACGACAGACGACGATGAACGACGGACTTTTATGCTACCTTCAGTTCCGAGTTAGTGTGGGGAATTGATATCAGCGTAGAAGAGCCAGTTCTGCCTAATTCCTTTCGTTTTGTCAGTTCTTCCGTGACAAACCACCCTGTGGTAAACGAGACGAGGTAGGCGCGGGTGCCCACTTGTCCCGCCTTGTCTTGCCTGACCAGCGGTGCCAGCTCGGAATCCTCTGGGTTGTTTCCGTCCATTACAGTAATCTTCCTGCTCTTAAAGTTTGGTGGGTGTAAGTGAGGTAGGAGACTTTGTGTGTCTGGAAGCCCCTCTCATTTAACTTTTTAGGGTAGAGGGGCTATTCTGTTGACGAGGAATGTTTGCATGACTGAAATTCGTTATTTTCTTCTGTCAAGGGAACTGTGATTTGTTTCAGGAACAAAGCGCTCAACATTTCACGGCGTGTTTCCGTTTTGCTGTCAAGGGAGACTGTGACTGACCTTATTTTCTATAAGTGTGTCATCTTTTTAGCCGGTCAGCTTCAGCAAGGAGTTTTCACCTCACGGCTATTAACCTTCAAGCAGAGGTTGTGCATATGTTCTCTTTCGGGATCAAATGTGCATTTGAAATGTTCTTTTACTGAGTTTTGGGTGGTAAATGACTGCTTTTAGTGCGGTCTTCTTTATAACCCCTGGTGTGTTTTGCGCACATTTTTGATACATCTATATAGCGCAAATCTGTATTCTATTGGTACCACCATCTATAATATTTATAGCTTAAAATTATTTACCCTCAGGAGCCATCTGTCGTTTTCTTCGCTGATTGGCACAGCACCGCCATTCAAATTTTCATTACCTAAGCCATTAGAAAAAATTTGTGTATTCAAAGGTGTTAAGGAATTGTGACGGTTTTTCCCTACCTCTTTCATTCTCTACCCACTCTGTGTGTTCCTTCCTCCTCTTTCTGGTTCCCCACTCTCTCTTTCTATTTATATATTTTTTTCTAGCTGTTAACATGACAGCCTTAAATATGTCCAGTCATTTTTGGATGAAGCAGATGATCCTATTATTCCCTGGAAAAAATGGTTTAATTTGTTTGAATCATATTTGATTGCTAGAGGTGGTAACAGATTTTCATCTTTAAGGAAGCAACACATTTTACTGCATAATTTGGGTAAATATGAAAGGGATGTGTTTGAAGATTTACCTGAAGTTCCTGCTGATGGTGCTAACATCAATGTGGGAGGAGATGGTGTGGTTCAACCTGATGTTTATGAGGCTACCGTTAAAAAATTGGCAGAACAGTTTGGGGACAGAATTAATATAGTCCTTGAGCATCATAAATTTTTCTTGTGGGCTCAAGGGAAAAATGAGAAAGTGAAGAATTACATTGCTGTGTTGAGGGTTTTGGCAGCCACGTGTGATTTTGGTCTACTTACAGAGTCCTTAATCAGGAACCAATTAGTTAGGTGCACATGCGAAAAGAAAATTCAGGAGAGACTTTTAGCAGAAGCCCCTGATTTACAAAGAGCTATTGATATTGCCATCAGCATAGAGCACACAAGCTACTGTATGAATGAAATGAAGGAAGTTAATGAGGTTAAACAAGTTAATGACAACTGTGTGAACAAAGTAGTTCAGAGAGACGGTAAAATTAAGTCTAACCAACCTGAGGTGAATAAACAAAGTGCTCAGTCTAACAAGCCAAAATGCTATAGATGTGGTAACCCAAATCATCTGGCTAACGATGTAAAGTGTCCAGCGAGGGGAGTCACTTGCAGTAATTGCAAGAAAAGGGGCCATTTTTCAAGGGTATGCCACGAAAAGAAAAGTACTACTCATATGGTGGTCCAAGAGTTGGACCAACCGTTGCAAGGGGACATTATTTTTCAAGTGCTGAACATTGGTGAACAGAATGTAAGTGCATATCCTGAATGTGAAATATTACTTGACAATGTTGCATATGAAGTCTTTGCAGATTCATGTTCACCTTACACACTTATAAATGAGTCTTCATTTAAAGAAAATTCAGGCCTCAAAGAGTATAGTCTTTTACCTCCTGATATTAAACCAGGTAGATACAATTGCGATCCTATTCCTTTGGTTGGTATGTTGTTAATGCAGATTAACTTTAAAGATAGGTCAACATTGGGAAAAGTGCCGAGACACCCGTATGGGTATTTGCGCGCTTTAAAAATAGCAAAAAATAAATAAAAATAAAATATATCACGAAAAATGGATCAAATTTGTTAGGGTGGAAACAACAAAAATACCTGGGTATCAAATTAGACCCGAATGCTCCTGAACAGGTGTTGCTGATTGATAGGCCTACTGTTGGGAAGGAGGTTTGTGAGAAATTTCCAGAGGTATTTACAGATAAGTTAGGGCAGCTTAAAGGGTTCCTCCACAAGATCAAACTTAAATTCAATTCAAAACCTGTAGTACACAAAGGAAGGTCTATCCCTTTGTTGCTAAGAGAACCCCTTCAGGAAGAATTGAACAGACTGGAAGAAAACAGAATAATAGAGCGTATTGAAAGCTCTGAGTGGTTGGCCCCCATTGTGGTAGCAGTAAAAAGGGGGGGGGGGGGGGGGAAGGGCATCCGCCTCTGTGTTGACCTCAGGGATTTGAATGCCAACATCTGGGTGGAGAGACACCCCCTCCCCAACATTAATGAAATGTTGATGGGAGTTCAAGGAGCTAAGTATTTCACTGTTCTAGATCTGTCCTCGGCCTACCACCAGGTTGTTCTTCACCCAGATTCAAAGCACCTCACGTCCTTTATAACCCCTTTTGGTGCGTATCAGTTCTCAAGGTTACCGTTTGGGCTCGCTTCTGTGACCGCTGTTTTCCAGCACATTATGCGATGTATTCTGAAAGGCCTTGAAAAAGTAGTCTGCTTCCAGGACGATATCTTACTATATAGAGCATCTGAAAGTGAGCACAATAAAGTCTTGGAGGATGTTCTGTCTAAACTCAGCAAAGCGGGAGTCACGACCCAGAAAGAAAAATGTAAGGTTGGGGTGGAGTCGGTGGTGTATCTGGGGCACACTATTTCTAGCGAAGGTATCAAACCCAAGGCCAGTTTGGTGGACGCAGTCAAATTTGCTCCTGCTCCGGTAAATAAAGATGAATTGAAGTCCTTTTTGGGCCTGGTTGAATATATGTCGAAATTTGTAAAGAACTTTGCCAACCAAGTTCAACCACTCAAAGAACTACTCAAACTGGGAACTAAATTTGAATGGGGCACTGAGCACCAACAAGCATTTCAACACATCAAAAAGCCATTGCGGATGCTCCAATCTTGCACACTTTTGATCCTAATGCAAAGACCACACTCTCAACTGATGCAAGTAATAAAGGTTTGGGTGCTTCATTGACTCAGATGGTAAGTGGCGAAGAAAGAGTGATAGCCTTCGCTTCCAGAACCTTGAAGACTGCGGAAGCTAATTATTCCACAATCGAGAAAGAGGCCTTTGCGTGTTACTGGGCTATTCACCATTTTAAGTACTTCTTGGGGGGAATTCCGTTCTGCTTAAGGACGGATCACAAACCTTTGATCCCGCTATTTGCTACCAAACTGTTAGAAAATACCACTCCACGCATCTCCAAGTGGGTTTTAGGACTGCAAGGGTTCAACTATTCCATAGTACATGTCCCTGGCTCAAAAAATTCCTTGGCGGACGGCCTTTCGCGTATGCCATTGTTGGGAAATGAACCAGAAGAAATACAAGTAGAGGAAATCATCCTTGCTGTCGATGTTCCGGCCATAAAAAAAGATGAGTGGGAGAAGTCACTTCAGGAAGGTGATGTGTTGCGCAAATTGAAAGAAATTATTTCCAAGGGCTGGCCAGAGAAAAAAGAGGAGGTGCCAGTGGATCTCCAGGAGTTCTGGTGCGTGAAGGATGAATTATCCATAGTGGAAGACCTGGTCTGGAGAAGTAACAAGATAGTCCCTCCGTCTGAAATGAGAGATAACATCATATGAATAGGGCATGAAGGTCACCCGGGTCGAAGTCTGACGAAAAGTAACATTCGTCAAAGCTATTGGTTTCCAAAAATGGACACCCAAATTGAAGAGCTTGTAAAAAATTGCATTGAGTGTGGAACTAGTGACAAGTCAAAGAATGTCCGCAAGGCTCCCCTGGTTCCCTGGTTCCCGTCACCGAGCCTACCAAACCTTGGGATAAACTAGGGATGGACATTATTGGCCCTTTGAATCTATTAAATCAATCTAAAAAATTCATGTTCGTTTTAATTGATTATCATTGCCATTGGATAACAACTAAGTTTGTCCCTTCCATCTCTACTGCTTTCCTCATCGTGTTTCTTAAAGAGACTTTTTCAAAAGAGGGCATCCCCAGTGAATTGATGACGGACAATGAGGTGCAATTCACTTCAGATGAGATGAGGGAGTTCCTGAACTGTTTATCTATTGTTCACATCAAATCTCCATTGTACTCTCCGAAATCCAATGGGTTAGTGGAAAGGGCAAATAGAATACTGAAGGAAACTATTCAACTAGCTTTGTCAACCAAAGAATCCGTTGTAGACAGTTTAAGGAAGATGTTGTGGTCATATCACATCACCCCTAATTCAGTGTCAGGAGTCTCCCCGTTTACCTCTCTTAAAGGCAGGAACCCAGGTTCAAAGCTCACCCCCAATTGGTTAAATGGAGGTTCCCCTGTGTGGGTGGACAGGAACATGGTTTCAGAGAAGGTGAAAGAAAATCAAGTAAAGTATAAAAAACAAGTATGATGCAAAATGGGGCACAACTGACAAAGAGTGGTCGGGGATTGGGTGGTGGTCAAGAAACCCACTCTAGTGAAGTCCAAATCTACCGTTTTTTCTAGACCCCTTAGAATTAGGAAGGTACACAATAACAAGACAGAATCAGCGTTTTACAAGGTACAGATTCTGTTTTGAATTTAATAGAACTCGAGCAATGCAGGATCGGCAGTATATGTATAGTAAGATTTTCATTGACTTTTAATTTGTTTAACCACCGTACGGAGGGAAAGTGAAACACCTAGAATAACTAGTGATAACGCCGCATCAACCTGTAGGAAAACAGGTAAGAAGTGGCAATTTCATTGCAGTCACCAAGTAAACGTGATGATTTGACTAAAACAAGTAGTAAGATTTGCCTCTATCTATTTTAGGGTAACAGATTTAACTTTGAATATGGTATTGATATGAAGGCTACTGAAGGTTACTGGATAAAGAAAGTAGTAGAAGAGCAGGAGGTAGGTTTCATAAAATATCTTTATGTAAATACAGCGCATTGATCCGAAGTGCAGCCCTAGCTCCTAATGGGTAGAGATTGAGGATGCGTTTTCTCTATCCCAAATAGGTAGCACTGTGAAGCCAAGTTGAGGTAAATACCATTTATGATAACTAGTTAGCATGCATAAGAGTGCAGTGAACATATCACGAGTGGTCTCAGTTGTAATGAACCATTTTCCTTTCACTTTAATGCAACGCATGTAATGATTACCGTTCAAATGTATTACGATAATGAATTGTATGTTGTTATTTGTTCAACCTTTGAGACTATATTTTTTCTGAAAATCACGTTGCACCACATGAGAAAATGTATATTTTATGCATGATGTATATCACCATGGAGAGGTTTCTATTAAGCACATGGTTGTTGTCGGGGGTCTTAAAGGGCTCTGTAAATAAGAACTGTCAAATTTAATTGAAGTGGGGATGGTAAAAAACGTATTTTGTATTATTTCCAGCGCTGATGAAGCCGATTGGTTATCTCTAACCTCGGCGAAACGCTTTGGCATGGGATTGGAATCGGATTTGTAAATAAAAGAAGAAGTATTGAAGAGCCTTGGGACTATTTGATATTACTTGAGTGCTGAGTCAATAACTAAGAGACTTAATATATTGTGATAAGTGGAGTGCTGCAGTATCATATCTACACAATAACTCTGTTTTGTTAGAAGATGGCAATCTAAGGAGTATGGATAGATTGGCTCATTGCACTAATGTTCATGTCTGCAAATCTCCTAGCAACGATGACTCAGGAGAAGTGGTGGGTGATCCAAGCATAGGAAGAGTTGCACATCAACGTAGGTGTCCGGCATGGCAAGCTGACTACAGTATGTAAAGTATAAATTGTCAATGCTTGCACCGCTGTCATCTCCTTCATGTATTTGGTGCCTGCTGGTTTTGTATGTAATTTTACTGGTTTGTATCTTATTGCATGTATTGGAACCACCTCTACATTTGTATTTCATTTGGTATTCAGATTAGGCTGTTTTCATTTTACCGCCCCTTTGCACTTACCCAATGTGTTGTTGTTACAGAGGGAGGTGTGTTATAACATGGTATGCCCTTTTACCTCTCCCTGCCCCTTCCCCTTACTTGGTCTCACCCACCTGTAGAATGTTGGAGTGAAGCTCGCCTTGGAATGTTGGGGAGCTCACTCCAGTAGTTGGCATTGAAGAATCCGGTTCGCATTAAACTCCTCTTCACCTCACTACCGTGTGGAGTATTCCTTTAACAATAGCGTGCAGTGGTGAATCCCGTTTTTGAAAAACATTATTGTTTTCTACATTGAAAAACATGCTTGCTGCAGAACACTTCTGGTTCACTATGTGTTCAACCAATCGATAAATAGGTGTGCGCACCCGGAAGAAATCTGAATTATAGCATCGCGGCACAACCCATTTCAGACATTTAAATATTACTTTTATGCATGTAAAGGTTAGTGTCATGGAGCCTTTTCATACATTTAATGTTGCAGATGATTTCGAAACTTCTTACAGTAGATGTTTTGTGGTTGATGCAGCCATTTGTTGGGTGTTAGAATGTTTAGTTTTAAGAAGATGTCAGTTGTGTTTTACTGTTGCTTGTGACACTTCTCATTATGCTTAATGTGTTAAGTTGGGAACAGCATTAAGTCACCCAGGAAGGCCTCGATCAAGGTTTCCTATCTGAACTTGAATTCATAAGGACATGACCAACCCACCCAGGCGCCCGATAGTGTCAGGATGCGGTTCAATACTTGAGACCCTCTGCAGATATAGTGATTTCTTTCTGAAACCCATCTCTGAGGGTACAGAGACATACTTACGGGACACAACCCAGACTATCAACATCATAGACGGACGTATTTTAAATCCTATGGAACAACTACCATTCACCTGTGATATTGTTTCACTTTATACCAGCATCCCTCGGGAAGAAGCACTTGATGTCATGTGCAGGGCCCTAGACCGCCGTGAGGCACCCGTACAGGTCCCTACTGCCTTTATCATTCTACTTCTTAAAATCGCCATGATGAGAAACTTCTTCATCTTTCAGAACTGTTTTTATTTACAGACCAAGGGAGTTGCCATGGGGGCTGCCTTTGCAACCGATCTGGCTATTATCTTCATGACAGCCTTCGAGAGCAGCTTCATCCTGAATGATTCCAACCCCTTTCCGCCCAACATTGGGCTATGGATGCGCTATATCAATGACATACTTTTAATTTGGTCTGGGAACCAATCACAATTAACAGCATTTCATACATGACTGAGTGAATACGAGATCTCGTGCCATCCAATTCACGGTACAATCTGATAACAAGACGATCAATTTCTTGACCTATCCATTTTTGCAGACGGCGATGTCTTACACAACATTCTGTACAGGAAACCGGCCGAACAAAACTCATTACTGCAATACTCCAGCCACAACACCAGAGGATTGAGGAATAACCTGCCTTTTGGGCAGTTTTTGTGCATCCAGCGAAATTGTTCCCAAAATGAAGATTACATGAATGAATCTGAGGACCTATTGGATTGTCTCTTCGAGCGAGGTTACCACAAAAGACTAGTGAAAAGAGCAAGAAAACGGGCTTGGTATAGCCCCCATGAAACCCAAGGAATGTGATAACACTGAGGCACAACGTCTTATCTGTGTAACCACTTTTTCAACTAAGAGCAATGATATAAAAAAAACGATAAATAAACATTGGAACCTGATATCCAATGATTTGGGTGTGAACACACCACCCATACACTCCTTTATGAAGGCTAGGAATATCCGTGATCACGTAGTTTGATCCTTTTTGGACCCACCGGCTGCAACTACAATACTATCCCTTTGGAACCTTCCCGTATCCTTGGCCATCAGAGGTGTGGTAATTGCAAAGCCTGCGCAAACAGTATTCAAATGAAAGAATTCCTATTTAAACATCACAAAATCCCCCTCAAAACGTACACAAACTGCAATACATCTGATGTCATATATTGCATTATCTGCCTATGTGATCTGATCTATGTCGGACATACTCAACAGAAGGTAAAAATGAGGATTTTACAACATTGTATTCGCATCAGATGTGAAGTAGTTGGTGCACCTCTGGTGGAACATTTCAAGCAAGTTGGACACTTCCCAGAGTGTTTTAAGTGGATTGTCCATGAACGAGTGTCCCTTGGCCCCAGAGGCGACAACATTGGCCCAATACTGAACATCTGTGAATTGAAGTGGATAACAATCTTTGACTCCGTCCACTGCGGGTTAAATGAGTCAGATAGCAGCTACACTCAACTGGCAACATTATAAACCAATCCAGTACGATCCATTTTTCTCTATATCTTCCATTTTTACTGATTCTTCTTTCGCTCAGGCAATGTCTGGCACCTACACGTCTTTAGCTTCATGTTTTGAATGGTACACAAGTTTGGGCTCGGCTTTGATCTTTTGTTTTCTTGCTCAAAATTTTTTTAAACAACTGGAGCGTTCTTACTTCCTGTGTGGCAGGTAAGTGCCCCTTACGTTTGTTGACGTTGTTTACATACGTCTATCAGCGCCTTCACCACCCTGTGTGGTAGGTTCGCGTTTTGAGCTAACACTGCAATAACTGTTTTATTAATTGTCCCTTTAGGACTTCTAAACTACATACAATACGGGGGACCCAAGGGCAATTTTAACGACCAGCTCTGAATACACGCCCAACAGACATATATCACAGAAAAGTATCAGAGGGTCAAGAGTTCAACAGGCAACTATTCGGGACAGAGAGGGTGAAAGTGAAATGCTACCTCTGGCCATATGACTGGAAAAAAAATGAAAAAGCCAGGTCAAGTTGGTGTCTGGTCTCTGGCACCCATCAGTCACCACTCGGAACCGCCCTTCATCATTTGGGGCTCCGAGGACCAACACTGTACATGATCTTGTTCTCTAGCAGAAAGAGAAAGGCCTTCCTGTTAGTCAGTGTATGTTGGTATTAGAGTGTTGGTGATGTAGCCAATGGGGTAAAAAACCGTGCAGTGCAAGGGAAAACCAAGGAAAAGAGTGAATAAAATTGGTTTAGGGAGCAAACATTTTTTTAATAGGGTTAAACTCCCAGCACCAATGTTAAAAATAGCCAAGACAGGGAAACTTTATAAACTGTCTAGTGGTGGAACGTGGTCGACATGTTTCAGCAAATAGGGCCAATAGCCTTGCTTTCTTCAGGACCTATGTATTTCGCTACTGCAAACAGAAAAAAAACCCAAAAAAGTGATAGAAGTGTCATAGATTAGGAGAAAAAGAGTACTGGAACTACATCAATGTGTAAATGTCACCTGGACATCCTAGGTGTGCTTGTTCCGAGTCTTCTCACACAGTCTGCAATGGACTGAAAAAATAAAAGCATGGCGTAAGCATATCACTCACCAACTGTCCGAAAATTGCCTTATGTAACACCTGTTGTAGTTATCAACTTAGGTGAGATCCATATCAACAGACTATGGATAACCACACTGTTTATACTAGTTTAATAGCGTTTATTAGAAATTGAAACCTTACAAGTTTCTCACACTACTTCTTACCTGGTTTTTGAGAAGTAGAGACCTCACCCCACCTGGCTGCGGCCCAGGATATTGGTGAAGCACCGCTCTGTAAGGGTGAATAAATCCAGGTAACTGAATCACTCACCACAAAAGTGCTGAACACAGGTCTATCTTAACTGAATAAGTAAGATGTAAAATTTATCACAGCATGCGGGGCGGTTTTTAGAATGTTCTCCCTGCCCCAAATCAAGAATTCATAACCAAAAACCAGCTGTTGTCAAAATGCCCAAGCTGTTAACATACTGAAGTGAAGAGCGCACAATGGTATCTCAGAATGTAGGTAATGACCCCGTAGTCCCACAATGCCTAGACAGACACTCTAGAATCTCTCATATTTTTAATATAAGTGAAAGCGGTAGACTAGCAGTGTAGTTAAGAGTGTACTGACCACTCCATATCCGGGTTCATAATCATACACCAGCTGTTGTCGGTGTGGACCAACTGGCTATGATGCAAAGAGCGCGTATTGTTATCTAAGCTCCTAAGTAGAAATGTCGTAGTTTTATAAAGCCTGGATAACCGCTATCAAATGCACTTGTATTCTAGTTTAAATGATGGCAGCAAACTGACAGTGCAAGGGCGCATATTTGTATCAAGGCGCCTAAATAATGCTCCCGTGATCTTTCAATGCCTGGATGAGCGTTCGAGAATTTAACAGAAGCACTCGTGTTAAAATACAAATCATCGTAGCAAAATGCCAGTGCAGGAGAGACTGGCCAATACGCTCTTCGAGGATGCGGGTATTCAAAGCGGGGGCCTCAGGCGATGAGGACACTCACCTGACCGTCGGTACTTCAGCGCGGCGTCTGTGCCGTCTGGGGAGGTACCGGCGGATTGTTGTCCTTTCGTTTTATAATCCTCGTGCTCATTGGGCTCAAAAGTCACGTGACGCGCTAAACATGCGCGTCACTCATAGAGTGTGTTAACGCTGTTTTGATTGGTTGGGCCAACAGCGGGATTAGCCAATGGCGCGCTTCAGGAAGTAGTTGATGTTATAAGTAAACAAACATTGGCAAAGAGTGCCGATTTCGGCATTTTGGCAAAAAGGAAATGTTTTAGTTATTCCAGTAAACTAAGGTTTCATTCTGCAAGTAGATATCCATAAAGGATATGGATATCTATTAATCATGGTTTTAATGATCATAAATATCCTGGTCAGGCAAATATTATAGTGGTTTCATTTTGCAAGTAGATATCCACAAGTTAAAGAATATGGATATCTATTCAGCATGGTTTTTTGTGAGGGAATGATCACAAATATCTTGGTCAGACAAAAATTATAATGATTTCAGAAAGATGCCCAGGGTATGTCATCATTTAACCCTGTACGGTCAGTGCCAAGCTTTAACACCCATTTCTGTTCTTTCTTGTGAAGGAATTCACTCACATTAGTGACATGAGAAGAGATGAATGGTTTTTCTAAAACTGTCCATATGAAAGATGTAGGTGAGTGATTTAAAGTGATGAAGTGGGTAGTGAGTTTGGTGGCCTGCCTTCTACAGTTGATGGTACTTCTGTGTTCAGACAGCCTCACCTTGATCTTACGGGTGGTCATCCCCACATATCTAAGCCCACACGGACAAGTGATCAGATAAATGAGTTTGTCACTGTTACAGTTAGTGAACTTCACCTGTTTCCAAGGCCTGGAGGTCCCGATGTCAATTTCTGTAGTTTTGGTTGTTTGAGCGCATGATTGACATGTGCCACATGGATGGTGGCCGGACACTGGTGGTAAATCCCAAAGGGTACCTATTGCTCTGGGGGTCTCATCACGCGGTCTGGTATGAACCATTCTGTCTCGCAGGTTGGGTCCTCTCTTGAAAGAGAACAGTGGCTGTTGGATAAAGTGGGGTCCTGAATTTAAAATGGACCACCGTTTCTTCACGGCTTTCTTAATATTGTGAGACAATGTACCGAAAGTATGTACAAAAGTCAACCTTTCTAGAGGTGCTTTCGGGATTTTAGGCTCCAGTAGTGCTGTTCGATTATTGTTGCTCGCTCGCTTCATGGCTCGATGCACCAAACGAGGAGGATATTTTCTTTTGACCAACTGGTTTTTAAGTGCATTGGAATGGGCCTTGAAAGCCGTGTCTGTGGAACAATTTCTTTGTACACGTAGAAATTGCCCAAAAGGCAGATTGTCCCGTAGGGACTTCGGATGATAGCTGTCGTATAACAACAGGGAGTTTCTGAACATGGGTTTCCTGTAAAGTTTGGACTGCAGTCCCGTAGTAGTTGTTTTGATCTTCAGATCAAGAAAGGCCAGACTGTTGTCGCCAATCTCTATGGTGAAACGTAGAAAAGGATTTCAGCTGTTCAACCATCCCAGGAAATCCTGGCAACTTTCTCTGGAACCACGCCATACCACCAATATATCGTCGATATATCGTTTCCATGTTCTTATCTGCTCAAAGTATGGATTTGACTCATCCAAGACAAACCGTTGTTCGAAGTAGTGTACGTAGTGGACAACCAGCTGTTGTCAAAATGCCCAAGCTGTTAACATACTGAAGTGAAGAGCGCACAATGGTATCTCAGAATGTAGGTAATGACCCCGTAGTCCCACAATGCCTAGACAGACACTCTAGAATCTCTCATATTTTTAATATAAGTGAAAGCGGTAGACTAGCAGTGTAGTTAAGAGTGTACTGACCACTCCATATCCGGGGTTCATAATCATACACCAGCTGTTGTCGGTGTGGACCAACTGGCTATGATGTAAAGAGCGCGTATTGTTATCTAAGCTCCTAAGTAGAAATGTCGTAGTTTTATAAAGCCTGGATAACCGCCATCAAATGCACTTCTATTCTAGTTTAAATGATGGCAGCAAACTGACAGTGCAAGGGCGCATATTTGTATCAAGGCGCCTAAATAATGCTGCCGTGATCTTTCAATGCCTGGATGAGCGTTTGAGAATTTAACAGAAGCACTCGTGTTAAAATACAAATCATCGTAGCAAAATGCCAGTGCAGGAGAGACTGGCCAATACGCTCTTCGAGGATGCGGGTATTCAAAGCGGGGGCCTCAGGCGATGAGGACACTCACCTGACCGTCGGTACTTCAGCGCGGCGTCTGTGCCGTCTGGGGAGGTACCGGCGGATTGTTGTCCTTTCGTTTTATAATCCTCGTGCTCATTGGGCTCAAAAGTCACGTGACGCGCTAAACATGCGCGTCACTCATAGAGTGTGTTAACGCTGTTTTGATTGGTTGGGCCAACAGCGGGATTAGCCAATGGCGCGCTTCAGGAAGTAGTTGATGTTATAAGTAAACAAACATTGGCAAAGAGTGCCGATTTCGGCATTTTGGCAAAAAGGAAATGTTTTAGTTATTCCAGTAAACTAAGGTTTCATTCTGCAAGTAGATATCTATAAAGGATATGGATATCTATTAATCATGGTTTTAATGATCATAAATATCCTGGTCAGGCAAATATTATAGTGGTTTCATTTTGCAAGTAGATATCCACAAGTTAAAGAATATGGATATCTATTCAGCATGGTTTTTTGTGAGGGAATGATCACAAATATCTTGGTCAGACAAATATTATAATGATTTCAGAAAGATGCCCAGGGTATGTCATCATTTAACCCTGTACGGTCAGTGCCAAGCTTTAACACCCATTTCTGTTCTTTCTTGTGAAGGAATTCACTCACATTAGTGACATGAGAAGGGATGAATGGTTTTTCTAAAACTGTCCATATGAAAGATGTAGGTGAGTGATTTAAAGTGATGAAGTGGGTAGTGAGTTTGGTGGCCTGCCTTCTACAGTTGATGGTACTTCTGTGTTCAGACAGCCTCACCTTGATCTTACCGGTGGTCATGCCCACATATCTAAGCCCACACGGACAAGTGATCAGATAAATGAGTTTGTCACTGTTACAGTTAGTGAACTTCACCTGTTTCCAAGGCCTGGAGGTCCCGATGTCAATTTCTGTAGTTTTGGTTGTTTGAGCGCATGATTGACATGTGCCACATGGATGGTGGCCGGACACTGGTGGTAAATCCCAAAGGGTACCTATTGCTCTGGGGGTCTCATCACGCGGTCTGGTATGAACCATTCTGTCTCGCAGGTTGGGTCCTCTCTTGAAAGAGAACAGTGGCTGTTGGATAAAGTGGGGTCCTGAATTTAAAATGGACCACCGTTTCTTCACGGCTTTCTTAATATTGTGAGACAATGTACCGAAAGTATGTACAAAAGTCAACCTTTCTAGAGGTGCTTTCGGGATTTTAGGCTCCAGTAGTGCTGTTCGATTATTGTTGCTCGCTCGCTTCATGGCTCGATGCACCAAACGAGGAGGATATTTTCTTTTGACCAACTGGTTTTTAAGTGCATTGGAATGGGTCTTGAAAGCCGTGTCTGTGGAACAATTTCTTTGTACACGTAGAAATTGCCCAAAAGGCAGATTGTCCCGTAGGGACTTCGGATGATAGCTGTCGTATAACAACAGGGAGTTTCTGAACATGGGTTTCCTGTAAAGTTCGGACTGCAGTCCCGTAGTAGTTGTTTTGATCTTCAGATCAAGAAAGGCCAGACTGTTGTCGCCAATCTCTATGGTGAAACGTAGAAAAGGATTTCGGCTGTTCAACCATCCCAGGAAATCCTGGCAACTTTCTCTGGAACCACGCCATACCACCAATATATCGTCAATATATCGTTTCCATGTTCTTATCTGCTCAAAGTATGGATTTGACTCATCCAAGACAAACCGTTGTTCGAAGTAGTGTACGTAAAGGTTAGCCAAGCTGGGGGCATAAACGCTCCCCATGCTGGTTCCAGACACTTGTAGGTATATGTTCTCTTCGAACTTGAAAAAGTTTTTCTTCATGGCCAGAGTGGCACAGGCCATGATGAAATGTACCGGGGTGATGGTATCCCTCTCGGTAGTGTCAAGCAGAGAATGGATGACTTCCAGGGTTTCGTCCTGGGGTATCGAGGTGTATAAAGCCTCTACATCGAACGAGACCAAAAGGTCAGATGTAATGTCGAAGTCCAGATCGGGTAGTAGACGTAAGACGTCGGTGGTATCTTTAAGGTAGGTTGGCATTTTTAGGACCATCGGGCGTAGAAAGTGGTCAACAAAAGTCGACAGGGGTTCCAGGAGCGACCCAATGCCCGAGATGATCGGTCTACCCGGTGGCGGACGTTTCTCTTTGTGCACCTTGGGTAAGATGTAAAAGTATGGGATCACTGGATGTTCGGTGTTAAGGAATCTGGCCTCTGAAGGTCGATTTTGGTCTAAGTCCTGTGTTGGTCATAGCTTCCTCTTGGTCTGATTTCTCCTTGTCAATGAAGAAGAAGTGCAGTCGCACCTTCCTGATGAACTTAGCCAGTTCTAATCGGGTTTCAAAATGTTCATTCCGATACGTAGGAACAAAACCCAAGCCTCTATTGAGGGCCGTTTGTTCAATCTGAGTAAGAGTACACTGCTCAGATTAATCACGATGCTATTTCCGTGGGGGTTTGTTCTTTGTTCTTGGCTGTGTTGCTCCGTAGGTTCCGAGTCGAGCTCATCGTTGGTGGTGAATTGAACTGTACTTGGGGTTGTGCTGGTGTTAGAGCTGGAGTAGAGCCTCTCCTCCTGCCCCGTGACCTGCCGTGGCCATGCCCTAAAAAAGGCTGTCCATTGAATTGTGCGGGGAAAGCAGGTGGGAAATTGGGTAAAAAGGGGGCCCATGGGAGGTTGGAACGGATTATGTTGGTTAGGAGGGAAACCGGGACCCCCATATTGCCAGGGGTTGGGTGGCCACCACTGTTGTGGTCCCTGATTATGTTGGTTCCCCCGCCAATACTGATTAAAGTTTCTCTTGCCTCGGCATTGAAAGATCACAGGAGCATTATTTAGGCGCCTTGATACAAATATGCGCCCTTGCACTGTCAGTTTGCTGCCATCATTTAAACTAGAATACAAGTGCATTTGATAGCGGTTATCCAGGCTTTATAAAACTACGACATTTCTACTTAGGAGCTTAGATAACAATACGCGCTCTTTACATCATAGCCAGTTGGTCCACACCGACAACAGCTGGTGTATGATTATGAACCCCGGATATGGAGTGGTCAGTACACTCTTAACTACACTGCTAGTCTACCGCTTTCACTTATATTAAAAATATGAGAGATTCTAGAGTGTCTGTCTAGGCATTGTGGGACTACGGGGTCATTACCTACATTCTGAGATACCATTGTGCGCTCTTCACTTCAGTATGTTAACAGCTTGGGCATTTTGACAACAGCTGGTTTTTGGTTATGAATTCTTGATTTGGGGCAGGGAGAACATTCTAAAAACCACCCCGCATGCTGTGCTAAATTTTACATCATACTTATTCAGTTAAGATAGACCTGTGTTCAGCACTTTTGTGGTGAGTGATTCAGTTACCTGGATTTATTCACCCTCACAGAGCGGTGCTTCACCAATATCCTGAGCCGCAGCCAGGTGGGGTGAGGTCTCTACTTCTCAAAAACCAGGTAAGAAGTAGTGTGAGAAACTTGTAAGGTTTCAATTTCTAATAAACGCTATTACACTAGTATAAACAGTGTGGTTATCCATAGTCTGTTGATATGGATCTCACCTAAGTTGATAACTACAACAGGTGTTACATAAGGCAATTTTCGGACAGTTGGTGAGTGATATGCTTACGCCATGCTTTTATTTTTTCAGTCCATTTCAGACTGTGTGAGAAGACTCGGAACAAGCACACCTAGGATGTCCAGGTGACATTTACACATTGATGTAGTTCCAGTACTCTTTTTCTCCTAATCTATGACACTTCTATCACTTTTTTGGGTTTTTTTTCTGTTTGCAGTAGCGAAATACATAGGTCCTGAAGAAAGCAAGGCTATTGGCCCTATTTGCTGAAACATGTCGACCACGTTCCACCACTAGACAGTTTATAAAGTTTCCCTGTCTTGGCTATTTTTAACATTGGTGCTGGGAGTTTAACCCTATTAAAAAATGTGTTGCTCCCTAAACCAATTTTATTCACTCTTTTCCTTGGTTTTCCCTTGCACTGCACGGTTTTTTACCCCATTGGCTACATCACCAACACTCTAATACCAACATACACTGACTAACAGGAAGGCCTTTCTCTTTCTGCTAGAGAACAAGATCATGTACAGTGTTGGTCCTCGGAGCCCCAAATGATGAAGGGCGGTTCCGAGTGGTGACTGATGGGTGCCAGAGACCAGACACCAACTTGACCTGGCTTTTTCACTTTTTTTCCAGTCATATGGCCAGAGGTAGCATTTCACTTTCACCCTCTCTGTCCCGAATAGTTGCCTGTTGAACTCTTGACCCTCTGATACTTTTCTGTGATATATGTCTGTTGGGCATGTATTCAGAGCTGGTCGTTAAAATTGCCCTTGGGTCCCCCGTATTGTATGTAGTTTAGTTGTATATGAGCAGTCGCTGGGCTGCGGACCTCCTTTTAGGTGTTCTGATCTTGAATAGACTACACCGTATCCACCCGCATTTGGATGGTTTTTCTTGCTTTGTAGAGTGCTTAAACACGGTCTTTTTGCTGAGTACATTTGATTTTTTCTAGCAGTAATGGCAGAGAATCATGGCCTGTCATTTGATGATGCAGACTTACAGTTGGCATTAGCCGACTTCCCAGACTTACTAGATGTCACACCTGTAACTGTAGTGACCAGTGAAGAGGAAAGGGGCAAGCTCCTGGGCCTTAAAAAATCCATGACGAGAACAGCCTTACATGGGACCATCATGGCCCAATATCTACGTAATGATTGCGCCCCTACTGGGCTTATAGTTACCAACGCCCCCAGGCTATTTTTAAAAGACAAAGAGTTTCTAAAAAGTTGGGCAATGATCGCTTGGCGCTGCACAAGGGATTGGCTAATTCTGATTATTAAGACCTCCAAATTGGCAGCCGATGCCATTTTGGTTGAAATCCAGATCACTGAATCTAAGATTAAGGCTACTCTCTCTGACAAACTCTTCCGTAAGAAGAAAGAGGAGTCTGACAAAAGTAATAGCGACTATAAAGATCACATTCTCTTCACCAAAATGGAGAAATTTAAGAAGGACCTTGAGAAATTCAAACTTGAACGGGTGTACCCCTACACCAGTGAGTCCTATGCTCCGCCTGTTTTCAATTCTAATAGTCGCAAAACCAGTTCTAACTATGGTACTTCTGATTCAGACGGTAACACCTCGGGTAGTGACTCTAGCAGTGAAAATCAGTCCAGACCATACAGGGGCCGAGGCAAGAGAAACTTTAATCAGTATTGGCGGGGGAACCAACATAATCAGGGACCACAACAGTGGTGGCCACCCAACCCCTGGCAATATGGGGGTCCCGGTTTCCCTCCTAACCAACATAATCCGTTCCAACCTCCCATGGGCCCCTTTTTACCCAATTTCCCACCTGCTTTCCCCGCACAATTCAATGGACTGCCTTTTTTAGGGCATGGCCACGGCAGGTCACGGGGCAGGAGGAGAGGCTCTACTCCAGCTCTAACACCAGCACAACCCCAAGTACAGTTCAATTCACCACCAACGACAAGCTCGACTCGGAACCTACGGAGCAACACAGCCAAGAACAAAGAACAAACCCCCACGGAGATAGCATCGTGATTAATCTGAGCAGTCGTACTCTTACTCAGATTGAACAAACGGCCCTCAATAGAGGCTTGGGTTTTGTTCCTACGTATCGGAATGAACATTTTGAAACCCGATTAGAACTGGCTAAGTTCATCAGGAAGGTGCGACTGCACTTCTTCTTCATTGACAAGGAGAAATCAGACCAAGAGGAAGCTATGACCAACACAGGACTTAGACCAAAATCGACCTTCAGTCCGCCAACTCACCTCATGCCAGCTAATGTGTTGGCTTTTGAACAGGCTATTGAAAGGGACATCGATGAACTGTTCAAACATGAAGTGAAGCCATTTTACAATCTCCCGAAAGCAGAGCACGAGGCTCTCAAATCATTATCAGCTGACAAGTCCATAACCATCAAACCCGCCAATAAAGGCGGGGCCATTGTCATCTTGGATACTGAGACGTACAGAGCCGAATGCCTCAGGCAACTCAGCGATGTAAGATCCTATCGCCTACTAGATCAGGATCCAACAGAGGACCTACAAAGAACTATTCGCAACATGACGGAAGAGGCACTCAAAGAAGGATGGGTTACTGAGTCAGAGGCCAGATTCCTTAACACCGAACATCCAGTGATCCCATACTTTTACATCTTACCCAAGGTGCACAAAGAGAAACGTCCGCCACCGGGTAGACCGATCATCTCGGGCATTGGGTCGCTCCTGGAACCCCTGTCGACTTTTGTTGACCACTTTCTACGCCCGATGGTCCTAAAAATGCCAACCTACCTTAAAGATACCACCGACGTCTTACTTCTACTACCCGATCTGGACTTCGACATTACATCTGACCTTTTGGTCTCGTTCGATGTAGAGGCTTTATACACCTCGATACCCCAGGACGAAACCCTGGAAGTCATCCATTCTCTGCTTGACACTACCGAGAGGGATACCATCACCCCGGTACATTTCATCATGGCCTGTGCCACTCTGGCCATGAAGAAAAACTTTTTCAAGTTCGAAGAGAACATATACCTACAAGTGTCTGGAACCAGCATGGGGAGCGTTTATGCCCCCAGCTTCGCTAACCTTTACGTACACTACTTCGAACAACGGTTTGTCTTGGATGAGTCAAATCCATACTTTGAGCAGATAAGAACATGGAAACGATATATCGACGATATATTGGTGGTATGGCGTGGTTCCAGAGAAAGTTGCCAGGATTTCCTGGGATGGTTGAACAGCCGAAATCCTTTTCTACGTTTCACCATAGAGATTGGCGACAACAGTCTGGCCTTTCTTGATCTGAAGATCAAAACAACTACTACGGGACTGCAGTCCGAACTTTACAGGAAACCCATGTTCAGAAACTCCCTGTTGTTATACAACAGCTATCATCCGAAGTCCCTACGGGGCAATCTGCCTTTTGGGCAATTTCTACGTGTACAAAGAAATTGTTCCACAGACACGGCTTTCAAGACCCATTCCAATGCACTTAAAAACCAGTTGGTCAAAAGAAAATATCCTCCTCGTTTGGTGCATCGAGCCATGAAGCGAGCGAGCAACAATAATCGAACAGCACTACTGGAGCCTAAAATCCCGAAAGCACCTCTAGAAAGGTTGACTTTTGTACATACTTTCGGTACATTGTCTCACAATATTAAGAAAGCTGTGAAGAAATGGTGGTCCATTTTAAATTCAGGACCCCACTTTATCCAACAGCCACTGTTCTCTTTCAAGAGAGGACCCAACCTGCGAGACAGAATGGTTCATACCAGACCGCGTGATGAGACCCCCAGAGCAATAGGTACCCTTTGGGATTTACCACCAGTGTCCGGCCACCATCCATGTGGCACATGTCAATCATGCGCTCAAACAACCAAAACTACAGAAATTGACATCGGGACCTCCAGGCCTTGGAAACAGGTGAAGTTCACTAACTGTAACAGTGACAAACTCATTTATCTGATCACTTGTCCGTGTGGGCTTAGATATGTGGGGATGACCACCCGTAAGATCAAGGTGAGGCTGTGTGAACACAGAAGTACCATCAACTGTAGAAGGCAGGCCACCAAACTCACTACCCACTTCATCACTTTAAATCACTCACCTACATCTTTCATATGGACAGTTTTAGAAAAACCATTCATCCCTTCTCATGTCACTAATGTGAGTGAATTCCTTCACAAGAAAGAACAGAAATGGGTGTTAAAGCTTGGCACTGACCGTACAGGGTTAAATGATGACATACCCTAGGCATCTTTCTGAAATCATTATAATATTTGTCTGACCAAGATATTTGTGATCATTCCCTCACAAAAAACCATGCTGAATAGATATCCATATTCTTTAACTTGTGGATATCTACTTGCAAAATGAAACCACTATAATATTTGCCTGACCAGGATATTTATGATCATTAAAACCATGATTAATAGATATCCATATCCTTTATGGATATCTACTTGCAGAATGAAACCTTAGTTTACTGGAATAACTAAAACATTTCCTTTTTGCCAAAATGCCGAAATCGGCACTCTTTGCCAATGTTTGTTTACTTATAACATCAACTACTTCCTGAAGCGCGCCATTGGCTAATCCCGCTGTTGGCCCAACCAATCAAAACAGCGTTAACACACTCTATGAGTGACGCGCATGTTTAGCGCGTCACGTGACTTTTGAGCCCAATGAGCACGAGGATTATAAAACGAAAGGACAACAATCCGCCGGTACCTCCCCAGACGGCACAGACGCCGCGCTGAAGTACCGACGGTCAGGTGAGTGTCCTCATCGCCTGAGGCCCCCGCTTTGAATACCCGCATCCTCGAAGAGCGTATTGGCCAGTCTCTCCTGCACTGGCATTTTGCTACGATGATTTGTATTTTAACACGAGTGCTTCTGTTAAATTCTCGAACGCTCATCCAGGCATTGAAAGATCACGGGAGCATTATTTAGGCGCCTTGATACAAATATGCGCCCTTGCACTGTCAGTTTGCTGCCATCATTTAAACTAGAATACAAGTGCATTTGATAGCGGTTATCCAGGCTTTATAAAACTACGACATTTCTACTTAGGAGCTTAGATAACAATACGCGCTCTTTACATCATAGCCAGTTGGTCCACACCGACAACAGCTGGTGTATGATTATGAACCCCGGATATGGAGTGGTCAGTACACTCTTAACTACACTGCTAGTCTACCGCTTTCACTTATATTAAAAATATGAGAGATTCTAGAGTGTCTGTCTAGGCATTGTGGGACTACGGGGTCATTACCTACATTCTGAGATACCATTGTGCGCTCTTCACTTCAGTATGTTAACAGCTGGGGCATTTTGACAACAGCTGGTTTTTGGTTATGAATTCTTGATTTGGGGCAGTGAGAACATTCTAAAAACCACCCCGCATGCTGTGCTAAATTTTACATCATACTTATTCAGTTAAGATAGACCTGTGTTCGGCACTTTTGTGGTGAGTGATTCAGTTACCTGGATTTATTCACCCTTACAGAGCGGTGCTTCACCAATATCCTGAGCCGCAGCCAGGTGGGGTGAGGTCTCTACTTCTCAAAAACCAGGTAAGAAGTAGTGTGAGAAACTTGTAAGGTTTCAATTTCTAATAAACGCTCTTACACTAGTATAACAGTGTGGTTATCCATAGTCTGTTGATATGGATCTTACCTAAGTTGATAACTACAACAGGTGTTACATAAGGCAATTTTCGGACAGTTGGTGAGTGATATGCTTACGCCATGCTTTTATTTTTTCAGTCCATTGCAGACTGTGTGAGAAGACTCGGAACAAGCACACCTAGGATGTCCAGGTGACATTTACACATTGATGTAGTTCCAGTACTCTTTTTCTCCTAATCTATGACACTTCTATCACTTTTTTGGGTTTTTTTTCTGTTTGCAGTAGCGAAATACATAGGTCCTGAAGAAAGCAAGGCTATTGGCCCTATTTGCTGAAACATGTCGACCACGTTCCACCACTAGACAGTTTATAAAGTTTCCCTGTCTTGGCTATTTTTAACATTGGTGCTGGGAGTTTAACCCTATTAAAAAAATTTTTGCTCCCTAAACCAATGTTATTCACTCTTTTCCTTGGTTTTCCCTTGCACTGCACGTTTTTTTACCCCATTGGCTACATCACCAACACTCTAATACCAACATACACTGATTAACAGGAAGGCCTTTTTCTTTCTGCTAGAGAACAAGATCATGTACAGTGTTGGTCCTCGGAGCCCCAAATGATGAAGGGCGGTTCCGAGTGGTGACTGATGGGTGCCAGAGACCAGACACTAACTTGACCTGGCTTTTTCACTTTTTTTCCAGTCATATGGCCAGAGGTAGCATTTCACTTTCACCCTCTCTGTCCCGAATAGTTGTCTGTTGAACTCTTGACCCTCTGATACTTTTCTGTGATATATGTCCTTTAGGACTTCTGCCATCCTACCTACTGTATTGCTCTAAGTCTTCTCATGCCGTGGGAGAATGTACCCATTTGCACTTTTACTACCATGCAGGTACGCGCGTTTTTAATCCATACGATTTCCCCTTGATATTAACACTGTCAAAATGGTCTCTATATGACTCAGGTCTTCCAATTTGTCGTGATGCCAAATGAGTTCTCATACTGGCACTTATATGTGCTCGGTTGGTACGCGCTTATTAGGCCAAGAGATTCCATCTCACAATAACAATTCTTTGAACTTTCCTTACAATGTTTCATCGATAACCATACACATAGAGGTTCGCTCGGGTGAGTTACCATGGTTACCGTTTTCTCGCAACCATAGTCTCTTTACTATTTTGATTACGTCACGATGCGCGTCATCCTGCACACGCCCCTTAGTCATTCCTACTAACACTGCCTTTCTCACTCGGATTCCAGCTTGGCAGCCGTCAGCCCTGGATGCATCTGTTGGATTCATTCCCGGCATCAGGTAATCCCTGTAACACTCTGCCCCTCCCATTTAGTTTAACTCACACTTACAACCCTTTAAGTTAACCCGTGATCCTAATGTTTTTCAGTCCCTTGCGGTAATTTATGCCCGAGCCCCGGTCACCTTCAAATGATTTTCCTAATTGAAAGGTAACTTATTTTAGCTTCTTGACCCGCGTTAATTCAAACCTCCACTTTCCGTACTAATACCACGAGGCTCTTTCACTCCTCTAGCGAACCATGTTAATCCTCGATTGCCGTCTGGCAGTCCAATTGTTTATTTAGCAGCTTTGTTGAGACAAGCAGTAAGTTCCCTTACGCTATGCCCTTTGTGACAATGATTATGTATTTGATGTTGGTTATGGTGTTGTTTGTCGTTGTGTCCTGGTCTATCTTTACCTTATCTTTAACTTAAGATATACCTGCCATTCGAAGTCATTTTTGGAGAAAATACTTTTGTAATTAATGTACCTTATAACGATCCGCCATGTAATAATCACCTGGCAGCATTATTTTGAAACTCCTTTGTGACTAACATTAAGTTATCTTACCCTAGGCCCTGTACAAGTTATTTATGCATTTGATGTTGGTTATGGTGGTGTTTGCCGAATTGTCCTGGTCCATTTTAACTCAAGACTAACCTGTCATTTACAGTCAAGTTTCAATACTTTGGTAATTCATGTACCATGTATGTCACTATCCTCTGTGAAATGATCATTTGTTCTCCATCTTCTCCTGGGATCCCACTAGGACCCTCTTAACTATGTTTTTATATGCTCCCCTCTAGGAATCTGCCCAATCCCCCCACCCTTTTCACCGTCCTGATGAAGACCCGCATGTACGGGAACACTTACCCTATAGCGCGCAGGGTCGAAACATAGACTACTACTCCCCGTACCAGCTTCTATCCCTAGCACGAACTAAACTGCTGTTTCCGGAAGCCTGGTTGTTCGAAATCTTATGAACATTTGTGATACTAATGTCTGGCTCCCGTGGGAAGCCAATACAAATCCTGTCTGTCTGTGAATAAGTATGTTTTACCTGCACCACGCTCCCTACCCGACAACACTTCCTACCACTTCACGTTATCTATCCCACCCCTTTTCCCCTTGGGCACCAATATTAACCAATTGCTGATCTGATGTAATGTATACTAATGTGTGGTTGAGTACTCGTTAAACAAATAACATTCTACTCTTAAAACTTTACGGAATTTGTTCTAATTCTTTCTTCAATTTGTGAATCTATCTGTCCTCCCGTTCTGGGACCCCTCTGACTATAATACTGCATACCCAGGTCCCAGTGACTTCTTTTGGGTTGACCCTATTTTGTAACGCATAGAGATAATTAAGGCCCTTATCACGAGTTGTACTTTTTCATTCCGATATAATGTTATTCTAATAATAATATTCTGATATAATGGAATTGCGAGTCTTTCAGGGCACAATCCAACAATTCTGGTCCCAGAGGCACCTAGCCTCTCAAAGAGGGGGCAGGGGCAAGCGCTGTAGCAAGCAGCATCCAAAGCTCTGCGGTATGCTTGCTGCAGTCCAGTGGGGAGCAGATAATTCTTCCACAGGAAATGCCAAAGCATGCCCGTCACTCTCGTTCCCTGATGGAGTGGAGATTTCCTATTTGCATACTCTTATTTGTAGGGATGCATCATAATCATGTGTAGAGCACACCCACACATAATTTTGTTGGTGTAAATATGAAGCGTTAGACTTGTGAAATGTATTAATATTACTGCATGACATATTTTAGGCTATCGTAACAATCAAAGAGTCCGTCCATCTTGTTTGGACTATCTTTTCACCCTTTTTTTAAAAATAGAAAACAGAACATTTTCTTAAAATAACCCTCGCCCACCAAGATTTCCCTTGGTGGCATGCTTCATCATATGGTCCTTCCCGTCCCCCTGCGGAATGACGCGTGCTGCGACCACGCATACGTGGGAGCACTTTTTGTCAAATACTATGAAGAATTGGGAAGTTTAAAAGTGGGAGAGTCTAATCTAGAGTTAAACATACCTGGCTAAGTAGGAAGACATTTTTTATTCAGACCTCTTGCTGGTATGGTTAAATAAGGGGAAAGTGAAAGGCATAAACTTATGTGTATGTATTTCAGCGTCTACATGTTTCATGGCTAGTCGTCAGGACCACCAAATTATACCTAGTACCACTCTTATCAGTATGCAACTCTAAAGTGAGTCCCCTTAATAAATGCCAAGAAAATATATACAATACAATGCACAATCTGTAGTGTTTCGTTTTAGATCTGGATATATAAGTGAGAAATGGTAATCTATCATGAAAGGTTGTATAAACACATCACCAATTGTGGAAACACGTGATATATTTTTCTCTTACAACTGTGCTATTCATGATAGCTTTTTTGTATTTAAAGAGACGTTGTTTGTGCTACCCAAGATCAGGTGAGAAAATTAAAGATAAGACAAACAAAACAAACATAAGACACACTCATTCATGTACAGCTTTATTATGCCTGTAGCATTGTGCTTTGGCTCAGATTGGAGCATTACTGTGTTTATTTGCAATAGACTCAAAACAAATGCACATACACACACAGACAAACTTTGTATTCACAGATTATTAAATGAGGAGGCCACTTAATAACCTAGTATGCATAGAGGCCAGGTCCTCTGTTTCCTGACCTCTGTCTCCCCCAATCTTGATATATATTTTAGGCTGTTGACAAGTGCCAGGGAGAATTAATGCAGAAAATGGATGTAAGGAGCAGAAAACGTTAAAATAAACAACTTGTGTTGTAAAATTGGATTAATGGTGATATTTTCATAAGTAGGTAAATGTATTAAAATGTAATAATGATTTATTCTTATGTTAGCTAAAAGTCGTGGCCTGAAATGTAAGCTCCTGACAACTCTCACTTTAGAATTATTGTTTTGAATTTCATGTGCGCTTTGGAAGCTGTTCTTTCTCACATTTTACATTGCAGGTGAATAGGCATTCTTTTATGCAGAGAAGTAGAGAAGAAGTTACAATCGTGTGAGTTGGGTCGATAGAGGAAAGACATTGGGTTCACAAGGTAGAAGGCGTAGGAGCCAAGGACAAAATGTTGCAAAGGACGTACATGTAGAAGACCATGGAAAAGTAAGTTCAGGACTGTACCCAGAGTGAATGGCGTCCATAATATTTGTTACATGGCCAGCTTGATAGCTGCTCACTGCAATTAAGTGAGGATGATCCCCAGGCATTCGTGTACTCTAGTATGTTTGTGTTAGACTGGGCATCCCTGGCATATTTTTTTTTTTACTCTACCCCTATATTTTTTACTGTAGGCTGGACTTCGTTTGTGCTTGTTTTTGAACTCTGGGCACTTTACCACCGCTGATCAGTGCTAAAGGGTAAGTGCTCCCTGTGCAAAGTGTGAGTATGATTGGTTATCCATGATTGCCATATTTTATTTACTGGTAAGTCCCTAGTAAAGTGCACTGTGTGTGCCTAGGCAGTGTTCCCCGTAGGGGGAATTCATGTGCGCCCACGCACCCGACCTTTACCGACACTCAGACACTACTTCTATGCGCGCATTCGTAGGGAGAAGCAAAAATTAGAGTGTAGCAGGCCAAACAGGGAGATGGGGTGCAAGCTCAGCAGAGATGTGGGTGGCAGGCTCAGTGGGTGAGTGTCAGCTCAGCAAGAGTCCAATTTTCAAACCAAACCAGTGAGGAGAATGATAGGCCACTCTGAAATATCATGTCTGAGTGTTGAGCTTAGTCACAGGAGTTGGCAGCAGGTTTACATTTTTTTTTTATGGGCTACTGAACATTTATTCACGTCATGTGTACTCCTTTGCATGTCTCACACCCCCAACAGACAAATATTCATCTGCATAAAGCAGTGTTGGACTATTTTCCAGGCAAGGCCAGTTCCGGGTGTTATACTGGGGCGGTGACGTCAGGTAGGGGAGGGTCAGGGTGGGGTTTGTATAATGTGGGATATGGACCATGAGAGGTAAGTACCGAAAAAAATAAATGAAACGTATTTCGTTGCCCACGCTGCATCTCCAAATGTGATGCAGCGTGGGCAACGAAATTCGTTTTTTTTCCCGGTACTTACCTCTTATGGTCCATATCCCACATTTTACAACGCCCCACCCTGACCCTCCCGTGCCTGACGTCACCGCCCCGGCACGGGCCATGCCTGCTATTTTCAACATTTTGCATGGGCTTATTTGAGCTTCCCCATCAGGTCCTGTATCTTTGAGGTGTCACCAGTAGCTTTTTCTGTAAACCTGAGCTTTTTGCAGGTTGGTCTACATAGCTCATGTTCTCATTGGATATGATGGTTAGGTAGGTATAGGAGGTTGCATTTATTATTATTGTAAGTACCTTTAACTTGAACTCTCCGGACACTGCTACAGGTATTGTCATACGGCGACGCTATAATACTGAAACACTAGTTTTTGTTATAACTGTAGACTGTGGCAATGTTGTGTATATAACCTGCTTTTGGTTCTTCCTGGTCTGTTTTATCACAAGAAATACCCGTTGCTAATGAACAAGAAAGAATAACATTGATTCAGTGGCGCTCGCTGTCCTTCCGGTCTGTTCATTAGCACTGGGCATTTGTCGTTGAGTAAATAATTTCACCAATGTACTGCACACATGAGGAGAGAGCAAAAGAAGCAATTATAGAGCAAACGTTGTTACAAAGTTTTTCCTTTTGGCCGAGAAATACATTTTCTAACCTTGGATAAACTGAAAACGAACCCTAGGGTAGGAAGGCTTCAGATACTTTTTCAGAACGACAGATCAGTTTTCCCTTGCTACCTGACCTTCCAACCACTAGTGTGTTCTTCTGCTATGAATTCCAAATTAGTCTTTATTAATAGCATGGCATCTATTCAACATTTACTGAGCTTGATGCCCTGCGTCTGCATCTATAAAATGATCTGTAATGAAGGCATATTCATTTCAATTTCAAAAGGGCAGAATTCAATTACCGCAATAAAAAGCTGGAGTTGCTGCTATAAAAGTTAAGGCTCATGAACTCAGCTACAGCTGGTGTATGTGATAACCGCATACATTCAAAATTATTGGTAATTGGTACTGAATTCAGCCACAAACCTATCTAGGAGCAGATGGCTATTAGATATGACAAACCTTTGAGACTGTAAAAAAACATATCGCAATATGGAAAGAAGAAGGGCATGGGAGCAGGTCTCAGACAGTTTGCTATTAACCCTATGTGCTTTAACTGGAGAGAAATAGCTGCAGGTAATGTTTATCATTGGCAGCAGGCAGCATAATTACAAATTTAAACATTGCAATGCCGTGAGATCCATTGACGACAGTGGAGGGATGTATGCCAAGAAATATTGTGGCTAAATATGTTTTGCAAAATATTTTGTTATTGGGTGTACATTTTCTATTTACTCCAAAGAGTAGATATTTCTGTAAAAGACACTTGGGGCAAACTTTTTATATCAGATGATATATTGACCACGATATTCCAGTACCACTCCAAATGGAGTAGCAGAAGACCAATAATGGCTGATATAGGATTTCTACTCCTAAATTTGATGGCTTGCGTTTCTGCTTCATCCCGTTTAATTTACAGTATTCTACCCTCAGTGACCATAATGTTGTATTAGTATTATAGACCATCTGCTTCAGGCTGTAACCATTTTTAAATGTCTTCTACCTCTTTATAGGTACTCACACCTGAGGCTCGGGTCTGTAACTTGAGTAAAGGATGTTTAATTATGAGTTAAGGTCTTGACTTGTTATAAAAAGCACTTGGCTGATCAGCTAGGCTAAATGTACCTCAGATGTGAAGAGGGAATGGCGAGGTAGGAATAATTTTGCAAGAAATTGTGGGAAAGTTTACATACGCTGCAGGACCATGAAGATCTCTTTTGGAGGTGCTTTTGAGAATATGGAAGTATTTTATAATAATAGTGGGGCATCTATCACGAACCTTGTGTCAACTGGACTGAAACACAATGAGATGGATGGCCCCACTGTGCACTGTCACAGCTGAAGATTTGGACAAAGTATTCAGGGAGTGAAGCGAGCATGTGAATCTACTTTATTCATAAGTTGGTATTACAGAAGGGCTAAAATTGCTCATGATGCTCCATCTGTAATACAGATTGCGCCAAGTGGGCCTCCGTTTAATTCAGGATTGTTTTGTGCAGGAAAGTACACCTTCCTGCACAAAAACATTCCTCAGAGGCATTTACTTCTTTCTATGTGTTCTGCAACAAACATATTTCTCCTCATTACACCTCATCTAGGGAGGCATACAGATTTGGTGCTTTCCCAGGTTTATAGGATTTAGTAAATCTGGGACAGCATCAAAAAATGCATGAGTGTTATGTGGGAAAACCCACTGAAATGCCCATGGAATGACTCCCGGGCAAAGAGAAAGACGACACAAAGATTTGCGCTGCATTACCTTACTCGAGATTTATGAGGCCACCTAAAGCCACACAGTGTGGCTTTGCGTGGCTTCTTAAGAGGGATTGAGAGCCCTATATTATGCATGTACATTGTGAAAAAGTGAAGCAGGGTTCTCATAAATTAAGCCCCTTAGTTCAGGTTGCTGCTTGCTCTGTGAAATGCGGACTAGTTGATTCAAAAAGCTGGTCATCATGTCACTAATGCACAGGCCTCAGAGGAGGCATGCATTTACAGCTGCACTGAGGGCAGAGTATTAACTCTATTAAGGGACGTTGTCCCAGATGTACCAACACATCTATTTAAAGTTGCACCACAGCACAAGCAGGGAGAGTGCACCGTTTATCTAATTCAGGCTGTGGTGTCAACAAACCCATCTTTAAATCAAAAGATGAAGACTTCTTCATACAGCCAATGCAAACATCATTCTTTTGAAAACAGCATGGTATCTATTTTGAAAAGACAAACAGGGAGAAAGCAGAAGCAAAATGGAAGGCAACATGGCCACAGACTGAGTGACCTATAAGGAGAGTACACTCTTAACTCTGTTTGTTCGTGAGAGAATTGTGACATAAGATAATGGAAATAAGACTGTAAAATGAGATACTTCTTATGTTAACTTTAGTCTCACATCCTAAAGAGCACCAGAAAATTTTCACATAAACATAAAATCAATGCATCATTAAACCATCTCCCTTAGGGCAAATACACAAAAAAATAATAATACATTATTAATACACACAGCAAGGATCAATAAATGCATTTACACAATAATAAAATCCAAGACCACAGCCCTATCTACTTAAGCTTTATAAAGACAGTCTCCCAACCCTGTTTTAATCAAAGTAAATACCTCGGGCCTCATTTATGAGGCCCCTTGCGCCATCGGAACTTCACTTTTCATGAAGTTCCGTGGCGCAGAAGCCAGCGTGGTATTTATCAGGCAGCAGTACGCCAGTTTTTGTGGCGTACTGCTGCCTGATAAATATCAGTCTCTTTAACGCAGTGTACTGCGTTAAAGGGGCGTGCAATGTGTGTTGCTGGGGGCGTTCCCAGCAACATCCATATCCTTTTGACACTGCCCCAGATTTACGAGAAATCGTAACTCTGAAGCAGTGCCAAAAGCTTACGCCTCCCCAGGGGAGGCGTAAGGGAGGCGCAACAGGGAGAAATGTCTTTATTTCTCCTCGTATTTCCTTTTTCTATGTGTGCTGCATTCTACAGCACACATAGAAAGAGGAAAAGCCTCTTGTGATTATTTTTGTACAGAAAGGTTTCCCTTCCTGTACAAAAATAATCTTCCCCGCAACGCAGGCACCCTTGCACCATTGTGCAAGGGTGCCTGCTCTGGCGCAGGCAGCCCATTGTGCGCCGGCGGAGGGGAAAAGGACAGGAATGCGCTGTATCTTATAGATACGGCGCATTTCCGCCCTTTTCTTTTGCCGTAGGGAAGCGCAGCAGGAAGGCCTACTGCGCTTCCCTACGGCAAAAAGTCATAAATGAGGCCCCTCATACCTTGGTAAATTTCTTAGCGCTACCCACCCGTAATGCAAAAATACGTTCACTTTTCTTAACTATTCTCATCTTATGACCCCATTCCAAAACAGAGGGAATCAAATCTGTTCACCATTTATGCAATAAAAGCGACCTAGCTTCTGCCATTGCTATATATATCAATCAATCAATCAATCAATCAAAACACTTGTATAGCGCTCGACTCACCGGGGAGGGTCTCAAGGCGCTTGGGGGAGAGGGGCCGCTACTGCTCGAACAGCCAGGTCTTGAGTTGTCTCCTGAAGGCGAGGTGGTCCTGGGTCAGCCGAAGGTGGGTGGGGAGGGAGTTCCATGTCTTGGCCGCCAGGTAGGAGATGGATCTGCCTCCAGTGGTGGCTCTTCGCATGCGTGGTATGGCGGCGAGGGTGAGGCTAGCGGACCGTAGCTGGCGGGTGGGCGTGTGGAAGGTCAGGCGGTCGTTGAGGTACTTGGGGCCCAGGTTGTGGAAAGACTTGTGTGCATGGGTGAGGAGTCTGAACCCGATCCTCTTGTTGATGGGGAGCCAGTGCAGGTTCCTCAGGTGTCTGGAGATGTGGCTGCGTCGAGGGATGTCCAGGATGAGTTGGGCGGAGGCGTTCTGGATTCGTTGTAGTCTTTTCTGTAGCTTGGCTGTGGTTCCGGCGTAGAGGGTGTTTCCGTAGTCCAGCCGGCATGTGACGAGGGCCTGGGTGACCGTCTTCCTGGTTTCAATTGGGATCCATCGGAAGATCTTGCGGAGCATGCGGAGGGTGTGAAAGCATGAAGAGGAGACGGCGTTGACTTGTCTGGTCATCGAGAGGGAGGAGTCCAGGATGAAGCCCAGGTTGCATGTGTGGTCTGTCGGCTTGGGGGTGGTGCCCAGGGCTGGGGGCAACCAGGAGTCGTCCCAGGCGGAGGGTGACAGTCCAAGGATGAGGACTTCCGTCTTGTCTGAGTTCAGTTTCAAGCGGCTGTTCTTCATCCACTCGGCGACGTTTTTCATCCCTTCGTGGAGGCTGGTTCTGGCGGTGTCGGGGTCTCTGGTGAGGGAGAGGATCAGCTGGGTGTCGTCAGCGTAGGAGATGATGTTGCGGTTGTGTTGGCGTGCGATGGCTGCGAGAGGTCTCATGTAGACGTTGAAGAGGGTGGGGTTGAGTGATGATCCTTGCGGGACGCCGCAGATGACTTCGGTGGCTTCGGAACGAAACGGGGCGAGGCGGACTCTCTGTGTACTTCCAGCGAGGAATGAGATGATCCACTTCAATGCCTTCTCTTGGATGCCGGTGTTGCTGAGGCGTTGGACTAGGGTGCGATGGCAGACAGTGTCGAACGCGGCGGAGAGGTCCAGGAGGATGAGTGCCGCTGTTTCCCCGTTATCGAGAAGGGCTCGGATGTCGTTGGAGGCTGCGATGAGGGCGGTCTCAGTGCTGTGGTTGACTCTGAAACCGGACTGCGAGGGGTCGAGGGATCCATTTATCTCGAGGAAGTCGGCAAGCTGTCTGTTGGCAATCTTCTCGATGACTTTGGCAGGAAAAGGGAGGAGCGAGATAGGGCGGAAGTTTTTGAGGTCGGTGGGGTCCGCTGTAGGTTTCTTCAGTAGGGCGCTGAGCTTGGCATACTTCCAGCTCTCCGGGAAGGTGGCGGTGTCGAAGGAGGTGTTGATGACGTCTCAGAGTTGGGGGGCGATGGTGGAGTCGGCCTTGTTGTAGACGTGGTGGGGGCAGGGGTCAGTCGGGGAACCGGAGTGGATGGTGTTCATCGTGCGGGCTGTGTCTTCGGTGGTCACTGCGGTCCAGGTGCGGAGGGTCATGGTGCGGTGCGTTGGTTTGACGGTTGGGTGCGAGGATGGTGTGCTGAAGCTGTTGTGGATATTGGCAATCTTGCGGTGGAAGAACGAGGCAAGGGAGTCGCAGAGGTCTTGTGAGGGGGTGATGTAGTTGTTATAAAAATGTTATCATTGAATCCAAGAAAGGAAGATCAGGATCAAACCCCAAAAGAATTAATTTGTCATTCACAGGCAATTGGATGTCACATTCATACTCAAAATAACGAAATAGATCTATCCAAAGCTTGTGAATTGTAGGACAACTTAACATAATATGAGACCAATTGGCTAATGGATAATTCATTCTACGAAAACATTGAGAAGATTGGTTGGCATCTATTTTGGATAAATAGTTAGGAGTTTGATACAATAACCATTTGCTAAAAAACAACATCCTTCGCCAATTCGCCCCTCTCAATGTTCTAAAGTTAAGTTTATTAATAGTTGACCAAATATGAGATGACATCTCTAAATTTTCATGATCCGACCATTTTTTAATTGCCTTTAACTCAAGATCCACTCCCTTGAATGAGGCTAGGTATTTCTTCCAGGCGCCTGGCTTTTTATCCGTTGCCCTCGCTAGTAATTCATGAACCAACTGGCTCTGTTCAACCATATGAGAAACATCTATTTCAGTCAAAAATTGATACAATATCCTGTAAGAACTTAGTAAAAGAAAATTATAAAAAAATCGACTGCGACATTTCAGCTACAGTTACCCATTTCCCATCTCTCGAAAAATCCAAAACTTTTACGAATCCGGCCGCAGCCCATTTTGACGCAAGATATAATGATTGTTCAACCCCAGCCAGAGGCAGGATCCCTTCTAACAATGTAGCTGAATTAATTACAGGATTTGAGTATCTTTTGAACAATGCCTGTTGTTTTTTAAACAACCAGTGAAGGCACTTATAACGAACAAGTTTTGGGGATCTTAAAATCAACAAGGGGGAATGAATTTGACTGCAGGCACCATGAGAGAAGTTAAACAATTTTCCTTGTTTATAAAACAAATAATGCCGCAATCCCCCTCTCCTGCCTCTGGTCTGAACACACAGAATACTAAGGAACTTTCTGGAATGATAGGACCCATAGAGGGGATTGGATTATCAGAAATAGGATTTGCTGCGCCAAGAGCGGGTAATGAGCAAGCTGTGCTACATTCTGACGTTGCTATTGATTTGCCAGGAACGATTCTTCACCATGATGAAGCAACTGCTTTACTCTCTGTCCAGAGTGCGACGTCCGCAGCAAATTTAGTGACTTCCGAAATTGAGCAAGTGTCAGTTCAGGCAGCAAATGTGAACATTCCACATAGCACATCAATACCTTTGGCCATAACTTTGGCTCAGTCAACACCCCTTCAACAGGAGGAGCTCGGACAAGCAGTTTCCTCTCCGGCTATAAAATCCACTGGGCCCTTCTCTAATCTGGATCTAGAGTCAGTGTCAGTGGGGAGCTTTCAAATGAGCATTAAAGATATGCTAAATCTAATCCTGGAGGAGGTACATGACCTGAAAAAAACTCAGAAAGTGGAACTTGCCTCACTTAATTTGCGATTAGAGAAGATCGAAACCACAATGGCAAGCTTCCCAGTCAAGATCCAGGAGACAGAAGAAAGGATCTCAGTCTTAGAGGACCAGTTATCTACGGTGATGCGAGAAATTAAGGCAGTGGCTAAAAGTAAGCATGTGCTTGAAAATAAAGTGGAAGAGTTGGAGAACCATTCTCGAAGATCTAACATTCGTATAGTAGGTGTTCCAGAAGGACTGGAAGGTTCCCAAACCCTGCAGTGGGTAAACACTTTTATTAAACAAAAAGTTATCCCCGAAATTCAAGGCGATCTTACGATCACTAGGGCTCATCGTGTGCCAGCTCATCAATTCCCGAATTCTACGCTGCCTCGTACTATCTTGATACATTTTTCTGATTTTCGTGGAAAAGAAACAATGCTAACGAAAGCCATTCAGCTGCGGCATTTTGCAGTAAATGACACAACTAAGTGACAAATTTTCTCAGGCATGTCGGCTGCAGCGGAACGTCGAAAGGAAGGAGTTTGTTAGATTCTTCATTTATTTAAAGCGAATGGAACACAAGCTACAATTGCTCAGCAATCTAAGTTGAGAGTCCTTGTAAAGGGGAAGTTTTTTTTGTTTACTAACGTAATTGAGGCTCAGGAGTTTTTAAGAGAGATCTCACAAGTTCCACAGGTCTAAAAAATATGCTGCTTGAATTATTATAGTTATTATGACACTGAGGATAAAATAAGGATTTAGAAAAAATGTTAGTTCCTTAAGGTAAAAGAAATATTGTACTGTGTATTGTTATGAAGATAAATAGGGGACTAAAAAAAAAAAGAATGTTAGGTTTAATCACCAAGGTGTCACGTAGTAGGTCACATTGCTGGGTAGGTTGGGGCAGGATCAAGGGATGTACATACATGACACCGGGGATTAATAAGGGGAGGGAGAAGTGGCGGGTTTGGTGGAGGGAGAAAGGTCCCCTTTTCTGAGGGGGTGTTACAGCATAAAAAGGGGAAAAACAAAGCCTGTTATTTTTCAAGTTTGTGTTGATTATATGCATCTATTGTCTAAAATGACTCTAGATAAGATGGTGGGTGGGTCAAAGTCTTGGCTTTGCTTTTGCTTTGCTCCTGGCTAATAAGCAATTATTGAAAGTAGTTTTATTTAATGTTAACAGTCTGAATAATTATAGAAAAATGCGTGCAATTGAAGTGTGGTTAAAAACTGAAAATCTGGGGGTGAATCTCTTGCAAGAAACCCATATTCCAACCGTAAAACTTCCAGAATTTCCCGTTTATATCTTGACCAGCTTATAGGAGATTTTCGTCGTCCTCGGCCTCTCATAGAGAGACTGCCATATTTCTGAGTAAAAATCTACAAGCTGACCATGTTAATTTTGGTAAAGATCAACAGGGGCGTTGGTGCTGGGTTACATGTTAATTTAGAGAAAGATATAGACCAATAACATTTAATAGTTTTTACGCACCAGTGGAAGAAAGTCCTAAAGCCTATGAGGAGTTGTGTCAATTTCTGATTCAGGTTCCTGGTGATAGAATTGTAGGGGGGATTTTAACATTCTAATGAATCCTCAATTAGATTCTTCGGTGCAAGGGAAAAGACAGATGAAACCTAAGTCTTTTAAGGTTTTGCAAAACTATGGAGCAATTTTAGATCTGCATGACCCGTGGCAAACAGCGTTCCCTTTGAAAGTTAAGTATACGTGATGGTCAGGCCGGTTTCGCTCTTCATCTCACATTGATTTTTTTGGGGTTTCCCAGTGTTTACATTTTTTCCAGCAAAAATTCTATTACAACGGATTCTCTGATCACGCAATGCTGGCATTGGAGTTAGACTTGGGGGTTGATGTTAGACTCCCGAAGCGTCGGATATTAAATAAACAATATTTCAATGATGAGGTCTGGGTGAAATTTATGGGGTCAGAGATTGAAGAATTTTTAATTCGGAATAATCAGTCTGCCTCAATAAATGCAGTCTGGGATTCACTCAAGGCTTTAATTTGTGGGTTAATTATTGGAAAGGATGCAGCAATCTCAAAAAAAGGTTAGGGCGGATAAGAAAAATTTGGAATATAAGATTCAAGCATTCCATAAGGCCTTCTTGCATAATCCCTCTGTTTCCAACAAAAGTCAGCTTGAAAAGGCCAAACGTGAACTAAGTTCTGCTTATTATACTCAAAGTGAAAGTTCTTATCAACAGTATCAGCAGAAGACTTATGAGGAGAGCAATTTCACGGGCAGACTTTTGGCGTGGCAGGCCAGGGAGCAGGCGGCGGTGAATCAAATGAAAGCATTACCGTGCGCCTTGACTGCCTTGTGTATAGAGGACCCGGTGAAAATTGGGGAAATAATGCTTAATCACTACGAGTCCATTTATGGTAAGCTTCAGATGGTGGATGGTCTGTTATTGGAAAAAGTTCTCTATGATAATCGACCACCAACACTTTCTGAAACAGAGAAATTATCTATGGCTAGTACCTTTTCTAAGAAAGAGTTGGAGGATGTTGTCAAGAATTTACCTAATGGTAAGGCCTGTGGCCCAGACGGGCTCTCATCAGAATTTTATAAAGTTTCTTTTTGGCTCATTTACAGATTTTTTTCTTTTATTGGTTAATTCTTTGTTAGAAGGAGGGGCAGTTCCATAATCCTTTAGACAGGGGAACATAGTGAACTTTGTGAAGAAGGGCAAGAATAGTAGGAATCCTAATTCCTATCACTCAGTAACGCTGCTAAACTCTGATTACAAAATTGTCCCCAAGCTTTTCTCACTCAGGTTTAATCAGCATGCGGCAAAATTGATCCATTTGGATCAAAATGGTTTTATCGCTGGCAGACAATTAGTTACTAATATACACTGACAGAGGCTTTTGATTATTTTGACATACAGAGGATACCAAGATGCCGAGAAGGCTTTTGACCTCATGGTATGGGAGACATTGTTTACAATTTTGCAGCATTTCGGTATCCCATTGCAGATTATCTCTTTGACCCGTAATCTCTATGCTGATGCTTTAGCCAATGTAGTTATTAACATGGCTGTGGTAGGGACACTTAAAATTAAACGAGGCACAAGGCAAGGGTGCCTTCTATCGCCAGTTCTATTTGCCTTTTTCATCGAGCCCTTGGCGATAGCAATTAGGAACTGTGCTGATATTTGTCCCCCAATTCCATAAATGCCAAAATTGAAATTGTATGCAGATGACATCATGCTTATAATTAAACAAAAAATAGAGGTCCAAGCCAAAGTCTCCCAGCTTTTTGAAGACTTCGAGGCCTTAGGTGGCTATTGTATCAATAAAGTGAAGACCGAAGGTTTGCAATCAATCAATCAATCACTGAACTTGTAAAGTGCACTACTCACCCTCGAGGGTCTCAAGGCGCTGAGAGGGGGTGGGGGGTGGGTGGCTGCTGCTACTGCTCAAAGAGCCAGGTCTTGAGGAGCTTCCTGAAGGTGAGCAGGTCCTGGGTCTGCCGCATGTTCCAGGTCTTGGCAGCGAGGAAGGAGAAGGATCTGCCTCCGGAGGTGGTACGCTGGATTCGTGGAATGGTGGCGAGGGCGAGGTTGGCAGAGCGGAGCTGGTGGGAGGGGGTGTAGCAGTTGAGTCTGTTGTTCAGGTAGGCTGGTCCAGAGTTGTGGAGTGCTGTGTGTGCCTGGGTGAGGAGCTTGAAGGTGATCCTCTTGTTGATGAGGAGCCAGTGAAGGTCTCTGAGGTGGGGGGTGATGTGGCTGCGTCGGGGGAGGTTGAGGATCAGGCAGGCCGAGGTGTTCTGGATGCGTTGTAGTGGCTGTAGGTGTTTGGTCGGGATTCCTGCGTAGAGTGAGTTGCTGTAGTCCAGCCGGCTGCTGATGAGGGCTTGGGTCACCGTTCTTCTGGTTTCGATCACGATCCACTTGTAGATCCTGCAAAGCATGCAGAGGGTGTTGTAGCAGGAGGAGACGGCGCTGACCTGCTTGGATATGGAGAGGGAGGAGTCGAGGATGAATCCCAAGTTGCGTGCATGGTCCGGGGGCGTCGGTGCTGTTCCTAGTGTTGTCGGCCACCAGGAGTCGTCCCAGGCAAACGTGGTAGGGCCGAGGATGAGGACTTCCGTCTTGTCCGAGTTCAGCTTCAGGCGGCTGCTCCTTATCCACTCGACGGCCTTCATACCCTCGTGGAGGTTGGTTCAGGCGGTATGCGGGTCCTTGGTAAGGGAGAGGATGAGATGGGTGTCGTCGGCATAGGAGAAGATGTTCAGGTCGTGTTGGCGGGATACTTGTGCGAGGGGGGCCATGAAGATGTTGAACAACGTTGGGCTGAGGGATGAGCCCTGGGGTATGCCGCAGATGAGGTTGGAAGCTTTGGATCGGTAGGGTGGGAAGCGGACTCTCTGGGTTCTGTCGGAGAGGAAGGAAGTGGTCCAGCCCAGGGCTTTCTCCTGAATTCCGGCTTCTTGGAGGCGTGTTTTTAGTGTGTGGTGGCAGACCATGTAGAAGGCGGCTGACAGGTCCAGGAGGATGAGGGCTGAGGTTTCGCCGTTGTCTAGTTGGCGTCGGATGTCGTCTGTGGCGGCAAATGAGGGCTGTCTCGGTGCTGTGGTACCGTCTGAATCCGGATTGCGACGGGTCTAGGATGTTGTTGTCCTCGAGGTGGCGGGTCAGCTGTATGTTGGCGATTTTCTCAATGACCTTCACCAGGAAGGGGAGCAGGGAGATGGGGCGGAAGTTCTTGAGGTCCTTGGGGTCCGCCTTGGGCTTATTGAGGAGGGCGTTGATTTAGGCGTGCTTCCAGCTTTCTGGGAATGTCGCTGAGTCAAAGGAGATGTTGATGACCTTTCGTAGTTGGGGTGCGATGGTGGCGTCTGCTTTGTTGAACATGTGGTGTGGGCAGGGGTCTGCTGGCGATCCCGAGTGGATGGAGTTCATGATCTTTCGTGTCTCGTCATAGTTGACGTGGGCCCAGGAGGTCAGCTGGTTGGTGCAAATGGTGTTCAGGGTGGGGTCTGTCGTGGTTGGGGCTGGCGGTGCATTGAAACTGTCGTGGATGTCGATGATCTTGCGGTGGAAGAAGGTGGCCAGTGAGTCGCACAGCCCTTGCGAGGACGGGATGTCGTTGGTGTCGGCGCTGGGGTTGGAGAGTTCCTTGACGATGCTGAAGAGCTCTATGCAATCGTGTGCGTTGATGTCCAGGCGGGCTTTGAAGGAGGATCTCTTAGTTGTTCTGATGAGTTGGTGGTGTCTGCGAATGGCGTCTTTGTGGGCAGCGTGGTTGTTTGACGTGCGGTCTTGGAGCCATTTTTTCTCTAGCATCCGGCATGTGTGTTTGAAGGTCTGGAGTTCTTCGGTGAACCAGGCAGCTTTCTTGCTGGAGTGGTTGATGGAGGGCTTCTTTAGTGGGGCGAGGGTGTTGGCACAGTCTTTGATCCACTGTCTGAGGTTTCGGGTGGCGGTGTCTGGGTCGTGGGGTCGGTTGGAGGGTCCAGGGGAAGGTCGAGGTCAGTTGGTTCTCTGTGATTTTGCCCCAGCAGCGGCGAGGTAGCTGTTAAGTGTGGTGGTGCATGGTTGCTTTCTTGAGTGTGAAGTGGATGCAGTGGTGGTCGGTCCAGTGGAGTTCAGTGGTGTGGTTGAAGGCGACGTGGGAGCTTGTGGAGAAGGTGCAGTCGAGCGTGTGGCCGGCGGCATGGGTGGGTTCGGCAATGCGGTAGGGTAGCTTTAGATCTGCACCCTGATATTCATACCTCTGTCAACACTAATCCAAAAAGATACCTTGGGGTATTTTTCACTGAATCTGTCAGCGATTTATATCAATTGAATATTGCTCTTCTTCTTAGGAAAGTTCAGGGTTTGTTTTCTCAGTGGAGCTTGCGCCTCCTTTCTATTTTGGGGCGAGTGGCTTTAATTAAAATGTCTGTTCTTCCGTTATTTAACTTTCTTTTTTCAACTATTCCATGCACTTTATCAGGTTCCTTTTTCACTCAGGTAGAGTCCATGTTTACAGCCTTCATCTGGGCAAAAAAAAACACCTTGTATAGCACTAAGCACCTTAAATGAAGATATGGATCAGGGATGGTTAGCTCTTCCAAATCTTAGGGATTATTACATGCGTATTTTGCACAATATTTATCTTGATTTAAATTTTTACCGCAATCCAACTTCTTTTGCAATAGTTTTTCTAAAGAGCACCTGTTGTCATTTTTTTAATTTGACTTTTAATATATTCTGTGAGCGACATATCAAGCTGGGGTACAGAGTATGGCTGGCCCACAGTCACGCAGCTTCTAGGCACCGCGTTATCTTGCTTTCTGGGGTAGCAAGGCCAGAGTCAATGCAGTAGCTACCCTCCAGGCACATGTGGGAGTCGGAGGGTGCCAAACAATGCAAATCTGGATCTCTGCAGTCGTAAGGACATTTCTAGCCCACACAGAAGCGATGGAAAACTATGCTAAATTGCCTCAGGTAAAAACAAAAATGTCCAATGTAAGTTAATTTCATGCATTAGAGCGAAGGGAAGCTCATGGTGCAGGAATAAACTATGGTCAGGTTTCAGGAGAAGGCAGCTGCAAAAATCAAAGAAACAGACTCACTTGATCTGTGTAATTAAGTCCAACAACTCTGATAAAAAACCAGAGTAACGCAAAAGAGAAGAATTTAAAAATATATAGCATGGACATGTAAACCTGTAAAGAAAATCATTTAGAAATCCTTAAAATGGGGAAGGGAGTTCTAGGTTAGGGAAAGTGGCCAGGTCCACCCCATCCTTGCGCTCTCTTTTCAAGACAATAATTTAAGAACAATTCATCAGGCAAACATTATCTGTATTATGACTACAAGAGAGTAGTAGCACAGAGCTTAAGATGGTGGCTACAAAATGGGTAGCGCTAGAAGTGCAGACAAGGTTATCCATGATTATAGACGCAGCCATCAAAAAGGTTTAGGACTGGGGGAGCAACAACATTAGACTACACACCCCTGAAGAAGAAGAGGCGATTGGGTTGCAAATTCGATCAAATATGATGACTTGCAGCAGATATATTGAATTAAAACATAGAATTAGGAACTTCAAAGGGGGACCTCAAAGGAACCTTTTGGGAGATGTCAATGTCAAACTGGAAATCGGCAATGGTATGACAGTGGGAAAGAAAGCTGCACCCCTCTAATTCATGACATCTCTTAGGAAAATACAAAGTAGCTTCACCATATCAGAAAAGAAGCAAAGATTATTCAAGAGAAATGCTTCATATTGAGAAACAAATTACATACCATTTCGTTTAACACAACGCCTGTATGAAAAATGGACACAAATTACTTAAGCAGTAGAGAGATTCTAGTTGGAAATAGCATTACTTGAGGATCAAGACAACAAGGTTTGCTGAAACTCTAGAAAGGTTAGAAAGTCGCTCCAGAAGAAACAATGTAAAATACTGAATATTCATGACGGAGGTGAAGTAGAAGACCTTGACCAGTTCTACAGAAAGGGCCCACTGCCCCTGTTTGCAGCACAACTCATCTAAACATGTGTGCTAGGTGCAAACCGGGACAGTGAGCCCTAATATAGTTAATGCACTGCTCTTAGGGCAGCCACAAGCCCATGCCTGCTCTCGGGCTGCCCATTCAGTGAAATATGGAGCAGCTGTTTGCAAGCTGCTACATGTGTCACAGTGCAGGTGGCAGCCACCTACACTTTAAAGAGGGTAAGAGATTCACCTGCAGTTAGCTTCAGTGAGGGGGTGTCTGGGGGTCCATGGGACACCCTTTTTCCATTTAGAGGGTTGCCCTAAGTGGGCACACTGACAGAAAGCCACCTTTTTTGGCGCAGTCTCAGTTCCCCTCCTAAGGGTATGTTTGCCTCTGCACCCGTGTCCATAATATGACACGGTGCAGTGGCAAAGTGATTTCCTTAATTGCATGGGGCCATGTCCTAATGCACACAAGGAATGCCTCCTCAAGAAAGCACTGACACTACAAAGGTGCTAACAGTATTACAGAACGGATCGCACAATCCTTTGTAGCCCCTTCTGAAATAACATAGTGCCCAGGGGTGCAGAAAGTGGTGCACACCCCTGTTGCACCCCTAGCACACTACTTAATGCGGCCCCTGAAATCCATCATAGTCACTCTCATTAAGTAAGGTGTGTTTAAGGGAGTATGTGAGCTGGAATAGGAAAATGAAATACAGAGAGTACATCAAGACCCCTTCCATTGTAACATGTGTCATGACATATATTGTTAAAGAATGGATATTAACTACAGAATAAAGGGCAAAACCTGTTATCTATAAAGCATCCACATTCTCTACTCAATCAGACAACGGTCCCCAGGGCATAGAATGTAAGAACTCAGAATGCTATGTGGAAGTGACGTTCCTGGCAATGCTGAGAGTGACGAGGGATTTTGGGATGACAATATAAGATATGTTGTAAAGGTTGGTTAAATACTCAGTCGTGTGGCATCTGATACGCAACGTGTACAAAATAGTGAACTCTCCCATTGAACCATTAATGTAGTAAATATATATACAGGAAGGCCCTAGAGTATAACGAGTTCCTAAATAGGAATTAAGGAAGTGCAAAAAGGAATAATGGGTGGTTCCTATGGGGAGTTTCACACAAGGTGGAAAATAAATAATAAAGAATGTGCATCTCTCATATCAGTTTCATGGAACAAAATGGAAAGACTAATAGGGAAAGCAAGATTATGGAAAATATGAAAGTAAGCTTTATGACATGGAAAACCAACGGATTACAAGCCAAGAAGAATCAAAGATTGGCCTTAGAATATTTGAAAAATTGCAGTGCCCATAAAAGCATTTCATAAAAGACACATCTCACCTGTTATGAGGGTAGGATTTCAGAAAAAAGCTGAACACTTGGCTGTTCCCCAGAAACTAGTGTAACTTAGCTGCAGCTCCAACTACGTTCATCTGACATGGATGGACTTGTGCACAGGGGAATGTATGGTAATCATAGCGCCAGGATACCCGTTGGGTGATAGTGCGCTTTATTTATTTTTTTTTTTATAAATTTTTTATTGAACATAGCAATGGTTAATCAGTGGTACAATGCATCTTTCCAGTTTTAAATAAATAAATAAAGAAGAAAGACATCTATATACAAATATATATCAGACATGAGAATTAGGAAAAGGGGAAGAGATTCATCGAGCACAGCAAAAAGGGAATACAGACAATGATTTAATCTAGAAGGGACTGTGCAAAATCCGCAATTTATAAAGTGTCGTTGTAAATAAGTGCAAAAGCCTACAATAAAGTGCTACTGCATGTGCAAAGAACTATGATACAGCGATAACCAAAAGAAGTGCTAGTGCTTTTAATTGTACTAACCCTTTCTTTATCTTTATTCTTCTTTTGCTGCTCATCCCTCCTTCAGTTGATCCAAATCCCCAAAATATTTCCTATTCCTTTCAAATCTCTTAATAGAACCTACTCTGCCCGCATATGCTTTTTCAAAAAAACAGGTTCTCCTCATCTTATTGAACCATTTTATAAGTGATGGAATTTCCCTTGATTTCCAGTTTTGTAGTATTAGAGAGCGGGCAATCGCGCATGATATAAATATAAATACCTCCTCTGATTTGTTGATATTGCTTTTATCCTTGCTTATTCCAAACAAGGCTACTTCTACCGTTGGCGGAAATGGTTTTCCAATGGCCAATTCAATTTGCGCGAATATCTCTTTCCAGAATGACTCCAACATCGGGCAGGCGAAAAAAATATGATACCATCCTCCCTGGCCGTGTGCTAAACATCTAAAACACTTATTTTCTGTTCCAGGAAACATTTTTTCCAAAGCCTCTGGCGTATAATAGGCTAGCCAACGAGACAGAAAGGCCATCCTCTTATAGTTGGCAGCACGCAAGGATTTGTTTCCCAGTAAACAGAGAGCCTCCCAATCTTTGAAGGAAAAAAAGCACTGGGTCGAGAGACCTACTTTATTCAGATGTTTAACAATGAGTGGGGATTGACCAGAGCCATGGAGCAATTTATACCATTGCCCTATCCCGCTGCTCTTCCTACCATAAAGGTTATTTAGTAAATTATTGGGGGTATTCAACAAGCTACTTCCTTCCTTTTTAATAAACAGTAGAAGACAATTCGGGTAAATGGGCAGTGGCCAAAATTAAAATATGTAAATCAGTTTTAGCTTGCACAGGCTTCTTTGACCCAAACTTTGATGATCCTACCTTGTTGAGATGCCTATTCCCTAAATTCAGTTTAAAATACTAACAATAGTGAGTGTGTGGGGGGATTCAGTACATTATTTAACAAAGTTAGATAGATCTACAAGGTGTCACATTTTGATTCAACTATAGTTGCAGGATCTCTTAAAAAAAAGGGCTTAGGTCTTTATGATGTTTGACATGAGAAAGCAGGGGAAACGAGAGGATACAATTTAGTAGCAAAACAGATGACTACTCCTAAAGAATTGATATATGACTCCTTGATCAACCATGTACACACATTAAATATATTCCTTCTCGGGGGGAGCCTACCCGTGATCAAAGATGGCCCCTTGTTAGCAGAGCTCTGAACCCTGTGTGGCTAGTCTGTTAATTTGCTGTTGTTCCAGCGGCAAAGATGGTCCCTGCTGATACTCGAAACATAGCGGGCCTGGTCTTGCCTGGTGATTGTGGGTGGGATAGACCATGCTGCGCCGATGTGGAGTGGCAGCTGATGTGCTGCTCAGCTCCAAGGCCTGGTGGTGTCAGGGACTGCTAGCTAGTCTGGGGCCACACATGCACCCATGTGCTGAGTCACAGGGCTTAATGTGGGTCTTTAGCAGCCAGAATCAGGTTACCGCATACTTGGACTGGGGACTGGGCTCGTTTCCTGGGCAGATATAAGGACCCAAATTCTGTTCAGGTGAGGCTCAGCCCACGCAGCTGAGAATTGAAAATACAGCCTTCGCTGATACTGCTGTGATTGTATTAGGCCCACCAGGATCTGGGTGTTTAGTTGCAGTGTATGAGCCTTTGCTCACTGGATTATACTACACAGCGGCGGCTCATCGGCTACAGCTATGGCGGAGAAAAAATAAAACAGTAATAAACGGGTTTAAAACCCATTTTTTAAACTGTTTTATTTTTCTTGTTGCCGAGTCCTAGGTCAGGCAGGGCCCAGGGTGATGAAAGGCTGGAGGGGAAATATTGAGCACTGCCTTCGCTGCACATGTGGGTTTGGCCAGCCGTCTGAGGATGGCCAAACCCACATGTGCAGTGAAGCTCTATCCAACCCTAGCTGCATTGCTGGGGTTGGAGAGAGCAGGCGCATACTCCCAGTCTGACCTGGAGTGCAAATCATCGGCGCTCAGGCCAATCCAGAAGCTGCCCTCATGCATGAGAGAAGCTTCAGAATTGACGCAAGTTGGGACCTTGTGCCTGCCTGCAGCGGAGAGGAGAGGAGCAGAAGAGCACAACGTGATGCTGGAGGGTGGCTGATAAGCTCTTTTTTTATTTTTCCACTATTTGTCTGTGTTGTGTTGTGCCCCATCCAACCCACCTCCCCGACCCCATACCCCACAGAAGCCGCTCCTGATACTATGAGCTGCCAGGGTGTTCCCAGTCTTCCATTCTCCCCTCCTGTGCAATAAGTAGGGTCACAGTTATCAGGTGGTTTTCATCACTTTAAGATGCTTGCCTTTGACTTCACTCGACCAATGCATTCACTGAGGAGGGCATGTATAAAGGCTTTGGATGTGTCAGTCCTTCACACACCTGGGTTCTGCCTTTTTCCCCTAGTCAGCTAATACGCTTGTCATGCACTATGGGTAAAAACAATGTCAAGCAAAATAAGAGCCCAGGCACCAGTCCGTCGCCGTCTCAGGGGTCTCATAATGTACAGCAAGCAATCAGAGCTGGACATTGTGAGATGAAAGGCCTCTAAAAGCTTCAGAGGTAATAATGCTAAATTAGCCTCACATCCAGGCTTGAACTGTTGCAAAAAAAGATTAGATAAGGAGAATACCAGGCTAGCTGGGACCTAGGTGCAAATCATCCACGTGGAGAATGACTGCTCGTCCTTGTTGAAGAAAGTAAAAACACTGGGAAAACTCTGGTGGAGAATAGTAGGAAAGACTCCCAAAACAAAGAAATTCTGACTTGTATAATAAATTAGAAATTAATGACTATCTGCCTTGGATTTTTAAAAATGGCACCCAGACATTTGGTGCACAAAATGAAAACTGGAGACTTAAAAGGCATTTAATCAAACACTTACTCCTGTAATAAATCATGCTCTTTAAAAATGTTAAAACATGCAAGTAAAGTTCATAGTTAATATAACTAGTTTAGAATTAGTTTTAATTATAAAATTCATTTTCTTAACTTACAATAATGTGGGTGCAGTGGTAGTGTATAGTTTACATTAACTCAATTAATAACTTGTAGCTTGCTCAGAATAAGCTTAATTTGACCTTGTGCTGTGAAATAGAGACAATCCAAATGACTTCAGAGCCTTACTGATATCTGCTAGTTTGTGGTAGAATGTTATTTTAAACAACAACTCTATTCATGACTTAAAGAATCATTTATTTACTTTAGGAATATAGGGGCAGATGTATCAAGCATTTTTGCATTGCAAACGCAAAAATAGCTTTTCCGATGCAGAAAACCTAATTTTGCAATTTGGTAACCGGTTACCAAATCGCAAAATAGGTTTGCAATTCAGTATTATTAAGGGGCGTGTGTAGGGCGTCCCTTCCGAATACCAAATTGCATCGGTATGTATGAATGCTTTGTGACCGCTTTTGCAGTCGGGAAACATCTGCATGTTACCATCTACTTCAAATAGGTGGTAACCCATTCACAAATGGGAAAGGGTCCCCAAAGGACCCCTTCCCCTTTGTGGATGTTTGTAAAACCTTTTTTAAGAGCAAGCAGTGGTCCCACAAACCACTGCCTGCTCTTCAAACATGAAAATAAAACTTCATTTTTTGTTTTTAAAAGCATCTCATTTTCCTTTAAGGAATACGGTCTGCTTTTCAAAAAAAAGAGATTGCTTTATTGAAAAGCAATTACGGACATGGTGGTCTACTGATCTAATATTGGCATAGAAAAAGGGTAATGATAAGTAACAGTAATTCTGCCACATTTACTAACATTTCCAAACAGTAATTACGGTGAGATTTCTGCGCTGGCAGCTTCAAACAAAGAATGAAGATATAGACTCTCGGTCACATGGATGTAAAGTACAACTGATGGGCCTGACAGAGACCACATCAGTGTCTAATATGGAGTCGTTCATGGATGGTTCACTGTGTGACATTTTTGGTCAGTCATCTTTCTCTCACTTGTTTATTAGTGAGATAGGCTCCAGATCTCTTGATCCTATGACTCCGCCTGGGGTTCTTCCAAGATCAATCATTATGAAACTACTGAACTTTTGCAACTGTAACACCATTTTGAGACTTCTTGTATTTCATATCTGTTGGCACAGATGTCTCTATGTTCATGCTATACTACTTTTGGTTTGAACAGGATAGTGGGTTAAGCGTACCGTCCCATAGTGTGTTAAGCCATGGTATTTCAAATGTATGAATTTCGGTTTACATTTGAGTCATGTAGATGGTTCATTTTTGGGAATGCACTGATGAGTTTTTAGTTGGTGGGGATAAGGGGAGGAAAGAGGAATTGTTTTCTATGAAAGTACCATGCTTGAGATGCTATGCTCTGCTATCTCAGTTACTTCCCCTTTGTTGGTTGGTTCCCGTTGCTGCAGAGCCTGGGATGTATTGTGTAACATAAAGACCTACAGTGTAAATCTTGGTGAAATATGTAGACATGGAATGTCAGAGAGTTTGAGACATTACAAAAACAATGGAAAGTGTTATCTTTCTTGTGCAGTTCGGGCTGCACTGTTCCCATGAGGCACAGGGTCAGACTGATTTGCATATAGCCATGTCTGAACTGGGGTGGCTGAGTGAACTAAAGAATGGTGATGGATTAAACCCAGATCAGTTGACTGGGGGTGAGTGTTTGATTTGTTCAAACGCTCTGTCCATCATCCCCTTTTGTATCGCATCTTTCTTGTGCAGGCACCAGATTTCCGTTGCTATGCTTCACAAGACGCCCTTCTCGCCACATACACCTCCACCATTTGCAACTGCAAGGGAAACCAATAGGTATTTTGCCTCTTATAGCACATACTCTCTCAAGGGGTGTTGCCATTATAATGAGAAACTCTCTTGTCTTCCGCCTGGGTCATCAAATATCTTTATTTGGCTAATTCAGGCCATAAAAGAGAGCAAATAAAACACATTAAAATGGTAAATAAACACTTTGAGCATCCTTAAATTACAATAATTATTGTCTTCATCCTTTTTTATGCACATATCAATTCCACAATTCATAGATTAAAAATATGTGTGCAATGGCCATTACATCATCATTAATTTCAATGACCCACAATAGTAATGTAATAATGATGATAGTACAATAATAAGATACATTATTCTTTGGTAGGGGTAATATCAAATCCCATTTCTTACACTTTATTCAGTCCACTACGCCACCAAAAAATTAGCTTTCAAATCTTGCAGTGTGATGTTAGATCAATGAGATTGCCTTCCAGCATGCTCACTAGAAATAAAACTAGATATAGTAGTAGCTTTTGTATCACATTCTGTACTGTTCTTTAACAGATCCTAATAGCTGTCTGTATGAATGACACAACTTATACTGCACTGAAGAAGGTAGGGAGGATCTGTAAAATTCTCAAAGCCAGATGTTACTGCCTCAAATTAGCTGCCCCAAGAATTGGTAATACATATATTTTCCTTGAGCCATAGCCAGTATACAATTTACAGAATAAAATTAAGTACATTGTACTTTTGGAAGTAATATTATTGCAAGCACATGGAGCGTCCACTCTATGTCCGTAGCCGGCATGGCAGTCTGTTACCAGAAGGTGCAGAAGATTTAAGATGAATCAGGTCAGGTAAAAGATTTTCTGAGTGTTCATTCGATATGTAAGGTGGTGTTCAATCACACAAGGGGTAGAAAAGTATAGCATGTGCCGCCACTGTGGCTTTCTGGACTTGGATAGCCAATGGACCCTCCTTGCATTTTCCTAAAATGTTGTTTTCAATGTTTATGGGTAATTGATTTGTTGGCTCTTGATTAGAAAAATTCTACAGACCCCAAATTACTAAAAGAACTCTTTAAAAATTTCAACCATGGAATAGAAAGGCCTTTTACAGAAAACAAAGAGTCCTTCACTATTACCCGTGTTAAGCCCACTTCTGGTTTAAGCCATGCTGCCAACCATAGGAGCAGGGGTTTAAGTTTTATAACATCCTAAATATGTTGTTCCCACAGTTCTTCATCAGATATGAAAACAGAGCCTGACTTGGGGGTAGCCAGCAGCCTTCTTACAAAAACAATATTCTGTCTACTGGATTACACAGGGTTTGGTGGCACCCCCAAATCCAATCTGTGTGAATCGCTACTAAAATACATTTAGATTTATACAGCTGCAACAGGTGAGGGAGAGGTCTTTTTTCCTAATTTATTGTTGAACCTAAAAACTGCTTTAACTGTTCTATTAAAGTGCTGGCTTCTTAACTTTATTATATCATCCCCATAATAAATAAATCAAGTGAGTATTCAATCAAGTACCTTTAATTTGATGGGCTTTTGATTTCATCGCTTTTTTATTCCACAGCTTGTCACATATGATTTAAACGTATTTGCTAAGAGGCCTAAATTACACATAAACATATTAAAATAAACCAATAATTTTGTAATCCAATTAGGGTTCTGGCCAACAGTCCTGCATCATCTGCATAGAGAAATTTAGAGATGGGTCTTCTCTCAATCTGAGGGAAATCTCCTCCTAGCTGCAAAAGGGAGTTTTCAAAATGATTTAACTACATTAAGGACAAGAAAGAGGGCAATAAGCACCCTTGCCAAACCCCAGATTGATAAAAATGAGTGGCTGAGTTCCCCATTGAAGCCTTGCTGAGACTTCCCTGTGCTTCTCCCTATATAGTATAACCATTTTGCACTTGAAACCCATCTCAAGAATTAATACTCAGAGTTTGGATTGGTCAGCATTGTTGAAGGCTGCACTGAGGTCCATGAATGCAGATACACAGGGGGTTTCTTTACAGATATGTATTTACAGGCCATAAAATAAAGATTCATGGATTGCTTTACTGTTTGGACCCCATGTTTGAAGCCATACTGGATAGCTGATAATATTCCATAGTCTCCAGCCATATTCTCTCATCTGTTCCACAGGAGACCTTCTCAAAATGTTCATGGAGGAGTACAGGAGTGAAATTAGACTTAAAAAGTTCATTAACACTAAGGGAGGGGAGGTAGAGGGAAGAAAAGGGCATAGGCTCACCCTCCAAAATACTTTAGTCACAAAAAGGATCTCTGGGAACCAGAAATCGAGAGCCTAGCTACTAACGATAGTCCCATTCACAACATTCATTGGGGTTGGAATAGTGGATATAGTGATAGAAAAAGAGTATTGCTCATTTTCTTGGTGTCCCCTCACTCACCAGGGTTGCCCCATGGTGATATGCTTCATCATAGGGGCCATCCCAGTCCTCGATGGGCTGGGGCGTGCTGCGACTGACGAATTACGTAGGAGCACTTATAATTTGACTATGTGTGGTGCGGGTGTAGTGGTGGAGTGGACTATGTGAAATGGTTAAAAATACCTGCCTAGTAAGCTTTTAAATAATGTATTCTTGCTCCCAGGTGGTAACGTTAAAAAGGGGTGGAAATTATAGGGTACCCAAACGCAATGTATTTAGGTGTACCCATCAACTCCTGTCAACATGTTTCGTGCTTCCCCCAAGCACTTCCTCAGGACTACACAGGGACCAGCCCTGTGTTGGCCACTCCTAAGAGACGCTGCAATGAGCTCAATAATAAGAAAATTGCTGCAATCAAAATTAGTGCATGCGTGCATTACCTGCTCGCGCCTCCCCGGACCGGGGAGGCGCGAGTAGGTGCTAGATGAGGGAGGTATCCTGTTAGCAAGTTGCTGGGATACCGAACCCCTACGAGTCCATGGGGCGCAGTTAGGCCCTACTACATGAACCACGTGATTCATTTGGTTACGTAGGTAATACACGCATGCACTAATTTTGATTGCAGCGACTCTGAAAAGTCACACACACAGAGCTGAGGTTTGCCCTGTACATTCTTATGGCCCATCATCAGGCTGATTGGTCTTCCTGAGCTAGAGTGGTGGGAGTGACACTGACACTGACACCTGAATAGGGCTGTGCCTGTCCTCACACAAAGCCGTCTCTACCCCCCTGTAGTACGTCTGGAGCCTGGGCAGGCAAAGGCAGGGTCTTATGGGCTTCAAAGACTTTCCTTTGATGTCTGCCTACCTCAAAGGTTGAAATGGGTATAAGTACTGGACCTCCGAAAACATATTCTCAGATTACTTCTGGGTTAAGGACATTGAGATCATCCTCTCTGAGCCTAGCTTTCATTCCCAGAATATACTGTGCTCAGTCGGACGGCAGCTCCTTCAGGTTCCTGGCAGCACAGGCCTGGAACTTGCTTCCGTTATCTCTGAGAATGTGACTGAGGTGGAAACTGTTTAAAACTTGGTTATTCTGTCTTTGATCTTCCATTTTTAAGAATGCTTGTTAATCATGATTCACTGCGGCAAGGGGTGTCAGTTTGGGTTAATGGGAGACCTGTCTAGTGCATGGACACTCTGGTTGAGTAGCTGTGTGCTATATAAATGTATTCATTCATTCTGCCAAGAAGACGAGCTGGATTGCTTTCAGGAGATACTGACACTTTGCAGGGTCCTTTGATGTGCTGGCCTGCTGCTGCTGCTTCTGTCCTGGAAGTGAAAGGACTTCGCTTTCTACATCCTACTTCCAAGATTCTCCATATGATTGCTTCCTGTTAAGAAGTCCCAGAGCCATCAAATAATTCACCTGTTGGTACCTGGGCTCTTCTTCTCAGAGTCCTGACTTGCCAAGTGGTGCCAAATCCAGTTCCTGGGCCCGTGGGAGTGAATTCTGGTGATTTCAAGGAGAAAGTCCACACATCGACTGCAAGTGTCATTTGGAATCGGCACTGCACCACCTAAACCTGACACATCGCCATTGCCTGCACGAAAGCATGGTTCCCGATGGATGCATCAACCACAGCTTACACTGCAGGCCCCAGCTTTCATTGCGGTTCCTCCAAAGAACTGCCACTGCATGAGTTTTGAGCACCGCATCACTGATTCCATGTCACCCCACTCTGATTCCAATGCAGGTCCTGCTTCGCCGCTGTGGAATCGATGCAGAGCGTCTGGATGTTTGACACATCACCCGTGGGTGCTGATTTCTTCATCAATACCACACCGCAGTAAGGAACCAAGGCCGCCTGTCTAGAAACTGGCACATCACCTTATCCTGCCAATAAGGAACGGACACATAACCTTCCCTGTCTAGCAGTAAGGAACCTACTCATCACCTCCCCTGCCAGTAAGAAACTATAATATTTTCTGATTTTCGGCACCTCACACCCCCCCCCCCCCCCCCCCCCCCCCGCCCATGCCTTGCACAGTCATTGACTTTTGATGCATCTAAGGCACTAAAATAAATGCATCCATCCATTTCTATGGACTAAACTTGCATGATATTTTAAAAATTATATCTTGACTTGTATATGTTAGATTTTTGTCATTTTTGTCTTATTTATTCAGATAAATATTGACTATTGTTCTAAACTGGTGTGGACTTCTTTTATAGTTTTTTCACTGTGTTACTGTGCATGTGTGTGTGTACAAATACTTTAAACATTGCCTCTGAGATAAGCCTGACTGCTCGGGCCAAGCTCCCAAAAGGGTGAGCTGGGGTTATCTTAGCTGTGTGACTTCCTTGCCCCGACTAGGGAAAGTGTCCCTACTTGGACAAGGTGCAAACCACTGCTGACTAAAGACCCCAATTCTAATGGGTAGTGATGCAGATTGCCTGTGGACTATGCCCCAGCTTCCCTTAGGTCACTCAGATAGTAGATTGAGGAGCCTGGGTGATGAATGGGGATTATTGCACGCTGATATGGAAGTTTATTCACATTACTCAGCAGTGCATCACTCCTTTTCTTGTCTGACTGTTAAGCTATGCTTGGTTGGACTGCTGGGGTGGGTGGCATACCTCTCGTGTGCATTGTCTATCATTCTCAAGTATGGTTACAACTCAAGGTACCAGTTAGGGTGAGGATATCATGATTTTGGCGATTCGTCCTGGATGCTCCGAAAGGTAGGGTGTTCAGTCTTGATGTGGCTTCCATGTTCATGGAATACTTCACTAATAATGTGGGCAGAGTGATAGCAACTGAGCATTGTCAGGTGATTACTAACACTGCAGATACAACTGAAATGTTTTACTTGATATTATAAACAATTGTATACTGACAGATTGGGCCGAATAGCAACCACCAGTAGCATTAAATTGATGAGATCACTCTGGCATTGCTAGAGTCAGTGGACAGAGAACAGTTAGTAAATCTTATACGTTTAGACAGTTAAAACTGCAATAGATGAGGTCGCCACATGCAAGCTACCTGGGTCTCTAAAGCTTTCAGTGATATTTTAGTTCCTCAAATGCAAGAGGTATATGCTGAGGCAGTAGATGAGGGTGCTTTGCAACATGCTGCGCAGGCAATAATGACTACTTTACCAAAACCAGGGAAAAATCCACTGAGGATGCAGTCACACTGCCAAGTGTCTTTACTTAACATAGACCTCAAACTTTGGACATACATAGTGGCTAATAAATTGACACCCAGTATCTGCGGATTGGCACTGCCAGAACAAACAGGCTTCTTCCCAGGCAAGAAACCAGCCTCTAATGTGGTTGTATGACGTTTCAGCGCATGCTTTTACCACGCATGCATTTACAACGCAGGTATTACAACGCAAGTCATTACAACGACTTGCATTGGGGGGCGCTGGATAGTGGAATAGTTTAATTTTCTATTCCAACTCCAGTCTCCGTGGATAGTAGGGAAGGTGTTGGGTAGACTTATTTCTCGGGGCCGGGTCTAGACTCCATGTTGACTCATTTAAGTTCACAAAGGTCTTCATGGTGAATGCCATAAAATATTTCAAATTGAATTCAGCATGCTTCATTACGAGGCCTATTCAGCCTCTCTGGGGAGGAACTGCCTGAGAGCACACAGCGGAGCAGTTCCTGACAATGCTCCTACGTAAGGCTGATGATTGAACATCATTCTCCCCAGCTGTAAACACGTCCCTTGTGCTCGAAAAGCAGGGCAGCCCCCAGGGCAGACTCAGCCTTCTTGATCAAGCACCTCCCCCACGCTCTAACTTCTGCCCGTCTCTCTACGTTTCCTGCCTCTGTCATGGTCCTGACGCCACTCTAACAGTGGAAAAAGACTGGTATTTTCTTTTCTAGAGCTAAAGTAATAACAACTACATGCCAGACGTACCATGGATTCAGATCAGATTCCCCAAAGTGTGGCTGAATGGCAGCCTGCCGTCATGAGCTTCAAGGTAGTATATCTAATGACCAGACAGGTTGTTGCCAATTGAGCCGCAGGGGACGTCACTTCCTGCTGATAGGAAGCGGCCAGGAAGTATTGAGGAAGGCGCAACTTCGCGCTTGCTGGTTTGCGGTCCGAATGAATAGCAGATTGCAAGCAAGAAAGAAAGAAACCTGTTGTGAAGTTGCAGTATGTGAGACAGAGGGGTTCATATCAGCCACTGGAGTGAGTATGTGTAAATTATTTGTATTGTACAAACTGCTAATATTTCCTTTGGGCAGCTGCTTGCAGTCAGTGGGGCTGCTGTGTTACAGAACTTGCTGTAGCTCACAAGTTCTGCCATGGAGAGGTCGCGGTCCGGGCCCAGGCTCGGAACAACTGTTTGTTTCTGGTCCCCTAATATCTTTTCAGTTTACATCTCAAAAGATCCAGGGTTAGTTTAAAAGCTAGTTTCTCACAGTACTAGCGGACAACTTTGTATGTGAGATTACTGCGCAGGTCTCAGAGTCAGCTTGTGAGACTAATAAATGGTGCAAGTAAATCAGCTGAGACTCTCACACTTTGGCAGCTGAGATGCATGGATCAGTCTGCGCCTTCTTCATGTTTGGGCCTTGCCCTGTGGGGCCGGGTCCCATGAGGACAGAGAGAGGCTCTGGAATACTGATGCCCTCCTGATTGGTTCCGGCAGGGAGGGGGCCTGCCCAGTGACTGGGCAAAGGCGAGCAATCTCTCTTAATTTGTTTTCCTGCTGCCCCACCTGCCAACTATAGGCACAAGTGGCAGTGAGAAGAGTCTTGTTGGGGCCTCACATTCCATTTGGAATTGTGCCGGGCCCCACCTGGGACAGAGAGGCCTGGAGTGATGCTCTGAGCAGCATCATATATTTACGAAAGTGGTGTCTGAGGGAGGCACAGTAGAGGTGGAAACATTAAAACTGAAGAGGGCAGCTTTGCACTGGCAGTTCAAGCATGATTTTGTCCTATTAAAGAGGTAACATGTGGAGCATATATTAATAGCGATTTTTTTAAAGTACTGTGTTAGTATTTATGTAGAACGGTTCCAAATTATAGGATTGAGAAACTTTTGAAGTGTTGAGTACACAGTGCCACTTCGTGATAGTCGATGATATAGCACTTATACTCACAAGGAGGTTTCTGGGCACCTTTTGGGTGCATGGTTGACTTTGGATGTGTTATTAGGATCAATTGATGAGCTTTACCAAACTTCAGATGGTTTTTAATCTTTATTGATTCATAGCTGGTATCTCAGCTGGTAGGTCGTCGGGTGGGCAGTTTTGTTTTCAGCAAAACCCATATTTCAATGTGGCAGGACCTTTTGGATTTTTCTAGTGAGGAAAATATGTAACTTAGGTGCATTTTACGAGAAGGCTATTTCAGATACAGCTAATGTAGGGGCACATCTTCATGTACTTGTCATCTGGGAAACAATGAAGAGTTGTTTGTATTGCAAGGTTTTCCATTTGTCTGGCCTTGTTCACTACAGAAGGTTCACAAAAATTCTAGTTACTGCTTAGATTTACTTGCGAGACAGTGTCACTCATTACGTAGTGAATGCCATCTATATGCACACTGAAACCACCAAAAATTTCCCACATAAGCAGTCTGAAAACCTGGCAGCTATGATAGTCACATTGATATAAGATTTAAACACACTCACCGGAGTGTCTGATTAGTTTATTATCTGTCCAGCCATGTGCTGCTCACTACAGAGGGATAAGTGTCACTGGTACCTTCTACAACCTTTATTTAATTTACTTTTAACGCATCATGATCATGAGCACAAGTAAACTGGACACTAGGTTAGTGCCCTTCCATTTCTGGTTATTTGCAGCAGTTTTAAGATATACTTAGAGTTTGTGTTGCTCAAATGGGTGTCATTTCTGATATATGTGTTTCCCTAGTCTTTATTGCTTGATTTTGCTTGCGAGAAAGTGTCACTCATAGTCGTTGAATGTCACTCATAAGTACACTGAAATTATGAACATGTCATACATAAGCGATCTGAAACCTTGGCAGCTATGTAGAGGTAGCAGCATCTCCTGTAAGAACATTGGAAAATAAATAATGCTGTGGCACCCATCTTGCTCCCCTTAAACCCTCTCTGCCACTTTCGCCTGAATCCCAGACACACTTTTAGGCTCAGAAACCCTGGTTTAGTCCGAGACTTTCAGTGCTCTCGGTTTCGCAGCTCTAGCCTCTTCTCTCTTTTGCTCCAGCGGTCTGTCTTTGAGAATGCCCGGGGTTACATGCCTGCGGGTAGTTATTCTCCTGGTTTAGCTTGTTTTTCTCCCCTCCCCAGTGTCAGCCCCAGCCATGGAGGTGGTCTCGGGAAACTCCGTGAAGGTAAGGAGACTGGCCTTTATGGTTTCTTTCATTTTCAACAAAACGCTCCTCGTTACGGTGGGGGACATGAGTTGTGTTTGTGATGGGTTGTGTAAAAGGCGGGTTCTCTCTCAAAATGTGACAAAGGGGCCCTGAGACTCCCATATCAGGGGCGTAGCTTCCATTTGTGCAGTGGGCCTAGAGGCACAAGGGGCCACTGCAATTTAATGATGTATTTTAAAATTTTAATAGCAGTGATGAGAGGCACCCCCCACGCCTAGGGGAGGGGGGCCTTTTATTGGGAATTCCGGGCCCGCAGAAATGGTTTCATTTCTCCAGGTCTATTCATGGGGAGGGTCTCGAAGTAACTTGAGATGCCAGTGAAGGCATCTGCGAGCCCTCCCCCAAGATGATAAAAATGCAGCTCCCCACAAAGTAGCCCTCTTTGTCTCTCGCCTCAGGGATTCGCCGGAAGGGCTCAGCTGGAGCAACAGTTGAGTTGCAGGGAACGGAGAGGCCCGGCAGTGCTGGTGGCGATTACAGAGGTGAGAGGCCACATAGCTGTTTATTAAGGGTTAATAGAGGAGAGTTAACGGGATAGCCCGCAGGCCATTCTGGCTTTGGCTGGGGAATTTATGGGAGGGGGTAGCTCGCGGCATGTCGTAATTCTCAGGAACAGGCGATTATATGGGGCAGCGAGGGCACGGGATACTGTCTATTGCAGATGAATGCTTTTAAAGGGGTGGGCACCATGATATGGAGGTGCGTTGCCTTTGAGGCGGAGGGAGCGACGAAGTTTGACAAGTTGGAACACCGGCAGTCATTATTTAATTATTTTAGCGTTTTATGTAGCGTGGACTTTACCCGAAGGTGTCAGAGCGCTTCATAAGAGGAATGGAACTGATACATGAGAACATTACGGGTGAACAGATTACAAAAGCGAACGCAGTTACATGAGGCTAAAGTGACAATCGGGAGCAATACAAGAGGTAGCAAACAGCGCATTACAGGAGGAAAAGTGACATGTGTGCAGAGTCATACGTGAGTCACACTCATTGCGCATGTGGCCGCACAGCATGGAAAGGGCTCCGGGCAGCAGGAGGGCGTTGCCTTTGGGGGAGCGTGATTGCCAGCGCGAAGGGGGCGTGTGGGGACATACTTGATGCGAGGGGATGAGCGCTCGTGGAAACGCTGTGCGTGCACAGAGAGGTAGCGCGATTTCGGCAGCTTTGCCTACGGATGCGCTTAAGAGTCTAGAGGCGGTCTGGACGCATTATTAAATCTCTGGAACACACAAGTATGCGAGTGGCATGGGCAGCGGCGGTGGTAACATGGGGCGTGGTACCATGAGCTACAGCAAGTGAGGAGTGGTTCTGAGGATCGGGTGATAATGGGTGCAGATGAGGGGTAAATACTCAAAGAAAATGATGAGCTCTAGCGTGAACGGATAAGGTTTTAATAAGTTGCAGAGATGGGGCCTTAGTGGAGCATAATGGAGGAAAAGGGGTATGGCATGGGCAGGCATGGCACGGGCAGGCATACTACCCACTCTCCGGGGGCAGGGCAACAATTTGGATGCTAACACGCTGAAGTTGGATGGGCATGGCATGTTTGGTCATCGGTGTGGGTTAAAGGGGGGTGGGGGTGGGATACTCCCGGGGTACTCAGCCGGTAGGTATGCTGAGCATCCCGTGGAGGGATGTTCATTGGCGGAATTATGGGAGGTCGCAAAGAAAGGGGGCATTGATTGGGCGCTGAAGACGCTGTCTCAGGATGCAGGAACAAGCTTACAACAGGAGCCTACTTTGCCAAAATGCATGCGGCGGATGCCTATTCGCTTTAAGGACACGCATCAGGAGAAGACTAAGCGGGTCCCTGAACCACGGGCGAACCTGCCAGGTGAGGCGATGGCAGCGGGCCAGCCCCTGGTGGTCACAGACAATAATGATGATAATCAATAGTTAGGGAGGAGGAATATCTGTCCATTCAGTTCCCATTATAAGTATTCAAAAAATCTAAAATTAGAATGGACACTTGTAACTGCGTTCCTTTGGTCTTAAAAAACCCTCATAAACGCGGTGGTAAAGTCGTTATGCGGTGTCTCTTGTTTTCCGCCCCACACTCGCGTTAAGGCATCGTCATAGGGTTTAATAAATGTGCTGTATGCCTGCCTCAAGCCTGAGGCTACCTCTGGTAGCGCAGTAGTGTCCAGAGATAAATCAGTGCCCGCAAAATGTAAACAAAATAAAAAACAAGCTTGCATCTAGGGTGAGTTTTAATAGAAATTCGATGAGGCTTGTTGGTTAAAAAATATAAATGGGTATACTCGTAGATCGTGTTACTAGATCAAGTTATACCCTTCTCACAAAAAGGTCAACATGTTTCAGCCCCTCCATGCCCAGCCGGGTCTAGGGGGCATTCGTCAGGACTCAAGAAATAAATACTTACACAATTTGTGCAGTATTTCAAGTGGATATTGTGTGGCCACTAGTGTTTCGTTTCGAAGTAATTGTGTACCTGTCATTATAGAAACAAAAAGATACAGACAATGTGGGATACGCATACAGACATATGTGCAATTTGCTGCTCAAATCTCAACTTAAGATGAACTTCTATTACTAATGCATAATTTTGCTTTCATTCTCACTAAGGAAATAGACATATGGTGACTATCATGTTTCAGTTATGTACGTAAGAAATCATTAAATATTGTCAGAGCAATGTGGTTCGTATATCTTCATAATGACGGTATGGGACTTATTACTGAGTATATATTAGCTGTGTTACTGCTCTTTTTCAAAAGAATTAGTAATAAGTATTTATTACTCCCTATTCAAATGCGTGTTAGTTAGCTAGTAATGGCCCTCATTCAATACCCGTTTTAGTTCAGAGTTTTACCTTTATCATTGCTAAATGGTGTGTCTTCAGAGGTTAAGGATATCTTTGTTCCCAGGCTGTTAAATAAAGTTACAAAGAGAGGGGTTGTTTAGTTCAAATAATAGCAGAGTTTGAGGACAAAATTTTCCCGGACTTCTCTTACCCGCATTCGGTGTCTTCACCGCGACTGGTGCTGGCTCTGCCTCCAGACACGGAAGCAACGTGCCGGGCGTCTTTTGGCTGAGTTAGTTAGTAGAAACAAAAATAGGATTGTGTCTATTTCTGTATGCTACTTTTGCTGTGTGTATAAGTGGAGACAGAAAGAGGACTGCTAACGAATTTCTGATAAATCCCCTAATTTTAATATTCGGTATTTCTCAACGATATTACTAAAAAAGAATGGACACGCTCTGTATTAAGGGGACATTTCTCTTAAATTATAATTCAGCATTCCGAGTCTATTTACTATGATGTTATTAATCCTGAACTAATTTATTTTAGGGTTAAGCAATCATTGATGTATGTCCTGCTATGTGTGATTAAGCCTGTTGGTTTTTATGTACAATACGCTATTACTCTACAAATGTATGCTGTATATTGCACTCGTTTTTATACGACAGTGCCAGATATGTGTCTGCTGGTCAGAATAATAAAAAAATAAAAAATAAATCTATATCAATTGTTACAGGAGAAGAAATTTACCAAACAATATACATTTGCCCACACAGCCCCTCCTACCCACGCAAGAAAGGGACATCATAGGTGAGAGAATAAATTATACCAATGGTTGGGCAAGGATATGTAATGTTTTTTACTACAATCTGTACTCCCTGACTTCAGTAGATGTAACCTTCTCAACAGTACTGATACTGGAGGCCTTCATTAAGTTTAGTTTAGTAAATACATTGATACCAGTTATTGTTTTATCATGATGGTTTCTGTTTTGGATTTTCCACTCACTTTGTGTTTTCCTTTGGTCTAGTTGATAGTGATTCTAAGACTCAGAAGCAGGGATTGTTGTTGGTGGTCTTTCCAACAATGATGACAGGGGTTGGACAGGAGGAGGAAAAGTAAGTAACCTACCTAATGTGGCAAGGCAGTTAAGGCAAGGTGAGACTAAAGAGAGGACAAAGAGTATAGATACAGTCAGACAATTGCTTTAGGATGGGCCTGGCGGGGGGTCAACCTCTGTCATCACTATGTTGGCAAAGCTTTCTGTTTAATTAATGCTGATGTTACACTAACCAGTAATACCTAGTAGTAAAATAAAAAATGAAAACACATATTGAAGAAAAACAAAACCCCTTTATTAACAAAATACTCCACCCTCTCATCCTGTAACAGACATTCAACCTCTCCCTAAGCCATAAAAAAGCCCCATTCCTAGCTATCCTTCCCATCCTTACGTCCTGTACTAGACCAACCCACTCCCTAAATCATAAAAAATCTCATCCTTAACTGTCATTCAAACCCTCATTTCCTACAACAGGATCACTCCCTCTCCCTAAATCCTAAAAAACGGTTCCACAACTGTCCTTCTACACTCACCTCTTACAACAGGTTCACGCCTCTCTAAAAATGTCCCTCCATGGCCTCCAGATTTTACAAATCGTCTCACTGATTTTCCTTCCATTAGCTGTAGACCTCCTTGACTTCCTTCAGCCTTTGAGCAGTTGTTAAAGGAGGGCAAATGTTGTTGGGAGTGGCTTGGGACCTTGCTCACTTACAGTGGCAGTGATGGTGTGGCTTGTATCCTTCCAGCTGTGGACTTGAGGTAGTGACCTCCCCCACTTCCTCCTCAAGGACCACCTGTCAAGCAGTTATCTCACGTCGGGACTCTGGGCCATGGCCTCATGCAGTAGAAACTGGGTGATCCAAGAAAAGAAGAAAAGAACAAGAACTGGTTGGAGTAAGCAAGATAAACCTCGGTTTCTATATTTAGACAATGATATTGATGGGCCACTGAATTTTTTTTTAATTTGATTTTTTTTGTGATAGTTTTTTTTTTCCCATACACAATTCACGCAATGCACTATGAGGTTTGAATCAATAAATGGCCACTGGCATCATAACAAATGTAAAAAATTCTACTATAGATGGAAAGTTAAAATGTATTCATTTGTGACTCTTTCACCACACACTTAGGGGCCGATCAGGATCGCGGACGGACTTGCGTCCGTCCGCGACCCCAGAGCAGGAGGGAACCTCCGCATGGCATGCGGAGTTCCCTCCTGTGCAATTAGGATGTGACCGCCACCCTGGCGGTCACATCCTCTATTTTTAACATTGCGGCGGGTGCAGCTTCAAGCTGCACCCGCGGCAATGTTAAAAATGCACGCATTGCTTTTGCATGCAGAAAGAGGCAGGCACCGTGCGGTGCCTGCCGCTTTCTGCATGCAAATGCAGGGGGGTACCATAGGTACCCCCCATGTGCACCCCCCACCCCCCCTTCACCTAGGGGGCCCGCAACGGGCCCCCGCAGTGAAGTTCCGTATGCTTTTCCACGGCGGGAAACGCGCCGCGGAAAAGCATAATTCACTGCCCATCCTAATATGGTGGACGGTGTCTGAGAGACACCGTCACCATATTAGAGCTTTTCCGCCGCGGTTGTAAGCCAACCGCGGCGGAAAAGCTGCGGACGGAAACCAGGACCCACCAGCCATCCTAATGTGGCGGTGGGTCCTTGGTCAGTCCGCTGCGGTTTTTCCGCATCCTCGGGGCCGGCGGTGGCTTCCGCCGGCCCCGAGGATGCGGAAAAACCGCAATCCTGATCGGCCCCTTAATGTGTTATTAAACAATTATTGAGCTTCAAAATATATATACATATGGGCAGTAAAAAAAACATGGTGCATTCATGCTGCACAATGTATCTAACTTTAAAAAAGATATATATTGTGCACATTTATGGAGCTAACCTGGCGGGGCAGCATGTGTTTTTTGAGATAGCATATCATATGTAATAAATACCAATGGCTCCCCTCTTCTCCTACTCTGGGCAGAAACAGTGGGAGAAATGTGGCCTGTGCTGAAATGGTTGGCTGGAACAGACTGAAGGAGGTGGTAGGTATGAGTGTTCACTGGGGAATGCACCCTTTCTTCAACTGATTACTTTCATTGGTAGAGAGATTGAGACAGACATGTAGGAGTCTGTATAATGTATAAAAGGAATGGTATCTAGGTTTGAAAGCAAGGAAGACATACCTTAACAAAGGCAACAATTATCAATGAGAAAGGAGAGTGACTTCCTACTCATCCCAGCAGCTGCTTCATCTCCTCCCTCAACACAGTAGTCCATGACCTCCTAAGCAGCAGTAATATCCTGAAGTACTTCAAAACCTAGAACAAAGCACAATACATATATTTAGAACATCACTTTAACCACAGTATTTTGCAAAAGTTAAAACACAATATCGAACTAAAATCCTATGAATTTATAGCTATACAAAATATTACTTTGAAAGGTTTACCTGACATTTTAAAAAACAAGTATTAATTGGACAATTCAACATTATTTTTTATTTAAAAAAATAAAATGAAGGTAAATAACTAGGAAACATCAGAAAAATTGTGAAAGGAGGGGAGATAAAAAGAAAGGTCATTGGTGTTGGCATCCTTATATGCTGCTCTTTTATGACAACATGAAACATTGTCTGTTTGGGGGTGCAGAATTCTGACAATTGCATTCCTTCCTGTCCCCTTTACCAAGAATCTTATATTACCACATGATATGGAAAAGAGGGGTGGGCTAAACATCAATGCCACAGTAACAAAAAAGGTGGAAAAGAAAGCTGCAGATAGGAGGAAGTCAGATGCAGAAACACAAGGAGTAATTCAGGGTTTACTCAGTCACTAAAGTAGATAATGAGATGTTGCAAAATATAAAATATCATAATGCTTACTAGTTGTTAAAAGTGAGAAATAGTAAACATGCCTTACCATCGGCTGGAATGGCTGGTGTGCAGGCAGTGGTGTTACCTTTGCCCAGGGCAGTCGAGGACTTCTGGTTCTCTTTGATTGCCCTGAAAGGAGGAAAGATAAAGAGGGCACAATTAATACTTAGGAGTACCATTTAACAAAGGGCATTGTACAGACAAATAAAACTGCTGGACTAATCACATCATATCCTTTCCTTCAACTTCCACTGACAAAAAAATATAGTGGGGTTAGTGTTCTAAACAACTTCATTTCTAGCCTCATGCACTACTTAAGACAGGGTGTGGTGCGGACGCATAGCCTTGCCAATGGCTTATACTGGGGACTTAAACTGTGTTTTATGTGTGCTTTTAAAGTTATAATTTTGTTATTTCCTAACTTAAACTGTTTTTAGATCCCAGGACCTTGGGGGGCACGCCTTGGTACTATTGAGGCAGTGGCTGGCTATATTGTCAGTTCTACCCACTCTAGCATTATCAGCACTTTATATTCATCTTACCGGGTTTCACGCCTGCTGCATTCTCCCTGAGCACTCTGGTCTTCAGGTTTCTTTTGCAGACGTTTTTTCTCAGGACAACCATTTCAGCTGCAAATAGCCATTGGAGGGCTCCATTCAAGGTGAGTTGAGCTTCCTTGACTTCTTTGTATCTAGCATCATGCCCTAGCTAAGGCAATGAGCAGTGTGTGGTTGAGCAGTGGACGCTCGCAGTAGGTGCACTAAAGGCAATCGCATCTGCGCCCATCCACTCCCAGACAGTGCCAAGTACCACAACCCCTGGCAATTGCGACTCAGAAATACTGTGAAGATTGACATATTCTAAATATTTTTTGCTAAAACTAAATAAGTGCAATAACTCCCCCTTTTGTTAGCTCAAGGTAAATCTACTGAATGAAGATAGGGGTGGTGTATGGCGATGTCCTCAATGTAATTACTCTCTGCCAGAAGCAATATTAGAAGGAGGTCCATTGACTCGTATATGACTGATATCCTAGGGGGAAACCATGTTTGGTATATGGGTAGTAATGATGCTGACACTACTTCCTTATCGGATACATTAAATACATTCGTCTTTCACAGCTGGTGGGCTTTCACACACATAACGAAAGGCATATTCTAGATGCCATCTAAACGAATAAAGAATTGCTTCCCACTGTTACGTGGTCAAATGATATTGCTCTTGCCTTTAAATGTTCTACAGAATAAGGGCAGAAACTTCAAGGGTAATGTTAAGTTATAAAAACAGTCATGTAAATGAGGTAATGTAAAATCGGATGGCCTGACCACTGCTCTAGAAAATCTGCCATTTGTCCTAAATGACAGCATAGAGATCACAGTGACAAGATTCCATAGTTGGGTTCTCACTGATGTGGATGAGATTGTGCCATTGCAACTAGTCATATAAAAATAAAAAAAACATAAACATATCCTAACACCCTGTAGGAGGATGCCACTTTGAGACCTCTGAACCAAAATTGTAGGAGGCTTGAACAAATTTGGAGGAGGCACTACTTAGTTTCTGACAAAAAGATTTACAGAGCAGCTATACTGGAACACAAAGCTGAAATATTTAAAGCAAGATCAGAGTATTTTATGAATATGATCGAAAGCTTAAAGAAATTAATCAAGCACCTGTTCACAGTGGCTAATAGTCTATCAAACCCTATATTTAAATTCTCAATTACACCTTCAGAAGGCATGTTTAATGATTTAGCAAATCGTTTTGAAAATAAGATCAAGGACATTTACTTAGCTTCTCTGGGACTCACTTCAAGATGTAGAACAAATTCCTACCTGAAGAGGTGCTGGTATGTGAGGACAAGTCGCCTCATGAGTTCACATGTTTATTCATTTGTTTATCAGAATACCAAGTTCAAGCCTTGCTTTTGGTGGTAAAATCAGAATACACAATAGAAATACTCTTTAACTTTATACTTTAATGCTGGGTACTTTTGACAATGATCTGGAAGCCCAAAATCGCAAATGGGATAATCGATTGGGGTGTCAGGGTATACAGGTGGAGACTTCAATAGACTTGGAGGGGCGATTGTTTATGTCTGCAAATCTCTACGCCCAACATTATAATACTGTTTTTAATTTATATTATACACCAGCCAAAATATCTAAGTGGGTGGGAGTCAATGAGGGAAAGTGCTTTCGCTGTGGAACTGCTGCAGCTGATGTGGTCCATGTCTTCTACTTGCTAGGGGTGGAGATGGGATCGGCAGCGGATAAATTATCCTGTAAATTTCTATATCTGATCTTTCTTGCCACAGCTGTGGCTAGGCTATGTATTGCATCAATGTAGCTGCAAAAGGACGCGCCTTCTTTTGAGGCATCGGGGGCAAGATTTTGTCGATGTTTAATATGGAATAGAGCCTCTATGCTTTTAAAGGTAGACGGAAAATGAAATTAGATTGTCAGATTTGGGGTTCAGTCGTGGCCTATATGGAGGCATAAAGGTGCTGTCTAGGTTATGCTATGCTTTCTTCTTAGAATATTTTTTTGAAAGATTGGGTGCTCTGTGCGCATATTCATCAGCCCTATGTTTTTAATTCTATTGATATAACGGTTTGATGTATTATTCTCTGCTATGATGTTTTGGTTTTCTGGTTCTGTTTCGTTTTTTTCGTAACATATGTGCCTTTCAGTGTACTCATGGATTATCAATAAAAAATATTGAAAAGAAAATACTCAAAAGGCTCCCACTGGACCTATATTTCCATAATGTAGGCTTATAAAAGCTCAATGGGGCTATACATCATGCGATTTTGAAATATGCAGCCCACATTCTTTATATTATCTGCCTCTTTATTGTTGTTCATGATCTTTTTTCAACTATATCATTATACAAAAAAGGCAAAATACATTTCTTTATAAAAGTTATTTTACACATTTTCAAATGTGCAACCATTTCATTTGTTAATACAAATAAGCATTTTTATTTTTCTCCATTTCAAAAAATTATTCCTGTATCAATACATTTGATTTTTTGTGCCCCAACTTTAGACCACACATACATACTAACCTGTCACACTACCACACATTCCCACTCTCTCATCATATACATCCAGTATTCCACCTCGATCACATTCACTTAAAAAAGTCAGGGTAGAAAGAATTCTGACAAAGGTCTCCATGAACATGTTGTAGGCTTGGGTATCACAATATCCAGGCCAGCACACGTTTCGGTGGCAACTTTTAATTAGGACCACCTTCTTCAGGACCACCAATAAAAAATATAAAGGTGAGTGGTTGTGTGCCAGCAGCACGTTCCTGCACCATGTCGTGCGTGCAATATCGTGCAGGAAGAGGGGTGCAATTCCAAGGGGGAACACAATATGTGTCCCCCTTGAATGCAACCCAGGCCCAGAAATGGCAGGGTGCCTTGTTAAGGTCCTCCTATTTCTATGTCTGACATCCTTTTCATGGGGGGCTTACTGCCATGAAAAGGTCATATGTTTGAGGATGCCGCAGCAGCACCACCACCATATTACTGTGCCTGACCAATGTGCCATGACCGCAGGTTCCTGGATCTCAGCGAACACAGCAATCCTGTGGTGGTCTGCCCCTACACTCCTAAAACTAAGGGTGGGCCCGCACTATGGCGGTGTTCGGATCACCAACACAAGTACGGCAATCCTATGGCCTGCCTGCTCATAATAAGGCCCTAACTGCTTGAAAATGAACAGATAGAAGAGAGTTTAATATTTAGTAATCTGTCAATTTCTGAGCTGGGTGTAGAACTTCAACCAGTTAAATTTGAACTGAATCTTACACTTATTTCTGATAAAGTCCTGTCCTTTGAAACACTCATAAATAAGGTGACAGCTTTGTGCTGCTATATTATTAGAATGCTAAAGAAAATATTTTCTTATATCCCCCAATCGTCATGTAAAACAGTTGTTCAAGCTTTCATTTCTTTCTGCCTAGAGTATTGTAGTTCTCTTATCTTGGAGTCTCTCAGACAGCAAGTTCAAGATTACAGGTTGCTCAGAATGCAGCTGCAAGATTGGTATTAGGGATTCCTAAATGCCATTCAATGTTAGAAGCACTAAATGGTTTTCATTGGCTGCCAGTCCATAATCATTCTATGTTGAAATGCCTCTGGTTAGTACACAGGGCATTCATGGGATGGATGCAGAATCAATTAAATCCAAGTTCAGTGTTCTGTCCAAATTAGCTAGCTTAGGTCTGCAGTGAACAAGGATGTGGTTGTTTGAAAAATAAAGGAATCTTGATGGGGAGGAAGATCTTTTGCTATACACTTTGCCAAGCTTTGAAACTCTCTTCCAAGAAACATCAAAGCAGAGGTCAAGCACACATGTTTCAGCAAGCTTCTTAAAACCTGACTTTTCTACAATTGATATAAGGTTTGCTAAGCCCTAAGTTTGTTGGGGGGCACTTACTTTGGCCGGACACCAACGCCGCTGCTGACCTGTCCCTAGCGCTGTTGCTGCATTTCCGAACTACAAGTCCCGGTGAGACCTGCGGCAGGGCCGACGCCGCCTACGCTGATCCTGCGCCCGGTGGCGCATAAAAAGCACTGAGGGTTCCCGCGTCGCGGGACGCGTGCAGCGGCGCTGGGAGAAGCCCGGGAAAAGGGCGGGCCGTCTACGCCCATCTGAGGCCGGAGGAGGCTGGGCTGGGCCCCCCATGTGGCTCTCTGCACTGGGTGTGAAGGTTTATGAAAGAGGAAGGTAATGTGTGAACTCTGCAAACTCTCATTTATAAGAGCATTGTTCCCCGAGTCTTAACTCACCTACCACCCTCCAAGAAGCCAACTGATCTCACTGTAAAAAATGAGTAAGCGTAGAGGGGTAGTCGGAACCTTGGATGATTTCATCATAAGGGCCGAATCACTACTTATACACGAGATACAGGAAACTGAGAGAAGATTGTCCTTGGATCCTGTCTCGCACCACTTACGTTTGTCACTTGGGGGTACTGTTGATCCAACTCCAACTGACATTTTAAGATTGTCCCCTGTGCCATTAAGTCTGGGCATAGTAAATGCACACACACCACCCTTATCCTCCTCTTTTATCCAGAATTTAAGGGCCCCTGCTAGCAACACACGAGGGAACTCCAGTAAGACAGTCAGAGGTCGGACACTAGCTACCTCAACAATTAGGGGAAAGAAAAACGCAGTGAAAACAACTCAGTCTAAACCTAAGCAGAAAGCAAGAAATACTAATACAGGAGCCTCATGTGGTAGTGGTGGTAGCGGTGCGACAGTTGAAGTCCTGATGACAAACTCAATTGCCACACAGACTGATGATACCCTGGAAAATGGATGCAATGCAGTAGACATGGGCATAGAAATTCTGGACACTTTGAAGGAAGGATTTGAATCAAGACTGGATGACCTAATGGAGATTTTTGTCAACAAACTTGATATATTAGGGGAAGAAATGCCTAAAACAAATTCAGTGTCAGCCAACACAAACGGGGGCGGGGTGGGGGAACCGATTTGAACTACGAATGGTCAAATTAACTGTAATGGAGTATTACAACCCCCTAGCGCAGCTGACTCTATGGTAGCCCCCAAGTTGTTCCATGTGCATCCCGTGGGAACAAGGGGATATTCGCCTCAAAAACTGATGTCCCCATTAATAGAGGCAGTAGGACGACATCAGGAATGGATGGTACAGGCAACCAGAAGGTGGGCATAAGCCAAGATAGGTCGTCTAAGCAGGGTCCAGTGTTAGCTACTCGCACTAATGATACGAAGGTAGGCGTTAGTAAGTTTGGTACAAATCTTAATCCAGACGTTTTACATCTCCCACCAGCCTCTGCCCCTTATGTGCTCGTCCTACCTGGTGTTCCCGCGCTTGGCGTGGGCCAGAGAGAGTCTTGGTTTGATCTTCAAAATAAATCGGTAGACTGGCTCCACAAATATAAGAATTTTGATCTGCGCATGATGGAGGAAATAATCATGGCCAGGAGAGTGGGGTGAGTCGAACCATCAAAAAAGTGTATAGATGGGGATTGTATTGTTTTAAATTTTAGCAGACCCCAATTGGTTCGACGGTTATTATCTATCAGAGAACAATCATTCGCCCCTTCAACTAACATTAGCGCACTCCCTCTAGGCTATTTTTGTAAGCCACCCAAAATCCCAAATAGGAGCATCGAAACAGTTGTGCCTCAATTGAATAGATACCACGCACTCTCTAGTTTGGACACACAGGATTGACCATTAGACATGGTATCTAACATGCAAGCCTTGACAGGCCAATGCTACATTTACCGCCTAGATCTAAAGACTCCCCAGAGATGATAACTACATCTAGAAGCGGCAATGGAGCAACCTTGAGTATTATAAGCTGGAATGTGGCAGGTCTACATTCCAGACTTGATAATCAAGATTGGCTAAACATGATTAGGGAGCATGACATCGTCATGTTCCAGGAAACCTGGGCCTAAGAAGAGTTATACATCGAGGGGTTCCATTGTTTTAGCGTGACAGCCCAAACATCTAGGATGGGGAGATGATCAGGAGGATTGTTCATAGGGATTATTGTGGCTGCTGGGGGAAGTTTTAAGGCAATCTCATCTTGTAGCCTAGATTTCCAGGTAGTGTTCTACCATTTCCATCTGGTAAATTTTTATAATAATGACTTTCATTCAGTTCCAAACAAGAGTTTTATTAAGCTCTTTGATTTTATTTCAAACCTGGATACCCAGTCTAATAATGGGGACCCCTTAGGTATTCTACTGGGGGGTGACTTTAATGCCAAAATTCCTGACACACAATCTGAAAGAGGGCTGGTCTCTTATGATCAATCTACACGCAGAGGCGGAGAACTTGGCCAGTTTATAAGATCTTATAATCCGGCCAATGTTATGGATCTAGTAGCAGGGACAACCTTGATTAACCATCCAACTTATAGGGCTGGGGGCTGTAGCTCCATAATAGATTTTATTTTCATATGTCCTTTGATGGAAAAACAGTTAGTATCAGCCGAAGTTATTCCTTCCAACTTTGGAGACCACAATCCCATGAAAATATTGATGAACACCGCCCCTAGGCCGATTTTCCACACAGAATGAGGGGCTACAAATCTAACGTTGTCAACTGACAAATTAAGATTACATTGGAAGGGGGTTGATAGCTCTGAAATATTTAGGGAATTGGCAAAGGACAAAATGCACCTTATTGATTCCTGTTTTTCATTGCAATCTCCATCTGTAATGATAATTCAGGATTTCGGTAAATTGTGCCAAACGAGTAAAACCCTTCTTTCTAGACCCACTTCTCAAATGTCAAGTACCCCCAGATGGTTTAGTCATGAATGCACACAAGCAAACAGGAATTTACGCAGGGCACTCTCAGCTAGTCCAAGGTGTACAATAGCAGTTAAACTGGCCAGAAAGAAGTATAATGAGCGATTGGAGACAGGAAGAAGGATTTCCTGAGCGAACGCTGGGAAAAACTTTCCGAGGCCGCCAACCAAAAAAAGGGTAATATCTTTTGGGCAGCAGTAAGGGACCTTCGATCCACGGGCCAAATATCTACCCCGATTAGCTGCAATATCTCTAGTGATGCATGGGTTGAACATTTCTCAGACATGTATGCCACACCGTTACCAAGTGAGTCAACCCTTGCCCCAGGTAGCCCTGTACCTATAGAAATAAGTATTTTAGAAGTTGTAGAAGCCATCAATCAGAGCTTAGGTAATAAAGCGCCAGGGCCAGACGGGCTCCCTATTGATCTAATCAAGTGAAATCCGGATATCTGGGCCCGTTGCTTTTGAATGTTTTTAATAATCTAACTGCAGCAAAGTTACCCGACACTTGGGCCAGGAGTATAATAGTCCCAATTTTTAAAAAGGGAGATAGATCCCTCTCATGTAATATAGACCTATTTCCCTAATAGTCAATACCCTCAAAATCCTATGAAGAGTCCTGTACAACAAAATGTGGGCATGGACAGAAGCGAATGCTATCTTAGATCCATGCCAGCTGGGCTTTAGGGGTAAGGTTGGAACAATCAAACAATGTCTCAACCTAAATCTAATTGTTGGGAAATATACCATCGCACAGAGGTCTCCCATTTATATGGCTTTTATGGATCTGTCCACAGCTTTTGACCTAGTGAATAGGGCAAAGCTGTGGACAATCCTTTTGGCGCCGGGGTTGGACGAGCCATTAGTAATTTTTTTTGCCTATTTACATAAAGACCTTCAGGCCCAAGTAGGGCTTGGTATGGGAGGTGAGGTTTTGGGGACTATTGATGTAGGCAGGGGGGTCAGACAAGGTTGTGTCTTGGCCCCCCTGCTTTTCATCATATATATCATTGGGCTGAACAGCACTTTGAAAATGGCTAATCAAGACGTCCCAAACAAAAATGAGAAGCCCATCCTTTATGCAGATGATGCAGTCCTCATAGGCCGCACCCCAAATTTTCTGTGTCTCCTGGTCCAAAATTTTAATAATTATATGAAAGAGTTGGATTTGCGGGTACATTTTAAGAAATCTTTTTTAATGTGCAGTGGGCCAGGAAAGCGTGAGATAGGCTCTATCACAATAGATAGTCAAAAATTGACCTCTGTAAGATCCTTTGTTTATTTAGGGTTGGCCTTTGCTGCGAATGGCTCCTGGAGTGAGCATTTAGCTCACGCCAGGATCAAGTTCTCAAAGGCCATCAATTCGTTTCTGAGCCTGCCCCGTCCTAAGACTACTGGAGCTAGCAGTTCGGAAAATTTATAAATTTATAAACTTCAGTGCACTCCGGTGGCAACATATGGTGCCGAGAGTTGGGGAACAGTTAAAACTTCAGGCATTCAACAACAAGAAAATAGATTTTGTAGGAAATTGCTGAGCACCCCAATCTCAACCCCTCAATATATACGTCATAAGGAGCTCAATATTAATTTTATAACTGATTTTATTCGTGCCCGACCTGCACTTCTCTGGGTATCAGTGTGGAAGAACAAAGCGGTATTCCTGACACAGCAGATTATTATCGATTGTTTACATTGTGACAAAGGTTTGGAAATTCCATGGCTAAGAGGCGTGCTTCAAAGTTTGCGCAGTGTTAAAAGAGAGTGTTTCTTCCTAGACCCCCATATCAGCAGAATCAGCCCCAAAAAAGGAATTGCGAGATGCCTTATATTCCCTTTATAACAGCGAGAGGGATGTTGTGGAGTCAGGGAAAACAAGTGTGCGCAACTATATGGTTATCGAACAGTATTGTCATCCGCTTCATATGTATTTGACTTTAGCCATGAGCTGTTGCAAAAGGAGCCTATTGTTCAGATTAAGAGCAGGCACAATCAGATTTGCACTTTGAATTCCATTGTGTGCCCCTGTGATGCAAGGAGTGAGCATATGCACTTTATATTCTTCTGTAAATATTATTTTAAATATTCTACGCAGTTTCTTTATGCATACAAAGAGAAGACCAATTACCCTGGATGTAGCATATCAGTGTATACTAGCATTAGATGATGTTGAACTGATTTTCCGCACTAGCACTTTCCTTAAAATTGCGATCAGAGCACATAGGTCTATAATGGATCCTTGACCATATGTGACACAACTTGAGAATTGTTTTAACTATTTTAATGTAAAATTGATGGCTTGTTTTTTGCGCTATGCACTTTGTATATATGAAAACTAATTGTAACTCTTGTATGAACTGTTGTGATGTATTTATGGGTTTGTGCTTTTATGGGTACTATTGAATCCGAATAAAGTTGAACTGAACTGAACTGATAAGGTCTGCTATGGGTTTTACATCTAGGCTGGGTAGCGACAAGATGCCTTTAGGTGAGTATGTGCATTAGAAACTGTTTTTGTTTCATTTCATTATATGTGGAGCCAAAATGTTGTCCCAAGTAAAGTGCTAAATGTTTTTCATCCATAACAATAAATACAAATTGGGAGTTATGGGGCAGGAACAGCGCAATCATTCTTGGATTTAAAACAGTGCCAGATATACTAAAGTGCAAAGACTTAACCTTACACACAGACCACAATCTAGTTTTGCAATCAGTAGGTCTATTTCCCATCAGTTTGGTACCCTAGTGTAGCAAGCAAGTCCACAATTTATTACAAAAGTGGATTCTCCTTAAACTTGGTATAGGTTGTAAATCGCTCTTTTTGATTGTCCTTTTTGTTTTGTGCCAGTTCCCTTTTAGCAAGGATGAATGTTAAACTCGTAAGTGCTAATTGTTCATATCTTCTGATCTTCTACAATGGAACTTATGCTTCTCATTTTGAGTCCTGCAAGCATAGTCTAAAACACTTAATGGGCACCCTATTTGCTGAGTGGACTTTGTTTTTGATTACTCAATGTCTCAGGTTGTGTTAATGTAGCAGATCCTGCCAAGTCAAATACAGGTATTGGACATCCCTGGGCAAAAGCACAGAGGCACCCCTCCAGATATATGTTAATTGGAAACATGATACATTTTTCCGACTCTGTACTCTCAGTATAGTCATGAAGTGGGTGACCTGGGTGAAGGATGGTAAAGATCGTTTCCTCCCGTGCTGCAATATTGTTTTCATCTGAAATTATGTGCTATGCGCTGCTTGTTTGATGTTTCTTAATGCCCTTTGCTCAAAGCAATGACATGTCCATTTAGTTATGATTGAGGCAAAGAAAAACTCTGGAAGGTAGTTAATCAGTTACTGACTGTTATTATTAATTTCTTCAATCTTCTCTTCCTCATCCACACCATCATCAGTCGATCACCATCCTGGAGCTCTCCCCCAGGTTCACGTTTTGGGTAAGAGTAGGACCAACGTTATAGTGCAGGTGACAGTTCTTTTTATGCACTCCTAGGAAGGGCTGGTTCGTACTGTTGCATAATGGTTAGCATTTTTGATCTGGCAGTAAGGTGCCAGTCTTAGGAGGTATAAACTGACCTGAATGAATTAAAACAAAGCAGGACACGGAATACATTTGATAACAAGCAATCACCCAGAGGTAACACAGGTAATTACCAACAGTTCAAATATGTAAAATAAGCACAATGGGAGCAGTGGTGGCTTCTCGAGGGAGTGCTGCAGGGCGGTGGAGCAGGGTGGGGCTGGGGAGGGGCAGGGTGGAGGGTGGAAAACACTGAAATATGGCTGAACTGAGTTAAGTAAATAAATAAAACAAATTACATTGCGCACGCCGCATCGCCATTTGGCAGTGCAGGGTGCTGAATGTCATTTGTTTTATTTATTTATTCATTTACTTAACTCCGTTCGGCCCTATGCCAGAGTTTACTATTCCCCACCCTGCCCCTCCTCTGCCCCGCCCCATCGCCCCACAGCACTCCCTGGAGGAGCCGCCCTGAGAGGGTTATTGGTACCTAGGAAATTGAAAACGCTATCATGCCAGGTGAAACTAGAAGTAGCCACCTCCAATGCCCTTTCAAAGACCTATGGTATAGGTTTGCATAATATTTCTGTCTTTTTCCATGAAGTAGTGCATGTGGCAAATGATTGCATATCTTACACATGATGGGGCTCATTTATGAGCCCTTGCGTCACTTTTGCACCACTGGTGCGCCACTTTTTGTGACGCACCAGCAGTGTAAAAAATGCGCTTGTTGCGCCATATTTATAAAGTGACGCATCTATGTAGATGCTTCACTTTGTAAACCACTGCGCTACATTATACCTGCGCTAGGTATAATGTATGCAGGGGGGGGTTTCTCACGCAAGAAAGGGTCATAGAAGTGATGCAGTGAAATCTACCAGATTTCACTGCGCCACTTCTAGGACTCAAATGCGTCAAAATCTTACACCTGCCACACAGCAGGCGTAAGACTGATGCAAGCCCTTTCACATGGGGCTTGCCCCATGTGAAAGGACACATTGCTGGGGTTGCGTCGCTTTTGTGACACACTCCAGCAATGAGTCACTTTTGCGATATACAGATACGTCAGAAATCCTGACGTATCTGTAACTCCTTGCGACATGATGCGTCATACAGTAAATATGACGCATCAGGTATGTCGCAAGGAGTGCGCACTGAGAAGTGACGCATCGCTGCTTTCATGCAGCGATGCGTCATTTCTCATAAATGAGGCCCCATGTGTCATATACATTTAAAAAGCATAAGTTTTATACTGTCTCCATCCATGTGTCCTGCAACACTACCATGTCCATTATTAAAATTTAGAGCAGACACATAGGTTTAGCAGAAGTTGTTGTTCCGTTGTACAGAAATGAATGACAAACATGATGAGATGTAGCTTGCTTGGACTCCAGGCCTTCAACTCTGTCATGAAAAGAACAATAATTTCCTGATAAAATATTTTTTATAAGGTAAAGCAAAAAGTAGAGGAAGTTACAAAAACTTTGGACCAGATGCAGTAAAAATGGCACAGCATTGCGTTGAAATCTACAGTGTTGCATTGCCAGAATGGGAAAAAGTTGTGCAGTACTGTATATACTAAGCGTGGATATAATTGATCGTACTAAAAGTTTAAGGTTTGCGTTACCCTAAGAATTATTTAGCGTTAATCCATAAAGAGTGAGTGGTTTCTTGCATTAGTTTTGTACCCGAGGCTGGGTGCTGTAGTAACTTTAAATACAGTGGGGTAATCTGTGGAAATTCAGTGATTCCGTGTTACTCTTTGATGCAAAATTATTAATATTAATGCGATTATCCCTGCTCGCCTAATTTAGAGCAATTTGGGGGGAAAAATCTTACTGTGTATTTATTAAGTACAAGCGCCTGCTCACTCTGCTGTTTATCTTCCTATTTTCTTAGCACAAAGTGCATCCTTATATCCATTTTGGACACAAAGGTGCATTTTGCCAGGGGAACATCCTACCTCAAGTGTACACTCAGCAAGTGCGAGCAGCTACTTGTTATTCATATTTTGTTACATCTATCACTATTTTTAATGTGTAAAATGCATCCATGCATCCATTTTGGATGCAACTGGGAATATTTGCTCTAAGAAACTAGAAACAAATGCAGAGCTATTCCGCATAACCACACATAATGTTTAGGTAACTCTGTGTGATTACGCTACATGAAAATATGCAAGTTACCCCCACCCCTACTCAAGGCACACCCTCCAGTATAATTCTATCTAATTTCAGGCAACTGCTCAAGAGTAAGCTGGGTAATGCCCTATTACTTACCGGTAATCTTCATTACTTCTGTTCCCGTTGTCCTCATCCCATTCCTATACAAAGTGGAGATGACCATCTCAGCGACAGAAAAAAAGAGAACAGGAGCATGCTTGGATACCTAACCCACCCCCTCTCACTGGGAGTACATAGGTGGTGTCATCCCAGCAGCATGCAGCCTGAAACACGAAGCCAACAACCGGAAGGCCGGCTCCTCGAGAGGGAGGGAGGGGTGTAAGGAATGGGACGGGGACAACGGGACCAGGCGTAATGAAGTTTACCGGTAAGTAATAGGGCATTACCCCCCTGGTCCCTCCGGTCCTCATCCCATTCCTATACAAAGTGGAGAATACCATGGCAAACAACCCGGCCTTATGGATTCCCACCACCGCCAGGAACACCACACCGAAAGCGGCACCCAACAGAAGCAAAAAGGAGCCCACAAGAAAGAAGAAAATGCAGGTAGGAGCCCTCAACTCGCCATGCCCCCAACCAAGCCAACAGCGCCGAAACCCCAAAACCAGCAGGGGACGACGAGAAAAGATCCACAAAAGAGCACAAGAATCTCAGAGCAAGCCAGAAGAAGGCCCGGCACCCAGGGCCAAGCCCCAAGGGAATACCCAGAGGGGCCGAAACAAGTGACCCCTGAACGACCAGGGGAAGGGGGCCCAGGAGAAGCTGAAGCGCCCTCTAGGTGCAAACAAGCCAGGAAGGGCAACTGACCAGGGAAAAAACTGCCAAGGGCGAAGCCCTTAGCACCAGGCACCACCAGGCAGCTGCCCAACCAGGGACAACCCAAGCCAACACGGCCGAACGCCGGAGAGCAGACGAGAGCAGGCCGAAGGCCCAGAAACACCACCTGCCAACAGGAACCCAGCAGGTACAAAGACAGAGAATGAACCCCCAGAACAGGAAAGAAGGCAACCCACAGCCACACAAGCCTACAAACGACCACACCAAAAATCGAGGGGAATGAAGACGAGACCGAAGAGGCATGCCCAAGCAAGAGACAAAGAAAGACCCAACCAACCACAGGACAAACCCCAACACAACAGGGAAGCCACCAGCAGAGCCGCAAAGACCGAAGAGAATGGAACCCGACAAGAACGCAGGCACCGACCCAGAGGAACAACCAGGAAGAAAGGGGGCAGAGAACACAAGCAAGGTCCCCCCACAGCTGACAACACCAGCAACAGAGAACCCAGAGGCACAGGAACCCCACAGGAGGCCCAGGCCACAAGGCAGGAACGTCCAGCGGCCAATCCCAGGGTAGACACCGGAGAGCTGCAGGAAGGCCGCCATGCCCAGAGAAGAACCCGGGACACAGGGACAGGCCAACCAGCCAGGCCCGAGGCACAAACCCCGAAAGCAGGAGACACCGGGAAATGAACCCAGCAACCCACCCAACAGAGGCCAGGGAGAGCCCTGAAGCACAATGCACAGCAGACCCCACACAAGATCAGGGTACAACCAAGAGAGACAACAACACAGGGCCGAACACGGAACCAGGGAAGACCAAACCCCCAAACGGGGAAGGAGGAACCTCCACCAACCACGAGCCGACCCATTGGCCAGGACGACAAAGGAGGGCACCAAGGAACCACCCAAGACGAACTCCAAGAGAAGCCGCAGAAGGGCAAAACAGGAGAGACAAACAGGGAGGCCAACAGCCCAACCCCGCAGGCGTCCCCCCAAACACCCAAGAAGCCAACAGGCCAAACCGACAGGCCAGCCAGCCAGGAGGCCTCCAACACGGCCCAGGGGCCAGAAGGAGAGGCAAAGGGCCAACCGACCAAACCCCAAAAAACCGAGACCAAGAAGGGGCACAGGGAAAGGCACAGGAGCCAGCCACAGCCAGGCCACCCAGAGAGAAGCAGTAGTAAGACAGGGAGGGAGCCCAGCAACCCACACCAGCCAAACCACACAATGGACCCAGTGCAACAGCAAGGCGCAAAGAAGCAGCGCAGAAAAAGGACAGAAGAGCAGTCCGGGACCCAGGAACACCAGGCCCAGAACCACCAGCCTCCAAGAGGCCGAAAAGAGCCCCACCAAACAAGGCACCTAGGCAGCAGAGAAAGAACGCTCATGAAAGAACCCAGGCAGGGACCCAAAGGGGACCCCAAAGCAACCAAGGGCTTCACAGCCAAAAGCCAGACACACCCAAACAGAGAAGGCACCAGCGACCCATCCACACAGGAAAAGGAGCAGCCAAACACAGGGACAACAAGGCCAAAACCCAACAGAGGCAAAGCCCAGGCCCCAACAGCACACCGGATCTCCCCAGGCATCACGAAAACCAAAGGAGAGGCACCCGGAGAATCCAAAGGTGCACAACCCAATGAGAAGAGCTGGAACAGAAAGAAAAAGGGAAGACCCAACACCGGCCGACCTAAGCACCGCAGAGCCAACGAAAGAGCAAGGACCCCAGACACCACAGGCCAAAAACCAGACCCACACAGGAGCGGAAAAAAAGCCCAAGCCCAAAAGACAGGCCCCAAGGGGAAAGCCACAGGCCCAGAGCCGAGGCAAAGCCAGCCAGAACCACAAGGCCAACAAGGAGGAGCAGGAAATCTTCAACACGGCCCACACACCAGGGGAGACCGACACCAGACCCAAAACCAGCCGCCCCACCAACACACCCACTGGCCACAGACCAGACCAGGCACGGCAAGGAGGGCACAATGACAGGCACCGAGAGCAGCGGTAAACCAGAACTAGCAGGGAAAAGGCTACAGAGCAGACAGAACCAGCAGCCCCACCAGCACACCCACCGGCCATGACCAAGACACCCACACCGGCACCCAGAGAGCAGGGAAAGGGCCCAGGGCAGGCCAAAGCAGCAGACAGGGCAGGGCACAGGAGCCGCGCACCCGAGCAACAAGGAGCCCCGCAAGGCAGAAGACAAGGAAGACACCCAGCCACTACAGGCGGCAAAGGGAGAGACAGGCGAGAGGCAAAGGACCGCAAAAAATGCACCAAGCCACAAAAAGAAACACAAGAGGGGAGAAGGAAACCACCACCGGAAACCGAACCCCTCCAGACAACCTAAGGGCAACACAAACCGGCAGCAGGCAAGTAGCAAAGACCAATGCCAGCCAGACAGCCCAGCAGGGGCACCACCGCGGACCCAACAACCCACCAAGGCCAAGGACCCACCAGGACAGAGGGAGTGAACAACAGCCCCAATCCCCCAGGAAAACAAGCGAACCCAAGAACCGGGAGGCCAAACAGCCAAAGCGAACCCGCGAAAGAGGCCAAGCGGAAGCAATGCACCCCCGAGCAGGGGCCACGCAAACACCACTGGAAGGCACCAAGGAGAACACAGCAATCAGAAGCCCCATGAAGGCACCCAGACAGGCACGAACCAGGCCCAAACCCGCAAGACAAGGGCAAGAACCAACAGCGCAGAAAGGCAACAGTCTGGCAAAGGGAGCCCAGGAAACAGCACACCCCTGGACAGGAACCAAGGGAGCACAATGGGCAAAAAAACACCCGACAGGCAGCCCCAGACAACCAGACACGAGGCAAGAGGCACCCCATCAGTCACAGAGCGGCATAGACAGACAGCAAAAAGAAGCCAAGGCTCAGCGCACCATCATGGCCCAGACAAGCCGGACGGAAACAAGGGCCCCGCCACAGCAAGCAACAGGACAAACCAAGGAAGCCCATAGCAGCAGAGCAGCCCCGGCAGACAACCAGACAGGAACCAACCAGGCCTGACCCCACTGAACCAAGGAAATCCCGCAGGGGGGAACAGGGAGCCAAGGCCCCAGGCCAGCACAACACAAAAAAGAAACTGCCATGCAGCACTTTCCAGGGGGACAATCAAACACCACTACATAGAGACTGACCCCCAACCCCCAGCCCAGATCCCATCCACCAACAAGCGCCAAGCAAGCGGAAAGCCAGGAGGCACTTGAACACACAAACTGCGGCGGAAACCCCCAATGGACCCTCCCCACGCAGTGCCGCCAAACAAGACAGTGGTACAGCCCCCGCAGAAAGCCACGCAACGCACCCAACTCAGCACGCCGGAACAGCGAGTTCCATGAGCCCGAAGGGGCCACAGAGAAGTAACAGCCCACAGCACCTGCTACACCCAGGCGGCACCCATCCAGACCCAACCCCTGCTCAGAGAACAGGTAAGATCAGGTGCTTACAGGATGGACTGGTGAAAGGCAAAAACAGGAACTGCTACGCGGTATTCACCACAGTGGCAAGGAAAGCCACAAAGTCACCGCCATCCTCTGCCAGCCCAGGCACCCTCCGGCAACCAGCACAGGATGGAAGAAGACTGCAGCAACCGGCAACCAAGACCACACCCAGGCCCGTCCCTGCACCACCACGGAGAACAGCAGGGGTGCCATGGATAAAAGGAGACCAGCAGGACTCCAACAGCCAGCCAGGGAGACCAGGAGCACCACCAAGCACAGCCCCTGGACCCACCAAACTGCCGCAGCAGGGCATATTCCAGACCGGCAAAGCCACAGGAAGACGCGCCTAGGAACCCGGAAGAGACCAGGAGAAATAGTGTCTCTGCCGCAAAGGGACGGTTGCCAATCAAAGCGGCTCCTGGCAAGCCCAGCAGGCCATGAGAACGCGGAACAGGACGTCGAGGACAGCCCAGCAGCCCACGAGACATCCACCGAAGAATCCATCAGGTAAGAACCAGCAAACCACTTCCCATTCTGTCAGAAGACAGAAAAAAGAACAGGCTGCATGCTGGGCTTGTACCACTTATGTACTCCAAGTGGGAGGGGGTGGGTTAGGTATCCCAGCATGCTCCTGTTCTTTTTTTTCTGTTGTGGGGATGGTCATCTCCACTTTGTATAGGAATGGGATGAGGACAGGATGGCAGCAGGGACCAGGGGTAATATGTGTAATTTCAGTGAAATTAAAATATTACACAAGCACAAATTCTGTGATATTCCATGTTTTTTTTGTACTAGGATTCCATGCGAAGCTGTGTCATTCCACGTTGTGTAACTTTAGAAGATCTGGCTCTCTGTTGGAATCCTTGGGCTGCTTTTGTTGCTCCGGCCACGTTATGCCCCCATTGCATATATTAGTAGGAATTTGGTGCTACACCATCCAATAGCATTTGACACTGCATTTATGACGACTTTCAGTGCAAAAAATCTCCTACGAGTGAAAGTCGATCTAAACAAGTGTTTACACCGATTTGTTTCACACCAGTTCTAAACTTTGAGAAATGTTTATATACTTTGGCTTAAAGTAAAACACTAATCTTTTATTTCTAAGATTATAGGGGTGTGTATTTAACCTTTGCTGACAATACATGCCAGATTGGTATACCAAGGCTAGTTACTTTATCCTAGATTGATTTTAATTTGAAAACAAGCATTGTCAAAAACAAATAGGTCTTCCCTACGACAGCTATTGGCTTTGCCATTTTTTTTGTTGGCCATATCCATGTTGTAAAGCAGCCCATCAGAAAGTAAAATAGAGAGAAGTCGTATGACATCACCAGCACTGATTGTGTCAAAGTGCTTCTTTTCCATTGCTAGCGAGGAGGGAGGGTGGGGTATGAGGCAGGACGGGAGAAGGGAATGTGGGGGATAACAGGGACAAAGTAAATAAAGGTGCTATGGCTCACAGTGCTGACTGCGTTATAACACCTTCTCATTGCTGACAAGAAAGGGGGCTAGGCTTAGGCATCATTGAGGGAGGGAGGGTATGTGTGGGGAAAAGCACAGACAAAAAAGAAAAAAAGCACTACGATGCAGCGAGCCCTAGGCGAATCATAGCGAGTTTTCTTTTTTTGTACGGTGGTTTGGCATGCCATATGGATAGAGGGGACACAAGGCAATACAGATACAGGTAGAGAGCCTAAGGCAACGCTGAGTGAAGGAAGGTGTGTTGGAAAGATTGGGAGGAAGCAGTCAAGTACTTTGACCATGTTCTGGCAGGTTGGGGAATTTGGGGGGGGAAATCACAAAAGGAATATGTGAAGTCTGCATGGTTAACAAATCAGAAGAAGCAAATGAGAATGACAACAGAGCCAACCAATGGTAAGACAGGGACAGGCTCTAAGCTCACTCACTGTAAGCTAACAAAATGTCTCACAATCAATAGCACATGCAATGTCTCAGATCAGACCTAAAAATAGCAAAAATAGCCTTGAAACATGCAACCTTGCAACAATCTTAGATTCATTTTTGAAGTCATAATTTTGGCTGCTAACTGTCAAGACCACATAAATATTGACCTCAGTCATTTACTTTAGATGATTAAAAATTATTATGTTACAATATACACTTTAAATGCTCTTACAATAAACAACAATATGTGCTGACTATCGATATTCTACGTGAAGCCTGTATGGGTTTACAAATCAGAAGAAAGTAAATGAGAGTGACAATGGAGCCAACCAATGGTAAGCAATGGACAAGCTCCAATCCCACTGTAAGCTAACAAAATGTCTTGCAATTGACAGCACATGCGATGTCTCTGATGAGATTTAAAATAGCACATATAACCTTGAAATATGCAACCTTGCAACAATCATGGATTTCTTGTCCAATTCATACTTTTGGTTGCTAACTGTCAAGTCCACATGCATATTGACCTCAGTCATTTACTTTAGATGAATTTAGATGAATTTAAAATTATTATATTATTTACTTTCGATGACCTTACAATATACAATGACATATCCTATCGATTCTCAGTTTGTGCGAGTACAGTCATATGCACTTTTGAGTTAACTCTTGTCACAACATTATTTACTGTGCAATAAAATGTCAATATCAGATCAGCCAGCGTTACTTTAACACCTTGACTGCTACAGCAATTCCCGCAAGGTGCTGAACTCAACAGATTTCCATTGTTCATGACGAGCTCAGCTCGTCATGAGCATGGAAGGGGTTTTAATAAACACATTATTCAGACATTATTTTTATTTCTCAGACTTTCAAGAACTTTAGAAGCCCGCCTGTACAGGATGCTGATGCTAGTGAGGTAGCACAAGCCCTGAACAAATGCCCAGTTGGCGTCCAAGCCAAATTCAATAAATGAGCATTTGAGCTTAAAGTCAGGATTATGTACAGTTCAGCATCCTACAAACCAGTGTTTCCATCAGCCGAATTTTGGTAGATTGTGACAGTCCAAGCAATAAATAAAGAGACCTTTACATTCTGCATTTATCTTGTCACATTAGCTGCGCTTCAAATTCAGAGGTCAAATGTCAGACTATTACTTCTGAAAAACTGATGTCTTTTTATTTATCTTGGAGATTGGTGTTCACAAACTCCTCTTACTTTGCAGTCAGACAACAAATGTTAAGTAAATTAAGTGACAATCATGATGGAGTACAGGGAGTGTGTGAATGGAAAGGCTGTAGGATGTGATGCTTTTGTAATATACGACAAAAGGAAAATATCTGTAAATGGAAGAACACATGGCAGTTAGGAAAGTATAATTGAAGCACTATTTTTTGTGTTTCTGAAATGTGAGGGAAACAAAAATGGTATTGGGATAAAAACAAATCAAGACTCTTTAATTGATGATGCTCAAATGATAAATATTTACTGAAACCTGATTTTCACACGTATTATTTGTGTTCAATATAATTTTCTCAATAAAACTTTAATTCTGTGCAATGGAAAATATACTGGCTGTAAATCACATTAAGCTACCATAGCATGCTTTAGTTACATTTAAAAAATTGTCCGTCTCATATCTACTAAAGTTAGCTGGTGTAGTATCGCAGAGATATGTTCTAGTGTTCAGCATGTTGTTCACACACTGAACACCCACCCACCACTGGCGTCATCAGTCAGATGACCCTGCCGAATAAAACGGGCCAAGCACACGTGCTCAGGGCCAGTTGATTAACCATCTAACCTGTGTCTGCATCCATTCATTATTAGCGATGTGGATCTAGGGCCCCCCACATCATTACAGCTGGGTCAAAAAAGTTTGTCATTCTAAAAATTGGGTAGTGGTTCTGAAAAAAATGGGAAGCATTGCTATAAACTATTACTTACACCAAGATTGAGAGCAGCTCAGAAAGGGAGACATGACTTTTTTGTCTTAGACCCAAAGCTGAGAAATGCTCTCCTCCCTCATCTTTTTGGAGTTACTGTGTAGCTTCAACATAGAAACTCACCTTTTTTTGCCAGCCTTTTGATTTGGCTGTTCGACTATCCAAAAACACAACTGTGTCCTAAGTGCCAAGAGACCAGGGGACTAGTCTGGGGTACGTGCGGATACAAGGCATCCATCCACTATATTCAGACCCTGCCAATAAGTTGAGCACTTAGCTTTTTCAGATTCCTTCTGGGCCCAAAATCAAATGCCATATTTAAGGGGCCATGATCAGGCCTCCTTTTGTTCGAGTACGCTGGATGGGAGCTTTCTGAGCATCACATCCAGAGACAAATGCATCAGATAGGAAGCAAACCAACCAACTCAGCTTGTTACTTTGCAGGTACTTAAGAGAGGCATGGTTTTGACTTTGTTTAGTCCCTGTGTATATTAAACATGCATGCACAAAAAATGTCAGATGTGTTGGCCTTTCCAAGTGTTTACATAATTAACAATTTAAATTTCACAATTCTATTTTTTTTATAGTCTTACTCATCCCAAGGCAGGTGTCAGAGCCCATTACATCATACATGCACAGTATATATTGACAAACCATGTTCATGTGTAAATCAATGTACAGACTGTGTTACATCCGACAGTGAGGGTTACAAAGTGTAGGAGTCACATGTCCTTCGTAGTTACTGTGCATTATTCACTTTTAATTTAGGTAGGTTATTTGGTGTTACTAAAGCTACTTGGAAGAGCTTCCTTCAAGATAGCTATGAGAATCTGCATTTTTTATTTGATAGCAAATATCCAAGCTCAATATGGGTTACAAGATCAAGAATAGTGGGGAGAAAGTAATAGTCTTAGGCGGGCCCGTGTTGTTTTTAATTTCTCCTATTGCACTATGCACTTTTAACTTGACTAAGTGATTTTGTGTTCTTGTAGTTACTTTTATTGCTCCCAGTTATAGAAATCGCAGCTGGCATAGAGGGCCAATTCAAGCCCATTCTTCCGGACTCCTTCTGAGGTTTGTTGTCCCACTGGGAACTGTCTGACTAAGGGGAATTTTGGTTGGGCTTACTTAGTATGCCATTAGTCGTATTACACCCTATCCCGTCTCTAGGTAAGTGTATATTGTATTGGATTATTATGGCTGCGCTATGTTTTAGTGCTACTACAGTGGATTATTCTTAATCTTTCATGTTCTTTGTATATTTTATGTGTACTTTTATAGGACTTCTATTAACCGCAATAAAGTTGACTTGACACTGCCATATTAAATGGATTATAATTTAGGGACTACAAGTAACACACTGATCTCTGTGTTAAAAGCAGTAGCCTACTTACCTACGTACATAAAATAACAATCAGTTGTCTGCATTTTACATCATGTGAGATGCAGGAGACACCTTAACTCTCTATGGGCCAGATGTAGGTGGCCCAATACCGGTCGGTAACGGCCGAAATTACCAAATTTCGGCCGTTACGACCCTTATTGGGCATTTGGGATGTAGGGGACCAAAAAGCAACCGAATCAGTAAATTTACCGAATCGGTAAAGTTTCCGAATCGGAAACTTTACAGAATCGGTAAATTTACTGATTCTGTAAAGTTTACGATTTGGAAACTTTACCGATTTAGTAATTAAATAATGGCAAAAATGAATTTCGAGATGTAGGTACACTTTTAAATACCGAATTTGTATGACATTCGGTATTTAAGAGTCGGTATTTACCATGGATTGAAATCAGGTGGTAACCAGATGCAGGCTATAAAAAAGGCCCCAAAATGCACCACTTTCACCAGAATGGCGGCATTCTATGTCATTGCAAGGCGGCTACGGCTCCAGGCAAAAGGAGAGAGGGTCTGGAGGAGGGAGGAGCAGGTGTACAGGCAGAGGATCACTCTATTCCAGCTAACTGAGCCTGAGATCCTACAGAGGTACAGGCTGGCCCCACAAACTATCCTGGACCTTATCAGGGATCTCCACCCACTGTTGGACCATCCAACCCCAAGGGCACACGCCATCCCACCCCATGTGCAGGTGCTGTGCAGCCTGTACCTGCTTGCATCTGGGAGTTACCAGAGTGTGGTTGCTGCGGTAGGTGGGGTGTCCCAGAGCTGTCTGTCCCGTTCCTTGACGCCATGTTGCAGCGAATGCATCACTACATAAGCTTCCCTGCAACACATGCAGAACTGCTAAGGACAAAGACAGACTTTTATCAGATGGCGCAGTTCCCAAACATCATTGGTTGCATTAATGGTACCCACATGCCAATATGCCCACCTGCTGCCACAGAGTACATTTATTGGAACCGTAAGTCCACCCACACCATAAATGAACAGGTGATCTGTGATTCCAAGTACATGATCACTGACATAGTAGCCAAATTCCCAGGGAGTAACCAAGCCTCCTACATATTCCAAAACAGTGGGATCTACGCACGCCTGACAGCGGGGGAATTCGACGAAGGATACTTTCTAGGTAACACACTGTGTGAAACTCCCTTGATACGTATTGCAGGTGGATGTGTGTGTGTGCATGTGAGTAATGTTTTTTCTTCTTACTATTAGGGGACAGTGCATATGCCTTCCGGTCCTTCATCCTCACACCCTACCTCAACCATACAACACCAAGTCAGAGGAGATACAACAGGGCACACAAAACAACCAGAAACATTGTGGAGCGCACCTTTGGTATGTGGAAGAGCAGGTTTCTCTGCCTCCATAAGAGTGGAGGGGCCCGCCAGTGCACACCAATCACCTGCTGCAAGATGATTGCAGCCTGTGCAATGCTGCACAACCTGGTGGTCAAGAAGGGCACAGAAGTGGATATCTCAGATTATGAGGACCATGATGATGAGGAAGCAGTGCCTGAACCACACACATCTGGAGTTGCAACACCAACTGATGGCAGACACAGACAGGAAGAGGTCACATGCAACTTCTTTTAAGTAAGTAAAGAGACACAGACAGGTGGATTATGCACCCAATGTAGTTTAATAGTGTAAATACATAGGTTTATAAAGCACAAATGTGCAACAAAAAGTATTTACCTTCAATGGTGTCAGTCCTGGTTCACTTCACCATGAACTGTAATAGTCATTTCCGTTCACGCTTACCAATGCTACGTGTATGTTGCTCCCTGTGCTCACTGTCTTGCTGGCCTGTGGCCTCAATGTGGCGCCTGCTCCTCCTCGTCTCTGGGACATGGGAGCTTGCAATGCTGCTCCTGCTTGTGCTCTCCTAATTTATAGGCACATCTAGAGCAGCTGTTTGTGAAATCTGGGCATTCAACAGCGCCTTAAGAGTACTGGTCATCCTGCCCATGCCCCTAGTGACCTCATTGGTGTTTTGGGTCATAGACTCCTGCATGTTACTACTTCTCCTGCATAGCAGGGATGTGGCAGTGGCCAGGCGGTTCAGCTCTTTATTTTGGCCATGAGCACGCTGCCTTTCCTTGCGCCTTGCCTCAAAATCAGTGTCTAGTTTGGTGCATAGCAGCTGCACCGATTGGCTAATTCCGCACATCCCTGCTGCCATCTCTTTGTTCACTAGTACAAGTTCATTGATGCCCTTCCCTATTTCTCCTATGTTGCTGTTTCGGGACCTCATTTGGCATTGGCATGCCTGGTTGGGTCTTCCCTGCATCCTCTGTATTCTCACCATGCTCCCCTCCAGACCACGGAACACACGTGGACCCTCCACAGATGCATCTGCTGCCCTTTCCTGGACTCTGCGGCGTTTTGCACCACCATGGCCCACCCCTGCACTTGAGTGCGTTGTACCAGAGCTGACATCTACAGGCAAGTTGTGTGTTTCGTCCCCCTCCATGTCAGCTGCTGATGACTCCATTTCTAGTAGTGGGGCCACAACATGCCTCCTGCTTGGTTGTGATGCAGGTGTTGTATCATGCTCTGATGCTGGCATTTCAGGGGATGACAGCAACAGTGGGGATTGAGATCTGCGAGGGGGCGCATGCAGCTCTGGAGCCATTTCTGAGTCTTGTGCAGGAGGACGGCTACTTGGTGCACCTGTGTCCTGTGGAATGTTCTGGGTAGTTGGACCTGCCTCCTGACTCTCCTCCCTCTCTGGTGGTGTGCCTTCAGTCTCCTGCGAACGCCTGCGAGATGTTTTACCTGTGGACATATGAGAGTACATTAGCTAAGCGCTACTGTCTCAAAGTTACTTCAATTAAATATTTCTCACATTAGCTTTGTTCTCTATGCAATCATTTAGCTGACTTTGTGGTTGGTGTGCAGTATGACATGTTCTTACATTTCCTGACTACATATACCATGATGCATTGCCCCTGTATAGTGCTAGCAGTACTGGACTGAGGTTCACTTGCCCACAAAGGGTACAGGTAAGGATGATGGTATGGGGGGAATGCTGTGCATTTGTCTTACCTTTTTGCCTTGCAGCTCTGGCTGAGCTGTCTACTTCTCCCAGTCCGCAGACGCTGTCTGGTTCAATGGTTGAGGCCACCATCTCCTCCAGGTCAGTAAGGGGGGTGCAGGGTTCTTGCCTCCGCTAGTTTTTGATGCCTGCTTGTGGTGTTCAGCCAATTTATTTTTGGTTTGGCTCCTGAGGTCGTAAAATCGCTTTTTCAGGTCCTCTGTGTCTCTGGTAGTCATCCCAACAGCATTTACTTTGTCCAATATGTCCAGCCAGAGTTTCCTTTTGGCAGATTCTGCCACAGTGAGGGACTGCCTGCCAAAGAGTTTTTGGTGCACCTTCACCACCTCCTCAACAAGGACCTGCAGCTCCATGCTACTGAATTTGACTTTCCTCCTCCTCTCAGGCTGCTCTTTTTCTTTGCTGCTTGCCATTTTGCAGTTTTAAAAGTGCACAAAACCCTTTCTGCTGCTCAGGGACTCAGCTCAGCTCCAACTGCCTTTCCAGAACCTTCTAATTAGTTGCAGCTGCCTGTGTAGCCACTTCCTGGTAGGGAGGGGGAGGGTGGTAGCACCTGATTGGCTGCCTACTTAAGTTTCACTTTTGTTTGCTTTCCGATTCGGTATTTACTGAATCAGTATTTACTGAATCGGTATTTACCGATTCTGTATTTCCTATTCATTCCTATGGGCCAAAAGGCCCATAGGAATGAATGGAGAATACCGAATCGGTAAATACCGATTCGGTAATTTCCGATTGTCCGATTCCGAATTTTACCGAATCGGTATTTCTTACCGATTTTTTATCTACATACCATTTTCCGATTCTAAAATACCGATTCAGTGAAATTCGGTATTTTAGAATCAGTAAAATCGGATTACCTACATCTGGCCCCATGTCTCTATGCTACTTTGATTCAAATTGGGACTAAACAAAACACAGATTTCTCCAGCAAACACATTGTTATTTTACAATTATTATTATTCCCTGAGATTTACTGGACACATAAAGATCTCTGCAGTAGGTGATTTATGTGTGAGGTCTTAAGATCTGATGTCACTTTTTGTAAAGGCATTTCCTGTGAATTCGCATGTGATCTCATGCACTGTGATGTCACATGCATACTGCCTAACTTGATTAGTCCCCCCACTTCATTTTATAGGACTTCCGCCCTGCAAGAGACCTTCGGGTTTCAGTGCAGTCTATTAATCCTTCTTATTATTTAGAACTATGAACTCAATTTGGCATTTCAGCACAGATACAATAATGTCTCCTTTTGTTGGAGGCAATGCGGACAATTCTGCAAATAGTCATCAGCTATTTCAAGAAGTAGCCACCAACAAAGTAATCGCCAGTCGCAGGGAGAGATTGTATGAGAAAACTTAACTACAAAATGGCTAACTGCATTTCTTCTTTTCTTGACAAGCACTGTGCATTATTATGACATTGGGCATTCGCAGTGATGAAAGGTTTGAACAGAGTCATCATATTATAATGATTTTACTCTGAATGACCAAGTGTTTACCTGCCAGAAGATTGCACCTTAAAGAAAGATGAAAACAAAATGGCAGGTGAAAGGTTTCGCATCAGCGTGCACACAACTGTGTCCACTTCGGAGGTGCTGGCAAGGGCTTGAAGAGCAAAAGATCACTGACGATGAAAAAGGGATCTTCATAGGAGGAGCCCTCATGTGCAGAGCAGTGGTGTAACATTGGCCGCCCCAGTGCAGGAGGGGCATCAAGCTGCGGAGGGCTCCCACCAGCACTGTCCATGGGTAGCTGATTGTTGACCCGAGAGATCCTGATTGGATACTTGGCCCTCCATGTGCTTTTCAGGGCGACCCCCTCATGTTTTGTTATGCCACTGGTGCGGAGGAGGAAGATGCTGAACAGCAGGTCACATAGCTCGTCCTGTAGGCAACCTGCAGCAGAGCTGCTTCACATTGCAGCTATCTTCGTTTAGAGTCAAGCCACACACCCCTACCAATCCTTCATATCATAATATGAGGCACAGAATGAACAGATCCTGTCAATTGTTTCCACTAGTGTCTTTCCTAAATCTCATTGTACAGTTTACATATTTCCCTTTTGGCATAATGTTTGCTCACAGGAAAATGGTTTGAACAGAAAATGCTGTGGTGGAACTGTGAAACTGGATGCTTGCAGGCACTGCAACTTTCACTGCATAACTTGAGAAGCTGCATTAAAAATACATTCAGCAGGTATTTCATGAGAATTGTGTATGCAGGGCACGTACATACAATTCTCATGCAGATGACCGTTGAAGTGTATTTCGGCAAAAATAATCATGCTGCTTAATATTTTATTTATTATCATTATTATTATAAAACCACACCATTTAAAAAAAAAACAGATCTGAACAGATCAGCTTTTAGGGATATATCTAGAGGTGAGCATTTCTGATGGAAGCACAGCAGTATAAAAATTTTCAGGTAAAAAAACAAACATTTAAGCTAATTATTTCTTGCAAACATAAGGGTTTTGGCTACCTACAAGCAGTGACTGTATTCCAGAAATTGGGAACCATAAAAGGCGTGTAATGATGCTGAATGAATTTCAGCAACATGAGAAGATGCAGCCACCTCGAAGTGAAATCAAGCATATAATTGCAACCAGGATAAATACAACATTAAACAAGATATAAAATCACACAGCAAAGTCTCAAATTTAGACTGATCACTGACACGATCACCACATTCAAATAAAGAATCCTATTTTCGAGAAATAATAAAGTAGGGCACAGCCCTTTCAATTCATAAAAGATCAGTGATGGAACAGTTGACCTTAAATCAGAAGAGAGTACTACAGTTATTTGTAAAATGATATTCCAGAAATTGCAATATTTCATATTGTTTAAATCGTGGTGGTTAAAGGTTCATCGCTAATTTAGTATACATAAGTTCTGCAATATTATCAGATGTCTGGGAGCCTGACGTAGGTTCACAATGGATTTCAGGGTATCAGCCATATCATTAAAGACATCCAGAATTCTAGTGCACATATTATTGGATGGCTTACCAATTCTAACCCTGGGCTTAGTTTGCGTAGTAGCGCTATGCGTAGCTATGCAAAGTGCACTTTGCCCAACGCGTAGCAATGCGAACTGCGTAGTGCACTGTGCAAAATGCTGTAGGCATTGATTGCACAGTGCTGGACGCTTGTCCGCACTGTGCAATCAGAGCAAACCGCATCTTGCACAGTGCAAGCGGTTGTTTTCTGCCGCTCAAGTAGATTTCTATTTGAGCGGCAGCTTTCTCAACATGGGCTAGTAGTTTCTCATTGCGAGTGGTCGCAACCATAAGCGACCACTGGCAATGAGAAATCTGACCTCCCCGCGTTGAGAATCTCACTGGGAGGTTTATTTTCCACGCTTGCGGTCAACAATTTGATGTTGCTGATCGCGAACGAGGAAAAAGTCTCACCGGGATATAAGTTTGCTCGCTCGCGGTCGCCAACTTGACGTTGAGAACCGTGAGCAAGCAAAAATGACCGCTACGCTACGCGTGCTTGCACTGAACTATGTGCAATTTGCGTGGTGCGAAGTAGCGCAAACTTCGCAAACTATGCGAGCGTGGGGTAGTACTTCGGCCAGGGTTAACCAATTCCCAAACACTTTGCCAGTGGCTATGCCCGAGGCCTGCAGCAAAAAGATCACCAGAGATATAGGTTTCATTACACCCATGACCAATGGACAGAGATCAGTAAAGTTGAGAATATCTCGTAAAAGAATGTGAGATAAGATGTAATACAGTCTAAATATTAGAATCCATTGGTTACAGTGCATGTTCACTTTTAGTTCATGAAGTCACTTGAGGCATCACTCAACAAACTATTGGACTATTCCTGCTTTGCCATACTGCAGGCACCTCTTCTTTGGCGATCCATCAGCTCAGCAGCTGGTCTGAATACAACTGTTTCAAGAATGGGGGGTGGGGGTTAAAAGTTAACTTTTTTCGTTTCATCACAACTTATGAAAACATAAGGTAAAATGAAAGAAACTATTTACATCAAATCATGAATACAAAATCACTTAAGTTCCCAACTAATAGTATCAAATGTAGTTAATAATAGTTTACTTGTTTCATTTATAGTGGTTCTGGCTGTTTAGGGAATCTCTTATCTGTATTGTTGTTAAAAGGGTTACACCACACATCCCTTACATGTCTCTGAAGAGTGGTTTTGTGTTGGGCCATGCTAAACAAAGTAAGGCAAGTGGTGTCGTTGGTGAAAAGAGCCATTAAGTGGGACAAATGCTCAATTACAGCTCACATCAAGTCAGTGGACTCACTCTCAGATAGACTGACAAAAGTGAATATTACACAATTACCGAGTAAGGATAAAGCAAATATAATTTTGCAGTTGATACATTTAAATGCCACTAGCTGCAAACAAGGAAAATACATGTCTTAACACATTTAGAAACAGTGAGCAATCTCAATTCATGATGAAAAGAGTAGATGAGAGAGTAGATCAAATACATCAAGGAACTTGTGCCTGTGTTAAATACATTGCAGATTAGAGAGGCTTGTGTATAATTTATCTTTCACTATTTAATCTATAGATGAGCACCTGTTTGTTTAAAATGTTCTAAAATTTCCAAAGAAGTACTACAGAAACCAAAAGTCCTTTCATCCTTTGGTACAGCCTTCGATACCCCTTCCACTATTAGTAGTGATAATTGATGATAACAAGCTTGCCTATACATTCTATGCACATTTGAGAATAGAATTTCATTTAATACGTTTGCAGTGTACTCGCATTGTCAAAGATACAAATTTACTCAGTTCACTTTTGAATTCAGAGTTCCTCTCACCAGGAAAATCAAATGTTTGAGAACTGCTTTCACTTGGACCCTAAAACCTTGGATCTCACAGGGGCAAAATAGAGTTGTTCAAACCCACCTTACTGGGATAACCTATAACCTGCATTATGGTCTTATCCTGGGCCATTGCATTGCAAGCATAAGTAGAAGAGCATTTATATGTGCATTAACTACATCGCTCCAAAATGATAAAACAAAACAAATCAAAAGATGTTGTGTACTCATAGAAGTCATTTTCTGGCTAAAGCCTGCATACAAGAATATTTATTACCAGGCTACAGCAATCTTACTTTCAAACCAAACCAGCATTGGCAAAGCCAATACGTGTGGCTTTAATGTGCAAACAAATGTAAATATAGGTGTTCACAAATTGAGTTTACCAGCAATACAGACACAAACATTGGCTATCACTTTAAAGCCTATTGCATGGTAGAACAGTAGCAACAAAAGTTTGTTTCTGTAGAGCATTTATATATGAGATAAAGAGCTGTATGTATCAAACAGTGAGAAGACTAAGGGCCTATCTACAAGAACTGACAAATGGCATTTATGCATCAAATTTCTTGTGCCTGCCGGCGGCCTCCACAAAGCCATCAATGAGCTGTATTTACAATACAGGACCCCATGGTGCAAGGATTCACGGATGCGTCAGAAATTGCAATGCATCTGCTGCCGCTAAAGTGACACATTGCTGGAGTTGGTTGTAAGACTAACGCAACTCCAGCAATTCGTCAGAACACAGAGCTGAGTCCCATGTTAAAAGCCCTGCAACAAACCTTATGCCTGGTTTGAGAAAGCATAGGGATTATGACGCAGTCAACTTGTAGTGTGACATAGTGAAAAGTTGTCAATTTCATTGCGTCAGTTCTACGTGGCTTTTAACGTCTATCCTGCATACATTATACCTGGAGCAGGTATAATGTGATGCAGGCCTCTACAACTGACACATTGGGCCGAATGAGTCCGTTTGTAAATACGGAGCTGTGTGAAGCACTGATTACGCTGTATCAAAATAAAATGACGGCGCAGCGACGCTAGCTCCTTATAAATATGTCACAGAGTGTACTTTTTAGCTATAAAATAGTCCCATATGCATTCCAATAGAGACACTTCCTGAAAAGCAAAATGATATGCCAAATAGCTAATACCATAATGAAAGAGAGTAATAGTCATCTGAGTGAAGAAAAATCCTACTTTATATATACTTTAATAATTGGTAACAATAGGTTTATATAAAATAATCTAGTTAAAGCCACATGTGCAATGTTAACGTGCAATTTATATTGAACTGACATGATATTAAAATGTGCAAATGCAGTATGTAGCTATATTTATTAGTACTAGGCCTAAAAATGTTTAAGCAAGCTTCATTTTACCAGCAACTAAACTAAATGTGCTGAGACATGCAGAAAATGTTTAAAGTTGACATTACCCTGACATGCCTTTATGAAACAGCTTCACATCATATTGTAGAATGCTCGCGGTTAATAATAGCATTTTGAAATGTTTGCTAGAAGCACTTTATTGTTAAATTCAATGAATCCTTATTTCACACACAGAATACAATTCATGAAAAGATTATGTTGATTTTTCAACACATTTTCATCTTTTTATAATGAGAAGATGTGGTGCTAATTAATATTTCATTGCAGCTGATGTCTCTATTTCGCATAGCCTATTGTTTAGCTGAAATACAATTCATTTTATTAGATGGTTAAGAATGTGATCATACCCATGGTAAAGGAGGTCTAAGAATTGAAAGGCCTCACACGTAGACATATGTTTAATAATGTTTGACACTTCCTAATAATTCTGTGAAAGTTCGTTGTGTGAAATCATGAGAAAGGGGAAAGAGTCTGTTCTCAGAAGAACAACGAAAGCTGATTAGACAAGAGGAGAAGAAGATACAATTGTAACTGCAACATTTATTTTAGACTGTTTATATAAGTGCATGTTCCTGGAGTAGATCACCACGCTTTTCCCTTGCATGCTCTAACCCATTTGCCATATCCATTCTGAAGCTGAAAGCTAACGGCCTAATGCTGAAGACTGAATGCTGATTCGTTGCTCTTTTCTGACTTGATTGCTGCATGCAGGTGCTACTGCTACTGCATGACTATTTTGCTTAATTGCTGAGACTTTACTGAGTTTGCTGAATCGCTCTTTTTTTGAAGTTTCAGTCATTATTAACTGTTTGAAATTTGAGCTTTAAGCTCTATCTCACACTTGCCTATCGAATTTGAACTATTTATGGGTTTATGCTAACACCATTTTTCCCTATTCTTTAATTCTTTAGAATAGGGATTCTTTTCTTTATGGAGCACGATTGTGCATGATTTGTTCTAAACATATTTTTATGATAAATTCTGTAATTTGACAGATACATTCAGCTAATTGAATAAAAAAAGAAGTTTTAATGAAACTAAAACCCTTAAAACATACAGCTAACGTACTGCTATCCTGTTGAAACTGCTGCTGTAGCCTCAGCGCTGTGCTTAGATTTTAACTATTGTACAAAACGCTCGCACTGCTCGCACTTTAAAACTGCTATTTGTTATTTGTCACCTGCACTGATCCTGTGAGGACAACAGCGAGTCAGGCTGCTCCTCATCATTTTTAAAATTGCCTATTTTGCACTGTGAGGACGGCAGCGAGTTAGGCTGCTCCTCATTATTTTTAATATTCCTATTTTGCACTGTGAGGACAACAGCAAATTAGGCTGCTCCTCGTTATTTTTAAAATTGCCTATTGTACTGTGAGGACAACAGCGAGTCAGGCTGCTCCTCTCACCCCAGCATTTTTGGCTGCCAAATCCCGGGCTCCGTTCCACCACGGCTGAGTGCCGATTGCCTGGAGAGCCTAAGGGGAGGTAGGCAGACCAATCGGGGGCCATCCACCGCGAGCCAGAGGGCGGAGCCACGAGCCCGCGCTTCCCCCTCCCTATTTACCTCCATGTGTTGGCAGAGACGCAGCGGAACGGGCGCAGCGGGCACGACAATGGTGCTCCGAAGGTGCGCCTAAGGTAAGCCCGTCTGCGCCTGTCCGTGATCGGCCGGGACCAGGGGCCACAACCCCTGCCGGCATCACCCGAAACTCACTCACCCCCATTTGATACTCCCGCAATGAGCTGTTACTTTACCCCAATAAAATGGGATATGATGAAGGGGCATGTATTCGAACGGGCCCTGGCTCATCTTATGGACCAATTTCCTGCCTTGCATGTAGATGGTCAAGTATGGGTCAACCACTATTAGGCTATCAGACCATTCATGACCACTCCAAACTCCTTTGCCTATACCTCGATGCTAGATCCCTACCCAGACATGCCTTGGACATCTGGGACTTACTTAAAACCAAGAACCCCGACCTGGTTTTTATTACTGAACCTGGCTGACAGATAGTAATTCCCCAGACCTAGCCAATGCGCTTCCCAACAACTATAAAATTATCAACCAAGAAAGATCTGGAAGCAGGGGAGGGGGCGTCGCTGTTATATTCAGAGACCATCTGACCTGCCTCCCGGAGCCAGTAATCGGTTACAAGGAACATCAAACCTTACCTTTCCAAATACTTTGCGATGGTTTCACCGTCCTAGCTGGAGCAGTAATATATAACCCCCCAGGACAACAAGTCAATCTAGGTACCAAACTGCTCACCCAACTTTTGCCACTTTGCTTGAAACATAAAAACTATTTAGTAGTTGGTGACTTCAATATCCATTACGAGAAAAAGGTTGCTCCAGCGATCTCCCAACTGGAGGGGGATATGGAGATCCTCAATCTTAAACAGTGGATAGTTGGCCCTACCCACACAGCCGGCCACACACTAGATCTACTTTTCACCAACATTGAAGCCACTAAAATCTGTGAGGTCCTGCCATTGCTCTGGTCGGACCATTCTCTTATAACTTTCACATTAAATCTACCCTTTAAACCCTCGAAACCCAGGGTGGCCCACCAGATTTCCAACCGAGCATGGAGATTAGTCGATGAGTCAAACTTTAATACTCACTTCCAGGAAGCCAATATCGAGTTCCTGGATGATGCCACCGTATGCTCAGATGTAACAACATTAGACTCTGGAATACTTCAAACATTAGATAATCTAGCCCCCAGACGGACATCCAGGAAACGATCTCACACGGAAAAATGGTTCACCCCTCAACTAAAAAGTCTTAAAAGGGAGTGTCAAAAACTAGAACATCTATGGAGGCAGTCCAAAGACAGTGCATCCAAGTCAAGCTATGTGCGTATACGAAAACTGTACAAGCGCACCATAAAAAATGCTAAAAGAAATTATTTTTCCCAACGCATCCTCGAAAATTGCAACTCTGCCAAAGAGCTTTTCAGAATAGTGAAAGAGCTCAGCAAACCATTAAGCATTTTCCAAACACTTACCCCCTCAGCTGAGGCTTGTGAACGAATTAGCACCTTCTTTACTGAAAAAATTAGGAAAATCTACTCCACATTCACTTCCCAACACTCCCTTAACACAAGGGACACAGTAAAGCCCTCCATCACAGTGATCTCAGCAAGAACTGCGACAGCCTCACCAGATTCAGAAACCACACCCACCTTGGATGGCTTTGAGCCATTTACAGTGGACGAGGTCCTGACAGCCATGAGCACAGTAAAATCTGGCTCCTCATCGGATCCCTGTCCTCATTTTGTGTTCTCAAAAATTGCCCCTACACTTGGTCCCCTGATTACACAGCTCTTCAATAAATCTTTAAGAACTGCAACCTTTCCGGATGCCTGGAAGCATGCTTCTGTGATGCTCCTCTTGAAAAAAGCCGGATCAGACATTCTTAACCCCGAAAATTATCATCCCATCTCCCAGCTTCCTTACCTCTCCAAAGTCCTAGAGAAGCTGGTCAATGGACAGCTGACCAGGTACTTGGAAACAAACCTCCTCCTGGATCCCTCCCAGACGGGATTCCAGGCTAATAACAGTACGGAGGTGACGCTGCTGGCAGTGACGTACGGTATCAGAGCTTTCACCGACCAAGGTGGGGCGGTGGCTCTGATACTGCTCGACCTGTCAGCGGTGTTTGATACGGTTTCCCATGATTGCCTGCTGAACATCCTTTACAGCAAAGGAGTCCGCTCCACCGCGTTAAGCTGGTTGCACTCCTTTTTTAGTAACCGTACCCAGGCAGTACACATGGGAAAATTCCATTCTAAATCTAGCCCCATCAGCTGTGGTGTCCCTCAGGGAGCCTCATTAAGCCCCACCCTCTTCCATGTCTATATGTCATCTCTTGCTGAAATTGGAAGGAAGTGGGGCATTGGCATCTGCTCCTATGCAGATGACACACAGCTGTTGGTGGATGAAAAGCAAGATATTATTAAATCCAAACTGCATAATTGTCTTTCGGATATGGCCCAGTGGATGCACAAACATTGCCTGAAACTGAACGCCGGAAAATCCGAGATCCTTCTGTTTGGCAACGCCAAACGTGTGTGAGATGCGACGTGGTGGCCACCCTAGCTTGGTATGGCCCCCATCCCGAAACAACACGCAAGGAATCTTGACGTCATTATGGATGACGCATTGTCCATGAAAGACCATGTGCCATCCCTTTGTGGCAAAGGCTTCTCCATTTTGAAGCTTCTTGCCAGACTATTTCCCTGGATACCCCTGGATTGTAGACGTTCCGTCACTCAAGCCTTGTTAGTTAGCCGCCTGGACAACGGAAACGCGCTGTTTGTGGGCATGAACGAGTATCTGTTCTCACGCTTACAAGTACTACAGAACTCAGCGGCTAAACTTATCTGCAATAAAGGCAAGTTGACTCTGCCTCGGAGTGCCTGAAGAAACTGCACTGGCTGCCGATGCGCCAGAGAGTGGTTTTCAAACTGCTTGGTCATGCCCACAAGGCCCTCCATAAGACAGGTCCTATGATTCTCCAGAGGAAGATTGAATTTTACGTCCCCACAAGGAATCTGCGTTCACTCCAGTCTGCCCTCGCCAGAACTAAACGCATATATAAAACAAGGACCGGGGGTCGCTCATTCTCTTACCTGGCAGCAGAGAAATGGAATGAGCTCCCTCAAGACCTAAGACTTACCACTAACTACCTTCTGTTTAAAAAAAAACTAAAAACCTTCCTCTTTCCCAAACCTTAAGGACCGCCTTAGTGCTAACTGGCGGTAGTCTCAGTCCAGGTATAAGTGCCTTGATATCCCTCGGGATGAGTATCGCCCTCTATAAATACCGCAAATAAAAAATTAATAAAAATTATTGAATGAACTTATACATAATATTGTGATTTTAATTTATGTGATGCATAGCTCCTGATCTTCTCATTAATGATTGCAAAGGTCTGATGCATAGAAGTAAGAGACATAACACCCTGAGCGGTGATCAACCTGGTTGGTGAGAGATGGAGTTGTTAAACTATTTATATGTACATTGATTCCCACCCCAGCACTTGCAAAGAGCTGCACTGTCAAAACAGACCTAAAAACTGGGGTGAACAACTTCCATGTTCGGACTGAAGCACATGTTTTTTTCTTTGGACTGGTATTTAATGCAAAAAGATATACAGACACAAACCTAAGACATATAACATACATCATAATATGAAAAGTAAGGTTTTCATGAAACTCAAAGCTAAAGCTTTAGCTATTGCTGAAGATCCATAATGTGACCCTGCAGCATGTGGAGAGAATTTTTAAGTCAAACATCCCCCATAACGAGTAGTTAGAGGGGCTGAGGTTAAACTGAATTCTTGAGATGTCTCACTTAATTTCCAAAGTACAATACCATGAACAGTGACTATTTTATGACCAGCATCTGAATTGTACTCGGCTAGAGCAATTAATGCCTGTGGAAGAAACAGTGGGTTTTGTGCTAATACCATGGCATTTTCAGCACACATAAGCAGGGGTATTGTAGTGTCTCCAAGATTAGAATGGAATGAATACACATTAGCGATCACATCTGGCAAATCCATAACTTGAAAACTTGAAAATCTTTGGTGCTAATGTGTTACTGCATATTTCCATTGAATGTGAGAGTGTGTCAAGTGTGATCACCAGTAGTTGCCCAATAATACAAATAATAACTTCATCCACCTCAGCAATATTGATCATTGCCACCAAAGATGTTACACCACCATCAACACGAATCGGCTCTATCCTAATTGAGAGTACATAGGATTTTTGAGACCCACAGCAGAGGTCAGCACATACGAGACCATAAGCGTTTCTTCCATTTTCAATACTCCGGCTGGAATGTTACACTGCAGGCCCGTTGGTCCAGTTTTAGGTTTAAAGTATTTTATTAAAGTACAAAAAGAGCATGGGGAAGGGAATAGGAGGTCAAGCGAATACACAGTACAAGAAGCGGAACGTTGCAGCGATTCAGAAGAGAAGGAGGGAGGCAGGAAGCCCCAGAGGGTAGCCAGGCAGAAGTCATAAAGCAATACAGTAGTGTGAATGACCCCCCAGGAGACCCCCACTCCCTAAGCAAGGCAGAGCAGGATAACGTCCCGCATTACAGTAAAAAAGAAAGCACACCATCCCTCCAACCCCCCGTCCCCAGAAAAGGAGAAAAAAGAGAAGCAAAGAAGGAAAAAGAAGAAAACAATACCCCAACATCCCCGTCCGACAATCAGCATTAAAAGCAAATGACCCCGCGCCTCACCCCCAGCCCCATACCCCCGAGCCCGCACATTCACTCCGCTGTAGCCGCCGGCGGTGTCAGCCTAAGGAGTCGCAGGTACCGGGGACACGTGAGTTCGCGAAACTCAGTGGATAGCAGTGCCAAAAAGGGGTGCCAGAGCTCTTCAAACTGGTCAACATTCCCAGCCACCGTGAGCGACATCTTCTCCATGCCCAGTACTTGCCAGAGCCTATGTAGCCAACCAGTGATGGAGGGGGCAGTAGGGGTGCGCCAGAGTACAAGGATGTTTTGGACCGCGGAACCTAGCGCAATCGCAATCTGCCTACCCCTACGGGACCTCAGCGGGTACATCAGGTCATTGGGGAGGCCTAGCAAAACATACGCGGGGAAGCGCGGGAGCTCAATCTCAAAATGCTTATCCACCTCATCCAGGACCTCCTTCCAATAGGCCGACAGCACCGGGCACTCCCAGAGAATATGCGTGAGGGTGCCCTCCTGTCCGCAGCCGCGCCAGCAACCTTTATCACCGATTTTGCGCATCTCGTAAAGCCTCTCCGGGGTGTAATACCAATAGGTGGATACCTTAGTAAAGGTCTCCGTCAGCCCAGTGTGGTACGCAGAGTGCCTCGCCCGATACGCAATCCTGTCCCACTCCTTGTGGCTCAGGGTCCTGCCCAATTCCCTGTGCCAACGCTCCCTCCCTGGGTTATGGTAATGAAACGGCGGGGGTTGGAGGAACTTGTACAAGTCGGTGATAAGCTTGGCATCCGAGGCCCGGGTCACCAGCCACCGCTCATAGGGCGTAATCGAACGGGCAGCGACGTCGCGTACTGAGGGTTGAAGAGCCCAGTGGCGGACTTGCATATAACGCAGTCTGTCCCCCTCCGTCAGGCCAAACTCCTGTCGGAGCTGCTGGAAGGGGAGCACACCCTCCGGCCCGTAAATCTGGAAAAGCACCCTGCAACCCGCACTCACCCAGTGAGAAAAGGCTCCCGGTTCCAGACCCGGAGTGAAGTCTGGATTGCCAGCAATGGGAGTGAATGGCGATGGAAAGGTGGTGAGTTCACGAAGCTCACACACCGCGTCCCACACTCTCAGCGGAACCCGGGTGATAAAAGAGGCGTAGAGATTAGGCGGGCGGTGAGTGCGCCGCAGGAACGGGACCTCCTGGAGGGTACGGCCCGCAACTGCCTGATCTTGAAAGAGCCAATGCTTGTCCGATTCCCACCGGCTCCACTCCACCAAGTACCGAAGCTGCGCCGCCTGAAAGTACTTCCGGAGGTCCGGGACGCCGAGACCCCCCGCCTCCGGGGCAAGCATCGAGAGGACCCGCTTCATCCGCGGCCCTGCCACACAAAGCGGGAGATGTCTGCCTGCGTCTGCCGTATCCAACCTACAGGAGGCTGGAGAGGCAGAGCGCGAAAAAGATACAAGATCTGAGGCAGTATCGTCATCTTCACCGCTGCAATACGGCCCAGCCACGAGAGCAGGCCTTTGTTCCACCGGCTGAGTTCGTCTTTGACTTTTTTGCCCAGAGAGGAATAGTTAGCGGCGACCATTGCAGGCAGGGAGGGAGCAAGCAAAATACCCAGGTAAGGCACCGTGGAGGAGGACCACTGCAGAGGAAAAAGACGCTGGAGGTCCCGCCTGGTGTCGACAGAGAGCGACACGTCCAGGGCAGCCGACTTAGTCATGTTCATTTTAAAGCCCGCCACGCGGGCAAAGGAGTCCAGCTCCTGGACGCAGGCAGGGAGCGACCGTCTAGGGTCATCCAGGGTCAGCAAGACATCATCCGCATATAAGCTGACAGTATGCGTGTATTGCCCCATCTTCACCCCAATAGCGTCCGGGTTATCGCGAATCCTCTGGGCAAACGGCTCCATATAGAGGGCAAACAGGAGCAGCGAAAGGGGGCAACCCTGTCTCGTGCCGCGTTCAATGGCGAAGCTGCCGGAGCTGTGTCCGTTGACACGCACAGATGCTGACGGTCTCCTATAACAATTGAAGACCATAGTGCGGAACTTCTCGCCGATCCCCAGTTTCCCAAGGACCAGCTCGAGGTACGGCCAATGAACCCTATCAAAGGCCTTCTCCGCGTCGACCGATAGCAGCATCCGCTCCCCCGGGACGCGTGAGGCCTTTTCTAGCACGTGCGTCACCCTCTTGGTGTTGTCGACCGTCTGCCTACCGGGTACAAAACCGGCCTGGTCCGCCTCCACCAAACCTGGCAGGTGTAGACCCAGCCTGGCCGCCAAGATCCCCGTGTAAAGCTTGAGGTCCACATTCAAAAGCGAGATGGGCCGGTACGAGCCGCACAGAGTCCGGTCCTTTCCCGGTTTCGGGATAACCGACACAGTCGCCGAGAGGAGGTCCGGCGGGATAGCTCCTGGGTCGGAGAAGGAATTGAATAAGCGAGCCAGGAGAGGCGCGACAGTGGTACAGAAGGTCTTGTAGAACAAGGTCGTATAGCCATCCGGGCCCGGAGCCTTGCCGTGCTTGAGCCGAGCAATAGCGGAGATGACTTCCTCCACGTGAATATCCCTCTCCAGGTGGTCCGCCTGGGCGGAATCCAGGGTCAGGAGGGTTACGGAGTCCAGATAGGCTTCAGCCTCTCCCGGTGGGGAGGGCTCCGCAGCGTACAGCGCCTCGTAAAAGGCACGAAAGGAATCCGCCACCTCCGCGTCACCGGAAACCGGGACCCCATCCACTCCCACTAGCTCTTTCACCACGTTGCGCTGCTGCGCAGTTCTGAGCCGATGGGCCAGGAGCTTACCGCACCTATCTCCGCCGGTGTAATAGGCATGCTTCAAGCGTAACGCCGCATACTCCGCCCGGTCTAGATCCAACGCAGAGAGGAGTTTCCGCGCCGCCTTCAGCTGCCTCCAAACACGAGGAGCCCCCGTCCGGCGGTGAACCTGTTCAAGTTCCCTGACCTGCGCCGTTAGTTCCTCCCTCTTGCGTTGGCGCTCCTTATTCTCCGCCGAGGAAATGGAGATAAACTCCACCCTGATGACTGCTTTCAAAGCCGCCCATTGCGTCGCCAGGGACGTATCGGAGTTGTCATTGTGGGTCAGGTACTCTCGGATGACCTCCTCTATTCGCTTCACCACCAGTTTCTTATGGAGAAGCGTGTCCCGAAGCCGCCACATCCCTCTGGAGGGGGGGGCCGCCGGCCAAGCAAAAACTCCGGAAACCGGCGCATGATCGGACAAGGACAAGACCCCGATGTCCGCCGCCGTGGCGGCCGAGCGAAGCGGGCCGCTCACCAGGAGATAATCTAACCGCGAATAAGTGCGGTGTGCGTGGGAAAAATATGAGTAGTCCCTGTCGGTGGGATGCATGGTTCGCCAGAGGTCATGTAGATCCATCTCAGCAATCTGGTCTTGCACCGCTCTAGAAAGCTCCCCCGTCTGCGGAAAGCGCTGGGCAGACCTATCCAGGGTGGAGTCAAAGACCATGTTCAGGTCTCCCCCCAAGATAATATGGCGGTCGGGCGAGGCAGTAACGTCCACTAACACAGAGTCCAGGAAGCGATCCTGGTGGTCATTCGGGCTGTAAACGGAACCAACCGTAAAGGCAACACCTCCCAGACGCATGCGATACACTCGAAGCCTCCCCTTCTGCTCGGCATGTTTATATAATACCTCACCCCTGAAGGAGCTAGCTAGAAGAATGGCCACCCCGCAGTCTTAGTCGCAGCCGAGGAAAAGAATTGCGTGGGGAACTTGGCAGAGCGCAACCTATGGCAGTCCTTAGAGAGTAAATGGGTTTCCTGCAGGAGGCAAATGTCCGCCTGCGACCCCTCTAGCAGGGAAAGGATCGCCCTACGCTTCACAGGGTTATTCAGACCCTTAACATTAAGGGTCACTACTTTCAGGGGCGGCATCGCTCACGGGGAAGCAAAGCGCTATGCAGCAAGCGAGGGATCAGCGGGAGGGGCACGCGGGGCAGGGGAGCAGGGAAGGCCAGGATCAGCTTCGCAAGTGTTCGGACAGTATCGGACGGGACCCCCCCAGCACCAAACCAGTTCTTAAACCCCCCCAAAACCAACCCATGGCAACCAGCCAAAACCAAAAACAAGAAAAAACACCCCATTGTCTCAGTCCAGCCCAAGAGGGCGAGTCTGCAGAAAAAAATCAAGTGGACGTCCAGCCACACACCTCCAACCGCTCCCCCCCAACCCCCAGCCCCAGCCCAGCATCATAGAAGCTAAGAATCTCTCCCCCCGGAGTAAAGTTAGGCCGTCTGGGCCACGCCATTAGATTCAGGCAAGTTCCTGGCCGCAGTCCTCAGGGCCTCCGCCATATCCGCCCTGATGGTAGGGGAGTCAGGACGACTCACTGTCGCCGACGATTGGCGCCTCCTCGATCTCCGTCGGCCTCGCTGCTTGGGGCGCCTCCATGCGGGCGTAGCTCCTTCTTCCTCCGTAGCTGTAAGTCCCAGCACCCCACAGACATCCTGTAGGGAGCGCAGCTGATGTAGCACCCCATTCCATCGAAAGATAAGGCGAAAGGGGTGACCCCAGGAATAGGCCGTCTCATGCTCCCGCAGAAAGTCCGTGGCGATGCGGAAAGACCTGCGCTTCTGCAATGTGATGGCGGACAGGTCTTGATAGAGCGCCACGGGTCGTTCTCGGAAGGACAGCGGTTGCTTCCTGCGGGCCTCCGTCATGATGCGTTCCTTCAAGGGGAAATCCGGCAGGAACGCCAGGATATCAGGCGGGGGCGCCGATGACTGGCGCTGGCGGCCCACCCTATGTGCTCTGTCGATGCGGATCTGGAAGTCCGCTCCTTCTTCCAAGATGTCGCGGAACAGGTCCTGCAGATAGGCCACTAGGTCCGCACCCTCATCCGCGGACGGAACGCCTCGCACCCAGATGTTATTCCGCCTGGACCTGTTCTCGAGGTCCTCCGAGTGGGCCTGGAGCTCGACACACTGCTCCCGTAGGCGGAGGACGTCCTGCTGGAGGTGGACTATCTCTTCGTCGCGACGCTGGGCCGCCGTTTCCACAGTGTCGACCCGCTCGCCCAGGTCTTCGACCTCCCTACGCACTTCACGTACCTCTCCGGCCACCTCGGTCTTGAGAGTCTGGAATTCCTCCTTGAGGGAGCTGAATAAGTCCTCCATAAAGGACCTCGTGACTGGCGGTTCGCCTCCGGTGGCGTCCGTTGAGGCCCGGGAGGACCCCGGGGACGGCTGCGTCCTGTCGCGTAGTTGCTGGGACCTGCCAAGCATTTCTGGCAGAGTGCGATCTCCCCGTGCCGCGCCTCGTCTCCCAGTCATCTTGGCCTCCGCAGTGGATGAGGCCTAGAGCCAGCCGCTGTGAATGTGCCCAGCCGCTCGAGGGCACCAGATGTGAAGGCCTCACCGAGGACAAGGGTGGTGCGTCACAGGCGACAAAATGGCGGCCCGGGCCAGGGCGAGACGACCATCGAGCCAGTTAGGGTGGTCAGCAATGTTCAAAATGGAGGCTTTCAGCTGTGTGCTTCCAGGGAGGACAGCAGATGTATAGGCATCAGGAGGAACCAAGGCGCCCGTGTGATAAGGGCGCGGGCGAGGGTCACCAGTTTCAGCTCCACAAAGACAAGATGGCGGGAGGGTGGAACCCGGGAGGGCAGCCTAGGCCAGCAAGTCTATGGGCGACCCTCGAACAGCAAAGGGTCGGGAAGGAGCGAAACCAATGCCTCCCATTAACACCGGCCAGTATGCCCGGGCCGGGCCCCGCTCAGACTCCGTCGTCCTTCACCTCCAAGCTCGGGGTCCGCAAGGCGTCACACACCGATACCCAAGGCAGGGGGGTGGGTCGCCGTCGCCGGGCTGGGGTCTGTCGTCCAGCGATGGTTCTTGCCACAAAGACGCCGGCCAGGAAGCTTCCACACTCCGCGGAGTCCGTCTAGTCCGCTCCCCGGGGTCTCCAACTTTTCAGCACTCGGCCCAGCCGAGGCGCGCGGACAGCGCCGCGATATGCTCCGCCTCCAGGCCCTTCTCCTCGGGGCGATCCAGGCTCTGCTCCCCGGAGCGATCGTTGAGCAAACTTTTCGGGGACTTCCCCCGGGGCAACAGAAGTCAAATTGGTATCAAAATGTGCCCCAAGAACTCCGGCACAGTTCTCTCGCCCGCAGTGCAGCCGCGGGGGGGGGAGAAGCGCAGGAATCGGGGCTCGAGCTGAGTTGGGCCGGGGGAGCTACGGGAGGAAGCGTCCGCTCACCCCGCCATCTTGGCCACGCCCCCCGTTGGTCCAGTTTTAGAAGATCCCCTATCCTCCACTCGTATTAAATCACAAATTATTGGTCCTGAAGAAGATGGGGATTATCAGCAATTTCCATTGAAATGTACGTCGACCGGATGGTGTGACATCCCAGTCACCAGCACAGCCACTGAAGGTTGATGATTCACCCTTTATAATTCCATCTGTGCATGCAGGGTTGTACTGGGGTGTATATGAGTGTGTGCAGTATGTATCAGTGATACGATTGACGAGTATGTGAATGAGGGGAGAGACATGGGGTTATATTGCGATGAGAGTGGATTCCAGTCCTCCAGGAAAAAATATGAGATGTGTTTTGGATCTATATAAAATGCACTCATAGCATTTGTTAAATGAGAGAATTATTTCAATTGTTTGTATATATTGTTTTGTATATGAGGAGTATTGCTTACATTATGCATTGCAATGAAAAAATGCTGTCTCCTTTTTTATACTAAATGGATAAAGAAAATAAATGAAGTCTGAATTATAATTAATGTTTGGATACATGTCTGTAACAGGTGAGGACCCACAAAACTGACATCAGCTAGTAGCAAAGAAATTGAGGTCAAGTGGGAGGCTTTCTAGTATTTCATCGTAATCCCTATGGCAGTGCCTGAGCAGGCACAGCCTTCTTTGTAGGGATTACTCTCCGACCGCTGCACCGGTGGGCTCCTTGAGCATGTCAGAGGCAGCGGTCTTTCCCCCACCCACAGAGCTCTGGCTGCCAGTATCTTAATTTGGCGGTCGGAACATTTCTCTGGATTCTGGGTGGACCCCTCCAAACAGCCTTTCAGTGGCAGTCCACCCAATATACTAATGAGACCCTATGTATGATGGGCAAGTGGAATTTGGATATCTTGATATCTTTTAGGGGCAGGAGGTATTTTGCTGGTGACTTTTTTAGCTCTTGCTACTAAGCATTTTAAAGTGAGTATAGGTGGTAGCTGGCCCCTCATGTGGTTGGGGATTTTGTGAACTAAATTTTTAATATTTAATGGTGGGTTCTTGTGAATTAGTGCTAGTCTCTTTTAAATCTTGTAGTACACGCTTTACTTCTATTTCTGAGACATTTGGGCTATGTTGGCTTACATTAATTACAAAGTCATCTTTTGTAGAGGCCCATCCATAGCATGCATTAGAGTATGTATGTATGTATGTATTGTACACTTGTATAGCGCAAGCTGTCACCCAATGGGTATCCTGGCGCTTTGACTCCACTAAACCAGGTACGCAGTCACCACATTATACTGATCTAGGAAAGAGGTAGGTCTTCAAACCTTTTTTAAAAGTTGAAAGATCCCTCGAACTCCGCAAAGAAAGGGGGAGGGAGTTCCAGAGTTTGGCGGATGAGTATCTGAAGGAGCGGCCACCCATTCGCAGTCTCCGAACTCTCGGGACTACCCCCAAACATGCTGAGGAAGAGCGTAACAGTCTTGCGGAGCGGTACCACGAGAAAGGTTTCTGCAGCAAGACAGGTCCTTGGTCATGCAATGCCTTAAAGGCCAGGCAAGATGCTTTAAAACAAATTTGTTGCTGAACAGGTAGCCAATGAAGATCTTTTAGCGCCAGGGAAGAAGAGGCTGCACGTGGTCTGGATAGTGCAAGCTTCGCTGCCATATTTTGAATGCGCTGCAGCCTACTAATCAGACTGCTAGGTCCACCCAAAAGTAAAGCATTGCAATAGTCAATCCTACTTAGGATGATACCACGTACCACCTCTGGCCTAGCCTGCACTGGAAGCATAGGAAGAATTTTACGCAAAGTGCGTAGTAGCAGCATACAAGTGGAGATGGTCTTGTTAACAAAGCTGTCCATCTGTAGATTGGGACTGAACATGACTCCCAAATTACGAGCTGAATCCCCCGCCACCACTGTGCCCATAGAGGACGATGGCCAAAAATCAGCTGGTAAAGGGCGTGGGGTACGATCAGATGAACAATACAATACCTCAGTCTTTGAACCATTAAACTGGAGAGAATTAGTTCTCAACCAGTCAGCCGTAGCAGACATGCATTGCTGAAAAGTCTCTTTAGACACAGCATCTTCTCATTCAAGGGAGAAGATGAGCTGAGTGTCGTCAGCGTAATTGATCACTGAGATGCCAAAGGACTTAATTAGACTAATCAGAGGGCGGAGGTACAAATTAAATAGGATGGGGCTAATATTTAGTACATTTACAATTGATAGTTTTTGTACTTGTACTTTCTTCCCTGTAAATGTAGTCCATGCGAGAGAGTAATTATTTCACCTTCTGTGATGTACCTTGCTCTTTCTGTCTTTATGACTGAAAATAGTGTAATAATATTAAGAATAAAATGTTTAAAAATTGATAATACATTTCATATTAACAAGTAATATTTTGTCTTTTCTTTTCTATTTTATACTTACATACGTATTCCTGCTTTAATTTCTGGCTTTCCGTTGGTTTTCTTGTAATGTTAGTCAGGTGCCTCTTTTTCTTCAGGTGAAAACAAATGCATTTTATCTTATTTTAACCATCTTTTTGTTGGTAGTTAGTGTGGGCCTAGGGAGATTATTTAGATTATACCTGGTTTAGGGTCACTCTCTGTTAAATAATTGTTTACATTACTTACTTTTTAACTATGATTTTGAAGGCATGCAATTTCTGTAATTTTTCTGTAGATTAATAGTAATTTCTTTGTTGTATATATTTTTAAAAACATAAAAGCGGTTTTTAAAATTATAAGTTAGTATGAATCAATGTTTTATTTTCTTTGGCAGGTAGTCGTGTATATTTTTCAGCTTCTGCTTTCTGATCCTGTCAGTAAAATGTGTCAGAGTACTGTCTTCTTGCAGCTTTTGTATTTTTTGAAGAAGAAAGTCGTTATATTTGGGTTGCCTTCGACAGTGTTAGTTTAATTGATTGCATAACAGTATTGGTTAATTTTGTCTAAAGTGTGATTTATTTGGTTGGTGTTCCTTTAGTTGATTTTGTTTTGTTATTGCCTTTTATGGTGAATGCTAATGTTTATTTTATTATGTTGGTAGTATATTTTGGTGTATTTTTTACATTAGATGTGTTATTTATGTATACATGTTTTACAAATTGTTTTTGTTGATGTCTGAATGTTAATACTTGTTCTAAAGTTGATGATGGAGTGGAACTCCACTCCAATCCATGCGCACAGCGTCAGACGTATCTGGTGACATTTCACCTTATTCAGTAATTGCAACTTGTACTCACAAATTATTCTTCATTCGATTTTATTTTTCAAATTCTTTTCACACGTAATATGCTCCTGTGTAAATAACTTCTCTTAACACGGATATGCTCCAAGCCTTTTTCCGTGCACGTTATAACAACATTAAACATCCTTTGTTGTAAGTTCTTATATTGCCCAATGCATTTCGGATTATTCAAAATCCTTCGTCAGTCGTCCACTACAAAATACAAGACATTGCTATTAGCATCTGATTTCAAGTCTCTAACATTTACTCTAAAACATTAACATTTCAACTAATCCATACTTCATTTTATGCAAAACGTCTTAACAGCGCTTTCCCTCTAAACATAAAACTCAGTGCCCCAGTTATTAAACCTGTCGAAGCTTTTATCAACCTATTTAATCTATGTTTATCCAAACTGCATCAAAATTCTCTCGTACCTGGTCAAGTGTTACTCTCGTCGTAGCTTTCACTAACAGATCCTACTCAAAATGCGCCTCGTAATGCTGCTAATAAAACACCTGCGTGACTGCCCCGCCTCTAAGGTTTAACCTCGCCCAACTTTTCAATTACCCTGTGTATTACCACTCATGCCTACACTTCCCAGAATACCCTTTGACTAAGGATCTAATGTCCTTCGCGCTTCTTATAGATCTTTAATGTGCTGCAGTTTCATTTGTAACATTCCTCGGGACCTGCAATTCTATGCCCCGCCCTCCCTAATGCTGTTAACTAATGCGCTTAACGTTAATAAAGTTCATCGTGCCAGATCTCAGTTCAACTATTGCATAACATATATGACATTTAAAGAAATGTTCCAAACGGTTCGAAAAAGTCCATGAGATATTTAAAACCAGATATCCACTCGCAAGATTTCTTGAATCCTTGGATGTGCACTTTACGTGTGTGTCGATGTCTTTCATACTTAATGCTCCGTTTAGTCTTTTCATGGGTGCTACGCGCAGGTAGGACAGTTGTATCAAATATCAAATGCGGAAGTTTGTCGTGCACACCTCTTTTAATTCCATATACTCCTTCTTTTAACATGATTTTTCACTTAATGCGTGCGCCATGGAATACGTGATCCGCCCCTTGTTCACGTTAAAGTTTACAACAGTTGATGATGGAGTGGAACTCCACTCCAATCCATGCGCACAGCGTCAGACGTATCTGGTGACATTTCACCTTATTCAGTAATTGCAACTTGTACTCACAAATTATTCTTCATTAGATTTTATTTTTCAAATTCTTTTCACACGTAATATGCTCCTGTGTAAATAACTTCTCTTAACACGGATATGCTCCAAGCCTTTTTTCGTGCACGTTATAACAACATTAAACATCCTTTGTTGTAAGTTCTTATATTGCCCAATGCATTTCGGATTATTCAAAATCCTTCGTCAGGGGTCCACTACAAAATACAAGACATTGCTATTAGCATCTGATTTCAAGTCTCTAACATTTACTCTAAAACATTAACATTTCAACTAATCCATACTTCAGTTTATGCAAAACTTCTTAACAGCGCTTTCCCTCTAGGCATGGGCGGAAAATCCGTTCCGCTCGCGGATTTTGCGGATTTTCGGGAAATCCGCAATCCGCGAGATTTGCGAATTTCCTGAAAAATCCGCAAATCCGCGAGCAGCGGATTTTGCTCGCACTGCTCGCACTGTTCGCGTGAGTTCGCGCCCCGCGAATAAGTGCGAAATTGCAGAAATACGATTTTAGCAAAACTGAAAGTAACTACTTACCAGGTTCAAAAGTTCAGGCTCATCATTAGTAGCCATTTCCTGTAGTGCTTCCTGAGGGGCCCCTCCAGAGTTCAGTTGCCAGTTGCAACTATTATGTGACCCTGCTCTGAACCTCAGAATAGTTACACA